>NC_135537.1:8626456-9226456 GCF_045843805.1 Urocitellus parryii | reverse complement strand
GTTTTGCTGAGTTGACAGAACTGGCATCTGCAGATACTTAGTGTTTTTAATTTTTGTGTTTAAATGATGTATTTTAAGCTGAGGGAGAAAATATTAGTTTTAATTTTTTGTTTTAAATATCAGTATACTTCTTAAAAAGAAATTAACAGTAAGCTGAAAAGGCTGTTTAGTTTTGCTAAGCTTCATAAGGGTCCTGGTTTTTTAGTATTTTTAAAACTGTAAATTTATATTTTGTAGTACTAGTACTGTTGACCATCCCCTACCATCATTTACCACAGATGATAGCAATATTCATTTTATTAAATTAGAAATTGGTAAGTGCAAGTGTGTGTGTGTGTGGGTGTGGGTGTGTGTATCTAACATAGGTATTTACTTGCAAACGGTAATATACTAAGTTTATTGAATTTTGGTGGGCTTGTAATAAATGAACTCATATGTTTGGTGTTATCTGGAACTATATGGTTATTATTACAAAAAAAAATTAAGACAAATGAATTTTGACTTATGGGTTGAACAAAAGATGATCTTTATTAACCTACGTTAAAAATTTCAGTTTTAAAGTCATATTTTTCTTAGTTCTATAACAAATCATTCTAGGTTTCCTATCTTAATTTTTAAATTTACATAATGACAGATTTTAAACGTGGCAAAAGTTAAGCTACATTATTTTCTCAGAGTGATTCATTTTAATAGTGTGATATTTCATATTTCGGAAGACCTGAAATGCAGTAAGTACTTCTTTAGTTTTGAGAAATTTTAATAATAAAATAGGTCTTTTTTCTTTGCTTAGTCATTTTGTGTAGAGGTAGGCATTTTTCAAAATACAGTAAAATCTGTTTTCTGTATTCTTTGAGCTATCAGAAACCAACTTTAGGTATGTTATTTGTATAAAAAGCAGAAGATTAAATTTGAAGGAAAAATAAACTAATTTGATTTTTCTTATTTTTTTAAATCTGTTTTTATTATCTTTTATTAAGAGCCTGCTAAACTTAAAATCTGCAGTAAGTGAGAGGACTTTAGTATCATCAGTTGCTAGAGCAGAATCTGGAGTGATTGAACATCCAGTCTTTAGAGACTGCAAAACCTGAATTCAGGGATCCAGCACTATTACCTCTTTAAATGGTGCAAGTTACTGAACATTTCAGAACCTCTGTAACCTGGTTGAAAAAGCAGGAGCAGTAATACTACCTTACACAAAGCGTTCTCAGAGTATTAAGCAAGACAGCACCTTGATTTTAGCATGTTTCTTGCCGCTTTAGGCACTTAACACTAACTTTAGTATTAGCAATGTGAATGTTAGTTATTTTAAGAAGGTAAGTCAAATGGAAGAGAAATTAGTATTCTGAAACTTTAATCAATAAGGGATATAAACACATGTGTAGTAAAAAAATATTTAATTGCCAAATATTAAGAAATATAATTAGGCAACTTCATCCTGCTAGAATTTTGAGTTTTGCTGGCATAATTAAGTGGTGAAAAGTTTGATTGTAGCTGAAAAAATTAATATGAAGTGCATAAAATTGGAGTACAGTGCTGGTGACGGGGAGAGCCTGTTGTGGCAATGTAAAAGGAGAGTTTTGAGGGGTTTCTGGAGTCTGATGGTAGGAGGAGGTAAAAAGTGCAAAGGTCGTGGCATAAGCCCTACCTGTGTGTGTTCTGGGGATTAGTGCACGGTCTAGAAGGAAGAACTGAGAAATAGTGTGACTAGACCCTAGAGAGTTGTAGAAGATGTGATTTTGACCCATGAGCTATTATCTTTAATGTTCTTAAAATTCTAGATTATTTTTAATTGTGTTTCATTTTGAAATCTCAACTTTGAATAAATCAAAAGGGGTTTTTCAGTGTTTTTTAAGTGTAAAATAAATTAATATACAGTGTCTAAAAGCACTGAATTTTAAAATTCTAGTATAAAAATATTAGGTTACCTTGTCTTTGCAGGTAAAATCAGTAGATGAATAGGTGAGGAAAATTACAAAGTGTATGTAAATTTGAAGTGCTTCTAGGAAACTGATAACATTAAAGAGTTACTAGGTTACAAGAATATTGTGTTTACTTAGGATCACAGTCTACCTTAATTTTTATTTGACAAATAAACCTTTTATTTCTAGCTCTTATGATATGTTTTAGTTATTTTGAATGAACACCATGTTAAAATAAGTTAAGTTCTTATCTGCAAAATTTTTTGAATTGTTAATCCTAACTCCCTAGGATTCTGCTAACATTTACATTATGTTTGTCATATTTCATACATTATCATCCTATAAATCTTAAAGAACAGTTTTGTCCATGAAGTAATTTTTATTTTTTTATTTTTTATATTTTGCCATGTTGGGGATTGAACCTAGGACCTTGTATATAGTAGGCAAATGTTCTACCACTGAACTACACCCCAGCTCTGAGAGCATTCTTTTAAAAATATTCTTATATGCTAGTATAATGTATCTTTACTAGTTATTACATTAGATTATAATTGTGTTAATTTATTTGATTCACTTTTTCTTTGCTGATTAATGAAGTTAATAGGAAACTGTTGATTTCTAAATTTATATCAGAACTTTTATTGTCTTATCAACACAAACAAAATTTGAATAACTCAGGGCAATTTTTAAAAATTCTTTCACCTTTTCATTCCTATGACATTTGTTCAAATAGTTGCTTAGTCTTTACTCAAATCTTTTTCATGAATTTTAATGGTCTTTAGAACATTTGGCAATGTATTCTGGCCTTGCTCAGTGGATTGTACTGATTGGACTTCAGTTTAAGTGCAGGAGATTCGAGACCATAAGTATACCTGGGAATTTCCCTTGTCCTTCTCTTATTGTTGACTTTCTTTTATCAGTACAGGTCAAAATCTAGATGTATCAAATAGGATGACCAATCAGAATGAATTTTTTAAATTTAAATAAATCAGTTGATATTTCTGATATGACTGCCTGCTCACCTTTCTTTTCCTCTTTCACTCAGGAATAAGGGACTACTGATAGTTTGAATGTTAATAGATGATCTTGCGTTCCAAAAATTTTTGTTTGCCCATGGGCTCTTGAAATCTGCATAAACCTGGGAATGTCCACCTTTAAAACTGTTCATACATATCCACACTAATAAACAGTATTTTGCTTGCATATAACCTCAGGCATTTTGAGATCCTCCTTGTGGATGAGTCAAGACTTGCCTGTATTAAATAGTGAACAGTGTGAGCCAGTATATGAGTTCACCAGTAGTTGTAATTCCTATTTTAGGTTTCTCATATTTTTGTGTTTTGACAACATTGGGTGTTGATACTGTAAGGAGCTGATGCAGTATTTTCATTGTGTAGCTAACTTTGGTTAGTGTCTGGTTCTTATTCATTGTGGATTTAGTTCAGAGTTTATAGATATTGCTACTGTCTGAACAATCTTCTGTGTGTTGGAAGTACCCATCATAGTGTTATAATGACAGTATATAAGTAAGGCAATAAAAATCTATTAGGAGTTCAGAGAAAGTAAAAATAATTTTTATTTTTTGTGATGACTTTGCTCTGTTTGTAGTTAGAGCCACAGGAACGTGACCATTAGGGAATTTGGATTCAAAAAGGGTCAATTAAATATAACAAAGATTATCTTAAAATATTCTGAGTATTTGGATTTGTTCTTTATTTCCGTTGACCTCCCACCTCCTCCGAAAAAAGCTAATAGGGTGAATTATTTTCCTTAAGTTTGATCAAGATAAACTCTTCTTCAGGATTCAAGTATAAAAGACATAAGAGCAATGTCATCCAGAGCAGTGGAGCACTACCTTATTTTGTACACAAGTAAACGTCACTTAAACAATGAGTGTATAAGTGGTATTACACCAGGGAAGGTACACAGTGGAAATTTTATGGTGTTTGGCAGTAACACAAGAAAAGGGATAAAAGAACTCTATGTAAAATTTTCTCTTTGAGGAATCATACTTCTAGTGAGGTTACCTTCTCTTCATTTCTTTTTGTTGAACCCTTGTGAAATGCTACCTCATGCTCAGTTTGTTTCTAATTTTCTCATCTGTAATCATTGTTTTGGCAGGTTATCTCTGACACTTTAAAGTCTGAAACCCCAGGCTCCCAGTTTCTTAAATATTTTCAACATAAATTATCATCATAAATTTCTGAGACTGAGACCAATCACTGTTCTTTTCTCTAACAGCTTTCTATGATTCAGCATTAAAAAAAAAAGACAAAAACAACACAACATCTTCTAAATTCAGTAAGAAAAATTTAGGTTCAATTTATAGTCAATTATAGTAAAGCATAAATAGTGCATCAAAATAATGTTGTAGTTCAAGATGGGAAACATTTGTGAATACATTTGTTCAACAGTATTTTTCCTTCACTGTGTTTCCAAACATTATTACTATGGGCCATCTGCTTGAACAGGGAAATCATTTTATTATTATATAGCACTGTATGTTAAAATGCTATTTTGTGTACTTTATATGTATTGCAAAGATTTCAATGTTATGATTTTTTTCTTAAGGTAGAAGTGAAAAATAAAGTAAAACTTCAAGTGACTCCCTGCTATATGTTTGTAGAAAGCTAGCAAGTCCAATCTCGTACTCACTATTTTCCATTATGCATCTTACTGTTAATCATGTAATCTGGTGAAAGGGAATATAACTGTTTCTGTTAAGCACCCCTTCAGTCTCCAAACACAAGGCCCTTGAGGACAGATCCCACCTCCTACTTGACTCTGAATCCACATTGGCTACTGTTACCCAGAGTTACATAAATGATTTAAATTAAATGAACATGAGTAAATGAATTATGCTATACTCTTCACATTGTATTGTATTTAAGTCTCAAATCTCAAAGTCCCCTACTAGGTTCAACATGGATAATGTCTCCCAAGAACCTTCAATGGACTCCCTGATTTCTTTGAATTATTAAAGAATCTTAGATAAACCTTTTGTATGCACTTACTATTTTTACTGTGTATAATATCATCACTGAGAGATAGGCCTTTTCTCATTTCTCCTACTGTCATGGGACATAGACTTGTGCCAGTCAGTCTTGCCTTTGAACAATGCAGTATCATGTAATCTTGGACCAGTCTTCATGTGTTAAATTGGGACTATGTTATCTATTCCATGGATGGTTACCAAGATCAAATGAGAAATGCATATAAAGAACAGTTGACATGCAGTAAGTAAAAATTGTAGAGCCTTGACATGCACATGACAATAAATGCTTCATTTTTTTCTCTCATCTGACTCTAAAGATAATAAGCTTCTTGATGGTAGAAGTTAATTATGTTTCTTTTTGTATCTACCAACAGTGCCTAGCAAGTGCCTTAGTCTTATTAGCTGTTCAAGTATATGTTGCATGAATGAACAGAAATTTGGACATTCTTGATAATGGTAATATTTCTGATACCTTTATTTAAGATTCAAAATTTCATTAGTAGATCTTATAAAAGTTAAAATTATATTAATCCTAGGTATCATATTACTTATTTAACTTTTGGCCTTTTCTCAAGTATACACAGCAGTTTGTAGATAATTACAGAGTGTGACATGCTGTGACTTCTAAAGAGGCTCCTAGAATTCAGTTTGTAGACTGGTTGTTGCATCAGGCATCCTCTCAGCCAGCAGAATTGGAAATATTTAAATAACCATAAGCTACTTAAGAATGCAGTTTAGATTTTCATTATTTAAAGTCGTTTATATTCTGATATTTTAGCGAATTGAATCATTTTATAAAAATAGAGATTATTTAAATCTATTACTGTGGATTCTCCTCACTTTGAGAAATGTTTTAAATATGTATAGCTGCATCCATTTAGAATTTCAAGGGAACTATACAATAAGTCTCTTACTATTCAGAAATTAAAAGATAGTGATAAAGTAAGCATGTGCAATCTTACATTTTTGAGAGAAATTTATCAATTTTTGTAATTGATAGAAAATCTCTTCATAGTACTTCAGTGGCTGGCAAATGTTGAAAATAAAGGTTAGCCAACCTTGTTCTAGGCTTCCTTTGATGCTTTTGATAATTTTTATATTTGAAAAACCAGAGTAGCAAAAACAGAAAACCAGAGCAACACTGGAAAATATGAGCATCATAACCTTGGCTCTTTGTGCAGGGTGGGCTTGTCCTCCTCAGCAGTATGTTTATCTGGGTTTCTTTGTGTTTGTTATACTTTTCTATAACAAAGTACTCCAAGATTATAATTGAGTCAGCAGCCTTCATAGTTGTGAAAAACATGCAAATTGTCTTTCTGTAACATCACTTCTTCATGCTGAATACTCCCTGAGTGCCTGTTGTATGTCCTATCACTGTGCCAGGTTCTGGGAGTACAGACTGAGGAGCATTCTGGAATCATATTCCTTGGCTATATACTCTCTTGAAAAATATTAATATTCAGTAATACCTAAGTTTGGCAAAATGAATATTTTATCTCCATCTCCATCTTTTTGGTAGCACCAAGAAGTCTTTCAGTAAAGAAGGTAGTTTAACTTTTAAATCCAGTATATTCGTACCTTATTTGACTTCAGGATATTTATTCAGTGTCACAGATCTCAGTGTCTCAAGGGATGTAAATGCTTTACAGCACCCAGTTTGAGAACCTGTACAGAGATGATAATCACATGATGAGTATTATGAGAGCAACTCTGTAGGGAGGTCTTCACAACATTGGCTGCACATTAAAACAAGTCTTGACAGGATACTGAGGAAGGGAAGGCCAGATAGAAAGAACACAGTGCACAAAAGCACAGGATGGAGCATGGTACCTTCAAGCAAATTGCAAGTAGCTCAGTATCATGAGACAAACATACAGCTGACTGCCAAAGAAGTAAGAAAGTACATAGAAGGTATACATAACAAGGTGTAACTCTCTCTGTATTTCAGAGAAAGATTCATAAAAGATCTTGAATGACATGATTGATCTGTAAAACAAGTGGTAATTTCAAAGTTATGTAAGGTCTTTGTGACTTTAAAGCCAATTTTCAATAGGGAAAACAAAGACTATATTTGTAATCAAAATCTAGCAAACATATGAGGTAAATTATTATGGTTGAATCATCACCCATGTGCTATTGAGTTCTTAATGTATTTAATCATACTTTTACAAAATGTTGAGTCATCTTTGAACATTCATTTCAGTACATTAGAAATGATGAGGCAATTTTCCTTGTAAAAAATTCCAAGTGAACTAATTTCTATTTTGGAATAGAAAAATCTTCACATGTGAAGGCAGAACAGTGATATATTATTTTTATATTTTTAAATTTAAGGTTTTATTAGATTTTCCTAACCTTTGTAGCTATTCATTATAAAATACTAGAAAGTATAAAAAAATAAAAAGAAATGTGCACTTAGGCCATATAGAGACAGATGTACATGTTGGTATATTTGTATTTTTTATAAACACAGTTTACATATTTATAATTCTAAACTTAGTGCTTAGTTTTTACATTTTTTCTGTTTTTTAAATTACTTGTAAGCATCCTATTTAAGGACTATTTCCTTTAGCAAATATTCCATAGTTCATGGAACTGTAGACAGGCTTCAGTTTTTTCAGCCATATTTTTAGATAGTTTCTATTTTCTTTGTTATTACAAAATAATGCTTTGTGTATATGCTTTCAGAATAAGAATTATTGGGTCAAAAAAGGAAGATTATGTTTAAATCTCTTGATGCATTGACATTGCTTCCCAGAATAGTAGGGTAATTTTTATTTTTATTTGGAGTGTATTGAAGGGTTTATTTCTTTAGTTCTTGAGAGCATTCATTTATAAGACAGTAACTATAATATTAACTATGGATTTGATAGTTTAAAATATGAACATATTGTTTTGCTCATAGTTTTAATGGTAAACAGTAGTTAAGTGCCATCTTTCTGTTTAATACCTTGTATAAACAAATGTAAGGATTTTCTCTTGATTTGAAACTTTTTTGTTTTTGAGGTACCCATCACGAATTGAAAAAATCGACTATGAAGAGGGCAAGATGTTAGTCCATTTCGAGCGCTGGAGTCATCGTTATGACGAATGGATTTACTGGGATAGCAATAGATTGCGACCCCTTGAGAGACCTGCACTAAGAAAAGAAGGGCTAAAAGAAGAGGAAGATTTCTTTGTAAGTAGCAGGCATTTTTTGTTTGCTAGTTTTGCTAAATATGTAATGATATATTTTAAAAGTATTCTGTTAAATTCGACAAAATTCTGTTTTTGTTAAGGAAATGCTTATTTATTATACATGGAATTGATATTACAAGTTGTTTAAAATAGGATTTTAAAGCTGGAGAAGAAGTTCTGGCTCGTTGGACAGACTGTCGCTATTACCCTGCCAAGATTGAAGCAATTAACAAAGAAGGTATGTAGTTGAAATGGTCTGAGAATTAAAATGGGATTGGCAGTAAAATTTCACTGTGTTTTTAAATTTTATTAATGTATGTAGTTGTTATATGTAGCTTTTACTTTACTTTGTTTTGTATTTTACTGAATTAATTGTCTGCTAGTGTTCTATTTTGGGAGCTAATCTGTCATATATTGTATAAAATAAGTTGGCACATAAATACCAAATAAAGTTAAAAATTTTCAACTTTCAGTTTTTAGATCTATATTGTATGTATTTATTCTGTTTTCTGTATGTGACTGGGTAAGGAAAAATTTAAAATAAAGGGAAATTCAAATCAGTTCAACTTGTGAATGAAATACGTTCAGTAATTTTGGAAGAAAAGGTATTGAATGTGAGGATTTTCTTTATTATACATTTCTCCTGTACCCTTTCTTTAGTTACTCCATATAATTGACGTTTATTTTCCTTAACAGTCTTGTGTGGACAGTTTTTAGAGTATGCCATACTGAGCAAAAGTTACTGAAGTAATCAAAAATGTTGAAAATAACACAGAAATTAGTCCAGCATGGTGGTACACACCTGTAGTCCTGCCTCCGTGGGAGACTGAGGCAGGAGGATCACTTGAGCCCAGGATAAATGGGGCCAGCCTGGGCAACATGGCGAGAGTATGTCACAATGAACAAAACAAACAAACATCTGGGCTGGGAGTATAATTCAGTGGTGCAGTGATTGCTAGGATGTGCCAAGCCCTGGGTTCATTCCCCAGCATGGTGAGGAACCAACTAACAGAAATGAACAGCAATCATTGTCATAGTGTGGCATGAGATTGGGAAACTTTATAGACAGATATTGAACTTAAAATATATAATTTGTAGCTTGATTAATCTAGAAGCATGAGAATCAATGCTTAAATTATCATTGAAAATATGCTTAAATATTTTATTTTTAAAAGTTCTCTACAAAAATCTCATTTGAGACAGTTTTGAAATACTTTAAAATATATGTTTCAAGTCAGGTAAATATTAATTTTCTATTATAGTTTCTTAAATTTGTCAACTTATTAATTTTTTACTAAAGAAACATTGAGCAACAGTTTCTTGTCAAGAAGGATCTTTGATTTAAGTAAGGAACACTGCTTTAAACTGAAAGACACATAAGGTAGCTGAAGAAGGGATTAAAGGCTTTTTTGGCAGAAGAAATAATACATGGAGAAGAAGTGAGAGAGACTTGCTATCTTGAGGAGCTCCAAGTGGTTTGGATAAAGAATTCCTTTATTGGTGGAAGTGAGGAAAGTGGTTGGCAAGAGAGAAACAAGGGTCAGTATATAAGGTATCTTATGATATTGCTGAAGAATTTGAATTTTATTTGTGGGTGATGGAGCCATGGAATAA
Source organism: Urocitellus parryii (assembly GCF_045843805.1). Lineage (NCBI taxonomy): Eukaryota > Metazoa > Chordata > Mammalia > Rodentia > Sciuridae > Urocitellus > Urocitellus parryii. Next base: position 9,216,751 of record NC_135537.1, on the reverse strand, counting down.
ATGTAAGCTGAGGGTTCAAAGATAGAAGAAGAAAACATTTAAAAAGTAATGTATTGAGTAATGTTATATATGAAAAAAAGTCAGTAGTCTAACTCAAAAACATGATGCAACTTTGCAAACATCTTAACCCTGTGTTTATTGTTTTCATGGATTGAAAGCATGGCTGTACCTGTAGTTTTATGAACAGGGTTACCCTACTGCGGGAAGAGTGGAGAGACAGCTATCACTGGTATTGCAGATTATATTTTCTTTTCCATCAAGGTCTGTATCTCCCCATGCACTTACCCTTTATACAGCTGTGTCATGAAGCTTACAGGCCCCAGGATTGTTCACAGTGATCTTCTGTGTCCAGTCTAGAACCTAGTACAGAGTAGGGAGTCAGTAACAGTTTTTGGAAGGAAGAAGGTGTGGGGGGGAAGTAATGAACCTGTTCTTTTAGGTAAAAGGTTCCACTCAAAACAAAACAAAGTCAAATTAAAAATGCCCTCTAATGTTCCTTTAAGTGTGAAAAATCTTGGGATTTTCTTTCATGGTTCAAATTCTCATAACTGAATGCATATGCAATTGTGCATATACACGTGTAAACACATCACACTTAGAGCAAGACACCTTTATTCTTTATCGTATCTCATTTATCCATAGGCGTGTAATAAAGAAAATTAAACTTATGTTAGTGGAAGAGTGATGATACTGGTAGGTATTGTGTTTGCTGCCATTTTAGTTCCAATAAATCTTTAGTGAAATATTGGCAGCCATTATTTGTTTTATAAAAATCTCCACTAGAAGATTTCTATACATCCTGCAGGGTGGATGAACTTGCCTCTCCCCACTCCTCAAAAAAAAAAAAAAAAAAAAAGTGCAGCAGGCACCAGAAATCTTCAATTCCGTGTAAAAGCAAAAACAAACTAGTAAATATGCGCATGACTAGAGAAGTCAAGGAGGTTTTTCATCTTGGGTATTTGAGATACAGCTTATAGAATCCAAGAGCAGGGGCCAATCAGTATGACTAGAGAAGTCAAGGAGGTTTTTCATCTTGGGGATGAACCTTGAAGAATGGGTTGGAGATAGACAGGACCAGGACGAAGGAAGATGAAAACATCAGAGTGGAGAAAAAGGTATGAGCACCAGCTGGAGGGCCTCCCCAGCAGCCTGGGCTCCTCTGGAATGCCATGTTGAGAAAGGAAGAGGGGGGAGAATTGCAGGAGAGACAGTTGTCAGGTACTCCTGCAATTTGACATTCTAAAACATTTTATGTTCTCTTTATATCTGTGCTCATCATCTAGTCAGTTATTTTCATAACTTGAGTTTGGATCTTTGTAATATTTTGCATTATACTAATTGTAGAAAGATATCAAATCAAATGGTGTAATTGAGATTATCAAAAAATAAAAATATTTGCACATATATGCTATTGGGTTTGGTATCAACTCCAAAGCCATTAATAATGATTATCACCTTTCTTGTTTATACTTCTTTGGTAAAGACCAAGTATCTTGACACCCTGCTCTCATTTGGGAAATTATAGAAAAAACATTTATCTAGAAAATTCTAGAAAAAAAACTTTTTTGGATTTCTATAAGTATAAAATCCATGTAATATGTTTCTAGTAGTTCTAACTTCTACAGACTTCAAAGTGTGCGGTCTATAACCAAAAGCTAATGATATTTCTGAGTCTTTATTGCAAGTGAATTTGCAGCAGAATCTTGAATCCTAAAATAGAATGAGTTAGTAGGAAAGATATGGATGGTGAGACACAATGGGGGATGTTTAGCTGTGTTGCTGCTTAGCCAGCCAGCAGCTGGTGCAGCATTCCATCTTCTTGGAATTCAGGGTCTTGATCTGCATAATGCAACGGTCATCTAGATGATTTGAAAAATGATTTTCTGGCTTAAAAGTCTGTAAATATATAAATCTTTTTTGCCGGTTTGATACTGTTGCCACGGGGATGCTCTTTTCTTGGGAAAATATGATCTTTTCCTATGTCAGAATCTTAATAATTTTGAAAGAAAATTTCCAAGAGAATAAATTCTCATTCCTATGGAAATACTGTGCTTTTGTAAATAACAATTTTATTTTAATCAGAAGTTCAAGCATATTTAAATTTAATTACAAATAAATTTTTAAATTCTGCAGTAAGAATCAGAATTATAGGCAACTAATTTAACAAGACAATTTTTTTTAAAGGATAATATGTGTTCATAGTTGTTTTTAAAAGGCTAGAGAAAGTAAACTTAGTAAACTTGTTGGAATCCTTAGATGAGTTTTTGTTTGCAGTAGTGTTATCACATATCATTTATTTTTGTCAGGTTGCTGCTTGTTAGCTTCCAAGTCTTGCTATAAGTTTGCTTGATATTTTCTAATGATTCCAAATTGCTCCTATTTCAGGAACATTCACAGTTCAGTTTTATGATGGTGTAATTCGTTGTTTAAAAAGAATGCACATTAAAGCCATGCCTGAGGATGCTAAGGGGCAGGTAAGAGAGTTCAGTATTCCTAGCTACTCAAAGGGATGGTCTTCTCGAATGGTGACTAATCAAAATATTCAAGTATTTTTAAAAGTGAAATAATTGTAGGGTTATGTGCTGATAGCCCCAAATAGCAGCAAAAAATAAAAATAAAAAAATAAAAGAAGCTTAGAATGTAAAATAAATTATACACTTGATTTTTGCTTCTTTGGTTTTAGACCTGCTAAAGTTATAGGTCACTAGTTTCTGTTCCAGGTGAAATCCCAGCACCCACTAAGCTGGTGTTGTCCTATCGACCCAGCTGGATCGTGTAACCAGTCTATGGGAAGTGAGGTAAGTGCCTTTATTTTAATTTTGTTTTCTTTTATCTGGTGTATAGTATCATTTAGAAAGTTATTTTTTAATACAAAATTTTACATTGAGTTTCTTATCTTCTTCTTTCCTTCTACAAATCATAGTCATTCATTTTCCTTTAAAAGGCGCTTACCTGACACTCTGTAGGCTGTTTCAGGTAGGGCTCTCTGAATCATATGATGGCAGCAGTGTATTATATGGTCTGTCACTGCTCAAAGCAAGAATGAATGGTAAGCATTTGAAGGGAAAATCTGGGATGGAGTTAAAACTGTGATTCCATTTGTTGATTATATTTTCTAAGATACTGGAAAGAAAAGGTGCCATTAGAAACAAAGCATTTTCTTTTATGTTCTGCTGTTATTTGGGATGTTCAGCACCTGGACCTACAATTAATTTTAAAAACTTGAAAGTGATCTTTTAAATGTCTAATGTGGAAATTTGCAACGTATTTTTTCCCGCCTTGCAGCAAAAAGTGCCATCTCGAAATGTGTTTTAGTGATCTGGTCAGTTTCAGCTAAATGTGAACATTTAATAGTCTAGAAATGTATGCCACCACATTTAAAAAATATATTTTTGAAGAAATCTTCTGAGAAGTGTGATTTTTTTTTTACATCACCTGGTTTTCAAAAATTTACTTGTGAAATGATAAGCTAGTAGAATTACATATTTATTAATATGTAAATGCAACTTAAAATGAAAATGCTTTTTATCAGGAAATTATGCTGTGTCCTCTTGCGTGTCATATAAATAAAATGTTCTTTTAAGAATTCAGTGGTGTGATTTTTGTGGTTACTGCATAGGTTGATTAAAATAATGGCAAAATATTTTAGTATATATCTGTTTAATTAAATAAAAGTCTCATTATGTATATACATATGCTTTAAAACATTATTTGTTACTCTGGTTATTCATATGGCATGAAATGTCACTAATGTCACTAAGAGTATTGAGCCAGTTTGGTCTTGGGGTAAAATTACAGATTGTAGAAATTAAATTTATTGGATGTTTATTTTTATAAGTATTTGACACCATGATGTATGGTAACATTAAAATCAATGGCAAAGTTTAAAATTACTGAAAATATATAGGTAGCAGGATATTTTATTTTTCACTTTTCATACTTCTTTTTTATAAGCAGATTAAAGATAGCTGTAGAATTATTTAAACTGTCCCCTTTTTCTGGGTTTTCCCACCCCTCCATCCCCATCCCCAACAAGTTTTTGACTTATTTTCATCTAGGAAATGGGCAGAAATCAAGGCTAAGACAATTTTGATTCCAACTTTACCTTCCCAATTTTGAGTACTTTATATCTCTAAAAAGGGTTATAGAGATATGAAATAATATTTCTTTTACTAAACTAGCATTAAAATAAATACACTGTGAAAATGATCTTCCGTAACCTTTCTATAGAACCTTTTTAAAATAAGAAACTATTAACAATAATACTCATATAAATGTCCAAATTAATTAATATTATTCAGCCTGAATAAAAGCTTTAATGCTGTCGTTTCTAACTTTGAACAAGTTAATTAATACTGCTCAACCTCTTCTTGCATTCAAAGGCTAGCTTTAATTCCTTAAAGAGCTTTTAATATTATGATAGATGAAGTGTTTGCTGTTGTCCTTCTTACACTGTGTCTGTAGACATTGTTCTCTCAGGGAAAGAAGGTATTGTAGACGTGTTCACTGCCAAAGTAGAATACCTTCTCTCTTGGCTCCCTTTTTTTTCTTTCTTTCTTTCCTTCTTCTTCTTTTTTTTTGTCCACTGCATGATTTTTAGTGGAAGGTTAATACCAATTATTATTGAAACAAACATATTTTAGGATGGAGTCTTAGAACGGGGCAAGAACTTGCTCTCTTCTGTTGCCAAAGGTGTGCTTATGTAAAATTTACACTGTAAATTTTGTTTATTTATTTATTCTCTATTACATTCTCATATGGTTAATTTTATTTGCTTGTGAATTTTTTGGCCCGGACCTGTCTTTTTTTTTTTTTTTTTTTTTTTTAATCTCCTATTCTATCTTGAAAAATTAGGTATGTGCCTTATATAGCAGGGCCTTCCGTAGAAAATAGGTAATCGAATATGTTAGGTGCAATCACATAATGCTTTCAGTTAATTTCCATCACAGGGGAGAGGGATGGATAGGTTTTGTTTGGTGTTTTTAATGGCTTGTTTATCTTCATATATTTTTAAGACTGAAAAGCCAATAATTTGTATTGCTTTATTGTTTAAGAACGTGTTTTTCCGTTACTTGAATTAGGAATTTAATATATTATGCATTTTTTGATGAATCTGAATTGGTCTGAGAGAGCTGAATGGCCTCAGTGCAAGATGCACTTCACAGACATATTATAGATATTTGTTTTTTTAAAAAAGTCTCTGTGAAAATTAAAATATTAGCACCACCTTACATTTCCATATTTATTTCTACATAATTTTAAGAAATTTAGTTAAAAATGAAAGTAAAGTCTGTTTATCAACAGAAAGTTAAGAATGATAAAATAAGTTTTTGAGCCAGGTGTGGTGTGGCAGGCCTGTAATCCCAGTGGTTTGGGAGGCTGAGACAGGAGGATCACAAGTTCAAAGCTAGCCTCAGCAATTTATTGAGGCCCTAAGCAAGTCATCCAGACTCTCTAAGTAAAATATAAAAAAAAGGTCTGGGGATGTGGCTCAGTGGTAAAAGAACTCTGGTTTCAATTCCTGGTTAAGGAAACAAAACAAAACAAAACAAAACAATTGTACCTTAGTAGAATGGTAACTACCACACCCAGAAAATAAAAAAGGAAGAGTAACTAATCTGGAGACTGACAATGTACACTTTACATTGTTTAAGTCATATGGCTCTTTTTTTTCCATTATCAGTAATTTTAATGTTGTGCTAAATTGATTCTAAACTTTAGGAAGTAATGAGATCATATATTGATTTCCATGAAATTGACTGATATGAATGGTATACTCTTCCTAATAAGGAATAGTAATTTCAGCACTGGGAATGCATTTTGTTTCATTTTTGCAGGATTGTAATATAAGCATTTTTTAAATGATACATTGTATTATGAAAAAGAAATGAAATTTAGCATTTTAACCCTAAAATACTAAAAATAGAATGCTATGAAGTATCCATTAATTGCCATAGGCTTTCTATGTTAGGTTTTATTCCCATGAAATATACCAAAGGAACACTTATCCAATATCCAATATTACACAGAAGTCTGTGTAATCCAATTAACCCATTAGATTATTAATTTTGATAATCTTCCATGATGGTGATCTATAGCATAAATGCAGTTAGCTCAATTTCTCTAGTGTGAAGGTAACTTTGAAAGTGTGATACATGTTTTTATTCATTAGAGAATTGCATTTTGATTGATTTTTAATACTTCATGTTTTGTGCTTTTCCTTTGGAGGATTGGATAGCTTTAGTCAAAGCAGCTGCTGCAGCTGCAGCCAAGAATAAAACAGGGAGTAAACCCCGAACCAGTGCTAACAGCAACAAAGAAAAAGAGAAAGAAGAAAGAAAGTGGTTTAAAGTCCCTTCAAAGAAGGAGGAAACTTCAACTCGTATAACCACACCAGAGGTTGAGAAGAAGGAAGATCTTCCTACATCTAGTGAAACATTTGGTACAAAATGCATTCTTATTTTTCTTCCCAATGACACTGGTAAACTCTTATAATGAATAATTTCAATTCCTTAACTACCTATAATTTTCAACGTATTAAATTGTTAGGCTTTTTTCCCTTAGCAAAATAGTTTGGCAAACTTTCTAAGCAGCGTATGGACAGATCTAAAATGTAAAGTTCTAATATCACTATCTGATATTAAATGGTATTAATAGTCTAGAATAGAAGTGAGTTGAAATTTTGATTTGTAACATCTTGGGGTAGTAGGTTTTTGAGTTATTTTGTGTTTTTTTTTTCCTTTTTAAATTTTTTTTGCATGTATTTCAGTGTGTTGTATGGAAAAAACACTCTTCCCAGTTTTCCTAAAAAACAAAACAACAACAAAAAAAACTACTTAGTCTTTTATTTATAATATATCAATGAGGGGGGTTGTGTTAAAGTTCTAAGGAAACACTAGATTAAAAATATAATATGCAAAGCATTTTTACCATTTAGCTATTTTAAAAAATTATGTGTTTGAATTTTGGATTTTAGATAAATTCTCACATATGTGTTCTGTTAAAAGTAGGACTTCATGTAGAGAACGTTCCAAAGATGATCTTTCCACAGCCAGAGAGCACATTATCAAACAAGAGGAAAAATAACCAAGGCAACTCATTTCAGGCAAAGAGAGCACGACTTAACAAGATTACTGGTAAACTACAATGATTCTTTTTTTGGGGGGGATGGAGGGTTTCTTTTTAGAGTAGTTTATTTTTAATAAAGTAAAATGCATCCTTTGGTTCATTGTAAAAAACTGGTGAGTAAGAAAGGCAGTTACTTTTGATCCTTCAAAGTAAATGTCTTTCAATACTGTTACTTTTTTCTAATGTGGAAAAATAGCAAATATTTTCTACCTACCTCACAGGGGTGTTGTGAGGATATTGATAAGTTCAAATGCTATAAAATCCCCTAGTTTTTAAATCACTTTGGTAGTAGGTATATTTCCTGTAAGAAACAGATTATTGGCTTTTATCAACCTATGGTGCTAAAATGATCCAAAACACTGATAATCCTAGCCTGTTTCATAAAAGAGGGAATTGAAGTATTAGAGTAGGGGCCAGTCATACTAGGCCCTGTCTCTTCCAAGGCCTGTTCAAAATAATATTTGTAATCTTTAAAACACTAGTGCACACGTTTTTTTTTTTTTTTTAGTACATGTTAAAGGTGAGTTTAGTTATTTTAATGATATAGTCATATGTTCTGTTTTTTAAGACAAAATGGTTTTAGTGCCTTTGGCCTAATAAAGTTATATAAATCTTTGTTGGCATTTATTTAAATATTTTGAAGAAGCTTAATTTTATTGTCAAACCTAGAAATAAAAATAAATTACACATTTTGAACATTTTCTCAAGAGAAGAAGCCTACCGAAAGTTGACTTCAAAAGTGAGGGTTTCTTATAACCACCCTTGAATTATTGTGTTCATCTACATGGTTATAATTGGTTTCAACAGGTGAGGATATTTTGTCTCTTGCTACTTGTTTATATTATTTTCATGACTTTCTCTGATATAGGGCTTATTGTCTCCCAGGACAGGAATATTTCAAATCATTTCACCCATTAAACTCTTTCTTTAGAAACTGTTAGCCTGGGAGAAAGCAAAAATATTTTCTAAGTTATTGTTCTGATGGCAACTTGAGATTTCAGTTTTGTCTTGAAATTTGAACCCCAGTGCTCATGCAGGGCAGAAGTGGGATAGTACTTCTAACTCCCTGGATACAAAGATTGAAACAGCTCTACTGGAAGAGTGGAGATGGAGGAAGACAGAAGTGGTGCTGACAGGATTCGACTGCCACTTACCAGCCTTGTTTGTTTCCTTCAGTCTGGATAACCTGCTTTAAGTTTCAGTCAATATACTTTTACATATGCCTCTTCTATAGGCCTTACTGGGAGGATCAAGCTCAACATTTAAAGAAATAAAAAAGAAAACAGCTGCATTATCTCTGCATGGTCTTGGGAAGACAGTAGTTGGGGAGAAAAAGAAATATTTTACCATGTGCTTCAAGTTATGATCCTGGTTGCTTAGAAATGCCCTGTGCCTTTTTGTGGAGGGATTTTTCTCTTTACTTTTCCTTGGGAATCTCAAATGTGACTGTTTGGCAGCAACCACAGTACAGCATAAGATCTTAAGAATGTAAAGCCATTATGATCTTTTCCCTTTATTTACTCAGAAGATTTAAGTGTATGATGTTCCTTTTGGTCATTCATCTCTCTTCATCTGTTTTTGATTTCATGTTATAACTGTTATCCTGCAAAAAGACAGTAGATATTGTAAGATTGTCTTCAATGCTTGAAAACTTAGGCTGGCCTCTGTAAAATAAATTTCATTTGTGGTCCATAAATAGAAATGAGAACTAATAGACAGCTATTTTGTTTTGGAATAATGGTATATTTTAAACTTATCAATCATATCTATGTGTTTCCTTTTTTCCCTTTAATACTAAGGGGAAGTGGAATTAGGATCATGATTTCTTGATCTTTCCCACACTCCATTTCATTTTACTATTTTAGGTAGGTCTAACTAAAAATAGGTGGATACATTTAATTCTGTATTTATGCACTCTTTTTATTCTCTTTCCCCACATACATACCCTACAGTTTATCTAAACCTGATTTCTGTATAGAGAATGATATAAGAATCACTTTTATCGAAATTTCCTAAGAAATTTTGAGATCTTTAAGCTATAGTCACAATATATAAATATATACATTATATATTGTATACATCATAGCATATTGTATATGTTACATTGTTATATATATTACATATAACATACTTTTTTTTCATTCTTTCAGGATCTTTTTTTCATTCTGCCATGTATCTTATTGATATTATATGCTATATGCATATTGATTTAAAATAGACAATTTTACACAGAAAATTGGGAATCTAGACCTGTTGGGAACAAAATTTCAAGCAAACTGAATTTGAGTCTATTTAAATATAGAAATTGTCAAGGGATATAAGAGGAAACAACAGCAGTTTGTACAGTTCCTAATCATTCATAGGAGTTTCTGAAAGCTCTGCCTGTTTAGATATCTTTATGCAACATAATAAGTTTTGAAATAATTTTTAAAAACCTAGGGTTTGAATTGACCAGTAATATCTTACTGACAATAATATCCATCCATATATATTTGATGAGAACAAAAAGATGTTTTGAAATCCCTGGATGAAAAGTAGATCAAAAGTATAACCACTTTGCTCTTGCTTGTACTCCCCTTGGCATTCCAGGGACCACTGGTGTTGGCATTCCAGGGACCACTGATGTATTCTGTTTATTCCTGTTGGTAGCTGAGACCCACACATGTGTTTTATCACAGATTATAGTGTTGTGAAGTTGTGACTTTATGGGTGAAACTCATCTATTTTATTAAATAGAAATGAATTCTGTTTCTATTTAATGATTAATACCAAGAAACTGCATTCGTTTGGGATATTCTTCTGGAGGAACATCTGTAGGAATATATACTGACAATAAGTATTGCTAATAATTGAAATTAATCTCACTTGTAATCTCATTTTCTATTGATACTGCATTTCTTCCTAAAATGTTAGCAGGTCAAGATAACAGGTTCTGGACTGCCTCTTAAAGCAGAAATAAGACTCCTCTCTTTAAGCATATGTATTATTATTTATCCTCTTTTGTTGTTTATATTTAGTAATAATAAGTTATTATATATATAAAGTATTACAAAATTTTATTGTTCATACTTGGGCTTTTGAATTCTCTACATGCCAAGTATTCTTTTAGTCTATTTTAAGTAGTTTTCTTAAATATCCTGTTATATTCTAAAAGCACATTATAAGGCTTTATTTTTCCTTCTCAAACCAACACATGGGAATGGCTTTGACTTAATTGGGCCTGTACTGTCTAATGTAAATTCACAGGTTAAAGCTGAATTGTTTGGTTTACTTTTAACTTTATAGTTGTGATTCATCCCATTTATTCATGAGTATTAAAAGCTCTCTCTACCATCTATACTAAAGGAAATAAAAGATATAATTATTTGATATGATGACTAGCAAATATTTGTCCTGTTTAAATAGTCCTTAGAAATAGAACCTCTGCTAAGTTCTTTGACAAAACTTGGTTCCCTAATTCTTATTCTTTAATTTCAATCATTCATTGATTAGCTTGAGAAGAAAAACCTAGTGAATACAGTTTTTTTTAAAAAGAGAGAGTGAGAGAGGAGAGAGAGAGAGAGAGAGAGAGAGAGAGAGATTTTTTTTAATATTTATTTAGTTAGTTAGTTCTCGGCGGACACAACATCTTTGTTGGTATGTGGTGCTGAGGATCGAACCCTGGCCGCACGCATGCCAGGCGAGCGTGCTACCGCTTGAGCCACATCCCCAGCCCCGTGAATGCAGTTTTAATTGTTAAAGAAATATTCCATGCTAAATCCTTTTTAGTCATGTAAAAATATTTTCAGAATTATATTGAAGTTACAGTTTAAAAACTTTTTTGTAAAATTGTGTACACCATTATTTTTCCCATTTAAATCTACATTTTATGTCATATGAGACAGAAACAAGCTATGTAGGTGGTTATCTCATGGCCCATGTTCCCTGTGGATAGTTCTGTGTTATATAATATTTGGGGCAATGTTTCCTCCTGTGAAATGATGTTGTAGACAACTTTAGTAAATAAAGGTGGTGATAAATAATAAATTTAATATTGTCAGTTTTTAAAAAGTCTTCTTTTGAACCAATGATTTTGAGTGGCCAAATGATTTTTGGTAAGCATTTATCAGTAGTGTGGCCATAAACAAAAACTAAACTTTTTATGGAGAGCTTATAAACTCAGCCTCATTGAACGTGCTGACAGACTTAGCAAAGAAATTTTAACCAAGTAAATGTCTAAAATTTATTAATTAGAGTTATGTTTTGTGTGTGTATATCTACACATACACACATATATATGTCATAAATAAAGTATTCTGGCTTCTAAAATTGAGAATTAGTGGTATATTATATTGGAGTAAACTGGAGCTTACAATTTCTTTCATCAATTGTAGAATAAAGCTATAATTCAGATATTGTATGAAGGATCTACACTTGTTTTTCCTTTAATGGAAAATGAATTTTCCAGTGGTTTTGAAACTTGGAAGAAAAGATACAACTGAGCGCAGAAATAATAAATACATAAACTTAAAGGAGCTCAGTGAAATAAAAAATTTGGGACATTTTTAGCTAATAATACAATAAAGTTATTTCATATTCTAGTCTGTTTTGTGAGTATTAGCCACCTAAGAAATCTTAATGTGGATTTTTTTAAGCCATGAAATTTAAGATCGGTACAAAATAAGTGTGTGTATGTGTGTGCGTAAGGATCTCCAGAGTCATTTAAAAATTCTTCACCCCTACACGATCAACTCTTATGATTCAGTGCCTTACTTACTATTAAAGATATTTGCATTTTTGAAAAGTAAACATTGGAAAGATTTACCTCCTATGTATTAAAAAAGTACAGGAAATCTCAACTGCTAAAATTTTTGAGAAGTTAATGAGGGTGAAAACAATGTTTTTTCTAATAAGACATCTCTACAATTTTTCTCAAGGTTTGTTGGCATCCAAAGCTGTTGGGGTGGATGGTGCTGAAAAAAAAGAAGACTACAATGAAACAGCTCCAATGCTGGAGCAGGTATGAAATGGTAGCATTTGATTTTTTTCAAGGTTCCCACTGGAATGATCACGGAGCTGTAGTATCCACGTAATTGACATTGCCCTTTTGATCATATATGGGAATAGGAAACTAATTAATTGATGATACATTTTTAACTCTGCCTTCTCCAAGGTATTATACAGATAAACTACAGACTTCATTAGAGCTTGTTTTCAATAGACTGGCACTAAAGCCTTTGTCTCCAAAATTTGAAGGTCCGGAGACAGGCATCCCAGGGTATATGCTTCCAGCTGGATCACCTTTAAATAGCTTATAAAAAGACCCTTACACAAATACTTTTCATTTGTGAGTTAAAACAGGGTTTTTTGACATCAAATAAAGCTTCTTTTGTAAGAAGTTTCTTTTATATTGTAATAATTGGTGTTGTTAGACTATGTGTTTTATGAATTGATCAATGAGCCATACATTTTTGCTAGGATGTATATTTTAATAACTACAATAAAAAAGAGAGTTTAAAAAACTATTAAGGGTCTGTCTTTAACCACCTAATAGAGGAATTTAAAAGTGAAGGTTGCAGTTGCTAGATTTTGCCTTGGCTACCTTCGGATTCCCACAATACCTGTACATACTGAACTGTGCATGCTTTAACATTCTCGAAGGGCTTAACTTCTTAGGCACTGTAAGACTATAAGAACACAGTAATAGCCATAAATGGATTTCCTTGGTTCTCCTGTTTTAAAATCTGAGCCTTAATGTAGTTTTAATATATCCTTTTTGTATTATTTTGATTTTCTTTATTAGTAGCCTAATAAAGAATACTTTAAAATGAGTACCTTTTGCTATTCTCTATATGCGTTTTAAAGAACAGTCCAAATTTAATTGATATTGTATTGAGTTTTTCAGTGTTATTTTAGGCCTGGTTTGATAACAGTGCATTGTTTTGGTGCCTCCTTTAATGTTGTATTAAATTAATCACCTTTTCCATTGATTAATATGTCAATGACTCATACCTTCTGATTTTCTGTGATCAGCAAACGGTTAAGTCTTTGCCGTTATTGTCAGTATATAAGCCAAATTTTAAATGACTTTTTTTTTTACTGTGTATTACTATATTCAACGTCCCAGATATAACAATATTTTGTGCTTTCACCACTGTTATGGTATCTTCAGAATGCAATATATCAGGGACTTGGGTAATAAAATGTTTCTGGAAAATTCATTACAATGTCAATCTTTCATTATGCACAATCCTGTGAGGTGAATATGATTGTGGAAATTACTTATGTGGAAGTGAGGTAGAGAACAACACCCATTTCAGAGAGAATTACAGAAAATGATATTTTGATATTGAGTTAAAAAGGAAATAGAGGAAAATGGAATAACTCGGCTATTTGTATTTGCATAATTAAAAATAGTTTTTGAAATCCCTTTGCCAGTTTTGTAACAGAGACCAATAATTAAAACTTTGTAAATTATTTTAGATTTTAAGGAACATCATGCTGTTCCTCATTTTTTGTCATTCAGGTTGATTTCAATGTGAAAATGTTTTATAACTAAACTGTTACTTTTTATTCTACATGTTAGCCCTGCTTCAGGGTTAAAAAGCCGAGTTATACAGCTCTTAATTACATCTCATTTGGTATCAACAATAGTGCTACAGGGAGGTGTTGATTGTCACCAACTTCTATTGTCCTAATGAGTCAAAATATTGTCAAAATATTGTCACTCATGACAGGTTGATAACAGGCCTATAGCCAGAATTTACTGTGCTAATGGATTTATTTATATTTTTACAACATTCAATCTTTGGTCTTGAACCCCATTCTCAGATTATTAATCATACATTATTTAATTGTATTAGGGAAATGTCATGTTATATTTACTTTGGGATAAAATTTGCATTAGATGCATAATAATTCAGTAAGTTTTAAAAAATGTTAATCTGTCCTTGTTTAGAAGTTAAGCATCTTATCAAAATATTAATTTAAGTTTAAAAATCTTGTTTTATAACTTTGTAACTCGAGAGTAATGGATGCTGTAGTGATGTCTTTCACATATGTGAAGATGAACAATAAAATTGTTTATTTACAAGTAATGGCTCTAATTACTTTTCTGGCAACACCTTTTATGATGAGTTTAGGAATATTTCCCATTTATAGAGTACTTTTTGAAATGACTAATACCACTTATACACATGTATAATGAGTAAATCCAAGAATAGAAATGATGATAATGGAATGAGTGGGACCCTTGACAGCAGGCCTTTCTTGTGGTATGTCCAGCATGCCATCTGTAAAGCATCCAGCAGTGCCCTACATAACCAGATGTACACTTTTTCCCACCAAAATTTAAGTGACATTTACTTTAATGGGAACAGAATTATTAATTTGGTCCCCAGGCAATAATCTTTCATATTCCAGAGAACTGCAGACTACAAATTTGATGGTCAGCCCTCCCAAAATACATGGAAGTCAAAAGCATTCTTGGGAACAAGCATGTTGCTCATGGTATTAGTTAACAGCTTTGCAGTTTTACTCCTTTTAATGGCCTGTCTTGGAATGGATTTTTTTAAAGTGTATCATTTGTGTTTGTTCTCAGATACCTGTTATCAGAAATAGAGAATATAGGCATTCCTCACAATAGGGTACAACCCCATCCAATGTGGCTATTTTCTGTTATCTTTGAACAGTGAACACATTCACACATTTTTGCATATGTAGAAAATTTTACTGCCAAGTGAATAAAATATTCTTTATGAAAGAACTGACACAGTTCTAATTTTTTTTTAAAAGTATCAGTTGGCAGGAAGAAGGTAAAAATTCTCATCTAAGAATGCGACGTATTTTGTTTTAAAATCCAATGTTTTTAACTTACACTTTATCTCTTTGGTTTTTTTTGTTGTTGTTGTTGCTTGTTTTGTATTGTTTTTTAGTCTTTTAACTCTCTATTGCTGGTGGCTCTGATTTCATGATGCATTATGCTTATGAAACTCTAGCTTTCAGCATTAAAATGAGTTAAAGATAATGTTTCGTTAATTTGGTCATTGTTTTCCTGTTGAGATCTTTCTTTAAAGGGAAACTGTCTACTTAAGGGAAATGTCCACATTCAACTTTTTAAATTGAATTATTTTATAGGAAAAATCTGAAAGTCAAAAGTTTGAATGTATTTCTCTGATTCTCGAGAAGTGATACTGCTGCTTATTTACCTAATGATTATTAATGCCATTGGCAATGATGGATCCAGGAGTCATATTTTAATTTAATACTGAAAATGTTTGTTCAATAAGACAATGTTTGATACTCTGAGCGTATTACGGATAGTACGTTAAAATTTAAGGTGAAAAGTCGACAGTATCCCTTTAAAGACAGCCTATTCAACTTTTAGTTAATAATTTGTGGGGTTCTTTTTGGTTTTTCATTTGTAATAGAAATGTTATATGTTGCTTAACAATGTTTTTGGATACTAAAGTTGCTTAACAATCAAAATAGAATACAAGAACAAAAATGAAGAAACCAAAATAAAAATATCAATTTTTTATTATTCATTCAGGCGATTTCACCTAAACCTCAAAGTCAGAAAAAAAATGAAGCTGACATTAGCAGTTCTGCCAACACTCAGAAACCTGCACTGTTATCCTCAACTTTGTCTTCAGGGAAGGCTCGCAGCAAGAAATGCAAACATGAATCTGGAGATTCTTCTGGGTGTATAAAACCCCCTAAATCACCACTTTCCCCAGAATTAATACAAGTCGAGGATTTGACGCTTGTATCTCAGCTTTCTTCTTCAGTGATAAATAAAACTAGTGAGCACAGATTTTTAAAAAATAGTTACTTATCCTATAAGATACATTAAAAAGTTTGATTGTAGTTATATTGTATTTTTATGAAGTTGTTTTGAAAATTTCAAACTTAAATGCGTATGATAGGAAAGGCTGCAAACTATTTCAGGGGCAAAAATCGTAGACATTTCTTATGATTTATTGTTCAGAGACTGTACTACTGGTTCTGCTGGTTGAGAAACCTTACATCTTAGTAACCCAAATTCCACTGCAGTTGCACTCTCCTCAACTAATAATCCAAGTTCAATGAGGCCTGATTCATTACAAAAAACAAACAAACAAAACCTACTCTTCCCCAAAAAACAGAGATAAAGAAAAGGCCCATGTAGATATTTTTACTTAACTCCTAACACTATTCCTATGGATAGGTTTAGTTAGTATCCCCACCTATCTATAATCTTCTGAAATACATTTTATTTATTTTTGTTAACGGTGCAGACTTGAATTTGGACTTTTTAATGAAATGAGAAGAATGCCTCCTTGACTATATTTTTAAAGGTTTTTGCTGTTTCAGTACTACTGATCTTTCAAGAATTAACTTAGACTTCTGAAAAAGTCTTCTTTCAACATGGATTTGATTATATACGAGACAAAATTTATGTAGAGCCAGAGTTTCTCATATTAGTTTCATATTTCAGGCTAGAGATGTAAAAAGCAGTTATTTGGAAAGTTACTGGGTAAATGACACTTTTCTTTAGCTCTTTATAACAACAAATGAATTAATAACATCATCAATAAATGAATATGATACATTTCCTTATGATCTATTCCACATTGTGCCTTAAGAACAAAGATGTTGGCATTGAGAAAACTTTTGATTGATTAAACATAGTAACCTCTTTTTCTGTAATTTGCCATATTTTTCAGTTTGGGATCAAAATTTATTTTTTGTCTTTGTTTTTGCTTTGTTCTTTAAATGAGTCAGAAGAAAGGATGGGAACAAAAACTAAAGTGTTTCCTCAAAATCTTCATTCCAGTATGGCACTTATATAATAATGTCACTAGAAGCACTTTATTTTGAAATTGCTTTATATCTTAGTATTATGACCATAGTATCATAGCAATTGAATTATATTCTTTATCTTTTTCCCATTATCACAATGTCTTTTTCATTTTGATTGTTACAAATTTTTCTTAAATACCCAAAATATCAACTTCTTTATACCACTCTGTTTTCTAAATTAGCATGAGTATATTGGCCTACGTAATTCTGCCTATTCAAACCATTCTGTATGCAAGTAAGAGTAAGAAGAAATCTCAAATAAAAAAAAAAGGGAGATTTCCAAACATTTGTATTATATCATTAAAAGACATTTAAATGACTATGTAAGTTGTTTAAAAAAAAAAAGTAAGGGCAAGAATAGTGTCTTTTAAAAATTCTCATTATTTGCTCAAAATGAATAATTTGTTTGTGTTCATTTTTTTTTAATGAATCAGGCCCAGACATATATTTATAAAAAATCCATTTGGGGGGATGAAGATGGGATAGTTATTTACATTAGTTTTACTTTATCAGGAAAAGCAAAACACTGACCATAATGTGTCTTAAGAATTTTGTCTCCTCTGTCCCCTGCCTTTTTTTCCCTTAGATTGTCTAGATTTGGAATGTAGCAAAAGAGTATATATACATATAAAAGATATATACGTGTATATATCTCGTGCTTTTGCTATAAAGAGACTACTTTCCCAAAGGAAAAATGGGAGTTTACACAATGATCTGCAGTTAGAGAATTGACTATAGTCTGTCACTGGGGGGAGCAACTTGAAATTAGTTTCCATTTTATTTTCCTTTAGTTGAGATTTTAGAATTTTTGATTAACTCATTTTGTGAATACGGCACACTTTTTGCCTTTGATTACCTTTGGAACATGCCATTCCTTGTGGATATCTTATAACAACACCAAAGGGCAGAATGTGAATCATTTTTCCCATTTATCTCCTTAAATATTATAAGATGATACTGGTATGTATCTGCTTCGTGAACATTGAAGATCTTTTTCTAGGTCCTCCACAGCCTGTGAATCCCCCTAGACCTTGCAAGCATAGTGAGCGGAGAAGAAGATCTCAGCGGTTAGCCACCTTACCCATGCCTGATGATTCTGTAGAAAAGGTTTCTTCTCCCTCTCCAGCCACTGATGGAAAAATATTGTCCATCAGTTCTCAGAATCAGCAAGAATCTTCAGTACCAGAGGGTAAAGTATATTGATTTCCTATAGAACCAAACATAAAGGAAGATAAAGAAAAAACTAAAATATAAAGATTATTAGAATGTTAAAAATTTCTGCTTTTCCTTTCTTACATCTTTTAGGATTTATAAGCACTTTATTCTACAAATATTATCAGGTGCCTTCTTTGTGCCAGGCATATTTAAATACCACTAATCCGTATTGATAGTAATGGGGCCATTTTCTCTATGTTAATATTATGTTACATTCTTTATTTTATGTAGTGCCTGATGTTGTACATTTACCACTTGAGAAGATGGGGCCCTGTCTCCCTCTTGACTTAAGTCGTGGTTCAGAAGTTGCAGTGCCACTAGCTCCTGATTCATCTCTCCACAATGAATGTTCCAGGGCAGAAAAGGAAGATACACAGAGGCTTAGCAATCATTCTTCCAAAGCAGTGACTGATGGGCGAGGAGCTCCAGCAGCAGCAGGTAGGGAGAACTTACAACAGGCTCGTTGTGACTGGGTATAAGCATTTTCATTCCTAGATGATTTCTTTTCATAAATACCTACAGGTAATATATGGAGGATAGTTTCTGTTGGTTTAAAACTTCTTTGATGAGA
Organism: Urocitellus parryii; assembly: GCF_045843805.1. NCBI lineage: Eukaryota > Metazoa > Chordata > Mammalia > Rodentia > Sciuridae > Urocitellus > Urocitellus parryii. The sequence continues at coordinate 9,198,015 of NC_135537.1, read as the reverse complement.
TCACTTTCTTTATCATTATTCCCTGGACTTGTTTCTTTCCTTGTCACTCATAGCTTTTACCTGCTTCTTTCTTATATATTTACTTCTAATTAGAGTTATTAGAGCTCATTATAATTAAGGAAATTCTGACTTGTGGAGCTAGAAGTTACTTAATGGGATCAAATCTTAGGTTTGAAAACTTTAATAGAATTTAATAATTAAGAAGCACTTAGTTTGAATTTAACCTTATACCTGTATCTTACCTGTAATTCCATAGTTAGGAGCAGAATCCCCAGATACAGTGCAATTTGTCATTGTTATTTGGGGAGTCTAATATGTAAAATCAGAATGCTTAACAGTTTTTGGATGATTTTCTATTTTTTTTTTTTTTTGTAATCTGAAAGCATTTTTGGAGGTATTTTATCAAGTTGAGTTTCTAAATCTAACAGTGTTAATTCATAATTTCCATATATGGTTGCATTATTTTATTTATAAGTTTCACAGAATTATAACCATGTAAAGAATATGTGTGTGTGTAAACTTTTTAAAAAGCAAATACTAGTTTCAGATGTTTTTCTAGTAAATTATTGATTTGGAGTTGGATAGGTGAAAGAGGTCTGACTTGAGTCAGTTCTGAAGTGGAGAACATAGAGCAGTTTTTTGATTTGCAGCCAGGTGTATTGGTGATAATGGTATTTAACAGCATCTTGCATGAAACCACTTTATCAGCTCCTTAGATGAAGTGTGAGGCTTGATGCTACTTGCTCTTTTCTAGTTGTGGTGTATATTGAAATAAAATGATAGAGGTGACTTGAGAAACATATACTTATTCTGAATTTATTGCCTTTAATTCTTTCACAGTAAAGATGTTACTATTAAATATACAATATTTACAATTCTACTTCATCTGTAAAGATTAAAGTATTTTACACATGATAGTTTTTCCTTATTTTGTTTTAAAATAAAACAGGAATCACATCTGAAGACTTGAAAGTTTTGAAATATTTCCTATGATTTCTTAAATATGGTCCATTGTCTTTGGACATTTTTTTCTAAGTTTGGTTTTTTCCTTAGGGCACTGAATTTTTCTTTTCCCCCTTTCCACAATATTTTTTAATTATCATTAACCTTTTGGGATATTTTTCCTGATGAAGGTCTTATGTAATTTTTTAACATTCTGTCACTTGTTACTGTATCAAATAGATGAAAAAACATGTTGAATTTATAATGATATGTATCCATTGGAAAAAGTTATTTTTAGATGTGCATGTGAAAATATTAATATTTTTCTTGATATACGAACTTTCTGATACTGGTAAGACTGAACTATAGATCAATACAAGTGGCTATACAATTACTAAGAGTATTATGTTACCCAGATTATACATATCCTAAAATATCAGAGTGATAATTATGCATGGAAATGTTTTACCCAGGTGATTCTGCTCCTTATTAACTTAGTCTCTCTTTTTTCCCGAATTTTGAGCATATTTATAGAGATGCACCTGACTACCTTGGGATGTGGTTCTTATTCTTCATCGTGGCTAAAATATACTGGGTAGAGGGAATACACTCCAGTCTTTATTTCCTTTTTAAATAAAAAGTAGTAACTATTTTGGGAGTAAATGTAGTAAGATAGTTTCCTAGGAAAGTGGAGAGAAGTTTAGATTTATCATGTGATGGATCTTTAGATGTGTTCGTGGAAGACCCTCTGGCAGTTGGCACTTTAATTGCTTACATCAAGTAAGCAATGCATGGTCTTAAATGTTAATTACTGAAAGTAAGTTTAATTAAAAGATTATACATAGTATTTTTGAATTTATTTCTATGACCACTTTTTAAATTTTTTATCCTTTGGACGTAATGGAATTTAAGTCATATTCTAATTGGACAGCTTTTGATTAAAAAATATTAGCCTGTTTTGCTTGTACTGAAGTTATAAGTGATTTGCATGCTTTTTGCAGTATTTTTGTCATCTACCCTCTCTACACTCTTTTGTAGTATTTTGGAGTTCTTCTGCCTTCCAACTTAGTTTTAGAGTTGAGACACTAAGTTTTTATGTTATTGTTCTTTATATATATTTGGTTGGTTGTTATTCATCTAATTTATAAAAGAAATTTGGTTATTCTTTAATTTTAAAGCTTTTCTAGAAAGCATTATGTACCATAACACATCAGTGGCATTTTCTGGGTGGTTTTTGTTAATTTGAAACTCCTGAGGAATTTAGAATGATGAGAATATTAATTAATAACTGGGAAGTAGCTCAGCAAACAGGTCTTTTTTGTGTACAAAACACATGAGCAATGCTTAGCTTAACAGTGGTGTTGAAGTAGATGAGGTTATGCCAATGATCCAATCATTATATATACCTGTTCATAACAGGTTAAAATTTTGTTTTTCATTATTTTTCCAGTAGAGATAATGCATTTGCACTAATCCATCTACATTCTTCCACTGGGATGGATGGTAACATGACTAACCAAGGTTAGGAATGCTTATGTTGTCCCACATAGGCAAAAAAGAGTGATTGTAAATTTGTAAAACATTGATTTGGAAAACATTTATTTTCATTTTATTTGTCAGAGTGCTTTATTTAACAGAGCCAAACAATTTGAGTTATGGATACAGTCTCAGAAGAATTTAATTTTGTTAATGTCTGGGAATATAGAGTAGATCAAGTTTTTAAAAAAGTTCCCTTTTGTAAAAAACAAAATAACAACAAAAAAAATTTTCTTGTCTTCTAAGGAATCTTAGGTCCACACATATCTATTCTTCATCAAAATGTTTTCAGGTAGGGAACACTATACATGCACAAGATACATAATGTGCCCTAAGGAACTTAAGATCTACAAGTGACATAAAGCTAAAAATGAATAGTAACAGCAATTTTAATGTAAGATGTAAATCACTTAAGATGTATACGAGTACTGTTTGATAAAAGAAGAAAAGATTGTTCTTAGGAAGCTTTAGGCTGAGAGACGGCTTTTTAGATGATCTTGGCTAGGTTGACAGTAAATCCACAGAGCAGTGCTGGAAGAACCACCCACCTGACCTGTCTTCTTACTTTCTTTAAGCAAAAATTAAACAGATCAGCCTCCTTGAAACTCAACTTTTCATGTGTATGAAGTCTGCGGTCACTTTGGGCTCTAAAATGCTGAACATTTATCATACCATTAATGGTGCATTTGATGAAGCCCAACTTTATGTCAAAGAAAACATCATGATATGTTAGGATTATTAATTTTCATCTATTCTTAGAAATGATCATATTTTGTAAAGACATAATTGGGATTGTAAATTGTATGAAAATTATATGAATATAGTTTTAAATTTTTTTAGTTATAGCCCTGATTTGAAAGAAATACCTGTAGTAACAGATCTTCATTTTTCTCATTTTTGAGCAAGATAGTATATAAATATGGGATATTTAGGTATGTTTATCACAGAATATTTTAGTTAATGTGGATATAAACATTGGATTAACGTGTATATGAAGAATGTACCTGTATAACCTTATCAGGATGTTCATTATCAAGCCAGTAAATATTAGGTAATTTAATTTAGTTTAGTTTTAGCTGAAATTCATTAAGCTTTTCTTCATTTTCATTCAAAGTCGTATCTTGAATTAGTTTTTAAATGAAATGTTGATATAAGTAAATAAATATGTAAATTTCTCATTATAGTTAAAATAATCCATCTCTTCTTAGTAAACCCCCTATAAAGAGCCTGTGAATTATATTAATGATTGGTTAACAGACTTTTTTTCACTAAGGAAAAAACACATGTAGGTTTTATTAATATAGAGATTATTTAATATTGTATAATGTATTTAATGTAGGGATTGTTAGACTGAGTTAGTGTGATAAAAAAGCATGACAGAAAGAACCTAAAGTGACATTGGCTGATTTTAAAATGGCCTTAATTTCTATCCCAACATTAACTGTGAATTTACTAAGAGTCTTTTTGTTTTAAATTGTTTTTTAACTTACTTATCAGAATTGTTAAAACTACAACTGCAGACTTCATGATCTATCTCTACCCCTACCACAAATGTTTCTGGCTTCTACAGAGTCTGGGGTCGTTTCTTTTTTAAACTGAAGAGTCTGGGGTGGTTAGCCCTCATCTGGAAAGTTTGTTAAGGCAAGAAGAGGTTAAATATTAGCTTAAAAATTTTACATAGTTTGTTGAAAAATGGTGTATTTTAACGTGAAGTTTAATATTTCATTTGGATAGCCTGAGTTCATGTCAGAACTATAGAAGCAGAAATGGTACGTGGATCCACTACTCAAATATATTTTGGCACCTTCAAGATTGCCAAAGGCTGTGGTGCTATAGCAGACTTTTACTGGTGGCTTCAGACAGTTATCTTCATTGATGCTTATGGTTAATAGTAATTCTATTTCTTGAAATGCTGTTGTCTCAAAGTATTACCCTACTACAAAAGAGAACGTGAGAAAGAGTACTTATTTACTAGGCACTGGTCTGAGCATTTCACATATTTCGATTCACATAATCCTGATAAAAACACAAGTAGATCTTTATGTTTGACAAATAAGAAAACTGAAGTACAGAGACATTAAATGACATACTCAAGGCCTTATCTCTTAGAACATGGTAGAACCAGCATTGACACTGGGTAGTCTCAGGGAGCAAAAAATGACCCTTAACTTACTGGTTTTTGAAAGCAAGAAATTCCACCTTATTTCTTATTCTGGCAGTAAAATAACGTGGATCTTTAGAAACAAAGAGAATCTTATGTAGAGTTTTGTGAGCAATTATAATTGAAACCATTGCCCCATATTTCTAATCTTTCTAATTAAATTTACATCTTTTCTCCCTAATCTACAGGGATATTGAAAACAGAAAAAAAAGTGAAGTTGGAAGAAAAAAGCTCAACTGCATTTGGTATGAACAGAAAGTAATATTTAAGCAAAAGACTAGAAAGCTTGATAGAGGGAGGATGGAATCTTTCTCTTCCTTTTCCCTGTTAAAGCTGTATTATGTATACATGATCCTCCATTTTATTGCTTATCAGTGTTAGTTGGCTCCAGATATACCCTTTCTTTAGTACAGATTTTGTAATTTTATGTGTATTTATTGTTAGGAGAATCTGACTTCTCTGAGAAGTTGCTTTGTTTCTAAACATCTCCAGTTCAAATTATGGCTGTTTCAAAATAAGCCTTCACTTAATATTGTTGAGACTTAGAGGGTAGATTATACATTAGTCATTTCTTTTCAGGGTTTCTTCTTCAACATGTCTGATGAAAAGGTTGCTGAGTTTTCTACTGTCTTTTCTGTCTTCTGTGCTGTAATTATTAAAAAAGCATGCAGTAAAAAAAAAAAAAGCATGCAGTAATGGATTATAGTCTTACATTGTTCTTTAGCTTAAGAAATTGGAAGTTGGGCCACTGAAAGTTGGTCAAATGTGGTTGATAGATTGTGGGCCAAACCACTCTTAGTTGAACCATAGCTGCTAGAATATATTTGCTGATTTAATTTGAAATAAAATGTTCTAGGGTATCCATTTATGTAAGGTCCACAAATTGGGGGAAAGAATGCTTTAAAACTTTAAGGAAAAACAGTATAATGAAGTGTTTTTTTTCCTTTTTGTTTTCAGTCTTCATTCTTATAGACAGAGAAAGTGTTGGAAGATTAGGGCTATTTATGGATTAATTTATAAAAAAAAATTCTAAAGAACAGCCTATCTTTTTAAAAAAATCTTCTAATATTTTCTCAGTAAATGATGTATGGAAATGCTGATCCTCCTCTGTGAGGACTTTATTAAAAAATGGAGTTTAACTTCTTGCCACATGAGAATTGAATATATTACTCGTTTAAAGGTTTTAACCACTGTCTGTATTAACTTCAAGGTGTCAGGAATTGGGATTTCTCAGCACTGCTAATGAAGATCCCCTCTTATAGTCCAATAAACTAAGCAGGAGTTCCAGACTCATGACATGAGCAGTTTAATTGAATCCATCCACTCTGGGCAGGTGACTGGAATAGCTACTGAAGCCATAAATGCTGCTGTTAGGTTAAACCACAGAGGGACCACTCAGGATCATTCGTGATTACTGAAGTATTTGTTTTTATTGTTTAGGTAAGAGAAAAGAAAAGGATAAAGAAAGAAAGGAGAAGAGAGACAAAGATCACTACAAACCAAAACAGAAGAAGAAGAAGAAGAAGAAAAAGAAATCTAAGCAGCATGGTAAGTATGTTGATTGTTATTGTTGTTTCTTATATTCTGAGATTCTTTTAATTCTCCCGTTTTATCAAAATCAAGATGTAACAAAAGATCCCTGTGTTTTGACAACTGAGATATTCTTGAAACTTCACATTTTCTTGTAATTTCAAAAACATACACCTCTGTTTTACCAGGGTCTGTAAATTAATTACTGTAATGGTTAGGCTTTCATTTTCAGCATTACGGTACACTAGATACTCTGACTAAGCACTTTCCAAATACCAAAGGAATAATTTTCCTTTATAGAGTCACTTAACTTTCCAGAATGAGGGAGAAATACAGATTAAAAAAAAAAAAAAAAAAAAAAAAAAAAAACTTAAGATGAAATTCGCTACGAGCACTCCATCTCTAAAGGAAATCCTGAAGGATATACTTAAAGGGAGAAGGAAAATGATGAAGAGGAAGACTGAGATGCCAGGAGACATGATGAGCTTGGCTAAATCTGAACATTGTCTGTGTAATCATAGTTTGATTTATTGGGAAAACAAAATGAAATTAATTATAAAGAACAAAAATACATAATAATGGCTCATAGGTTGGGAGGCACATCCTTGTATTTCATTGTCTTTAAGCTCCTTTTGTTGATTGGAGGAGCACCAGACTTGTGGCTTATAGGTTCAATACATTAAATATACATTTTAAAATTTCTCATGTAAGTATTAAAGAATAGAAGCTCAGGGTATAATTTCTATAGTAAAAGGAAGAAAAAATGTAATGAGTATACCATCCACATCCAAAGAAGACAGTAAGAGAGAAAAATATAAATTACAAAATAAGATATTATAAATAAATCCAAATATATCACTATTTATAATCATATCAGAAAGATTATTATAGTAGATTTTAAAATCCAGTCCTCTTTTATTTACAAAAGATGTATGTAAATATAAGGATGGAGAAAATTGAGAAATGTTGGGGGAAAAGTATGGAAAAAATTTGGTAAGTAAATAATGACTAAAAATAGAAATTAGAGTAGATGTATTATTAACAGGTAGTCATTAAGGCAAAAATTATCCTAGACATTAGAGGTTAACATGACATGATAAAGATTCAGTTCTCTTTATATTTTATTATATAAAATACCTACATTTTATCATTGAATAATTTCATCATATTGATGTTAGATAAATTAACAAAAGTGAAAAATGTTCTATAAGATAAAAGAGGTGGTACCTTACCCATGTTGTGAGTGACAGGTCCATGCAGACACTGCAGGTTCTGAATGTGTGATTTTCTCAGACACACATGGTTCTTAAAACTGACCACATGAGACAGGTTTAAGCAAACCTTAGCAAATGGTAGAAATTGGTATAATATAGACCTGTAGTTTCTGATCACAGTATTATCACAGAACCAGTATCAAAAAGATAAGAGCCCTGAATATTTAGAAATTAGGCAACATAGTTCTAAATAATTCATGGATCAAACAAAAAGTCCAAAGGGTAGATAAAAAAAATGTGAACCTGAAAGATGATGGGAATATTGTATGTTAAAACTTTGTGAGTGTAGTACAAGGACACACAAACAAAATGTATTGTCATACAGGTGTATAGGAAAGGAAAAACAGCAGCGAGGCTTGCTACTTAAGAAGTTAAAAGATCAAGAATAAATCCAAAAAACAAGAGTCTAGTTTAAGCATATGAACAAAATTTATTGAACTAAAAAATGCTAAAAAGAATTTTAAAATGCCAAATTTAATTATTTAAAAAACTAAAATAATCAACAAGACTCAGAAAAAAAGATGAACCATACAAATAAACATTAGGAATGAAGAGAACATAATTACAAATGCTCCAGACTTTAAGATGATGCTATAAACAACTTTATACCAAGAACTTTAAAGGTTAGAGGAAGGTTTGGAGAACTGCCAGAAATCAAACTCAGAAAGAAGGTATAAACCTTAGTAGTCTCCAAATTTTAAAAGAAGTTTAATCAGTATTTTAAGATCTTAAAGGAAAAAAAGACAGGACCAGAATGTTTTGTTGCTAAGTTTTATCAAAACTAAAACAAGAGAAAACTTCAAAATTTAGAAAAAGAATAATCCCATAGTGGGTACATAGGGCCCCCATCATAAATATATATCCACATCCTAATACTTATTACCTGTGAATGTGTATGTATTTAGGAATAGGATCTTTGCTGAAGTGATGAACTAGATTATATCAGAATAAGACATCAGGATTTAATGTTGGATCCTTAAATATGGGGCTTTAAGACCCCCAGAGATGAAGAACAAGTGAAGGTGGAGGCAGAGTTTGGAGTAATTCAGCCCTAGGCCAAGCTGGTACTGCCAGAAGGAAGGATTGTGCCCTGGAGCCTTCAGAGGAGTGCAGTTCTATCAACCAAGACCTGATTTTGACTTCTGAACTTAAAAACTTTGAGAGAATGAATTTCTGGTGTTTTTTTCTTTTTTTTGTTGTTGTTGTTTTTTAATATACTTGGAATTGAATTATACAGGGTCTCACTGAGTTGCTTAGGGCTTCACTAAATTGCTGCTGCTGGCTTTGAACTTATGATCCTCCTGGCTCAGCCTCCTAAGCTGCTGGGATAACAGGTGTATACTACCATGCCTGTCAAATTTCTGTCTTTTTAAGCCACCAAATTTGTGGTTCTCTCTTGTGGCACAGAGAACCACTTCATGAAATTCACCACATTAAGAGGTAAAGGAGAACAAACGTTACTGTCTATAAATTTCAACACCTATATGCACTTTGGTTTTTATTAATACTGTGAATAGCTGAGTATAAAATCTTATTTAGAAACATTATAGGCCTAAGTAAAAGTAAGAAAATCCATATTCATGGTTTGGAAGATTCAATATTGGAAAGATGTCAGTCATGTTAAATAGATGTATGTATTCAGTGCTGATTCTAAAACTTAAAATGGAAGAATAAAGACCCAGAAATAATATAGTTACTCTTGAGATAGAAGAAGATTGACTATTCAGCTATAGTTATTAAGGTGCTCTGGTATTTTGGAGGAATATATGTAATGATCAAGGACAAAATAGATAGTCCAGATCAAATCCATTATATTTGTACAGATTTTCTGTTGAAGATTTAATGGGTAAAGGATAAAGATTACTAAGTGGCAGACCAATTTGTTATTAAGATGGGGGTAGAAAAATGAAAATGCATTCTTTTCTCATACCATACACAAAAATAATTTCAGGCATTGTGGAGAGAAAATTGTAAAGCTTTGAAGGACAGTATGTGAAAATATTTTTATGATCTTTATTTAGGCAGGGTAGAATTTCTAAACAAAAAATGCTAGCCCTGATGGGAAAAGTTGAAAATATGGCTAGACTGAAATTAAGAAGTTTTGTTCATCAAAAAATAGAGTGAAAAGACAACCTGCAAACCACAAGAAATGTAACACGTATATCTGACAAAAAAGATTAATATTTTGAATATATTTCTACTCTTCTGAATCAAAAATGGAAGTGACACAGAATGAAAAAGGGCAAAAGACTCTAGCAGGTTCTTCACAGAGACAGAAACCTCAGGTGGATCATAGTAAGATGTTCAGGGTAGTGAGAGGCTGGCTAAATGCAGTTTGTAGAACATAGTGAAGTATATTTCATACCTGCCATGTTGCAAAAATTACAAGGTAAATACTTCAGATGTTGTTAAGGAATGGAAACAAGTATACAATTACAGTGTAAAATAGGGTGAGTGCCATGTGCCCTGAAAGTTCCTGAGGAAACTCACATGGTGCTGTGGAGCATGCACAGCCAGCTCTCCCGTAAGACACTGTGTCCCTTCAGCAGGGTCACTCCATGGGCTGAAAAGCCTAATTACATCTATAGGACTCTCCGGGGCAGGATGTTAAGCTGAAAATCCGGTCCCTTAAGAGAACATAATTCTATTCAGGTCAGGATTAAAATGTTATCATACTAAACAGTATTGTATTAGTGATTGATTATGTGGGAGAGCAAGAGAATGATGAACAATAATTCAGAAAATTACTACCTCTGAGGTGGGAAAGGGATGTTTTATCAGTTCATATTGGAAAGTGACACAAAGAAGGCTTTAAAAATGGTGAGTTTTTCCTTCAACTTCAGGATTGGTGCCTGAGTATTTTGTCGTATTGATTGTCTTTATGTCATGCTCATTTTTTCATATTCATTAAACATTTAATAAAATGAGTTTTAAAAGATTTAAATGTATAAAGGTTGCCAGGCATTGCTGTAGTGGGTAATCATGATTGGGAAATTCTTCAGATCTCAACTTTCTGTGTAGTCCAAAAATAACATCTAATTTTCCCACAGTATGTGAGGTTCCTATATTCTCTAAAGCTGCCAGAGTAAATATGAAGATAGAGGATCACAGTGAGATTGACAAGATTGAAACCACTTTTCAGGGAGAGAGTCTTAAACATTTCCATGCACTCCTGTGCCTCCCTTGCTTCTCAAGTCTTTCCTCCTACTCTTCTACCCTTCCCCAGCCCATTCCTGGCCCCTCCACGTATTACCTAAGAGCCCTGTCAACAAAAAGTCATTAACCATAAACTCTGATTACCAAATACCCTCCTATGAGTGATGCGTCATAAGCTTCAGACTGCAGATAAAACTGCCTGATGAACTCTCTACTAATCCGTCTCTGGGGGATGAGCCCAGCCAGGTGCTCCAGTGGAAACCCTGAATCCTCCCACTAGGAGCAGCTAGTTGTTTAAGCCATATGATGCTGCATCAGTGAACTGAGGCCTGCTCCAGGCTGCAGTGCCAGTCACAGAATCTTACATGCTATAACCTGGGAAGTTTGGGGGAAAGATAACAGTGGAGAGCTGATTAAAAAAAAAAAAAAAAAAAAAAAAACACCAAAAAACCAGAATAAGAAAGGAGCCACACTTGGTGGCAAAGGGTGGGGTAGAGAGGGCTTGTGAGAAGGCTACAAGTGGTAACTTGAAAGAAACAAGAGTGACTAGAATCACAGAGAAAAACTGCAAAGAAAACTTGCATCTTAGAATAGTGATCAGCCCTTAACTTTAGTAACCTTTACAACAACCCTTTTAAAATATAGCACTTTAAATTACATATAGATATTTGTATATATCTGTATCTGTATATTTAATGAAACAAGAAGAACCTTGTACTTTGTTTATGTTTTAAAATTAGGCCTGTAAATTAACATTCTTGCTTTGTCCAAGGCATCCTGGTAAATGCTAATGATGCACAGAAGCATTGCTATTTGTAAACACAGGTGTTGAGTCTGGTAATCACCAGCATCTTTGTAATTAATTATTCCATTTCAGGAAAATTTATTCTGGGCTGTTTACATTCATTTGGAAGTGATACTTTCCCCCAGATGATTAGAAGAGTGATATTTAAGTGGGAAGTATGGGGTTTTCAGTAATTTTAAAAATGTAAAGTCATCTTAATGTTTAAGAATTCGCAGTATTACCATCTGAGGTTCCTACTAGAAAATGTTTCTTGGTGTACAAGTAGCACCATGAGGGATTTTTAAACACCTTTTATTCAGAACTCATAATATTTTTTTTAAAGAGAGAGAATTTTAATATTTATTTTTTGGTTTTCAGCAGACACAACATCTTTGTTTGTATGTGGTGCTGAGGATCAAACCCGGGCTGCACGCATGCCAGGCGAGAGCGCTACCACTTGAGCCACATCCCTAGCCCAACAACTCATAATATTTTGCATATCGTGCTTGTATTCATTATGTACCAAACACTAAGCATTCAATACATATTAATTCATTTAATCCTCATGCTAACTGTACAGTAGTGCTTGACAGCTGCATTTTACAGTTAACTATAGCAGAGAGAAAGAGAGTCTTCTAATTTGGCATAGGTAACAAACAGTGACAAGCAAATTTACACCCGATGGAGTGGTTCAAATTTTAATTTGTACCACTGAGCTATATTAATTTTACCTCCTAAACTTTCAGGATTGTGTATCAGACTGTATTCTTCCTTCAACAAGTTTTTACCTATATTTCTTGGCATACTAAGTTTTTATTCTTGTATATTATTCAGTTAAATGAGATTGCAGAGGCAGCAGTTTGGCTAAGTAATTCTTCACAGCTATTCCATATACTACTATTGGGTTAGGACATTGTGATGACCAGAACTAGTTTACAAGCTATAACGTTAACATCAGGTTCAGTCTGTGAGGATGAGGAATTGCCATATTGGGGTTTATTAGTGATATCTTTACCAGTTTTTATTTTTGTTACTTTGCTCACTATCTTTTTCTTGTCCCTGTTAACATGAAACCGAAAGTATAAAGAGGTTAAAAAGAGCTAGAGCTAGAAATGCAGAGATTCAAAACACTGTATAGTAAAACCAGAGGTTCCCTGACAAGAGCTAGTGAGCACACAGATTGGTGTTTGGTACAAGTGATAAGCATGTGCAGGTATCTCCCAGAAAGGTGTAACCTGGTGATGAGGGTGGCACAAAATAAATCCATTTAAAATTCATAAAAGCTGAGGTGATGGAGAAAAGGGGGTCAGTGTAGGAGATTACTCTGCTATAAGCCTTGAAACAGCAGAAGACTCTTGATTCATAGTAGCCAGAGAGTTTAGGAGTAGGATGCAGTTAGTATGCCAAAGGCCAAAATAATTCATTTATTTGAGAGTATAATGGTAGGGTGATTTAATATCAGCCATGTTTTACTTTTAGCACCAGACTGTGATTCCTGTCATTATTTTTACAGACTCCTCTGTTTGCTTCCCTGAGAGGGTAGCATAGAATGTAGTATTTAGAGGGCAGCTTTGGAAAGGTTTCAAATCTTTCTCTCTCTCACAATTTCCTCATTTCTAAAATGGTAGTGATCATTTTGACTGTGAATATGTATTATCAATATTAGATAGGATAATCATTGAAACATACATGACACAGTACCTGGCATTTAATAGATGCCCTTCCCCTACCTGTGCCTGGGTACCTTAGTGTTGGTCAGGCTGCAGTGTTACTGTAAGCCTCAAAGAGGCAGAAGAGCACAATGGCTGTTGTCTGATGGCATCAGCAGCATCCCAGTGTTTCTGTTCCCCATTGCTGGGCCTGAGGTCCAGAATCTGGGCCTTCGTAGGCTTTCCAAGTAGTGCATGCTTGCTTTAAATGTGTAAATCTACCCATAGCGCTTCTTGGTTAAGAGTAAGGCTCCTGGAGTCAGTCCATCTGGATTTGAATGTTTTCTTTACCATTGATAGCTGAGTGTTCATGGACAATTTACTTAACTTGTTCTGCCTATTTTTGATTTGTGAAATAGTACTAGCAGCTGACCTTCTCTTATTGGATGGTTGTGAGGATTAAGAGTTAGTATATAGAATGTGCTTAAATTTGTTTTCAGCACAGAGTGGCTATGCTCTGGTGTTGTTATGATTACCCGGTAAGTTTCCCAAGGCTGCCATCACAGATGACTATAATGCATGTTTGTTTCCTTCAGAGTCGGAGGTCAGATGTCCAAAATAGGTTTTACTGGGCTAAAATCAGTAGCAGCAGTACTGCATTTCTTTGTGGAGTTCAAGGAGCAGTCTCTGTCTTTGTCTTTTCTAGTGCTGCATTTCTTGGTTCCAGTCCCCTCTCACCCTCAAATCCAGCATTGGCCAGTGAAGTCTCATCACTTTATTATAACACTGGCTCTTTTGTCTTCCTCTCTTACTTTTAAAGACCTGTGGGATTCCTTTGGGTAATTCAGCTGGGTAGTTTAATTTCATCTACAGCCTTAAATTCCCCCTTGCTATGTTCTTTGAAATATTTCCGGGACCCAGAGACTAGGACAGAGGCGTGTGTAGGAACTGTTTTTCTGCCTACTTCACTGCCAGCTTCCACTAAATGCTCAGTTCTGACCCGTGTTATTACTACACTTCTGTCGTAAACTTGCTTTTCCACTTTCTTTTTCTACCTTTTCTCAACTCCATCCACTCTTCTCTCCTTTTATTTATTTTCTAACCTATCTCAATGACATCATTTGCTTCACACTCAGTTGAGGAGACAGACACACCAGGTGGAAACTTACTCTTCTTCGATCACATGTACACACCTCCCTGCATGTGTGCATCCTCTCCTTTGCCTGTATTAGTATGGAAGGAATGTTTGTCTCTCTTCTGAGAGTCCCATTTCTTAGCACCATCACCCATGCTCCTGCATCTTTAGATTCATGTAGATGATGTGTGTATAGGTTCTCCCATCTTAAAAAGACATGCTCTGCATTCACATTCCTCTGGTTTCTCTGTCTCCTGATTATTCTCTAGCCCCATCTTGGACTTGCTTTCATCACTATTTACTGAAACAGAAACCTGGAAGTCCCTCTTGATGATACCATCTCTGCTATCTGCCTCCTATCTATAATATCACTCATCTTTCTTGATATCCTCACTTTCCTCTCAGCTGCCATCATCTCTGTCCAAGCCACCATCAAGTTTTGCCTGGATTGCTGCTGAGAGCTCTGACTTAGTGCCTTCATTCTACCACTGAGCAATCAGAAGTAGTATTGGGCTTGTGTCACATCCTGTCACCCTTATAACCTTCAGTAGCTTTTTATTACCTTAGAATAAAACTAAAAACACTTGTAACCTGATGTGGCCACTGTCAGTCCAGCTTCATTTCTTATCTCCAGCCTCAGTCTCACAGTTGTCAGGTAGATGTGCCGTGTGCTCCTAGGCTTCATAGCCTTCCTCAGTGCCTAGAATCGCACTCATTCCCTCAGACTGCATGGGGCTCTTTCCCCTTGTGTACATCTACAAGATTCATCCCAAGCTGAGAAGAACACAGCTTTGACAGAGCTTTTCCAGGACCAGTTGATTTCTTTCAGAGGCTTTTTGCTTGAAATATTTATTGATCAAATTATCACTATAATACTGCGCTAGACATTAGGAGAACCTCTTAACAAAACTGCAAAAAAAGAAAAAGAATAATTTCATTTTGCATATTTTACCACACACATAGCTATGATTATAATGGAGCATAACAGAAATAATCATTTTTCGTGTCTGGACCACCTGACAAGAGTTTACTCTGGTGCCAGTTAGAACCTAGGGATCCCTGCTGAGTGTGCTGCATGGGGTGTACTGATTTCCTGATCAGATGCATCATTAGCTAGCTGTTCTCAGATGAGAGGAGGTGGTAGTGTGATTGTTTTACATACCCTGAAACATGACTTCCTCATGATTTTTGTAGTGACCTTTCTTGATTACTTGATACTTTATTAATATGTCTTTGTGTATCTTATGTTGCAGACTATTCAGACTATGAAGACAGTTCCCTAGAATTTTTGGAAAGGTGCTCTTCTCCACTAACTCGATCTTCTGGGAGTTCTCTGGCTCCGCGAAGCATGTTTACGGAGAAAACTACAACCTATCAGTACCCCAGGGCAATTCTGTCCGTTGATCTTAGTGGTGAAAGTATGTGTAACTGTGTAATGGTTAAAAAAAGACTACATTCCTAACTGTGGAATTAAGAATATTGAAAAAGTTATTACATAAACTAATAGGAAAATCGCAATATTAGAAATATGAGCTGTATTTTAATTTGTATAAAGTAAAACTGGCTTTTATACTTCGTGGTGAAAAAGAGAATCAAGCAACTAATACCAGTGTCTACTATATATAGTCCTTCTATTGGTGCTTTTACATATATATCCATATTCTTTTCTACTAACTTAGAAAGCAGTATTGTTATCCACATTTTATAAATAAAACAAGCAAAGGCTTATGGTAATTTTATGGTTGATCAGTGTTAGAATTAAAACTTGAACTGAGGTCTTCATTAGCTCCAGAGATAATGTTTTTTCTCCAGATATTTAGCATAATTTTTAAAATGTACTTTAGATCTGTAACCAAAGATTTGGGACTGTGCTCAGGTCAGGGATTTGTGCACAGTCAGAAATTAGGCCCCATCAGGGTGAAAAGAGCACTAGCTTTGGAATTTTCAGATCCTCCTCCAAGTCTGCTCCTGATAGTGGAAGGTGATGCTGACTCCTACAACTCCTTCTAATCCTAAAGCAGTAGGAGGAGAGACTTTCCCACCTCTAGACACTGGGGGCAGTGGCTTCACAGTAGAGCTGTAGCACAGTAGGGACCAAAATCTGGATGAGAGGTAAATACCAGAGGCTTCATTTTTGATATAGCCCAGGGATCCTTGTGGGTGAGCTTGCTTCCTTAACCCTTCTCCGTGCCCTAGATGGTAGATACTAGGTTTGGTTTTCTTTTGCGCTGTTACTGCTGGCTCTCTTCCAGGCCTAACTCCTTCCTGGCTCTCTGTGGAGAAGAGCATATTCTTCCCTTTACTATGAAATAAGCACACAGCACTTTTAAGACATTAGGGAAAGGATTAAGAAACATGATCTCCCTGCCCCTCTGCCTTTTGCCAACAAGCACAAGTTACTTTTTTTCGTATTGGGTCCAATGGTTCTGAACACCCAGGTGTACATAATAATCATTGCTGTAGTGCTTTTAAAATACTCTGATCCTGGGTCCTACCACAATTAAATGAGATTTCTGGGAGGATCCTGCCAAAATATAGTTTCTGGGCAGGGTTTAGAAATCACATAGGAACACCCATACCATGAGCCATCAAGATTTGAAGATGGTGTCTTGCTAGAGAGTGTTGGAGAATAGGAGTTTATATCAGGCTAGCAATAGTGCCAGACAAGAAAAGAGTATAAACAGTCAAATGTATGCACCCTTAATTCTACCCTGCCTTATGTATAATTGAGCACTGGGCTAGGAGGAAGAGAAGAGGTGTTTAATAGAAGCAGGTTTGCAAACATGAGTACACATTACAGCCATTTGGAAGACACATTTTCTGAGCCTTTTCTCAGAATTTCTGATTAATGCTGGGCATGGTGGTGCTCACATGTAATCCCAGTAGCTTGGGAGGTTGACCAGCCTCAGTAATGTGGTGAGGCTCTAAACAACTTAATGAAGACTTCTCTCAAAAAATAAAAAAGGCTGGGAATATGGCTCACTAGTAATGTACCCCTGGGTTCAATCCCTGGTACCAAAAAAAGAAAAAGGAAAAAAAAAAAAGAATTTCTGATTAATAACAAGTGCCCAGGTGATGATAATGTTGCCAGTCTGGGAACCATACTTTGAAAATACTATCTTATGAACCAGCAATAATAGTTCAAGGGGTAGCAGTTCAAAGGAAACTGGTGTCCTTGTGGCCACTCAGTTGGCACCATTGTCCCACGCCCCCTCCCCCATGTAAGTGTAAGAGGAACTTTTATTTGCTTTTCTTATACAACTTTCAACTCAGTTTTCAACCCATTTACTTGGCTCCCAGAATTCAACCAAACGTACTTTTAATGCTTAGGAGTTAGTTATTCAAACTGGATTTTCTGGTCAATTTGTTAAATTTACATGCTGAGCCAAAAAGAACTGATGACCATTCAAGTATATGTAAGTTCCACACTAATTCCTTTCAGTGATATAGTTTTAAACTTAATTTTTATTGTATTATGATTGCCATCCATTTAATACCATCTATATACTACAGTAGTATTTGAAACTGCTTATCCATTTTGAAACTTGAACTTATATTCAGGAAAACCTAAGAGAAAATACTAGTTTTGGATTTAAGCCCACAGGATTATGGATGAATGAAATTTTTCTCTAGAGTCTTGAAACTGTTCATATTATTCATATTAGAATGATTTTTCCTGTCTCATTTCTTTACTTCTGGATTCTTGAATGCTTTCAAGTATTTCTCTACCATTACCTCATTTCTATTGACTTGATTTTCTCCAGAAAGTTCCTGGGACCTCAAATAAAATATTTATATTTCTATAAAATATTAACTTAAATAAATAAAAACTAGAACATTCAAAAATATTGAATCAGGATAAAAATAAGTAAGATTAGAAGCTGATAGAAGAAGCACTACATCACATGAAATCTTTTATTTTTTTACTTTTTTCATTGTTAATAATTGAACCCAGGGCTTCATGTGTGCTGAGTATGTGAAATATTTAAAACAAAAATAGGATGAGTTTTTATAGTTTGAATCCAGCCAACTTCCATCTAGTCTGATTTAGTCTGAAAAGAACATTTTCTCTCTATATTGATAGCCTCCTTACCTCTTCCACATTCTGGTTGACTACAGTACATATCAGGCCTAGCTTAATTTTCTTATTTTAAGGTCACTCTCACTTTGCTAGGGTATTTTGTTTGAAGCCTTCAAGTTTGAAACTTCTCAGGGTCATAACAGTGAGTAAACCTACATTGAAGATTGGACTGCAGCAGCACTTCTCCTACTGGTCCAGGTCCATGGTGCTTAATAATTTAACAGAATGTGGCCACCTTCCAGTGAAAAATGCTTTGCTTATTCTTGCTTTCATGGATTTTGATGTTCTAGAAAGGGGAAATGAATGATACACTAGTGAAGGAATAAAGAACATGGTATGACTAGGGAAAGAGTAGGTGTGGTACTAAGGAGTGTCTTTCCAAGAGCCCAGCTGAGTGGGCTCCATTTTGGAAAGGCCCAGCAGCAGGGTTAAGGTCTAACAAGTGCCTTGTGAGGACTTAATTCCCAACTTTTCTCCAGCTAACTGTAGTATCATAAAACCTTCAGTGTCAAGTCGTCATTTCTTTCTCTTTTGGTGTTATAAATAGAGTCCTTTATGTTTAGCTTGATTTTTTTTTCTCAATAGCCTGAACAAAATGATAGGTTTTGGCATCTATATTATTACAAACACAACCCTGAAGCCTGCCATTTAAATCAAGTTGTGTGGCATGATCGTTCATATAATCTAGTACCTGGAATATACTTAATAATTATTAAAGAATTCTATTAAAATGAAATTATATTTTTAAAACATTCCTTGGGGAACTCCTGATCCTAACTGAAGAAACCCTGGTGAAATGAAAAAGAACACAGGCCTTAGGATCAAGTAGTCCATCTTAAGTTGGCTTTATCACCACCTGGCTGCACTACTCCTTCAAGTTATGCACTTGTGTTTAAAGTGCTCAAGATAGGGTCTTGTGTGTATCAAGTGCAACAGTAGTGCTACTGATAGTATTAATAGTATTATTATTAGACCATAGGTGGGCAAGCTCTTTCACATCTTCGAAGTTGCTTATCTCTGTAGTACAAATAATAAAACCTGTCCTTTTTATAAACCAAAAAAGGGTTAATGTTCATGAAAACATTGGTTCAAAAGGAAAGTATGTGGAATCTATACAAATTTAATATATTAATACCAACCTTAGCCATGTTCTCTATAAGCATCAATACTAGGGGATACTTACTGTTATTTAGAACGATGTGTGCATAGGATGGGAAACAGTCAAAATTACCCAATCTCCAAAAGTAATGTTTCTTTGTCCATAGAGAAGTACTTTATTCACATTTATTTGCTCCTTATATAAATACTTAATAGCTTTTATTCACTTCTCAGAGCTCCTTTTTTCTGAAAAATAACATAAAAATGGAAAAATTGTGCTGAATAAACTTTTAATATCTTCTAGACTTATCAGATGTGGAATTCCTAGATGATTCTTCAACAGAGAGTTTACTTCTGAGTGGGGATGAATACAATCAAGATTTTGACTCAACCAATTTTGAGGAATCTCAGGATGAAGATGATGCTCTTAATGAAATTGTGCGATGTATTTGTGAAATGGATGAGGAGAATGGCTTCATGATTCAGGTAGGTGGTTCACCTCTCTTCTGTGCAGTAGGAATTTTGCAGAATCCCCCTAGGTGCATCAGAAGGCCTTCCCTTTTTACCAACCATCTCATTGGAGATACAGGTCCCTAAGATATTGTCATTTTTTAAATGCCAGTAGTGTTGACTAGGAAATCTTTTCATCAAATAAAAGAGCCAGTTTCCTTATTTTAGAGACTGACCCTTAGCTACAGTATTTATCAGTTTCAAGCTGAAACTCTTCAAAGCATTGTGGTGGATAAGCCTCACATTGAATGTTGGACCACAGTAGCCATTTTCTACTGGTCTGAGTCCGTGGTGCTTAATAATTGACAGTATATAGTTACCCTCCAGTGAGTGGAATTGGAAGTGTTAAGTTTTCAGTACTCTTAGCAGAAAGGAAAAGTCTTCTGCAAGGGTTAGCAACCTCTCGGTGTAGGAAAGATATCTGTAAGAAAAAAGAGAAGCATAACCCATATTTTGTGGTGATGTGGAAGATTTGGAGAGGTTAGTTACCAGAATAAAGCAAGTGTAATCTCTTCTTCTTTCCGTTTTCAATGGTATTCTCAAATAAGAGAACTAATTTTGTATTTATACTCCTTTTTTTCTCCTACACAAGTAGTACTTTCAGAGGCTACAGGCACTGCTGCAAATTTGCTTTAAAAATATTCTGCACTTTAGTTAGATACTTTTGTGCTGGGGATGTCTCTCAGTGGTAGAGAGCTTGCCTGGCACCTGCAAGGCCTTGGGTTCAATCAGGCCCATCCCCACCACCCTGCAAAACAAAGAAAAAGTTTTACATGTTGTGATTGCCTAAAAGTAAGTGGGAAACAGATGAGGAAAATTCTGACATTTTTATTATTTATATAATTTATCAAAATCTATTTTAATAGGTCCCAAAATAAAATCAGCCTTGATTTCATGACTTCCTTTTGTTATAATGAATGAGGATTGAATTTTTTGTGGCAAGAAAGCAAACCAGCTTCTGAAGAGGTGGCATGATATTGACATCAAGGGTGCCTTTGCTGTCAGCACTAAGTCTCCTCTGTTCTTTGGCAGTGTGAAGAGTGCTTGTGCTGGCAGCACAGCGTGTGCATGGGGCTCCTGGAGGAGAGCATCCCGGAGCAGTACATCTGCTACATCTGCCGAGACCCACCTGGTAAGGCTGCTTCACTGTGTTCAGTACAAGGTGCCCGATCAGCTGGTCACATTCTAGAGTATGTCCACTGCATATGGCACCACTGCTTCTTGTTTAGATAGACTCTGCTTCCATATAAAAATTTAAGAATATTTTTCCACTGTTTGTTATAGTTTGATTTTTGTATTAACTGCTTAGACATACTATCATGAAAGACTTTTCTTGGAAAACTAGCCTTTGTCTATTCCCATGTATTGTTTTTAGTGAGGCTTACTTATGGTGTTTGAATGGACTGTAGTCTTCATGGGCACTCCTCCTGGAATGTTTTGAAGAAGTTTCTAGTCTCTATACATTTCTGAATATGTATATTCAGCTCATTGTAGAGTAGATGAGATCTCAGGACACTGCCTGTGATCACCTTTTTCTTTGGGGCAACTATAGCACAGACGATTGCATTATACAAAGAAATAGCACTAAATATGGCAGACTGAGGGGACACCTGAGGTTTTTGACTCCTAGTCTATTGTGCGTTCTACTTCATGCCTTTCTCTGTGTCAGGTGGGTCTTCAGGTAGCAAGTTCTTCATACTGAATATAGTTTCAGCCCCAGTGGCAAAAAATAACTATGTATTCTCATTAAAAGGCAAATGAATTGTTCCCATGCCTACCAAAAAGAAAAAGTCATGGTAAGAAGCAAGAGAATGATTGAGATCTGTATCAGTGAGACATTTCATACTCATGTGTTCAGTAGCCTTTTTTGGATACCTTCTATTTACCAAACATTGTGGTCAAATGAATGATTCAGGCTGTGCTCTCAGCTGTCTCGAAGTGGAGGAGGAGGCACAGACACATGAATGTCTAATTGTAACAGGATCTGATTTGTATTAACATTAAGGCTAGAGGACAATATGAAATCATGGACATGGAGCAGGGGTCCCTGTTTGCTCACCTAGAATTCTTTGTTATAAGCCACTTAAAAACAGAGATTATCGAGAGAGAGAAGATTCCCTATAGTTTCTCTCTAGCCCTGTTATCCATTTCAGAGGACATATGACTGATACATAAAATTTCAGTGCACTCAGGGTTCCCTTCACAGGTGTCATCTGTTACTGATTACATCCTTAATGAGATTTCTGAGTCCTCTATGGAACACCAGAGATGTGCAGGGGTTCTCCCAGCATCATGCTGTCTTCCTGGGCTTTGAATCCAGTCTTAATTCCACAGCTTGCCTTGCTAATGCATAACATGAGGGTTAGCAGCTGAAGGGAGATCTGGGTCAGTGGAATCCTTTGTGACTTTAATGTCAACTTCATCTGCAGGTCAGAGGTGGAGTGCAAAGTATCGTTATGATAAGGATTGGTTGAATAATGGGAGAATGTGTGGGTTATCATTTTTAAAAGAAAATTATTCTCATCTCAATGCCAAAAAGATAGTTTCCACACATCATCTGCTTGCTGATGTCTATGGTGTAACAGAAGTACTACACGGGTTACAGCTGAAGATCGGAATACTAAAGTAAGTGAGGGGTGGAGAGGGAGGGTCACACTTCAGTGTCCATTTGAACAGAAATCAGAAAAAGAGAAAAATAAGTTAATCATAAATTAAAAAAAATAAACAAGCAAAACAGATGCAGGTGGTTTTTGCATCCAGTAGCAGTTTGGAAGAGAGAATAGATATTTAAATAAAGTCTACTTTTTAAAAATCAGGAAAGATTAATAACCCTTTGGATGACTGCTACTACTGCCTTTTGTCATAGAGGAGGCAAGCGTAGTTCAAGGACCATACAGCATCTAGTTTATCAGTCAGTTTGAATCCAGGCCTACTGTTGCTTGTGCTCCCTGTGTGCACAGAATTAAGGTGTGGACTTTAAACCTTCATTAGTGAACCCTGTGTTTTGTATCCTTCAGGAATGTTCTTGAGGTAAAATAGATTTTATTTTATGAATCTGTAATTACCTTAGAGCTTATTGCACCAGCTAGAGGAACCTGGCAGATCCTAGAATCCACCTCTGCTGTGCACCAATGTATTTTAGTCTTAAAATTATTTCCCACTTAAAGAAAAGACTGAACTGCTGTTAAGTGACAGTTTAGAGTGTTCTTCAAGGCCTGTGTTCAGTCCTTCCTAATTTCTGACCAGAATCCGTTAAAAACACAAAATTCATATTTCATATAAAAACAGACTGTTGTTTCACTGGATAGTCACAAGATTTTCTTCAATTAGACTTGCCCTTCTCCCTTCTTCTCTCCCAGTTCCTGGGTCTCCTGCATCCTTCCTTTATGATTTCTGAGCATCTCATGGTTCGGCCATTCTCTCTCCTCGCTGATACTACCTGTTGTATTTCATGTGAACGTTTAGTGTATTGCAGTTCCCTGTGGCTCTAGGCTTGCAGTCTTCAGTCCTTCCTTCATACTGTTGCCAGTGTGAGCTTAAAGATAAGAAGGAGCTTGTTTCTTGATAGCATAGTGTCCTTCTTTCTCATAGTAAGGAGTCAGCTGTCCAACGTGTGCTCCGAGTCCCTTGTGTGACATAATGTGTCACCCCATCTTTCTTCTCCCAAGTGTTTTGCCCTAGTGTCCCAGCTACACCAAACCATAACCCCTGAATGAAGCATTCTTTTGTTTTCTTTCTTTCTTTTTTTTCTTATTGTAGTACTAGGGATTAAACCCAAAAGCACTTTACCACTACACCCCTC
Organism: Urocitellus parryii; assembly: GCF_045843805.1. Classification (NCBI taxonomy): domain Eukaryota; kingdom Metazoa; phylum Chordata; class Mammalia; order Rodentia; family Sciuridae; genus Urocitellus; species Urocitellus parryii. The sequence continues at coordinate 9,174,357 of NC_135537.1, read as the reverse complement.
CAGCCCTTATTTTTTGTTTGTTTTTTTGAGATAGGGTCATCACACTAAGTTGCCTAGGCTGGCCTTAAGTTTGCTGTCCTCCTGCCTCACCCTCCCCAGTTGCTGGGGTTACAGAGGAGCACCACTGTGCCCAGATGGAAGCATTCTTTCTTATAGATGTAGGCCTTGTACACCCAGAATAACTTCCTGCCATTAGTCCCCCTAGTAGGTGCCTTTTCATGATTACCTGCCCAATGAGAGCTGATCACTCCTTTCTTAGAAAACTGCATACTGGTGTCATGGACTTTGATGTGCTTGATTTTTTTTTATGTCTGCATCCCCTAAATATCCTATCATTTCATCCCTAGTGCAGAGTGTAAAGAATAAATAGTAACAAGCGAAATTTGTTACAATTGTGTGTCGTGAACCTGAATAAAGATTTCTTTATTTAAAACCATGTAAATGCTAAGTCTTGGTTTCAATGAGAATTTCACCACATTCAAAATTATGCTACGGATTTTAGCTGGACCATTTCTGCCTCATATGCCCATAAGCCCTCTTTATGGTAACATTTCTGATAATATTATTATTTATTGTAAGTACTTCGTGCCAGAATAAATCACTTTCATGTGATCTTTCATTGAATTATTATAGTAAGCCTGGGAAATAAATCTCACCTGTAAATGAGAATGGCTTGCAAAGTGATTACATCATTGCCCATGTTCTCAGTGGGCACAGGAGGATTCTGTCCATTGAACTATTGAACTACAAAGCCAGCTTTTTTTCTTCTATGGGATTTTTTACTATTTAACGAATATTAAATTTTCAAGATACAAAAGATAAGATTTATATTTTTAGAAACAACATATGGAATATTATTAGAAGAAAACTTATTTGACTTTTTGTGTCATTTGGAAGTTACTAATTTGCAATCAATTTTTAACCTTTTAGAAGGGTTATGCCTCCCACATAGCCTTCTTTCTCTTACGTTTCTATGACTGGAGTCCTGTTTTACTTACCACACCATTTTAACTATTATGGAATTAACTGATAGTATCTTGCTCCTTTCTTCAGTAAGGAGGGGTTAAGGGGATGCTGTCTTGGATAGTAATGGGGAGTAAATGGGTACAATTGCTTTGGAGGCCAGTTGGACAATACCTAGAATAAAAATATATGCCATTCATCAATTCCATTTCTAGAAATTTATCTGACCAAAATATTCTCATTATGTGCAAATACACATACACAGAAATCCATACCCATCTATTAGTGGGAGAATAGTTGACTAGACTAAACTTGTAGGAGGTAATCTTCAGTCACTAGAGCAAATAAAAGTAAGGCAAACCTAGAGCAAATAAAAGTAAGGCAAACCTGTGCTCTGATGTGGCAAGATGCCCATAATGTATTATGGAGAAAAAAGTCAAAATCATATGAGTCCCAGTTGTGTCAAAAGAAAAAGTGTAGCTTATCTATTTAAAAAATAATGTTATGTATATTGAAAAAATCAGTTATTTATGATTTCTAAGAAGGAGAGATTTTTACTTAGCGTACATTTATGGTTGGAATTTTTTTGTCATGAACACTTATCACCTTTTGATTAAAGGTTTTAAGATGTGCTCACCTAAGGTATTCATATCATACAATGAAAAAACTGCAATAAAAATCAATAGAAAAAGATGCATATATCAACTGATAACTTTAATGGTTAAGAGAATTCAAATTCAAATTTTGGATGAAATTCTAGAGTAAGTTAACTTAAAGAATACTTTTGTCCTGAGCCCTGACATCCTCTTTACCTAGTCCTGAAATTTATTATGGTCTTTTAACTTGTTGCTAGATTTTTTTCCCCCCTGAATTGCTTTTTTTCTCCAACATTGTTTTAAGGAATAAACATCATCCTGACCTTCATCTCTGGGCTTGTTCTGGGAAGCTAAAAGACCATAATCAGAGAATGGCTGGAGTGGAGAAAAAAACAACAGTCCAAGACACAGTTAATCTAGAAGAAAAGAAATATGTACAGAACCATAAAGAACCACCTCGTCTGCCCCTAAAAGTGGAAGGAACTTACATAACAAGTGAACATAGCTATCAAAAACCACCCAGTTTTGGTCAGGACTGCAAGTCTCTTGCAGACCCTGGGAGCTCAGATGATGATGATGTCAGCAGTTTTGAAGAAGAACAGGAATTCCACACAGGAGATAAACACCATTTACAATACTCAGCGAAAGAGCATGGAATGCCAGAAAAGGTAAAATTGGTTCATTTGTCTGTGTATGGATTCGATGCTGGATTAACAAAGGAAAACTTTATAAAACATACTGAGTTCCCAGGTTTTGCCTGTATTTCAAAGTTTATGATTACCCGGTTACTTTATAGAAAAACACTGTTCATTTAAATATTTAATTATGCTTTGATTCAGAATTGTTGTAATTCAATAAAACTGTTAGCCTAACAAAAATTTCAGTTTTATAAACACAATTATATACCTCCCAAAACTAATGAGCCACATTTCCAAATGAAAATGTTTGACAGAACATGAAAGTGCATATGTGTGTAGTAATTTTGTTTATTTTTGTGTGGGGTAGATTAAACATGACACTTTGTCTTTAAAAATTTTAACATTTGTAAATGTCTATCAGTCCCATTTTAATAGCTGTATACACACTGAATATCTATAAGCTTATTTCCTGTTCAAGATGTTGTGCTTTCATTTTTTTATTGATTTTTCAATTAGCAAAGTCACTTTAAAATTTGTTCAGAAGAGATTATTCTATCTTCCTTATCAAATAGTAACTTATTTGGAAGGCTTACACTTCATGAAATTTGTGGTAATTATTTTGTGAAATTAATACTCCTTTTATCTCTAGCAAATCCACATTGAAGTGTTGTGTGTATAGGTTAAACAGTTTCTACTCTGGAGTTTTTAGAAAAATTTTACCTTTCCTCCATTTCATTGATGTAACTGTGACAGCAAAGTTCAGTCTGTAGGTGACTAGACTTTTGCTGGTCTTTGACAATTTCCTTGATTTTTTTCATATTACTTTGCCCTCGTTTCACTATTATCACCATTTGAAATTAATTGAGAAGAATCGAGTCCATATTAACTAGTCATTCTAATTATGGAATAGAATGAGTTCAGCACATTTTATTGAGTCCTCCCCTGCATAGCACTGTGCTAGGTGTTGTGAGGCACATATGTAGAAGCACATCCACTCCTAAGAACACCAAATGTACTTTGATTATGTGCCTGCCTTTACTTTTCAGATATCCTAGGAGGCAGATGAGATTTCAAAGATCATTGTGGGTGATGAGGTTTTTATTGTGCCTTTTCCTTTTTGACATTGCATTTCATCCAGCTCTGTATGTTTTATTTTGTTTTGTATTTTCCAATGGTCCTTTGGAGAAGAATTCAGCTGCAGGGAATAAGGCATTTGTGTATAATGATAAAAAGGGCAATGAAGACCCAGGAGACTCACACCTTCAGTGGCAGCTCAATCTCCTCACACACATAGAAAATGTGCAGAATGAAGTCACCAGCAGGATGGACTTAATAGAAAAAGAAGTTGATGGTAATTTAACAAAGACCTAAATACAATTTCGTGGCATGTTTATTGCTATTATGAAGAAGCTATTCAAAGTTTTTTTTTTTTAATTTACAGGATGAAAACTAGAGCTGTTTTCCATACTAATGGCAGTTTCAGTGTTTCCTTTATACTATTTATCATATGTAGAATTTTTTAGGCTCTAGACATTATGACTGGGTATTTATTATCTTATTATCTTAGTGGTTTTCTTTTTTGTGGTAAGATGAATATTTATTAAATATTTTCTTCTGGGCTCAGAATAGGACTCTTGTGGAATATTTATTGGTTTTATTAAACTATGTTTTCTTTGGCTGTCAGCATATAGAATTTAAGCATATTTGAAATATGAGGGGGAAACATTTTAATATTTATTTTCACTTAGGCTAGTGTTATTTAAGTAGAATTAAGGGAAACTCCTACAAGGTCAAGTAGGTAAACCTTAAGTTTGCATATGAATTTTAAAGTAGTTTCCTCTTCTATTTTTTAATTTTATCATCAAACAGGAGCCCTGGAAAGTAGGCAGGAAAGATATTATCCCCATTTTGTATTTAAGAAACTAGGAAAAGTTGGCTTGCCAGATTCCCAAGGCAGCCTCCTTCTGTGCTCTCTGTTCCCTTCTCCTCCTAACTTGCGGGTTGCACTCTGCCTCCCCCTGACTTGGCTCTGTAGAAGCAGGCAGGACCTTGCCATTGTGCCAAATTGCAATTCTTAGTGCCTTTTCTTCCCCTAAGAAAATAAAAAAGAAATGGACACCATTGAAGGAGCATCTTCCATGTGATTTTAAGCTGATTGTAGGGTTAATGTTTTGGTAGATTTTTGAAGCAAATAAATGCATCTTGACGCATTCCATATTTGGGAGTTAGATTTTCAAAGGAAAATAATAAAATTGAATAATGTGATTAATTGCATTCTGCCTGGGACTTTCATATACTTGGATTTTTTTTTTAATTTCAAGAAATAGTGGTGGTAAAGAGGTGGTCAACTGAGAAATTGGTGGTTAACTGAGAAATTGCCACCTCTTTCCCTTTGTCAAAAAGGAGGATAAACTAGAAATGACTTTAATGTAAATTAGTAGAAAGCTTGAGCAGAAATAGGGAACTATCTTTTCCTGTTACAAAAGAGAGTAAAAGGAAACACTGAAAATGAAGTTAGTTTATATGTATGTAAAGAGAACATTTGGGACAGGGATGTTACTCAGTGGTGGAGCACCTGCCTAGCATGCAAAGATATTGGGCTTCATCCCAGGGTGGAGTGGAGTTGGGCAGGGGATGTGTCACCTTAAATAACAGAGAGGTTCCATCCAGAGGGATTGGAACTCTTGGGTGCAGAAATGAACAGTAGAACTGGCTGGATTGGGCAGGCCTTCTGCAGGCAGGGTCTGTAGCACTTGGCTCAGTTACCCTTCTAACCTTCTAATTATCCAGTTTTCTGACTGTTCTTCCAGATACCATTTAAATTTGTTTGTTCTCTTCTCCTTTTTAGTTCTGGAAAGCTGGCTTGATTTCACAGGGGAGTTGGAGCCACCAGATCCTCTTGCAAGACTTCCCCAACTTAAACGTCACATAAAACAGCTCCTGATTGACATGGGCAAAGTACAACAAATAGCTACTCTTTGCTCTGTATGACAACAGTAACACTTCATGAAAATAATGTGGCTCTCTTCAGTGGAATCATTTTTATTATCCACAGGATTGCTAATGTGGATAGTTAAAAGGCTGAGTCATGTTTGGTCATTTACTGATTTGTGATGTCAATAAGATGGTACCTTGGAGAGGAAAATGAAGAACAGCTTTATCAAGGAATATGAGCAAGCTGCAGATGATAATATTTTATATGCCAAGGATCAGTGAAGTAGAATATAATCTATACTAAGGGAAACGAATTGGCAGGATTTTGAATAGTTGATTACATGAAGCTCAAGATACCTGTAGAATGTGGTGTGTTTCTATAGTTTTTAGTAGAAAGATCCATGTTTATAAACTAGCATTGGCTAAAAACAAAATTGTAAAGGAAATTTAAATTCTGGAGAGTTCTACAAGGTTGGTTGCTCTAAGAACTTCCATCTTAGCAGTTGGATCCAGCTGCATGGAAATTTAGGTTATTTAAACTTTCATAGGATCATGAGCTGTTTCTTGGGTGATGAATGTCCTTAATCAGAAAACTGACAGTGGAAGTCTCACTTTTTGGGAAAACAATTGTGGAATTCTTACTTCATTATGAATGTATTTAAAAAACAAACACCAAATAATTGGAATTTATTTCAGGCATTAAGCTCATTAAAAACAAACTGGTTTGCAGAAGGGTCTGATGTGCCAAATATTGATGATACTGCTGGAAAGAGGATAGTTTCTATTGCGTGAGTTCTTCCACCCCAAGTCTTACATAATGCCATCAGTCCATCCTAAACCTGTAGACCACATGTGCTATAATATGCCATATAGATAGTTGAATGGCAGTATTCAGGCTTCAGCGTACAGTTTGATTCTGGGTAAGCTTGGTGTCTGCCTTCAGAAAAAAAAAATTATAAATAACCTCAGCTGGGATGAGGAGTGACAAAAATATCAAAATAATTTGTGGCTGTGGATTTTTTTAACTGCTAGTAGTGGAATACTGGAAAAGCTTCATTTCTGAAGATGAATTTTATTTTTAAAAAATATATGCGCACTCAAAACTTTTAGCTTTGATTGCAGATGGACAGATTTCTGAAACCAAAGGCAACTAAGTTGCTGTGTTAGCTCTTGCTGGATTTTGAGCCTAGGTCCTACTGTCCGCCAGTCCTGTGAGTTGTATGCGCCCCCAGTGCTACGTACGCAGGTGTGCGTAAGTGTGTATGCTTGTTTTAAACAAACACTCAACGTACATATGTACATAATCGACACATATTTATATCACACATATCTAGTTTTATTACTATAGACTATACGAATTGGTGGTTAACATGAAATGTTACCTTTTAACAGACTGTTTTTAAAAATTAAAAATGTATGTACAGGTTTTGAAATTTTTTTAAAAGGGGAAAAAGACTGTTAAGAGGAGGCTTTTGATGACATATAACACTTGAATATTTTATGCCTCATTCTGTTTATCAGTTCTAGCAATCTGTATAAATGTATTTTAGAACTGATAGACAGTGAACTTGAATTTATCTTTGATAAGAATACATGCCACTGTACATTCAGATATTATTTAAATTTGCAAACACACTGTTCTATATGTAAGGTACTGTATGTAAAACTCTTTATTAAAACTGTTCCACATATCCTAAAATTTCAGCTTGCCTTTTTGCGGCCTTATATTTTGATGTAAAGATTAAAAGAATATGCAAAACAGTCAGAAATTTTTATTGCCTTTTGAGATTCTCCAACTTGACAAATGTGCCAAAGATCAAGAGATATAAAGTGTAGTCTTGTGCATTTACTTGTGATAATTCATTTTGTCAAAGATTTTACTGAAATAGTAAAAGCTTTAGCCGAGGTCATGTTGTGGGATAGTTGCTTAAATTTACATATTAAAGTGAATAACTAGTGCCTATATTCAATGTGTGGCGTAAATTTGCTAATGTCTATATTTCAAAATTGATACCATACCTTTCATATGTGTTTAAAAATAATGGCTCTCATATTTTTCCTCTTGGGGCTTAATTCTAGACATTGAGCCTCTATCTTCTTTTTTTTCAGAAATGGAGCAGTAGCCTAGTACCATGCCTTGTGGTATTGCCTAGGTTTCTGTCACTACACAGAAGACCTTTGTACTCAGTCACATCATCTGCCCAGTCCTTGGTGAATGTGCTTAAGTTAATGCAAGTTTGTTCTTGTTCAGGTTCAGCTTCCCTACCCCAAAATTCTGAAATGCTCCAAGTTCCAAAACTTTTTGAGTGATGACAGGATGTTGCGAGTGGAAAATTTCATGACTGGTCTCATGTGGCTGGTCACAGTTAAAATGTAGGCTCACTAAAAATACTGTATGAAATTACCTTCAGGTTATGTGTATTAAGTATATATGAAATATAAATGAAGCTCATGTTTAGATTGGGTCCTATCCCAAGATGTGTAATGATGCAAATGCAAATATTCCAAAATCTGAGAAAATCCAAAAATGTTTCTGGTTCCAGGCATTGATGATAAGGAATACTAAGCCTGTATCCTAGATCACTTTTTTAGCAACCAGCAAATTGGAAATTCCCTTGTTAGATTACTAAAAGGTTTGCTCTGTGCATATTAATTAGAAATCTGTTTTTTAAAATTTAAATCTTTAAATATTAATTGAATGCACATATAGCCATTTACTACTATAGAGCGTATCAACAATTGGATGTAGCCTTTTAGCAACTAGTGGTCTGAGCCTTTTCGAGTAAATTAGTTTTGGAGAACCAGAAGCAAATCCATTGTGAGAAGTGTCAGATGAGATTTGTTTTTTCCTTTTAGCCTTACTTAAAAATATATATATATCACTATGTATATTTAAATACAAGCAATAAACTAGAAAAGGTGTTTCTTAAAAAGATAATGTTTTGTTTGCCATTCAAACAGTACAATGAGCCTGTGTTGGGAGGGATGCCTCTTAGGATGTTACTGATAAATATAATTTGTACTACTACATACTTGTTTATGATTCTACTGACTTATTTTCATAATTCAGAGTAATGTACTTTTTCCTTAAAGGAATGTGGTTATTATCATTTCAGGTAAAGCCCCTTTTCTTAACACTAATTTTCACTGACTTCCTCTCATGTGCATATTTCACATGTTTAAAATGAAACATACATACCATTTCCCTCTAATAAACTGTGTCTCCTGCCAATGTCCCTGTCTCTGTTAATAACATTGTCCTAATAAGAGTCCAGGCTTGAGGTGCTGAGTTGTTGCTCATGTTCATTTCGTCACCAAATGTGATTCCTCCAAATGGATGATGCTATCTTCCTCCTCAACCCCACTGGGAGCCCGCCATTTTTCATGTCACAGAGGTATTGCTCCTGGCCTCTAACTTTGTCTTCATTCTAATTCATCAAATTTGTCTCTCCCAGACTAGAGGAGTAACACTTATGTCTCTCCCAATCTAGAGGAGTAACACTTAATGGGTACCTATTCTGTGCCAGGCATTATGCATATTATGGGCAATTTCTAATTTTTCATTTCATTAAGATAAGTAAAAATCCTCATTTCCTAAATGAGGATGCTGAGGTTTTGAAACTTTTCTAGAGTAAGATTTAAGTGACAGCTTCAGGATTCAAACCTTTTGCTAATTCAAGTTAATGTTCTTTTTCTAGCATGTATGCTGTAGCTAGTCTTGTTATTTCAGCTTCTGGCAGCCTTTAGTGATGTCCTATTGCAAATAATCTTCAATCCATGTAGTCTGGATCTTTTGCAGTTTACCTAGCCAGCTCTCAAGTTCAGGTAAATAGACCCTCACTGTTAGATTGATTATTCTTATTTCCATCTCTTGACTTCATATAAACTACCTGTTTTGGAACATTCTCCCTTGTCTGTGTCTCTGTTAAGCGGCATTCTTTCGAGCTTCAGGGACTCTTCGTATGAGTTTCAGTTGAGCCTTCCTGTGGGATGCTGTGTTGTGCCAAGCTATGGAAGAGGCATATCAGTGAATAATCCTTTCATAGAGTGAAATAGGCTTGGACTTTTTTGCAAGCTTGTCCTCGGATGTTCACTGGAGATTTACTAGTAGTGTGATCTCTGAGCTTTGGTTTTCCTATTCATAAAATGGGAATAATACCTAACTTAGAATCTTACTTTGAGAATTAAGTACCTAGAAACTCTTATTAATAAATTTGAATTTGGGTATTCTGGGTGTCCCAGTTCAGAGGCTGGGAATGGATACAGAACTAACAAAATCAGTCTGTAGGCTAATGGAAGCATGAACATTTCCCAGTGAGAGTTTAAGAAGCCAAAGAGGCCAAAGAAAGGAAGATAATTAGACTAGGTGGAGGGACTTGGAGAAAAGGATCATACATGTTAATTAAAATACTGACTTCTCCAAAGGGAGTTTGGAGAGCATCGAGTCTACTTATGGTACCTGCTGTCTTTGCCCCCTAAAGAGGAACCAGAAACCTGACCTGTCTTGAGTGCACAATTTATTTATTAGGGAGATAATCCAAGGAACAGTAGGGGAGGAAGAATGGGAAGAGGGGAGGAAAAGGCTATAAATATGCATAAGTGAGGACAGTACTGTGGGCTTTAGGCTTTGCTTCTTCCATTTGAAGTTCATCATAAATTTAAACAGTCACACGGGGTGTGATTTCCAATTTATAAATATTAATATTAAAATCAGTTACATTTTTAAATGTATGCCTGCATTAGAATGAATAGTTCTTCTGCTTACCAACTTTTATTTTAAAAACACATGAGCAAGCTCTTAACATTTGAAAATTGTGCATATTCTTATTTTTGCTTTTCATGTTTTCTGCCCATCAGAGCATTATCTTGTATACTTACAGATCTTAATTCCATCTTTCTCATATTTTTGCACACAAGGAAAAAATGGCACATTGTGATTAAATTGTGTTTGTTGGCTTCTTAATAGAGTACAAAAATAACAAAGCAAACACTAGCCTCATTGAATAGAGAAGTGGAAAAATCTACAATTAGATTTGAAAATTTCAACCCTTGTTTAGCATACAAAAATCATTAAGGATATAGAATACTTGAACAAAAATAACCACCTAACTTGAATTAATTTACACTTACAGGACATTGCATCCAACAAGAAAAAAAGAATATAGATTTTCTTTTTGAGTGTACATGGAACCCTCAAAATGACATATACTAGGCTTTAAAACAAGTCTTGAAAATGTAAAATAATAGAAATTGTGCATAATATGTCTTCTGACCACAACAGAATTAAACTAGGGATTGATGCTAAGAAAAAATTCCCCAATGTTTGGAAATATAACAACATACTTTTAAATAACTCATGAGTACAGGGCAAAAAAATCTAAGTAAAATTTTGAAAATATTTGAATGAAAATGAAAGCAACATGCTAAGTTTTGTAGAATATAGCTCAATGTTAGAAATTTATAGCTTCTATATTTAAAAAGAAGAAAGGCAGGAAATCATGAAGATTACATCTTAAGAAACTAGAAAAATAAAGAACAAATTAAAACCAAATAAGCAGGGAAAGGAAGGGAAATAGTGTGTGCTGAAGCCAGTGAAGTACTAAGTGGACAAACACAAGGCCATGTGTAAACCAAAGAGCTAGTTCTTAGAATGGTAAGATTGATGTCCTGGGCAGACTTTACAAAAACATTAGAATGGAAAAGGGAATATTACGTATCCAACAATTTCTAAAAGATTTTTTGTGAACAACTATATTTAACAAATTAGAGGCTTAAATACAATGAAAAAATTCTTCAAGGGACAATTACCAAAAGGAGAAATTAAAGACATTGAATTAGTAGTTTTAAAATCATTCCTTGAAGAAAACTCTAGACCTAAATGTGAATTCTATCAAATATTTAAGAAGTAATCATTGGCAGAACATTTAAAAATGAAGAGCATTTAATTTTTGAGACCAACATTGACCTTCAGGGAAAAAAAAAAAACATGGCAAGGAAAGAAAATTACATATCAATTCATTTCCTGAATATACACAAAATCCTCAACAAAAATTAATTGAATCCAGCAATAGATAGTAAGGATAGTTTAGCCAAGCCCAGTTTAGGTTGTTTTCAGTAATATGAAGTGGATTTAATATTCAGAAAATAATATATCAGTATAAGAATATAAATTTTTGTTAAAAGTATTTCACAAATTCCAACATCCATTCATGATTTAAAATTATCAGAAAAAATATAGAAGGAATTAATGTGACTTTATAGTTTCTACCAAGAAAGCAGCATAATGGAAAAAAAAAAAAAGAATATTCCCTTCAACAAAGAACAAAGCAAGATGGTCCGCTATCACTACTTCTTTCCAGCATTGTACTAGATATTATGACACTGGTCAATGCAGGAAGAAAAAGAAGTTGAAGCCATACAATTGGAATGGAAGAAAAACATTCTCAGGTGACATGTTGTATACCTGGAAAAATCTAAGGAATGCTATCAGAACTAATAGTTGTGTATATTAGAAAAGAACAATTGAAATCAGAATTAACTAGCAATACCATTTTCTAGGCATGAAAAATGTCGACAGTTGGACAATAAAAAGATGTATAAGATCAGAGTAAAAAATGCATAAAGATGACAATAAATGAATAGAAAGATATATCAGGACTATGGACTGGAATACTCAACGTTAGTTCTCCCAAAATTGACCTGTGTCATAACAATCCTAATAAAAATACCAGAAGGCTTTTTCAAATAGAAATTAGCACACTGGTTCTAAAATTTATATGCAAAGACAAAGAACCTAGAATACCTCAGGAGCTTTTGGGAAGAACAAAATTGAAGATCAGACAATTCCTGATTTAGAGGCTTATTATAAGCCACAGTAATCAAGGCAGTGTAGAAAATGGCACAGAGATTGGGATGTAGATCAATGATACAGAATAGAGTATATAGAAATAGGCCTAAAACCCAACCACTAAATGGGAATCCCTGTTGTTCCACACCTGTGGCGGTGTCCCTGTTTGGGATTTTAGTCATTTAGAACTGCCTTAGTGGCTCACCATTCCAATTTGCATGTGCAATCCAATTACCCCAGTATCATTTGTTGAGAAGGATTTTTCCCTTGAATTATGTAAGTGCCTTTGTTGAAAATAAAGTAACCATATTACAAGGGTTTATTTCTGCACTAGATACTCTTTTATATTATTATTATGCTAACATCAAACTGTTTTAATTACTGAAGTTTTATGATATGGTTTGGAATCAGGTAGTAGAACTCTTTAAGGCTTTTTTAAAAATTGTTTTTGCCAAATCTAGGTTTTTTACATTTCTGTCAAAGATTTCTGAATCAAATTGCCTACTTCTTTTAAAACCTGCTGAGATTTTGACCAGAATTAAAGCTATATAGATCAATTGCCATCTAAACAATATTGAATAGTCTTATGATCTACGAGCATGATAACTTCCTCCATTTATGACTTTTTTACTAGCATTATTTAGTAGTTTTCAGTGTTCAGATTTTGAACATTGTTGTATTTCTAAATAGTTTAATTTTGAGTAAATTGTAATTATTTTTTTAAATTTCATTTTCAGACGTTTCATTACTAGAAAGATAAAAATCAAATTTTTAAAAACATTTTGTCTCCTGTGACATTGCTAAAATTGCTTACCAGTCATAGAATTTTTGTATAACCCCAATTATTTTCTATATATTCAATATTATATTTTCTATTAATAAAGCCACTTTTATTCCTTACTAATGCATACACCTTTATTATTTTTTCATTGCTTTGTTGCAAAGGCAAGGACACCCAGTTCATTGTGAATAAAAGTAGTGAGAGTGGCAGATACCCTTTAATTGTCCCCTTGAGGGAAGATACTTTATCTTACACCAATAAATATATTTAAGTTTTGGGCATGTGCCTTTTATCAGATTAAAGAAGTTAGGTTCTTAGTTTGTTGAGAGTTTTAATTATGAATGTTGAACTTTATAATTGCATCATTATGGCGCTGGATTTTGACAAATTTTTTTTTCTGTTTCTAGTATCATACAGGTAGTCATATAACTTTTTTATCTTTAATATAGTGTATGGCATTATTCTTTTGGGGGGGTTAAACCAATCTTGTACTCTGTCAATAAACTTTGTATTAGTTTAAAAAGTTAAAGAAAAAGGAATAAGAAATATTTATCTGTTTTTTAGTTTGAAAAATAATTCAGTGAAATTATTACAAACCCACAGACAGCTTTGAGTTCCATCCTTGAATCTCCAACCCTCAGAATCAGGCTGATTCCAGAAATTAAGGAAGAACTGAAACCATTAGAAAAATATGCTTCCTTCTTCCAGTCATCACAGAAGCATTGAAATAGTTGGGGGAGAAAATAAAGAAAAGAAGAGAGTGTTTCTTGGGAGAAGAAATGACATTTTAGAAGGCATTCTGGCAAGATTTCAAGTAATTGAAGTCCCTGATAACTAACCCAAGTGGGAAGTAGAGATACATGAGGAATCAAATTGCTTGGAAAGGAGGTACTGAAGAAAGCATCTCTAGTAATGTCTGGATTGTTATGGTTCAGAACAGACTTAGACTTAGAAAGGCCGAACTAGTCTTCCCTCAGATCTTGGCTCTCTGCTGGATTTCTCCATAGAGAGGCAGTATTAGGATCAAGGGACCATTGAGGAGCTAACCACAAACGAATAAGGTGAGGGAGACCATCTCATTAAGAACCGATCACTGTATCCCATGCTTCCAGGTGATCTAGGCAGATGTGAGAAGACTGGACAAGAAGGACCAACATTGTATGTCAAGGTGAGGTAGCCACTTTCTGCAGAGGTAGAGATACAGATGCTACCTACACCCTGCAGGAACAGGTCTGGGAAATTACAGAATGATGAGGCACACTAAAATAAGACCCATTGAAGCAGAGTCAGAAAAAATAAAGTGTGCATATCTGGATTGTTGATCAGTGATGAACACCTTGACAGTGGGGCTCAGGAAGTGGCCCTGGACAAGATAGTCTAATGCTTTGGGCAGTTCCATGGTGTACTGATTTTCTCTCTTCTAATCTGAGAGAAGCAAAACATGTTTTCCAGAAAGAAAAGAATAGAGAAGGGCTCACATACAGCAAACATACCAGACCAAAATGAATCCAAGAAGAAATGAGTTTCTTAAGAAGCTATTAAAACAAGCTGAGCCTTCCTGAAATCAAAAGAGGAACCACAGTGGGAAATAAAATGTTAGTGCCAATATATATTTACTACATAAAATAAAGTAGCAAAATGAATACTACTCAAGACCTGGAACAATTGAAAACCCCAAGGGAAAGCAAGTGTTTTCAGGAGCATCAGGTTTCTGGTCTTCAACAGTGATGTGGGGCCACACCTTCAAAAACTTAATAAGCTGAAGATGATGCTTCTCTTTAAAACAAAAAAAAAAGGAAAAAGGAAAAGAATATCCCTAAGGATAATGTTTCCCTAAGAGCTACAAAAATGTAAGGAGCCAAAGTCCAAGGCAGCAGCCAATGTGGGACAGGGCTGTAAATGGCTGCACATTTTAAAGCTAGTGGATGACATATTGCCAAATGCACCCCACCTTCAGCATAGCACATTGGTCACAGAAAGCAGAAATTGAGATTTGCAGATATTTTTAAGGCAAAGAAATGCACCTTAACCCTAGTGTCTGGGACTACCACCATTTAAAATTCCACATATTGGCAAGAAAAATAATATTAGGTACTTCTGACATGCCATGTGCTATACTATATGTATGCTTATATTTATTTATGATTACATTATCTAAAGGGGTTAGACACTAATAGCATTATAACTTTATAGATGATGAAGCTAGGGGGGTGAACTGCCAGCTTCTCCAACACCCAATCTGAGATCCCTGAGACAACTCATGACCAGGGATCACTCCCTACACTTTATCTCTATGAGCAGTTCACTTCTTTCATCACTCCCTTTCTGTCTGGAGAACTTTCTGTAGTTATTCTTTGAGGGTAGGTCTTTTGGGGACAGACTTTTATAGGTTTCCTCATCTAAGATTCTTTCATTCCGTCTTCATTCTTAAAGGAAGTGATAGAAGAAGTAAGTTCATAAATGAAGGAACTACTACCATATCATCCTTCTGATTCTGAGGTTGCTGGCCGGTGTACTCCCTCCTCTCAACCTTTTGGTATCTTCTTGTATCTGTTTATAGATAATGCCCATGGATTCAGCTATACTTAGTAGGAAGTCATAAAGAAAACTATTTCTGCTCCATCTTTGTGGATGAAGAAATTAAATGCCAGGAATTTTTATTACTGTCACCCAACAGAAAGAGAAACATGGTTTGGAGTCACAGGGTATATGGGAGTGGGGGAAGCTATCCATAACAGGAGCATGGAATCCAGCAATATGGCAGCAACTACTCAGAATAAGGAAGAAAGGACTCCTAAGTGATTCCCTGTCAGGGGTGACAGCTGATGGGTGAATTCAGAAGAGTGGTGTCTGGAGTTTCATTTGGAACCATCTCTTCCTCCATTTTCCAAAAGTTCTATTTCCTAGCAAGTCTTCATTAAGTCCTTATTATACATAAAGTCATCATACAAGGGGATGAAGGAGATAAATGTTAGGCCACTGTCCTTGGGGCCAAGGAGAGTAGGAGCTTGCCCTTTGGTGATGGTGGAGGCAGAGCCTGTCTTCCATGCAGAGTTGCTGTGAGAGTCTACGCATTTGGAAGCTCTATAGAGTGGGGAGGGCAGCCATGATGGGTTGCTGAGTCACTGTGAGAGGACCCTTTCTCATTGAGGAGGCAATTGGCTTGGTCCTCTGAGCTCCATGCTCTGCTGCTTGGGTGAAGAGAAGCACTCTCCTTGCAGGCATAGGGGGGTCTTGGTGTGGATTCTGAAGGAAGCCCGTGGACTCTGGCCCATGTAGTGTTTGTGCTCCTGTCTTCCAGAGGGCTGTGATTTGGAATCAGCTCACAGGCTGTTGTCTCTCACCTCCATGGTCCTCTTCATCCTCAGTTGCTTCAGAGTTACTGAGCCCAGAGTCTCTAAAGCACAAAAGCCAGTGGAGCAGAGACAAGGGCCTGGCCATATTGATTCCACTCTGTTCCTTCCCAGTGCCAGGCCAGCAAGAGTGACTCAGCACAGAGCCAACCTTGGCAGACTTGGTGCATATCGTATTGGGTTGATGGGAAGCATGGTGAGCCTTTCACACCTTGAACCATGTTAACTTTTTCTAAGACTCATCTGCCGTAGGATCCTTGAAGAGGAGAGATGACAAGGGACCACATGATACCACACCATTTCTGTTCCTCTAGTGAGAAGGATGCTGCTATCTGTCCATAGCATGGGCTGACCTGGGCCAGTACAAAAGGGACAGCAGGGGACTGGGGGAGTTCTTCCTCTCATTCTCTTTTCTAGCAAATGCCAGTACATCTCCCCAAACCATCATGGCCTGAAATCTTAAGTCTTTGTGTGGGTTGATATCCTTCGTTCTCCCAAGGACAAATTAATGTCTCAGCCCTTGACTCTCCCAAGCCTCCTCCTGAGTCTGCATCCCACAGGAGGGTCATTCTTTCTAGGACTGTCCTGCAGCTTGCTAAGAAGCTGCGAGTGTCAGGGCAGGAGCTGCTCTGGTCTAGTCCAGAGCTGTGGGGACCTGAAGAAGGCTGGAGAAGTGGGGAAACAGGGAGTGAGGGCAGGATGGAGAGACAATGAGCCCTTGCCTGTAGGCACTTGGAGGTTGCCGAGAAGTGAGCGGAGGGAGGGCTCTGCTTGGTGAGCTCACACGCCAAACGGCAGTGTGGGGGCGTTGTGCAGGTGGTTTGGGATGTGTTGAACTGGGAGTGAATGTGGAGCAGCCACACAGAGTGGACCTGAGCTCGATGATAAGTCCAGCTGGAGACAGAGATACAAAGCACTGCGACAGCCCTGGGCACGTGGGGTCCCCAGGAAGGGTGGACTTAGCAGGGTTTCCCACCTGGTTTAATCCCACACCTGAGCTCGAGTTGATTTTATTTTCTGTGGTTTGTATCATGAATTTAATAGTGATGTCAGTAACTATTTGGAGGCTGAGCCATGTCCCCAAAATTCATATGTTGAAGTCCCAACCCCAGGACCTCAGAATGTGACTGTCTTTAGAGATAGGGTCCTCAATGAAGTGACTAAGTTAAAAGAGTTTGGAGTGGCCCTTCCAATCTGACTGGTGTTCCCATGAGAAGAGGCACTCAGGACACAGATACACAGAGAGAAGAGACCCCACGAGGACAGAGGAACAAGCCAAGCAGTGATGCTCAGGAGGAGCCAGCCCTGCCATTATCTTCAACTTGGACTTCGGCCTGCAGAAGTTTGAGAAAACCAACATTTGTGGTGGCAGCTGCCGGGTCTGGGATGCTCTGTGTTTCTGTGGTTGCAGCTCGAGCACTGATACGTTGGCCGATATTGGACACAGGACATCACATCCTGTATTAAGAACTTTACATATTAACTGTTCAGCAACACAGGGTCCTGACTCAGAGTGCAGGCTACAGCATGACAGCTAGGTGGCACCCCAGCCTCTCCCAGGGGAGGGTCACTCCACCTCTGGCCAGCCTTCCACTCTTCCTGCTTCCTGGGCCAATTCTCCCCCAGATTCTCTCATGACCCTCCCTCTCTTCTCATGGGCCATGTCCTCGGTGAACTTTCTGGGTCATTCAGTGACCTTTACCCCAGCCTGTCACTGCCCCCTTACCTGGTGGGCTGTTCTGCACACTTATCATTACCTGGCAAAATGCCCTTTGCAAAAAAGAGAAAGTGCCAACGAGGGTAAGTGCTAGCGCTAAGTGTCAGGCACTCGCCAGCATGTCGTTTATTCTCTTTCAGGTGCCCAAAAAAGTGTGGACACATGGTTACTTTGCTTTCCACTTTGCTGTCTAGAGAAAGAGGACCCATGAGTGTTTCCCAGGTCACACAGATCAGGAGCGAGGGGTGGAAGCTGGAAGCCTGTCAGAGCCGCACTGACAGACACGTGCTGTGAAAAAAGGCCAGGTCCTGCTCCCTGGAGGCCACGAGGAAGAATGGGAACGTGTGGACACGGCTTCCCTCATTCACATTCTTACACCCTGTATTAAGGGGAGCAGGATTTTGCCTGTTTTGTTCTCTGCCATAATGTCCTTGCTAGAATAGTACCTGCAAATCTTGGGCTCTCAAAAGAAAATACTGGAGAGAGGAAGGAGGGTAACAGAAGGGAAGGGCAGGTCAGCAGGTGGGAAGGAGAGAGGGAGGGGCAGGAGAGGGAGGGGAGGCTCTCCTCCATGGTGGCATGGTTCTGTCACCACGAAGCTACACAACATTGAGCTACGTGTAAAGGCTGGTGAAGCCACCCCACCCGGTGCCTGCATTGCTGTCTAGACAAGGTTCTCATGCCTCACTGGCCTCTTGAGGGTCTTCCGTGGGTGTGGATACAGGTGAGAGGGGCTCCTTGTGACCAGCAGAGAAAACAGAGTGAGCTGCTGCCCCCCTGAGAGCCCTTGAGTGCAAGGACCGTGCCAGCCACGGCTCTATAAAGTGCCCCTGTCAGAGGATGAGGGTGGACAGTGCTCTTCCTCTTCATCCCAGGAAGGGCCAGGAAAATGGCCCTGGTCCTGTGGGTCCTTGGCCTGGTAGGCTGGTCCTGCTCCGTGTCAGCCAACATCTTTGGTGAGTTCTCCAACAGAGTCCATGGAGCAGGGGAGGGGAGGGAGCTTTCCGACCCCGAGTTGGTTGGCTCCACTCCGCCCAGGGCCTTTAAACATGTGCCATCTGATTTAATCCCCACACAGAGGCCGGCTGTGTGCAGATGGAGACACCGAAGTTCAGAGAGGTGACCTGAATGGCCCAAAATCACAGAGATGTGACTGGTAGAGAGGAAATGGGAAACTAGATCTTCCCAGTTCAATTCTAGCTCTCCTCAGCCCACTCTTATGCCAGATTTTTGACACTGGCGTTAGATTCTTTATCTCATTAGCTACCCCACAGTCTATGTCATGCATTTGAGTATTTGAGAAGTCACTATCAGGCAGTAGAAAAAATAATCTCCCCGAGGAGTGGACTGGACCCCCGTTACATCCTGGGTCAGCCACATGGTGTTTGACTTTGAACTGGTGCCAGCCCTCGGTGCCTTCATCATGAGTACTCAGTAGCACTTCCAGTGATTTGGCTGTGATTCCTGAGTAAGATCCCCTGTTACAGGGGCTGTCAATGAGGAACAGGCTTGTGGAATCTGTCAGTTCCTCTGCACTCCCCTGTGTGTGGACAGGCTGCCTCTGCAGGGAGTGGCTTGACAAGTTCAGGAACAAGTTCCTGTTGGCCTTCCGACCTTGACCCACCAGTGAGAGTGGGGTCCTGGGTTGGGTTTATTCTGGAACTCTTCCTTCCCAGCAGTTAACCTTGGGGCAGGTTACTTTTGATGCCGAGTCTTGGTGCCGCATGGTGAATAGAATGTTATGGGTCATTTCCAGGGGAGTGTGGAGGACCCATGAGCTGATGTTACCCTGGGAAGAGTAGGAGCGCTGCCAGTATGCAGCAAGGCCCTTATGATTCATGACGGTGCTGCTAAAAGCATCTGCACTTCAGGACCCGTCTCTGCTGCTGGAGCCCCACCTGTACCCTCCTTTCATGAAGTACTTCCCTTTGCTTAGAATACCAGGTGGATGCCCAGCCGCTCCGACCCTGTGAGCTGCAGAGGGAAGCGGCCTTTCTGAAGCGGGCGGACCACGTTCCCCAGTGCTCAGAAGATGGGGGTTTCCAGTAAGTCTGACTTCATGAGCTCCCACAGAGCATCTTGCACTAACGCACTCTCTCAGCTGTGCCCTCCAACTCCTCAGTGTGGATGAGACGTGGCCCCATCATTTGGAGGGGGCCTCTTCTCTCTTCTCCAGGACATCTGACCTGGAGAGCCCCAATCCAACCCTCGCCACTGACCGATCCCTTCTCTCCTTGCCAATATTTTTACTCTGATTGCTTTACTGATAAGTGTGTGTGGCCTTTTAATAAAGAGAAGGAGGGAGCTCCTTGGTGCCTCCACTGCTCCCGGTGTCTGTCCTCACAAGGAATCTGGGTAGCAGGAAGCAGAGGCTAGCTGGCTCTCTGGGTCTAGGGTCGCCTCTGGCCCACCCTGCCTGGCTCTCAGGGCGGCTCTGGGCTGCCGTGTCCCAAGTGAACTCCTCTCTGGAAAGGGTCTTGGCCACTGTCCTAACACAGGCATGGGCCCTGGGAGAGTCGATGTGTAGTGCAGGGGGGAGCTAGATACCTCTTCTTGCAGATTCCTCTGAATGAGCATGCCACCCGTGTCCCCTCCGCTCTTGCAGTCACGCTGAGTGAGGGGAACTCTGTCTACACAACTGTGTTCTGACACACTCATGTGAGAAACACCCCCACTGTGGTCTTGCACTCTCTTCACGTGCCCAGACTCACCTTGTACACTCCCAGAGTGTGCAGAGATCTGCTAGTCCAGGGCTAGGACCCCTGGGGACTCTGGGAGGCGAGGAAGGAGGAAGAGGTGCCTGGCTTCTGTCGGCCGTATTTAGGTTCCCGGTTCCCACCTTTCTTTTTCTGGCCACTTGTAGTTTCAGGTCTGTCCCGTCCTCAGGGCTTGGTAGGTGCTCTTCTCCTCTCCTGGTCACCTTCTCTTCCACTGTAGCCACCGTATGAGTCTTGGCTTAGCCATCACTTCCCTGGGAACAACCCCATGGCCTGGCCTGATCCCACCCTGCATCCCCACATAACGAGCTGGCCCCTGGCCCCAGCAGGTGGGACCCAGCCTGTGGCTTTGGGAGCCTATCATAGTGACACCTCCTATGTCTCTCCACAGGACTGTCCAGTGCCGAAATGATGGCCGCTCCTGTTGGTGTGTGGGTGCTGATGGCAGGGAAGTGCCAGGCAGCAGGCGGCAGGGAAGACCAGAGGCTTGTGAGTGTGGACGGGGCACCCAGGGATCCAGGGCCTTGCCAGGACTCCTGGTGTGCAGAAATCAGCACCGGACTGGAGGCAGGGGGCAAAAGTCTGCCCCGGGGCTGCTGGCTGCCCTGGTTAGAATAAAAGCCCCTGCATCCACACAAGGCCCTGTCTCCTGAGGAGCTCTGCGGAAATCAAATGAGACATTCAAATCACCTGTTCAAAAAGTAGCTGCAAAGGTCCTCCCAGGTGCCAGGAGCTGTGCCTGGTGTCGAGGGAGCAAGAGTGAGAGACAACAGGTGCTCTGAAGCCAGACAGTACAGGAAGCGTGTCTCATAGGGAGCATGGCTCTAGGCTGTGGGACTTGGGCAAACGCTGTCTAGTAAAAATGATTGCTATGGCAAATGGTCGAGGTTGTTTGAACCCCATCACCTGAGAAAGTGAAGTGGGGCCTGAGAAAGCCCCAGAGCCACGTGACACTAGAGCCCCAAGCTGAGCCATTAACCCCTGCAGAGAGCTTTCTCAGGCTCCACTTCACTTTCTAATATCAGTGGGCTGGCTCCTCACAGTCAGGTGGCATGACCTTGGCTGGGCTGCAAGCCTTCACTGAGCCCCAGCCCCTCACTGCAGCATGAATATCCACTCTGCCTTCTGGTGATGTGAGGATTAAACACAGCATTTAGTAGGGATTCAACAGGGGGATGGTGGTTGGCCTCAGTTGCTCTCCCTCAGGCACCTGGAGGAAGGCCTTTCCTCTGTAGATTTGGAATGCGAGGCACAGAGTGGTGGAGTACCTTCCCAAGGTCACAGAGCTAGCCATGAGGAAATCCACATCCAGACAAGCTCTGTTAACAGCTGGCCTGAATCTCCCCTGCAGTGCCAAGGCCAGGGAGCCTGCACTTGATCCCTATGGTTCTAGTGAGATCTGCCCTGCTCTGACTCAGATCACAGGATGCTAGAACCCTCTGAATGCGGGTCCTGAGGTCCTGGGGTTGCTGTCTCCCTCTCAGCTGTGTCCCTTGGGGAGGGAGCAGCCATCTCCATGGCCTTGGCCCTGGACAGATGAGTGCCCTGCAACACTGCTCTGAGGCTGCTCTTGTCCCCTAGGTCTGTCCTTCTGCCAGCTGCACAAGCAGCAAATCTTGCTGAGCAGCTACCTCAACAGCACGGCCGCATCCTACCTCCCTCAGTGTCGAGACTCAGGGGACTACTCGCCTGTGCAGTGTGACCTGCAGCAGGCGCAGTGCTGGTGCGTGGACGCAGAGGGCATGGAGGTGTACGGCACCCGGCAACTGGGGAGGCCAACGCGATGTAAGTCTCAGGGGGCATCAGTACCCCCAGGGGTGGGGGCAGTTTTCCTCACTGTAAACCAAGCCCTTCAGGTCTGACAAAATGGGCAGAGAACCAGGTCCTAAGAAAAGGAAAGCGTGATGAAGGCAGATTTTATTCCAATACTTCACACGGTAGACAACCCATGCTCTCTGAAGCAGAAGTGGGATTCCAATGAGTGCATGTGAGTCTCCTGGTGCGGGTCTTAGTCACTGTCGGGGTCCTACCTGTCACACAGGCAGGATCAGCACACGTATCTCAACTGCAGAAACACATGCACCTCCCTGTCCGCAGGAACTTGACATTTTTTCCTGAAAATGTTTAGGTCCAAGGAGCTGTGAGATAAGGAACCGTCGTCTTCTCCATGGGGTGGGAGACAAGTCACCACCCCAGTGTTCTGCAGATGGAGAGTTTATGCCCGTCCAGTGCAAATTTGTCAACATCACAGACATGATGATCTTCGATTTGGTCCATAGCTACAACAGGTAAGGACAGCCATCCCGTGGGGTCCACTCATCACCAGACCCTCGCTTGATGAAGCTCATACTCACATTGGGAGTGGTGGGCCCGTGTGTCACACACCCAGCCTGGTGAGGAGTGAAGAGCTGCCTACAGCTACAGCATTTTTAAGCAAGCTGGCAATTGCAATTAAAAAAAAAATATATATATATATGTAAATATATATGTATATATATACACATATATATAGTATAATTTATAATTGTGATTATAAAATATATATGTATATATATATATATATTTATTTATATATATATATGTGTGTGTGTGTGTGTGTGTGTGTGTGTGTGTGTGTATTTCTTCTGGCCCAGCCAGCCCGTAAAAATTACAATACCAAAATGTGGGACACATGTACTAAGTGCCTGCTACACTACTTTCATTGTAGCAGAAAATGGGGGAAACAAAACTGATCATTAAAAAGTGGATGGCTGAAAAAATGTATATATACCATAAATATTTCAGCAGACATTCAGATGAGTGTGTTAGAGCTGGGACAGTCAACTTGGAGGGGCTTCCATCTCTATCAGATTATGTGATAAAAGTTTTAAAATCCAAGTAATATAGCATGATTCGATTTTTAAGAAGGAAACAAGCAAAAAGATCCTCTGTATGTGCTTATATAATTATGCTAGTGTCTGTGAAGGTCTGCAGGGATAGACATTTGAATAAGCACACTCTACATTGTTAGCATTGGCCACTTAGATAGTCAGGGCTGCTCTTGAGAAGGGGTTGGGGGTGGGCAGAAGGAGGGTCAGCAGAAAAAGACAAAAGAAAGCATGTTTAAAAACATGGATATAACTATGTTTATGGGTTTTTGTGAAGAATGCTTATGTATGCACTTATGAATTTTTTAATTAATTTTTTTATTACTGGAAATTTAACCCAGGGGCACTTTACCACCGAGGTACATCCCCAGTACTTTATATATATATATATATATATATATATATATATATATATTTTATTTTGAAACAAGGTCTTGCTAAGTTGCTGATACTGGCTTTGAATTTGCAATCCTCCTGCTTCAGCCTCCCAAGTCAGTGGTATTACAGGCATGCTCCTCCTGTGCCCATGGGAATAACTTTAATGATTTAAATAACAAATATAGAGTGATAGTTGCTTTATAAATCTGGACAGCCAAGTAACTTCTGGCTATTCAACATGGGCACCTCAGATCACAGGATGCTAGAACTCTTAAAGATGCCTGTAGACTTCAGATGGAATGGAAGTGTATAGAGTAAAGTACGAATCTGTGAACACTGGCAGGAATTCTGCTGGTGAGCTGGGGTCTTCATGTGGCTGGCCTCCTAAACCACATTTCCCTCTCTGAGTGAGGGGAAATTCTCACAGGTTGTGCCAGAGAGGCATCACAGACTAGCAACCTGTGTTGGTCCCATGGATGGGCTTTGTTTGAGATGCATAACCGTGTAAAAATCGGGACTTTTTAGTAGATTATACCCTAAGTTTTCATTTTTATAGGTAAAAGTGTAGTTCAGAATTGACAATTTCATATGTTTAACCTAAAGCCTAAACTTTCAAATTTTTGGTTCTAAAGAACCAGGGCGAGGGCTACTTGCTTTTCCAAGTGGCAACCAGAAGCTGGGCCTGAGCCACCCTCTTGGGATCAAAGCTCACCCTCTGCTTCAGGGTTCCTCTGAGCTTTTCTTCCCCACTCCTGCCAACTCCGTCCATTTGCCTCACTCTTTGGCCCTGTAGCTTTTGCCTTCAGGGCCTGCATTCTGTCTCTGCCACTGCAGAGCAGGGTGTCTTGGTGTTCCCATCTGTGAAACGGAGGGCAATCCCTGCTCATTAGTTCACAGTGAAGATACGACGACAAACCACTCATGAACCATTGGGGACTGACAAAATTGTAGACTATCATTCATCTGTAGGGAATTCTCACATCACCCAGTTTCAGCACATGTAGCCTGGATTTCCCCACCCGGCAACTAGAGAATGGCCTGCCTGTGTGCACGTAGGAAGCTCAAATGGCCTAATTACCCAACGCTCATAGATGCGACCGGTGCATCCTCAATTCACTTCATTGCTCACTATATCCAGGGAATTTTACATCCTTTTATCTACTGTAATACTCATGGAAATGATTGTGTAATCAGAGTCTCTAGAATGCAAACAAGGAATCTGAAACAGAAGTTAAGGAACTCAGGAAGCATAATGATTGTGTCCCAGAGCTGTCTGTCTCCTTTAATCCATGAATGCTAGTAGAATCTGTCTCCCCTCCTCACCCCACCCCCTGGCATGTAGCAGAGTCTTGCACACAGCAGGTCCACAGTAAATGCTTACTGAACAGGAAGATGCACCAAGGAACTGCACAGGTGCCCTGTTAAGGTGATGAACAATTCACAGCTACTTCCACAAGAGGGCAGTGTAGTTCAATGCAAAATTGAGAATGGAGCGTCTGTTGGTAAACATGCAAAGTTTCATCTGGAAATGAGCTCCTTCCTTTCTGGTATGGAAGCATGTCTCAGAGAAAGTTCTGGTTTAGGAAAATCACGGGAAGGGCTGGCGGTTTGTTACTCCAAGCCCAGCAGGAACCAGGAATTCTCTGATCCTTACATAGACCTGGCCAGTCCCAGGCTCAGTGACTCTTTGGGGAGAGTGGAAGGAGCCCTGGAGGCCAGGTAAGAGTAGGCTTAACACCTGGGTTGCCAAATAAAACACAGGGTGGCCAGTTACAGACGAATTTCAGATAGACAAAGGGTAATTTTTTAAGCCTGGCTGGGGGGCGGGGGCATAGCATAATTCCCATCCAATTTGGAGTTTGAAAAGAATGCCCAGGGTGGGGGAAGAGCAGAGTGGGTGCTGGGAGACGACTCTGACTTGAGAGGCCACTGCAGTTAGCCAGGCATGTGGTGGGAGCCCACTGTCTGCAGCAGGTGATGGAGTGGGTGATGGGAGACGAGCAGGACTGGAGAACCGTTTACCAGGTGGAATCTGTAAACTGTGTTAAGAAACAGATAGGGAAGTGAGGGAGGGGGAGAGTCAGGGATTACTTCCTTGTCTGTTTTCAATGAGAATACCTTTGAAAAGGAAAGTCACAATTTGACTTTGGAATATTGAATATCTGAAGGGATTTCCTCGAGGATTTTAAATGGAGATGTGGTGTCGGGCATATCAGTAACTAAGGTTACTCAAACCTCTCAGCAACATGCCTCTCCTCAATGCCATCCTCACTGTCTGGTGGGAGAGGGCAGGTACATCTTAATATGTGCCAAAGTTGGAATATGGAAAAGACCATATGGAGATATCTTGACAGATGATTCCTCTGATACCTTCACAGGAGATCTCTGTGATGCTTGGTCATACCTCAGGCACTGTGCATGGCCATGGACCCTCTCTTAAGGAGCACCCACTGGAGTGCAGGGCAGAATCAAACGTGTTGCTAATTTAATTGGTGGTTAGGTTTCTGAAGGAAGCACCAGAGAGAGGAGGCAGAGAATCCGAATATGGGTTGTTGCTGCCTGAGCCCAGAGGCAGGAATCCTGCTTTGCAAATGGCCTGACTGGATGTCTTGGGGGTACTAGCATTGCAGATTCCACTGAGCTTTATTAAGTCTGGGCTGGACACAATTTGAGCATAAACTCAGCAATGCCATCACCTGCTTCTCCTCTAGAATTTTCTTTTTGAGGATTCTTCTATGATCACCCTGAGATGATCAACAAAATGCAAGCAACCTTTTCCACTAGATGCAATGCGTATTACCTTGCATTGATTTTATCTTTTTTCCTTCTTCCATATGCCCAGAGCAGGATACAAGCAGAAACTAGAGGAAATTGTGAGGAGGGCAGAGTAAAGGTAGAAGATAAGAATAGGTCAAGGTGCTGGTTAGGTGGCACATGCCTGTCATCTCAGCACCTCAGGAGGCTGAG
Source organism: Urocitellus parryii (assembly GCF_045843805.1). Classification (NCBI taxonomy): domain Eukaryota; kingdom Metazoa; phylum Chordata; class Mammalia; order Rodentia; family Sciuridae; genus Urocitellus; species Urocitellus parryii. The sequence continues at coordinate 9,147,599 of NC_135537.1, read as the reverse complement.
GCAGGAGGAGAGTAAGTTCAAGGCCAGCTTCAGCATCTCAGTGAGGCCCTGAGCAACTTAGCAAGACCCTGTCTCAAAATAAAAGATAAAAAGGGCTGGGGATGTGACTCAGTGGTAAAGCCCCTCTGGGTTCTATTTTCACTATCCCTCCCCACAAAAAGAATAAGTCAGGGCAAAGATTGGTAATTGATTTGCTCATATCAATCATTCTGTAAAGTGATGACAAGTGTGAGAGGTTTCATATTTGTCTCTGAACACCCTATTTCCAGAGAAAAGATGAAAAGATGAAACTGTTATTCAGTTTCTACCAGATGAAAAGAAGCCCGTTTCCCAGGAGAACACAATGTCTCTCTCCTATTGAGGAGGACACATTGGTCCTGGGGTCCTCACAAAGGTCCTCACCACATGCCATATGCCACATGGGGCTATATGACCTGACAATATCCTGGTACCAATGAGCAGTGAAACCTCTGGTTTCCTAAGGCCAGTGCCCACGAGAAGCAGCAGAGACCGTATTGCCATGCACTGTATTTCAGTGACACTGCTGCTGGTCCTCAGCCTTCTCCACTGTACTTGCATCTCTGTCTGACTGCCAACATCTGTGTTTTCTCCTCTGCCCACACTGGTCTGTCTTCTACCAGAAGTTGGAGGCATTTTAATAATCTTTCTGGACACATTCTCATTCTTCCTTCTCTCCTAGTTGAGTCGCCCTTCTGGGCTGTAGAATCCCACTCAAACCCACCACCTCTAGCAGTATTCTTTGGCCAAACCTAGCTGACCTCAGTATATGGATGGAGCCAGGGCTGTCCTCTTTATCAGTTATTTCAGTTCTGTTTCAGAAGTCTGCGTTTCCTTGGTTGAAGTGGGATATAAAATCTAATGAGAAGTTGAAAGCATAGCAGAAAACTTCCTGCCCTGGTGACAGCAAGTCACCAATGACAATAGCAGAAGCAATGACAAAAACAACCTTGATAGGGCAAATTATTATGCTGGAGGTGGAGTCCAAAATTCATTCATTTAAAAAATTATCCACAAAAATTAGGTTGTAGTAGATTGGATTGTAGGAACACAAGAACTTGGAATGATCTGGAGCTTAGACTCACCGCTGGTTGCAGGTTAGGCCTCCAACAACCATGTTGCATTTAAGCATAGTCTCACCATCTGGCCACCCTCTGTGTTGAAAGAGCACTGGAAGTGACCTCAGGATACCTGGCCCAGCTCAGTGAGCTTGGCTTGACTACCTCACCACTCTGAATTCCTGATTTCTCATTTGTGAAATGGAGATGTTATGAAAGGACTCTTGTGAGAATTAAATGAGATAAAAATGGTGAGGGCTTGGCTTCAGTATCTGATTGTTCAATATTTGTCATTTTTAAAGAGCAATAAACAGCAATCATCACGTGTGGGTAGACCAGGGCAGGAATTCTGGTATGTTCCGCTTCAGGTCCTTAGCTCTTCTCACTAGGTACAGAACTGGGAAGAAGGGATTAAAGATGACAGCACAGAACATCTGTCCCAGGGGTGAGAAAAGACAGCCCTAGTGACTCAGGCGATCTAACCCTAGAGCAATGTTCTCAGGAGGATAGGATGGGCCTTCCTCCAGCGAAGCCAGGGCACCCTCCAGGATGCAGGCAGAGGAGATACCAGAACTCGAGGTCCACACCACGAGCACAATAGGTGCAGGCAGTTTATAGGAGCATGCCTGCTAGGAATGAGGGGTTTTGATCCTAACATGGTTGAGTGAAATGACAAAGACCCTGGAGGCCATGCCTTTCCTGGGCAAAGAGGCCAAAGCAGGCCTCTGGGTCGCATCAGGAGAGCAGAACCTGAGAATGATGTGAAGTCCCTGCACTTCATGCTGGAATAAAGCCTCCAGGTAACTGGTCAATGTACATATGCAACACATGTATCTTCAACATCTATTAGATGCCAGGTGACGCGAGGTGTTGGGAATGCGGAGGAGACTGTCAGAACACACCCATGTACCTTGCCCGTTAAGGGAGTGGAGCCAGGTACAGCCAAGCACACATAAGTGACACCACTGATAGAGGCAGCTATCATGAGGTGGCTAAGAGCAGGGAGAGCACACCAGTTCCCACCTCTAGACCAAGACGGCGACACACACCTCACTGTAGAGTGGTCTAAAAATCATACCTCCTTCCTTTTAAAAGCATTAGATGGATTAAATGAGTCAATATATATTAGATATTTCACAGATTGTGTTTTGCAAACTAGTGCTCAATAAATAGAAACAATTCTTATACCATTATTAGTACTTTTAGAACTGAATTTCTTCAGTTTCCAAAAAACAAATGTTTTTCTTATGTGCATCCTATCAGTGGCAACTGGGTAAAGTAATTTTTAAAATACTCTTATGGTAACATTCTTTTTTTATATAATCCACAGACACACAATAACAAACCAACAGCATGAAAAAATCCATAATCTTGCAGTGTTTACAAAGCTTTTGTTTTGCACATTTATTTCCATTCAAATTAGTTCATCCTCATTGCACCCACATGTCCAGAATCTGGGCAGCTACACACATCATGCAATGTCTTGCAGTACTGGTTTCCATAGTGGTTGCTGCGGTGGGTGCACGCCATCTTATATGCACTGCAGCCTTTCTACATACGCCATCATGTCCACTTTTAGCTAGAGTTCTATGTAGCTTCCTCAACTCTGGTATTTGGTTCCATTTAGGAGATGGACTATGCTTTTTTAATTTTTTTCCCCATCACTGACCATCTGTTAGTGCTAAGAGCTCTTACTGTGTGAATTTGCTGCGAGGGGTCCAATCCCCAACACAGGGAGAAACCATGATGAGGACCAGGTGCTAGTTATGTAGGGATTGGAAAAAAAAGTATCGATATTGTCTAAAGATGAAAAATTCTTCTCTGGTCACTAAAGCATTGCCTCTGGGAAGAAATCCTCAATCTGGATTTCTATACTTTAGATTCCTATTAGTTCTAGAATGGGGACCCAGCTGAAGAGCTTCTTGTAGCAATTGACAAGGGTACACATGACTAACGCTGACTTTTCCTCAACTTAAGGTGGTGCCCTTGTTTGTGACATCACATTGATTTTGTGTTTATTTTTCAATATTTATTTTTTAGTTGTTGATGGACACACCATATATTTATTTTATATTTATGCAGTGCTGAAGATTGAACCCAGTGCCTCACATGTGCTAGACATGCACTCTACCACTGAGCCACAACCCCAGCCCGATTTTGTGTGTGTGTGTTTTTTAATATGAAATGAAAATTTTCTTCTTAAAGATCTCCTATGAGAGAATTTTTTTCAAACTCTTGAAAAGTCGTAAAGATCCTTGAAATCATTTGATCTCACAAAATTAGATCATCTACAGTGTACTACATTTGCAAAGCAAACTTGGTTTTTTGTCTCTAGAGATACATGCTAGCGGAGGAGCCAGTTAAATGTCCACTCCCTGGTTTCTACCTGGCCCTGAGAGCTGTGTTCATGGACATAAAAAAAACTAATGGGTAGGAGACAGCTCAGCCCAGTTTTCCTTTACCAGGTCCAGCTTTGCTCTCAAGGGTAGACAGATTGGGAAAGAAATGCACTCTCTGAAGGTGCAGTGAGTGGCTTGCGAGCTACGGTACACATTCCTTCTCTGAGGGAGAGCAGGTGGCCACATCTCTTTGGATGGGGACAGCTGGAGCTGCTTCCCTCCTATGAAGTGGTGACCATGAATCCCATTCTCCCTCAGGTTCCCAGAGGCATTTGTGACCTTCAGTTCCTTCCGGAGCAGGTTCCCTGAGGTGTCTGGGTACTGTTACTGTGCTGACAGCCAAGGGCGGGAACTGGCGGAGACAGGTGAGGGAGCCCCCTCAGGCCCCCTGAAGGGGAGTGGGGTTCCATGATGGAGAATCCTCATCACAAGTAAAGCAGAAACCGTGATGCCTGCTTGTTCCCCTGCCAGGCTGCTGCGGGTGTGGTGGGGCAGTGGCCTTTGCAAACATTTCCCTGTAGTACACTGAATGCAGCTGCTGCTAGCTCCCAGAGCACCCCCATTTGTGCTAAAGGGGAGAATACAGCTCTGTGCTTGGTGAGCGGTCATCTGCTCATTCTCTAGGCAGATGCTTTGTGCAATGAGCAACCTGCCCAACTACACGGGCAGCCCCGATTTTGGGAATTATTAAAGTGTTGTTCAGAACCGATGCATGATGCTGTTGGTAAAGGCTCTGTCCCTCTGGATATCTGTTAGCCCAGAGAGGTCAGGGCTTTCTTTCTGAATGAGTTCCTCCCTAAAATACTGGCTGCCTTTGCTCAGGTTTGGAGTTGTTACTAGATGAAATTTACGACACCATTTTTGCTGGCCTGGACCTGCCTTCCACCTTTGCTGAAACCACCCTGTACCGGATATTGCAGAGACGGTTCCTTGCAGTTCAGCTAGTCACCTCTGGCAGATTCCGATGTAAGTACAGAGCGGGGACAATGTGTTTCTGCTAGAGGGAACAGCCTGGGTTTAGGATCAATGCAGTCTGCGTGGCTGTACCTCCACTTGAATAAAGGCAGGGATGTGAGAATTCACAGTACCAGACAGCAGTGCCTGCTGTGGGCGCACGGGCCTCGTTCCTCTCTCTTTTACCACACCCATCTCTTCTAGGCCCCACCAAATGTGAAGTGGAGCGGTTTGCAGCAACCAGCTTTGGCCACCCCCATGTTCCAAGCTGCCACCGCAATGGAGACTACCGGGCAGTGCAGTGCCAGACGGAAGGGCCGTGCTGGTGTGTGGATGCCCGGGGGAAGGAGATCCCTGGGACTCGGCAGCAAGGGGAGCTGCCATCTTGCGGTGGGTCTCCTCTCCAGGGGTGGGGGCCTGTCCTCCTCGGACCTTCTCAGGTTCCATCCACTGTTTCTGGGGACTGTCCTCTCTCCAGCCCATGGATTAACTGCCTCCCGAGTGCCCTGCTGGCCCTTTGAGCTCCATGTGCATGAAATGGGGTCTGTTGCCATAAACTTCCAACAGGGTCTCATCTTGTGTCCGACCTCGCGAGCTCAGGGCATATCCAGGGCTCAGCGGTGCCATGGGGGAAGGGTGTCTGGGAGCTGAGGGAGCATAAAGGGGGACGTCTGCCAGTGCTGTGCCCTGGGTGTGAGGACGGGGTGCCCCTGGATCCTGAAGGAGGAAAGGGAGGACAGGGTCTCCACAGAGAGAGCAAGAGAAGAAATGACAGGCATGGAGTGCAGGATGGCTCTGTTGAGGGACACTGCGTCTGAAAGAAGGGTAGCAAGGATACCTGGAGTCTGACCAGGACCTGCTGGGCCCTCTAAGACTTGGGAAAGCCCAGGCACACGACAAGGGGTTCTTACATAACAGGGCTCCGGCCTTTATGCTGGAGGGCCTTCATGCTGGAGGTCAGGGGAGATGGAGGCTGCAAGCTGGAGGGGCCTGATGGGCTTCGTGTGTAAGCCGATCCCCCAAAAGGTCAGAGCAGAGCTGAAGGGCACAATGGACTGGAGGCCAGGGCCAACCGGAAGTTCACTGTGGTGTCCTGGAGAGAGAGGTGAGGACTTCAACCCTGAGCTTATGACAAGAAGTCGTCACAACCTGGGCAGCTTAGAACGACCACAGTTCTGGTGACTGCAAGTCCAAAATCATGGGGTCAGTAGGGCCGCACTCTCTCTAGGGGCTCTACAGGGGGGTCTCCCTGGCCTTCCCAAGCTCATAGTGGTCACCAGAAACCCTTGGCACTCCTCAGCCAGGGTGGCATACTTCCAGTCTTTGCCTGCATTGTCACATGCTGTCTTCCCTCTGTGCTGGTGTCTGGTCTCTTTTCTTCAAACAAGAACATCCGTCACGTTGCATTAAGGGACTCCCCCTTCCCCCCAGTGCAATATGACTTGATCTTACTTAACCAATTTTATCTACAATGACACTTTGCCAAATAGGAGTGGATTTTATAACTATGGAAAGAATTTTGAGGGACACTATTCAATTCAGTATAGAGACCAAATATGAAAGTAGAAGGAATTATTACGGTTTGAGTATAAAATGTCCCCCAAAAGTTTACACGTTGAAGATTCGGTTCCCAATGGAGCAATGTTCAGAGATGGGGCATCTGGGAAGTGATGCGTCATGAGGGCTCTGACCTCATCGTTGGATTAATTCACTGATGGATTAATAACTGAATAGACTATTGGGAACTATAGGAGGTGGGGCCTAGTTGGGGAGAGTGTGTCCTTGAGGGCATGCCCTTGGGGACTATATCTTATCCTTAGCCCCCAGTCTGTCTCTCTGCTTCCATGCGGTGTGAAGTGAACAACTTTGCTCAGCCATGTCCCCCTGCCGTAAGGCTCTGTCTTACCATAGGCCCAGGATAATGCAACCAGCTGACCATATACTGAAACATGAGTCAAAATAAATCTTTCCTCTTTTTTTTCTTTTTAAATTTTTTGGTTGTAGTTGGACACGATACCTTTGTTTTATTTATTTGTTTTTAGGTTGAGCTGAGGATGGAAGCCAGGGTCCCTTACGCACTAGGCGAACGCCCGACCACTGAGCCCCAGCCCCAGCCCAGGACTTTTGTCACAGTAACAGAAAGCTGACCAACACAGGAGGGAAGGCTATGAACTTGAGAACTCTCACTGGGCATTCCAGCAAGAGTGTGTTTGTTCCCTCTTCCAGTGAGATCTTGCTGATGGGGTCAGGGAGGAGCTCTCACGGCTTTCAGGAAGACTAGGGCTTCAGGAAGACTTGAAACAGGGAAGGAGGAATGCACGTCTTTGTGTAACTTCAACATGGACACGTTAACATTCACTCAGTAGTTCCTGTTAAATCCTCTCCAACTCAACACTTTAAGTATTCTGCATGGTGTTTAGTTGTATTCTATTTTCGGAGTGTCAGGATGTCAAGAAAGAGGATTTTGAGGTTCTGATTTGGAAGTATTTAAGATCCCTCTCAGTTCTGTTGAAACCTGGAGAATGTTATGCCTTCCACTTTCGAGTGGAGGTGAAGAATTGGCTTTTCAATGAAAGACAATAACTCTATCTGAACAGATGGGTCACAGTGGGGCACACGTTTTTACCTTTTCTCTTGGGTGTGTCAGTGCTCTTGCTGTGGAAACAAATGCCACATGGATTTCTTTGCCTTGGCAACACCCCTAACAAATGCATAGCAGGGTTAAGCTCCAGTGCTGAGGCAGAGCAGTGGACTTTACCTCCCCATGCCTCCCTGCAGGAGCTGATGCTCTTAGGCTGCCGGTCTTTCCCGACTTCATCACATATTCCAGTTCTTTCTCTGCTGCTTGGATACACAGGGAAATTGTCTGACTCTCTTTTCTGATATCTGTGTGAATTGAGAGGAAAAAAATATTTTAAAATGTTGAGGGTGGGGTAGGTTGTTTAAAAAAGCCCCCCAAGATTTATGGTTTCATTGGCTTATTGAACTTGCTGAGATTGCCACTTAGCATTTGAATTTTGCATTTCTTTCCTCATGGTGATGACTATCAACCCAGGCTGTTTGGATAGAATGGCCTGGCCATGTGTGAGGTGACTGAGTTAAATATCTGCTTATTAGTAATCTCAAGGAAAGACCAAGAAGCCCAGAGGATGTGTCAAGTGTGTCTGTTGGGTGGGTATTATAGTATAGAATGGTAAAATGACATTTCCTATAATTTTAATATTACATATTACAATATAGGGAAATATTCCCATTTAAGAATATGTGCTAAGACCCTATTCTAAATAAGGTCACATTCTCAGGATCTAGGTAGATATGAATACTTTTGGGGAGAGGGGAACCATTCAACCCCGTACTGTTAGCAATGTGGTCAGAGTCTCAGGAACAGCCCCACATCTCTGAGACTTGCTTTAGAAAAGAATGGGCCCCTAGGGAAGGCCGGGAGAGTGATAGTGTAGCCTGGAAGTCACGCCCCCAAATGGCCACACGGAGATGGCTCAGAGTGGAAGAAAAAAGTCAAAGGACAAAGAGAAGAAAGTGGTCCAAAATACAGGTGTTCTGGGTTGAATTCTTGGCATCTGACCGCCGGAAAAGCCTGAGGGCTCTCTCAGGGTGTGATGCTAAAAGCACGTCTCTGCTTCTGTGTCTCCTGCAGCTGAAGACCAGTCTTGTGCCTCAGGAAGGCGGCAGGCCTTGACCAGGCTCTACTTTGGGACCTCAGGCTACTTCAGCCAGCAGGACTTGTTCTCTGCTCCCGGGAAAAGGCGGGTCTCTCAGAGAGGAACCAGTTCAGCCACATCCTGCGCCCCCATGATCAAGGAGCTGCTGGTTGACTCTGGGCTCCTCCGCCCAGTGGCACAGGGGCAGGATCCACAGTTCTCTCCATCTGAGGGTCTACTCAAAGAAGCCATGAGGGCCATTTTTCCCTCCCGGGAGCTGGCTCGTCTTGCCCTTCGGTTTACCACCAACCCAAAGCGACTCCAGCAAAACCTTTTTGGAGGGAAATTTTTGGTAAATGTTGGCCAGTTTAACTTGTCTGGAGCCCTTGGCATGAGAGGCACATTTAACTTCAGTCAATTTTTCCAGCAACTTGGTCTCTCAGGCTTCCAGAATGGAGGGGGACCAATAGAACTAGCCAAGACACCCTCCGTGGGATTGGCTTCAAATTCTACCACAGGGACTCTCAGTGCCTCGAAGGACACTGCTGTGAATAAGCCACTTGTGGGCAGCTTTGGATTTGAAGTCAATTTGCAAGAGAACCAAAAGGCCTTAAAATTCCTTGCTTCTCTCCTGGAGCTTCCAGAATTCCTTGTCTTCCTGCAGCATGCCATTTCCGTACCAGAAGATGTGGCGGGGGATCTAGGTGACGTGATGGAAGTAGCTCTCAGCTCCCAGGTCTGTGAGCAGACCCCTGGCAGGCTTTTTGTCCCCTCGTGCACACCTGAAGGAAACTATGCGGATGTCCAGTGCTTTGCTGGAGAGTGCTGGTGTGTGGATGCCCGGGGCAAAGAACTTCCTGGCTCCAGAGTCCGAGGTGGACGACCGAGGTGCCCCACAGAGTGTGAGAAGCAAAGGGCTCGCATGCAAAGCCTCATGGGCAGCCAGCCTGCTGGCTCCAGCTTGTTTGTCCCTTCTTGTACTAGTGAGGGTCACTTCCTGCCTGTCCAATGCTTCAATTCCGAGTGCTACTGTGTGGATGCTGAGGGTCAGGCTATTCCTGGGACTCGAAGTATAATTGGCGAGCCCAAGCAATGTAAGTCTGTGGAGTCCTTCTTTGGGTCCCCAAACCCAGTGCAGTGCAGAAATATGAATTTGCTTATGTGAAAGGGTAGATTGAATGAAGGGCAAAATTAGGGACTTAAATTAGCAATTATCCAGGAAAGAATGAATAATATTAAGCAGTCTAAGGAATGAAGTGTCTTCAAAGAACTGATACATAAGTTTCTGTAGTGCTGTCACCAGCTGGTCTCTATGGGTCTTGGGTCGATCTTTGTCTAGGTGTTATTCAGACAGGTTACTGTGGCTGCATAAAGTTTTAGATCAAGCTTGGACAATAAGTGGTCTTATCTTGGTTTTTCTGGCTTATTAAACTTGCTAACCTGAAGTACCTGTTCCTTGTTCCTCCCCAGGTCCCACCTCCTGTCAGTTGCAGGCCGAGAAAGCTTTCTTTGGGATGGTGAGGGTCCTGATGGCCAACTCCAGCATGCCACCCACCATCTCCAGCATCTACGTCCCACAGTGCAGGGTGGGGGGACAGTGGAACCCAGTGCAATGCGATGGGCCCCCCGAGCAGGCCTTTGAGTGGTACGAGCAATGGAGGGCTCAGAACACGGATGGCCAGGAGCTGACCCCGGCTGCGCTGCTAATGAAGATCATGAGCTATAGAGAAGCAGCTTCCAGAAACTTCCGTCTCTTTGTTCAAAACCTGTATGAGGCTGGCCAACAGGGCATCTTTCCAGTGTTGGCTCAATATTCTTTCTTTCAAGATGTCCCCCTGGCATCATTGGAAAGGAATATGACTCTCCCCGGGGAGAATGTCCTCCTGGATCCCTACCTCTTTTGGCAGATCCTAAATGGCCAGCTTGGCCGATACCCAGGGCCCTACTCAGACTTCAGCACACCTCTGTCACACTTCGACCTTCGGAGCTGCTGGTGTGTGAATGAGGCTGGCCAGGAGCTGGAAGGAACTCGTGCAGAGCCAAGCAAGGTCCCAGCATGTGAGTTAACTCATGTGAAGAACCAAACTTGTGGGTTTCCAAAAAGGCTGTCCAGAGGGAGGGCATGAAGTGCCAATGCTGTAATGGGGTTCAGAGATGTCCAGGAACTTTCCTAGTGTAGGGTGAGAGGATCGGGCTCCAGAGGGAAGCGAATTCCCACATCTGCACAGTCAGGTGTTGACTAGGGTAATACAGTCCATTTTTAATCATCATATAATTGATTATTTAAATCACATACCTTAGATTTTTTCTGTCGTCTTCTGTGTACATAGCATTATCTTAGAGCCCATGAAGACTATGGCAGTGACCATGATGGCCCTTGGCCTCCCATGTTAATGCTTTCTTGAGCTCTGATAAGGTAAGAGCACCATTTGACTAACCAGCAGGTATATGTCTGTCCTGCTGCTTGCCCAGAGCACTACTGGTGCTCAGGACCTCAGGAAAGAGTTCCCTGAAGAGCCTTCATTGACTTGGAGAGATTCAGTCGAGGGACAAATGAAGAGCCACTGATGAAGTCTGTAGGCTCACTTGGTGGCAGGTGGACTTCGTGGAAAGCTGTGGTGTGTGAGGAGTCAATAGAATGCAGCTGACTCTAGGTCTTGAATTAGAATATAGCCGTCCAGCAGTTTGAAAGAACCACCAGATTCAACACTGCTGTTATCACAGCAGCCTCTGGGACCAGCAGTTGTAAGTAACGCCGTAGCTGTCTATGGAAACGCAACTGGTTCCTCGCAGTGCTGAGTGTTCTCAGGACCTTTCATGATACAGAAGCATCAGACCATTTGACGTTAGCCAGGGTTTAGACTTTAGCACAACTAGATGTTGAGAATACAGGGTGAAAGGACCACGTGGTGAGAACTGGAATGTCCCTGGCATTGTAAGTGGCCTGGAGACAGCGCTGCTATGATTCTCATTAAAACACAGGATCCAGCATGGCACATGCCTGTGATCCCAGAGGCTCAGGAGGCTGAGGCAGGAGGATCACAAGTTCCAAGCCAGCCTCGGCAATTTACACCAGGCCCTAAGTAACTAGGGATGTGACTCAGAGGTTAAGTGCCTCTAGGTTTAATCCTGGGTCCAAAAAAAAAAAAAAAAAAAAAGAAAGAAAAGAAAAGAAAAACAACAACTTTGAGATCCAACAATAGGCTCTCAAAGCCAGCACAGTAATGTGGGACATGACTGTTACATAAGTCTTACTTATTTTTGTGAAACCTGTAGAATCATTCTCCATACCAGAGGCCAGGCCTCTGCCATGAAGACATTCCTATAAATTTGGTCCTCTTGGCGTACAATTGTAGGAATCTGAGGTATTACTTCCAAAAGTACCTAGTAACATTAGGAACTAATCTCATTCTCCCAGTTCTGAATGCTTCGCTGAGCATTGGAACTGGGTTAGAGTACAGTGACCTTTTCACTGAGTAACAGGAGACTGCAGAGTAGATGGCTGTGCATATAAGATACTCCATTAGGGAGCAAATATTAAAACTTCCACATATGCTTGGTATTTTATGCCTTCTTTTTAAATTTCTATTTTCATTTTAAGGTCATGTTAACAGCTGAGAACTGCAGACACTTTGCCTAGTGTATTATTTTAGTGTTATGTGCACATGCCTTATGAATAAAGAAACACCTGTATTTTGAGGTGCATATTCAAACTCTCTTGTTGATGGGGAATGAGATTGAATGGATTTCGTTCAGAGCCTCAACGTGTGGCCCAGCAGCACCAGCAGAACTCTGGTGAGATTTGGGATCTTGGGCTTCACTTGCTGAACCAAAACCTGCATCTGTATAAGATTTCCAGGCAAATCAAATGCTCCCAGAGGCTCAAGAAGGCCAAGCCTAGGGTCAGAACTCAGTTGTCTGGAATCCTGGTTCTGCTGTCTGCCTCCATGTGAGTCGGAGGGGACAAACCCTCTCAATCAGTTTCATCTGGAAAATCTGGGTTACAATAAGTCACTGCCTCATGGTGGTTGAGATGCTTATCAAAGGGAACAGACAGAGTGCCAAGTGTGGTACACAGAAAGTGCTTAATAAATGATGACAGAATTAATATCACTGTTGGTGATGAAGGCCCCAGTAACTTCCCACATGCATGCAGGGTCATGGCTCAGGCCTCCAGGAGTGTGATGCCACATTGCTGTCCTGGAGTGATTGAAAATTTGCTTTTCAAAAAAAAAATTTTTGATTTGTTCTTTTTAGTTATACATGACAGTAGAATGTATTCTGACATATTGTACATAAGTGTAGTATGACTTCCCATTCTTATGGTTTTACATGATGTGGAGTTAATTGGCCCAGTATTCACCCTTGCTCCCTTTCCTTCATCCCCCATTGTCTAATCCAGGGAACTTTTCTTCTTCCTTCCTCCACTTATTGTGAGTTAGCACCCACATAGCAAAGGGAACATTTGGCCTTTGTTTTTTTGGGATTGGCTTATTTCACTTAGCATAATAGTCTCCAGTTCCATTCATTAACTGGCAAAGGCCATAATTTTGTTTCTCTATATGGCTGAGTAATATTCCATTTTATATATGTACCATATTTTCTTTATCCATTCATCACTTGAAGGGCACCTAGGTTGGTTAAATAGCTTAGCTATTGAATTGAGCTGCTATAAACATTGATGTGCTTGCATCACTGTAGTATGCTGATTTTAAGTCCTTTGGGTATGTGCAGAGGAATGGGAAAACTGGGTCAAATGGTGGTTCCATTCCAAGTTTTCTGAGGAATCTCCATACTGCTTTCCAGAGTGCTCACACCAGTGTGTATTCCCACCAGCAATGTACATCCTCACCAATATTTGTTGTTACTTGTATTCTTGATAATTGTCATTCTGACTGGAGTGATTTGCATTTCTCTAATTGCTAGGGACATTGAACATTTTTTCATATATTTGTTGACTTGATTGTATTTCTTTTTTTGTGAAGTATCAGCTCTTTTGTCCATTACTGTTTGGGTTCTTCTTATTATTTTTTGGGACATTAACTGTTTTGAGTTCTTTATATATCCTGAAGATTAATGCTCTTGCTGAGATGCAGGTGGCAAAGATTTTCTCCCATTCTATAGGCTCTCTCTTCATGTTCTTGATTGTTTCCTTTGCTGTGAAGAACCTTTTTAGTTTGATGTCATCCCATTTATTGATTCTTTATTTTACTTCTTCTTTAGGAGTCTTGTTGAGGAATTTGGAGACATGAGGGAGATTTGGGCCTATTTTTTCTTGTAGTAGACACGGGGTCTCTGGTCTAATGCCTAGGTCCTTGATCTACTTTGAGTTGAGTTTTGTGCAGGGTGAAACATAGGGGTTTAATTTTATTTTCTACATATGGATTTCCAGTTTTCTCAGCATCATTTGTTTGAAGAGGCTATCTTTTCTCCAATGTATGTTTATGGTATCCTTGTCTGAGATAACTATATCTATGTGTGTTGACTGTGTGTGTTCTATACTGTAACATAGGTCTACATGTTTGTTTTTGGTGCCAATACCATGCCATTTGGGGTACTGTAGCTTTCTAGTATAATTTAAAGTCTGGTATTGTGATACCGCCTGCTTTACTTTTCTCACTGAGGATTGCTTTGGCCATTCTGAGTCTCTTATTTTTCCAAATCAATTTCATGTTTGGTTTTTCTTTTTCTATGAAGAATGTCATTGGGATTTTAATAGGAATTGCATTAAGTCTGTATAGTACTTTTTGTAGTATGGCCAATTTGACAATATTAATTCTGCCTATCCAAGAACATGGGAGATTTTTTCCATCTTTTAAGATTTTCTTTAATTTGTTTCTTTAGGGTTATTTAGTTTTCATTGTAGAGGTCTTTCACCTCTTTTGTTAGATTGACCCAAATGTTTTATTCTTTTTTTTTTTTGAGACTATTCTGAAAGGGATAATTTTTCTAATTTCTCTTTTAGTCTATTTATCACTGATGTATAGGAATTCAATGGATTTATGGATATTAATTTTATATCCTGCTACTTTATTGAACTAATTTATGAGTTCTAGAAGTTTTCTGGTGGAGTGTTTTTTTATTTTCTAAATATAGAACCATGTCATTGGCAAATAGGGATATTTTGCGTTCTTCTTTTGCTATTCATATCCCTTTAGTTTCATTCTTTTGTCTCATTACTCTGGCTAGGGTTTCAAGGAATATGGTAAATAGGAGTGGTCAAAGAGCACATTACTGTCTTGTTCCAGTTTATAGAGGAAATGCTTTCATTTTTTTCTTCATTTAGAATGTTGTTGACCTTAGGTTTAGCACATACAGTTTTTACAATGTTGAGGTATGTTCCTACTATCCCTAGTTTTTCCTAGTGTTTTGAACATGAAGGGGTGCTGTATTTTGTCAAGTGCTTTTTCTGCATCTATTGAGATAATCATGTGATTCTTATCTTTAAGTCTATTGATATGTTGAATTATGCTTATTGATTTCTATATGTTGAACCAACCTTGCATTCCCATTTGATCATGGTGCACTATCTTTATAATATGTTTTTGTATGCAATTTGCCAGCATTTTATTAAGGATTTTTGCATCTATGTTCATCAGGGATATTATTCTGATATTCCTTGATGTGTCTTTCTTTGGTTTTGATATCAAAGTGATACTAGCTTCTTACAATGAGCTTGGAAGGGTTGCTTCTTTTTATAGTTCATGGAATAATTTAAGGAGGATTAGTGATGTTCTTCTCTGAAGGTTTTTAAGAACTTGGCTGAGTATCCGTGTGGTCCTGGGCTTTTCTTTGTTGGCAGGCTTTTGATGGTCTTCAATGTAATTGCTTGAAATTGATCTGCTTGGATGTTCTGTGTCTTCCTGATTCAATTTGGATTCCTATGTGCCCAGAAGTTTGTCAATGTCTTCAAGCTTTTCTATTTTATTAGAGTATAAATTTTCAAAATAGTTTCTGATTATTGTATTTCAATAGAGTTCATCATGATGTTTCTTTTGAAAATTTACTTTCTTTAATATGCATTTATGTACCACCTACTGTGTACGCTGTGCTATATGATAGAGAATCAAGGAAAGAGTGTAATCTGCCCTGAGGAGCTCAGAGACCAGTGGGCAAAACTGAACATGTCATCAGGTCCATTATAAATAGTTGTGATAATGGAACCCAAGGGAGTCCACAGAAATATGCAGAAGATGCCCAGGGCATGGGGCTACTCTCTGATTGGTGACCAAGGTAGAGATTTTCTTGGCACCAGCTTTTGGGATGAAACATGGGGAATGTTCCTTCTGGACAGAGGAAATTTCAAGTGCCAAGACAGAGAAGCTGTAGCACAGCCAGTTTTGTTGCCTGGAGGACAGACTGGTGGAAGGAAGAAGATGATCAGAAGAGGTGGAAGACACATTTGGGCTAGATTTTAAAAGCTTGTAGGTGCCCAGTTAAAGAACTTTTGCTTTATCTTGGAAGCAATGGAGAGTGAGTAGATGTTTTTAAATATGATTTCTTTTCTTTTTTCTTTCTTTTTTTTGTGTCAGGGTACCAAATCCCTGGGATTGATAGATTATTTGATTAGGAATATTCATTTGATCAAGAGAACAATAATGTCTTTAAATTCCAGAAGTCAAAGTGTTCTTCCAATCTCCTGCCCTCACAAGAATCCATGGGTTCCTACCACTGTGAAATTTATATTGTGATTGGCTGAAATAAATCCAATGAGGGTGGTGCTTGGCATGGTGTTGATTCCAGGGACTGTGTGTGCCAGGCACTGTGTGTGGCACTTCAGCTACCATGCCTCATAGAATCTTCTAGAACTCCCGGGCAGTAGGAGTACATGCACAGCATGCAGCATACATCACCTAATAGAGTCCTAAGGTGTAGGTGCACCATGAATGTTGAGTGAGTGAAATCCTGGAGGCGAGGCAGGAAGGACATTCCAGCTGTGGCCAGAGCTAGTTCAAGGGGAATGGCTGAGTGCTGTGTGTGTGCACGTGGGCCCTTGCCCAGCTCAGCGGAGCTGTGCATGGTGAATAATGCCAGGGGGCTGTTTTTGTTCCCCTAGGTCCTGGCTCCTGTGAGGAAGCTAAGCGTGGTGTCCTGCAGTTCATTAAGGAAGCGGAAGAGATTGTCTCAGCTTCCAACAGCTCCCACTTCCCTTTGGGAGAGAGTTTCCTGGTGGCCAAAGGAATCCAGCTGACCAACGAGGAGCTGGGCCTTCCTCCGCTCCCTTCCCGGGAGGCTTTCTTGGAGAAGTTTCTGCGTGGGAGCGATGATGCCATCCGTTTGGTGGCTCAGTCTAGTGAGTGCTGAGTGCTGAGTTTTCCCACTCCACCTTGCCGTCCCCAGGGCTGCACTACTCCATTTCCCCAGGCTGGTGGGTTCCTGGGGAAGAAAAGGCAAAGTGGTTTTGTGTCCCCAGTCAGAGCTGGAAAGGTGCACACTCCTCCTAAATGCTGCCAGACCCACTGGGGACAGGCCTCCATGCTCTGTGTGGCAGATGGCCTGTGAAACCTCACCGTCTTTTTGAAATGTGAGTGGCCCAAATGCTTCCACACCCCCATGGCCTGTTTCTACGCTTTCATCCATATCCAAGGATGCAGGACCCCATGTGGGGAAGGGTGAGGGGGCCTCTTTATCAGGACCATGGCAGGGCAGCTCACTGAACCCAAGGTCACACCTCACTGCCTGCATGGGACAGAGCCACAGAGGATCTGCAGGCCTGCAGCCCCAGCAGCAGCCACAGAACCATCCTCACCCTGGACCAGGCCCTTACCATGTCGAGGAGGACCACATCTTTGCAGTAAATCTTCTAATACATTCAGAGGCACAAAGCTATAATCACCATCTGTGGATATTTTACAAATGGGGAAACTGAGCCCTGAGTGAAGTCACAGCCTGGTGCCACTCATCTATCACCCAAGAAAGCCCAGATGGGCACCTGTTGGTCAGGGCCTCGGGCCCATGCCCTGAGTACCTCTGCCCCCTGCCCAGCAGGTCTCAGGGATGTGCCAAGACCTACTGCCTCCCGGAGCCCATGTTCTGCCTGCTCCACCCTCAACCACTGGCAGGAGGGCCTGAGCCCTGGGTTCTCACCCTGACCCCACACCAACTTGGCAGACACAGGATTCTCCTGTCTGAGCCTTACCTGAGACTCCCATCCCTTTCCAGTTTTGCTGGGTGATCCTCTATCTGGAGTTTCCTGGGCTTGGGTCCCATGAGCTTCTTACCAAGGCAGATGGAGCCAGGCAGAGGGCTGGCACCTTCCTGTCTCCCATTGCTGGAGTCCCCTGGAGGCTTGGGATCTTTGTTCTTCTGACCCCACATGAGAATCTCCTGAGGTTGCCTTTGGTTCCTGGCCCTCTTCCTTACCACGCAACTCTCCTGGAAGTCAAGGCACCACGTCCTGCTCACCTTTACCTCCAGGGCAGCTCAGCACCTGGCCTGGAGCAGGAGCTCCCATGGTGGTTCACCCTCTTACTCTCCTCCTCTCACCCCATTTTGCTCCATCTACTCCCCTTAGCCTGTGCCCAGGCACCTCTGTTCTCTGTTCCTCAGAGACTCAACAACTTCTGCTTTTGAAAAGAAACAAGTTATTGTCAATTTCATGCATGGATAGGGCTTGATGCAATCCAAGAGAGAAGTGGCACTGATGGACCTTCAGTTGTGGCCACTGGACTTGGGGTGGGAAATGCAGGGAAGGGAAGAGAAAGCTAGAGGTGCGACAGAGACTCACCACTGAATGACATGAGGACATTTTCTTTAGAAGTCAAGCTAAGGAAGTTCCTCTCCAGCTAGCCACATGCTCTGGTTTTGCATGTCTGCCTCTGGAGAAAGAGGAAGAATCCATAGACAAGGAACGGGGCTCTTCTCCCTGAGAGTCTGAGCACTCAGGGCCCAGAACAGGGAGAGAATGAGGGCCACAAAGCACCTTTGCCTATAGAACTTGCCATCAGTGTCTAGGGCCTCGGGGCTGTGGGAGGGCTTCAGGATGTCCTTGGAGGGAAGTACGTATAACTGAGCCTGGCATGAGCTCAGTACTTAATGCCTATCGGGACTTTTGTTGCAATGATCACATTTACCCTGTTAAATAAATATTGCAGCTGTTCCATAGAAAAGTCAAGCTCCGACTTGGTTAATGGTTGGTTAACTCACTCATGATCACGCAGATAAGAGGTACCATGCCAGGATTTAGGCACAAGCTTACCGGACTCCAGAGCTCTCCTGCTGTACCAGGCTGCTTCAAAGGTGGCTCTTGGTGTCCCCAGATGGGCTCTTAAGCTCTCTCCCCACTAGAGCCATAAAGCCCGTTTCTAAGGGTGACAAGTTGGGAAGAACTGTCCTGTGTGTAGCAGATGACATCACCTGGAATGCCCTAGAAGTGGTTGTTCTCCTCTAGGACCTGGTGAGAAGCCCCTACTCCCTCCCTGGCACCTGCACTGAGGAGAGGAGGTTGCAGATCCAACTGGAGGAAGGGCCTGGAGACAGGTCATGGCTACCTAGAAGGAGATGGGGGAGAGGCCGGTCAGACTGCAGAGTGGCAGGAGCAGGTGTTGGGGCTGGGAGACCCAGGCCAGTGGCTGTGTGTCCTGCCCACTGCCCTCCTCTCGTCCTCCTCTCACCTCATGCATGCATTCAGTCATTTCCGGGTGCACAGTGTGGCCAGGTGCGGCTGTATGTGCGACGCACGTGCAAAGCTTTGCACCGAGGAGCTTGAATGCCAGCACGGGGTGGCAGGGGCAACCCTAGACGAATGTCTGAGGCCACATCTGAGTGCTGGTAGTGGAGACTGCTGTCTGGAAAAGCCAGGCGGTGAGGCCGGTGCCGGGGCTGGGAGGGGCTCTGGTCCCCTTACCAGGGCACCTGCAGGGGCTTCATGTAGCCCCCCTTATTGAGCCTCTGCCCCTGACTTCTTGGAGCTGCTGTGAAGAGCAGACGAGGTTGTGTGGGTGAGCAAGCTTTGAAGGGGTCGAGAACCCACCTGCAGGAGTTTGCCAGGGAGGCCAAGAGGGCTGACTTGGGCTGACCTCTGAAATTGACTAAAATATGTGCTTACACAGCACCCGGCAGGTGCCTTGTAAGTTATTGTCAGTCCCACCTATGATGAGGTCGGTAGCACATGTGCTGAAGCCGTCCCTGGGCTAGTCCACCTGTATGGACGTCACCGTCACCGTGGGGAGCTGCAGAGACTTTCACTGTGTAGCCCAGGAACTGTTGTTATATGCTGAGAGCCTACCCACCGCTGAGGGGCCTCCACAATATTTTGGGGTTAATGTTTGTCAGATAAATAAGAAGGCCACCCTATTCTGGGTTGCTTATGTCGGAGCGGAGCCGTATTGGGTGGCTCTCTGTGACAGGGCGCCCAGGGCAGGTGGTCACATTCTGCTCTTCTGCTGTGACTCCAGCCTTGAGCTTCTATCAGCGAAGTGGATCGTCTCTGGAGGACCCCTCTGGAACAGTGGGCCCTCTGCGATCTGGCCCCTACGTGCCGCAGTGTGATGCCTTCGGAAACTGGGAGCCCGTGCAGTGCCACGCTGGGACCGGTAAGGGGACCTGGGGTAGCTGAGTGATGCCCGTTTATTTCTCTTAGAGGAAAGAACCCCATTTGGGGAAGCAAGTAGGTTGGACTCCTGGGTCCCTTTCTCCTCGGCAACCTGGACAAAGCCCTTAGCTCCTCGGGCCTCTGGTTGTCTCCTCTGTGTGCTGTGTGAGAGAAGCAGAGCCCTGCAGCCATCTGGAAGGTCAAGGGCGTGGATGCCAAGACCTGTGATGGTGAACGGTGCCAGGCGGGAAGGCCGGCACCTGGCCACGACTTCTGGGAATGCAAGAGAGGGAGGTTGCTTATAGATGCCCAGGAGTGTCCCCAGGGTGCTTCCTGAACATCTGGCTTGTGGCTCTTTTCCAGGGCACTGCTGGTGCGTGGACGGGAAGGGGGAGCCCACTCCTGCCTCGTTGACTGCGCACTCCCCAGACCTCCCCCAGTGTGAGTGAAGCCCAGGATTGTCTAGCCGCAGCCCAGCACTGTCTAGCCGCAGCCCAGCAGGCGAGGCTGATGGAGCCAGCTGTGGTCACTCACACGTGGGATGGCTCCATGGGCCAGCCCTTCAGACCTACCCCTGAGCACAACCAGAAACATTTCCCCAAGACCCCAGGGCCAGGGCTAGTGCTGACCCCTCCTTCCTGGTGGTTGCTCCTGGATGGGTGGGTGGAGGGACGGGCTGGGAGCAGGAGCAAGAAGGAGCCTAGCTCTATTCCCACACGCTGCACATGGGGCAGTTCAGTCACTGCTCTGGCTTCATCTCCCACTCTCAACTGTACCTGCAGTCCCCGCCTGTCCCCTAAGTGCCAGCCCTGTGCCATCAATGGCCCTCGACATCTCAAATCTGGCACATCTCACGAGCTTCCAGCTCTCTGTGAAGGGTACCTCCTCCCTCGATGCCACCTCTGAAACCTGGAGTCAGCCAGGGCTGCTGCCTTCCCTTGGTGACCCCAGCCAACCCGCTACTCCCACAGGCCCCTCCACCTGTGAGACGTCTCTAGCCAACGGGCTGCTTTCCGGTTGGAAACAGGCTGTATCCCAAGAAAACCCATCTCCGGAAGACCTGTTCACCCCCACCTGCCTAGAGGTGAGGCTCCGAGGCTCAGGAGAGTGAGGAAGGAGGCAGAGCTCACCTCCTCTGGTTGAGGATGGCTCTTCTAGTTTTCAGCTAACCTGGCTTCCTCAAAGACTCATAAGGAATCTTGAGCCTGGGTATTTGCCGTGGGCCTAGTAGACCCTGACTGTGTGTCCTTAGGCAACTCAGTTACCTTCTCTGTGCTCCAGTGGCTTTTTTTTTTTTAACATAAAATTAGGCCATATTTTGTTCTGTCTTGTACTGAGATTGATTTGAGGAAATATTTCTCATGAAAAGTGTTTGATGATGACCACGCACCTGTACAGCTGCTACCTTGTGTTTCCTGGAGTCCTCTGGGCCAGATCCCTGGGTTCCGCAGGTTCCCACCCTTGGGTGCTGTGTACTGGCACAGGGCCTGCACTGGGGCTTCATCCCATGTGCTTCCCGGTTTCCTGGGTGACCGTGATGATTGACAGAAGCCCTGACCAAGGCTCCCAGAGAAAGAGCTCGTGCCTGGGATCTCACCCTGACCTGCCAGGTGATAGAACACCTGTGCCCCTGTCTCTTTCCCCTAAGGTAGGAGTTATGGGACACCACTGCTTGCTCTACTCAGCCCCAGGGGCTTCCAGAAAGTGACATGAATTCGGCATAGCACAGGCTGGAAGTGCCGAGCGGATTTCCTTATCGCTATTGGCCACTGTGAACATGGCTCAATTATGAGTGAGTCTGCAGAGAATTAGCCACATGGTGAACTCTTTTGTCTTGGCTAACACAGCCCCTGCTCCTTGTCCCGGCACTGATGCTAGTGAGGGAGGGAAGGTGGAAGCACAGCCCCTGAGATGGGCAACCTGATTCCAGCCCACGGCCTGGTCACCCTGGGACCCAGTGGTTCTCATGTCCAGCCCTGGAGCAGGGCTGTGCCGATAAACAGCACCCAAGGCTCTCCCCGCCCAAAAGGAATGCCATGTCTGTAGCCTGCCCCTAGGTAGAGTCAAGATCATGGCCAGAATGTCCTCAGTTTCAAGCCTGATAACCATAATTTTCTCAAACATTTGCTTGGGTTGGAGTCTTACCTCTGCAGCTTTCAAGCTGTGTGACCAGAGACTCGTCACCTGATCTCTCTGGGCCTCTCTCTGGAGAGTGAGGACAGTAGGGGTCCTCCCTCCCCAGGTGCCGTGTGGGTACAAATGGCACCAGGAGTGGGTGGATGGGAGCACACCATTAGCCTCGTGGTTCCAGTCTTGGCAAATGTCAGATGCCATGTCATTGTCATTGCTTGTTGGCAAACCAGGCACAGCAGATTGTAAGTGAAAAAGTAGCAACAAATACTAGAGGAACCAGCAGCAGCCAGGAAACGCCTCTCCCCAGAGCACTTCGGATGGTGCTGGGGGCCACAGTCGTGGGCAGGGGACTTTCTGTGGTCAGGGAGCCCTGAAGGAAGTTCTGCAGGTGCAGTCCCGGCCTGCCCTGGGTTTCTGCTGGTGGCTTTGGCCCCATGCATGCAGTGCCCTCTCCTCCTGTCTTCTGAGGTGGGGAACTGAGGCTCTGATTGTGTGAAGAGGCATGCCAGGGTCCCAGCTGGCCTGGGGCAGTGAGGTAAAAGGGCTGATCCCAGGGTGCTGCTCTGGGTCCCTACCCAGATGAGTTCTAGTAGTTTCCTTGGATGGCATCTTTATTTCCAGTCAGATACTCAGGCCTTCCCCAGGGTTCCTGTGTAAAAATCACTTCTTCAGTGGGGGGGTTGGCTCAGGAGAGTGAGGGCTCAGGGGCTAGAAGGATTGGGGCCCTGGGCCCGACCTGCCACTCAACCAGCCCAGGCCCTGCTCCATTCCCTCCCCTCTGGGATGAAGGGTCACTAGAATTGGTCCCCAGCCTCAGAGGGGTAATGACATCCTTGCCTTGTGGGGTTGTTGTAACCATCAGCTCCATTTAACCATCAGCTCCACTGTGGATGTGCAGGACAGAAGCAGGTAGTGACCTCCTGAACAGAATGCCCTTCTCTGCTAGGAGAGGCCGTGGTCGGTGTTTGGGGAGGGCCCTCCTACAGACCTCCACCCACCCATAGGCGGACTGCAAAGCACTGCTCAGTGCTGTGACCTTGGCTTTATCTCAGACAGGAGAGTATGCCAGTCTGCAGGCGACCGAGGGGCGCACCACATGTGTGCACCCTGCATCAGGAGAAGAAGTGTCACCTGGCATGAGCAGCAGTGGCCAGTGTGAGTAGTTGTCCCCCTCTTGTCACCTCTCTACCTCCCCACTGAGCGCTGGGTGTGCAGTCCCCAGACCTGGGTCCTGTCCCAGCCCTGGTGCTTCTGTAGCTGTGGGCACATGTCTGGGACCTCACCCACCCAGTTTTCTCCCCAGGGGAAGGGGGGTCTTACCCTCTGTCAGAGAAGCCAGTGCAGCAGAGTGGCTGGGCTTTGTGACGGGGAAGCCCACCCAGAACTGCCCTGTCACAGGGGCACTGGTGCTCTTGGGGTGACCGCTGCAGGGCCTGATGCACAGTGGGCTGCACCTGGCCCTGGCTTTCAGCCTAGCCAGGCAGCCTGGCTTCCACAGGGGAGACCAGGGGTGTGCCTGAAGGGCAAGGTGCCTATGTCTCCCATCTGCCAGAGACCAAGGATGCTTCGTGGCCCTCGGGGCCAGATGGGCCTTTGGCATGGCCCAGGGTCACACCCGGCTCCCTCCTGCCTTCTTTGGTTCTCATGCTCCTCCTCACCTTTGCTGTGGGCTCTGATTGTGATCAGTTCTGTCAGACCTGGGAGAGGGCGGATGCTGTCTCCCCAGGTGCTTCTTTAAGCCCGGCTCCGCTGCCCACAGCGTGTCCCCTGGCACACATCCCCGGCTGACCCTCACGCACCTGCCAGCCTTCCCTCTGGAGCCCTTTGCTGGCCTCTCAGTGCTTCCTGCACTCCACACCTGTCACCCTCGTCTCACTGAACTGTCCTTGCCCCTCACCTACCTCTCCTTTAAGGTCCTAAGCACCTTGAGGACAGATGAGGGGAGAGTGTAAACCCTGGAGTCCTGCAGGCGGGTTGGCGGGGTGGCAGTGGGTGGCAGGGAGCTGTTGTTGCTGTGCCCAAACAGGGAGCAGGAGCCGTGAGCCTGCGCCACCTGACTTGTGTCTTTGTCCAGGCCCAGGCCTCTGTGAAGTCCTCAGGAGTGGAGCCCTCTCCAGGGCCATCGGCCCAGGCTATGTCCCAGCCTGCAGGACACAGGATGGGGGCTTTTCCCCAGTGCAGTGTGACCCGACTCAGGGCAGCTGCTGGTGTGTGCTGGAGAGTGGAGAGGAGGTGCCCGGGACCCGCGTGGTGGGCAGCCAGCTAGCCTGTGAAAGTAAGTTCCGCCCCTTGGACCATCCCTGCACAGGTAGGGCTCCAGGAAGTGAGGCCATGGGGATGGGAGTGGGAAGGGAGCGCAAGAGGGCCCTGGAGACTGAGTGCCACCACGGGGAAATTATGCCCACTTCCTGAAAATGCTCCATGAGACTGCAGTTGGGAAGTGCCTGGCCAGGGACGCTCCAGAGCTGGTGCCTAGGAAGCTCTGTCGCTGACCCAAGGAGGACTCTTGGTCCCTGTCAGAGGAGGGAACCTGATTGCAGGACCTCAGGATGGATGCACCCCGCGGGGGCACTTGAGGTGTCTGTGGAGTTGCTGACTTGTTAATTTTTATCTCTAGTTTAAAAAATTATCTGAAGATCAAATACTGAAAGAAACATCACCTGCCTATGTTAGAATACTGAAGTACATTATTAGATATTAAAGTCTACTCACGGGACATCACAATCATTTAAACATTTTCAGGAGCATGTGCGTGAGACTATCTGTGAATTTCATCCCAGGAAACGGAGACATTAGAAATATTTGTCACATACTGGGGAGATGAGGCCCGCAGCGTCGAGGAATACTGCTGTGCAAGATCCTGCTTTGACTGCACTTCACTTCTTTGGCTGTGCTTATTTTTTGCTTGTTGACTTTACATTTTCCAATCTCTAAGCACCATTTTGGAGCAGAGCTGTAAGAAGGTGGAGCAGGCCCTGGCTGCCCCTGTGAAGGAGGTGGCAGTAGGTGGGGAGAGCCTACTTTCCCTCATCCTCTCTCCTTCCCACTCTGGAGCTGTGCCCCAGGCTCTCCTAGGTGCTTCCTCCCTGTTTTCCCCTGTGTACACAGTGGCCCTCTTCACACTCATCTCCACGGCCCTCGACGGCTGCCACCAATGGGGGTACCTAGCAGGTGCTCAGTGAGATGTTCTTCTGAGATAGGAGAGGGGAGCAGGATCGGCTTTCAGTCAAGCACAGCCAAAATTCACTCTGCGGGGCCAAAATCCACTCTGCGGGCCATCTAGGAATGGTAGCAGGCAGAGACTTATTTATGCCTGCTAAAGGTGCCTTTCACACCCCTCATTTTATTTTTGCCTTTGAATGATGCAGACAAATAGAGCACTCTTCTCTCCCCATTTTACAGATGGCAAAATTGAGGCTAAAGAGGTTTATGGACATGGCCAAGTCACACATTGAAAGAAAACAACCAGAATTTATCTAGGGGTCCTGCTGGCTGACTCTGTTATACAGCTGTAGGAGAGGACAGGAGGCAGGCTCAGGAAGGTCACTTATTGATGGTGTGGAAGATGAAAGAGAAATGAGGGAAGCGGCACTTTATCTTCTTTTCCTGTCGCCGAGCAGGTCTCCTTCATCTGCCGAGTAGTCCAGGGCCGTGGTGTGGATGGTTACTAGGGCTTAACTGTGGCACTGACAAGGGCCTTGGGTCTGAGTTGAAGTCTAGATGGGGTGGGAAATAACTTGGTGGGAGGTGGCAGGCACAGCAGCTCTGTCTGGTCTCTTCCGATTGCCTCAGTTGAGGGAGTCGGCTGGGAAAGCTGCATGATTTAACGTGATGGGACTTAGAGATATCGCCCATATTCCTTCCAAGTTCCGAGTGCCCTGGACCCCTGATCATGTCATCCAGGGCCAAGAAACCATTCATTCAGGCCCAGGGAAGAGGAACAGTCCTGGGTTCCTGGTGTCATTAGGCTCGAGGTTCATGTGTTCACCGTGAGGAGGGCTCAGATGTGAGTCCCCGAAGCTGCCTCCTGACTTTCTGCAGAACGTGGTGGAGGAAGCTCAGAGTTGGGGGCAGACTGCAGTACTTATGTGTCCGCTCTCCACTCACGGGCTAGAGACCTGGAGCTAGCCCCTTAAGCTCCCTGGACCTTGGTTTCCAATAGTAGTTATTTCTGAGTCGCTGTGAGGACTAATTGAGGTCATCGCTACACTGCTTAGCACTGGGATTGCTAGTACACTTAATGAATATGCTTGCACAGAGCTGAGGACCTGGGTCCACACAGCAGCTCTCTGACGGAGGCAAGGTACTCACCCTCTGTGCCTCAGTCTCCTTGCCCTGAAATACAGACGATGGGGCCTAACCCATGGGGCTGTGGGGAGAATTACATGAGCTAATTAATGTTTGCAAAGTTTTTCATAGTACACCTAGCACATAATGAGAGCCCCATAAGTTGTTTTTAAATAACTGCTTCCTCTAGGAGGTAGGCATTACTGTTCTTCTCACTATTTTGAGGAAACAGAGTCATAGAGAAGCAACTGACTTGCTCCAGGGAATTTAGCTAATAAGTGATAGAGCCAGACTCACTTCCTGGCAAGCTGGCCCCACAGCCATCAGGCCAACTCCCTGTTGCCCGCACAGCATTCGGTAAGAGGCAGCTCAACCAGATCACAGCAGGTCACAGCTCGGGATCTTGGCCAGAGGCCAGTGTTCTTGTTGGAATAAAAATCAGGCCATGCCCAGAGGTCGAGCTGTGTCTCTCAGGTCTTGGAGCCCTGCCTCTGGGGCCCCTGCTGTCTGTCACACTTACCCTGCAGATTTTAAAGACTGACATATTCTGGCAGCCACAGTGTGCCTGAGGCCTGGTGATTAACCAAATCTCTAATCACATGTGAAATCGCCACATTGAGTGTGTTTGCTCCCTCATGGGCTCATTCCCCCTTTATTTAACACATCCCCACTGAACTGTTGGGGCGGCATCTAGCTGAGACCCGGGTAAACAGAGGGAAGCCCTCCTTCTACCCAAGGACCCAATCCCCTGAGAAGATTTGGTACCAGGGTCCAGGTACCAAAGATCTGGAATAGCGGACAGGATGCAGGTCCACACCAGGGCCTGGGGCTCCAGGGGAAGGAGCTGCGCTGACCCTGGACCAAGGAAAGGAGTCCCAGGCAGGAGTGGGGCTGGGGTCTGCTCTAACTGGGGGACCTGGCAGTGGGGCTGGAGGGATGTTGGGAAGGCCTGAGCCACAGGCTTCGCTGTGGACATGGGAAGAGGACATGGGACCCAGCAGGAGGGCGGCTGTGCTTCTGTCTTGGGGCAGTTGGGGACTGAGGGTGCCACTCCTTGGGCTCAAGGTGCCGAAGCAGGGGTTGCATGCGCTGTAGGCTGGGGAAGATGGATGAGTGGTCATTGGGCTTTGAGAGGGAAGAAGGGCAAGAGTGCCTGCGCCGAGAGGGTGCGCCCAGCCACCTGATAAAGCTGGTCCAGGAATGTGCAGGCCGGGCCAGCAGTGGCCAGGGGCAGGAGGAAGGGCGGGTGGCTGAGCAGGGCAAGCTGGACTAGAGCCGCAGGTACCCCAGTGTTGCTCTCCTCTCTCCACCCTGCAGGCCCACAGTGCCCCCTGCCCTTCTCTGGGTTGGAGGTGGCTGGTGGAGTGATCCTCTGTGAGGGAGCCTTGGGCCCAGGGGGAGCTGCCGAGCAGCAGTGCCGGGTGCTCTGCCGCCAGGGCTTCCGGAGTGCCTTTGCCCTGGGGCCACTGGTGTGCAGCCTGGACAGCCGACAGTGGGTGACACAGCCTCCACCGCCCCGGGCCTGCCAGCGTAAGTGACCCCGATGTCTGTCCTGCACCCCACTTGCTCCCAGGGCCAGTGCTGAGTGGGGGCTGGAAGGTGAATGTGGGGCTGATTCTTGTCCCACCCCCAAATGTGGCCTTCTCCCGGTAGGCCTGGTGGCAACAGGAGCAGGAGTGAGGGCCCGGGGAGCATTTTCTTCTGGAAGGGGAGATGCTTGGGCTTCACCTGAGGCTTCTCTGGAGCCATGTGTGGCTTCTCTGCTCCTTGAGAGAACTGCCGCCATTCCAGCTCTCCTGGGCATCCTGGATTAAGGACCAGTGTTTAGCAGGCGGGGCCCCACAGGGTGGTAGGGTTGGTTGCTCACAGGTGCTCCTCCTGCCCCTAGAGGGGCTCTGCCCCGCCGCCCTGTCCTCCAGGCCCACCCAGACCTCCAGGGCTCATGCCTGGTAGGGCCAGGGGCCTGCACCCTGCCCAGGTGGGAACATTTTCCAAAGAGAATCTTGCAGGATCCTCTAAAGCACCCTGATTCAGAGACGGAGGCAGGGCTTGCTGTGAGGGTGGTCAGTGTTCGGAGGCCAGCCCTCATGTTGGGGAGTGTTTGGGTTCTGAGGCTGCAGAACAGAACCGAGACCCTTGTGTATTTTAAGCTTGATGAGGAGAGCTGCCTCTGTAGAGGGAAGGGGTCTCGGGGCCTCTCCTGCTGACCCCTGTGTTGTGCAGGGCCTCAACTGTGGCAGACCATCCAGAGCCAAGCACACTTCCAGCTCCAGCTCCCGCCGGGGAAGCTGTGCAGCGCTGACTACGCAGGCTTGCTGCCGGCTTTCCAGGTCTTCCTGCTGGACGAGCTGAAGGCCCGTGGTTTCTGCCAGCTCCAGGTAAGGCCCTGGTTTCTGCCAGCTCCAGGTGAGCGCCTGGCCTTCCCTACAGTGAGAGCTTGGGCTGGGCACAGGGTTCCTGTCAGGGAACCTCCTCCAGGCTCCAATGAACCTCTGGTTCAGATTCAACCCTCCTTCAGTTTACTCCTTGGGCATATTGGGACTGAGACCTGGAGAGAAATTTGGCCAAGGTTAAAAACGTTGTGGCAGAGGTGGAAGCCACCTTGACTTGGCTGTTCTTTCTGTGTTAAGACGTCTGGTGTGTGCACTCACCCTGTGCAAGGCACCCTGGATCCTGTGCTGTAGGTTAGCCAAGTGATCCTCACAGGGACCCTCTGATCATTGCCACTTTGTAGATGAGGAGAGCAAAGACCGGAGAGCTACAATAATTGGCCCAGAGTCACATAGCTGGAGATGGTGGCTGCAGGTTGGCTGACAGGAGCAGATTTGTGGTGACCATGCAGTACTACCACCCCCATGGGGAAAGAGCCTGGGAATCCAGGGGCAAGAAAGCTGAAATGTCACAATGCACTTGGCACCAGGAGCCAGATGTGTGCCTTGACAAGCCACAAGGAGTACTGTAGGCTCCCTTGAAGGAGAGTGTTAGGTGCCGCCTGCAAGGCAGCCCTCGGTCACAGTGACGGGTTTTCCAGCTGTGCTGTACACAAGGGCTTTGCTGGTCTGAAGTCTCAAATGTTCATGGAGCGAGTCTTTACAATTCAGCCAGTCAAAAGTCTTCCTGTTCAGAGTTTGCCAAATCATTAAAGCAGCTCAGGTTTGGCATTTCAGGTTAGGAATTTTGTCAGAAACATATTTTCACAAAAGACAGTATTTATTTTAAAACAAATACAACTGTGAATAGATTTTGTCCTTTTCTCCAAAGAAATACACTTAACAATATTAATTTTGAGAACACTGACGTGTTCCTGGCTCCATTCTGGGATCTCCACATTCCTGACTGCTGACCCTGTGGGCATCCTGCTCCGTGGGTGCCATTAACCTTCTAAGTGACCAAGGCCTATAGAAGGTGGATGGATTGCCCAAGGTTTCCCACAGCCTAGTGGGTCCAGTTCTGCCTTCACTCTTTCACTATTCTTATCTAGCTAGCTAGCTTTCCCTCTTTCTTTCTTCTTTCCTTCTTCCTTTCTTTCTCTTCCTTCCTTTCCTTTCTTTCTTCCCTCCCTCCCTCCCTCCCCCTCTCTCTCTCCCTTTCTCTTTCTTCTGTGTAACAAATGTGAGATCTCCTGTTAAAGGCCAGGCATGGTTCTGATATGAGGACTGTCAAAGACAATCTAATCTAGACATGAATTAACGTGCTAGGGCAGAGTGTAACGCAGCTCTGCAGTAGGAAGGGGTGTAGCATGAGCTGGACTGGACTTCAGCTTGGCCAGGGTGACTAGCATTTGAAAGGGAAAATGCAGGAGCAGGGAGGGGCAAATGGGGCTCAGCAGAAGGGAAGTGAACAATCATGAGGAGTGGGAAGGGGGTGTCCACGTGGACCCACTCTGGGACTGCCAGCTGGCTCTCACCGCAATGGGCTCCTGCCCTCCCCTGGAAGCTGGACACAGGGCCCTGTCTTCAGATATCAACTGGAACAAACAGAATGTTCTCTTGGCAGCCCCGAGTTTTCTGGGCAGGCACTTTAAGGGAGGGATGGGGGTCATCCTGCAGGTGTGACCTTGAGCCATTGGAACTTCCGCTATGTTTGTTCACATCTTCACAGGTCAAGGTCAAGGACCAGGAGGAGGGCTCAAGGGAGCCTGGCTGGAGTTGGGGCCAAGGGAGCCTGGCTGGAGTTGGGGCCAAGGGAGCATCTTCTTAGGGTTCAGTGGGTCAGATCACTTCTTCACCCTTGGGAACTGAGTCCAGGGTCCTTGACAGTGAACACTGGGATGGGAAGAGACAGGAAGAGAAATAACACAGGGTGGGTAGGGGAGGGAGGAGGAAAGATGGGAATATGTCAGAGAGATGGCCAGGGAGGCCCTTCCAGGATGCTGTTATTGGAGAGGACTGAGGCCTAGGGATGGGGGGAAGAGGAACCCTCAGAATCAATAGGAAGGCCGAGCTCCTGTGATAGAAGAACACTTAGCATGCGCTGTAGAATGGAGGAGCCGGGCAGGTGGCTGCCGCGAGGGAGGACCTAGAGCCTGCATGTCGTTCAGGCCCTTGTTGGCTGTGGGTAGGACAGTGGGCTTATTCTGCACTGGGCGAGATGTCACTCACCAGCTCACTCTGATTTCTGAGTGGGTGACAGCTTCACTTTCCTCGGAGAAGCTTTCCCCAGACACCCACCTTCTCACTCACCTTCTAGATGCCAAGCTTGCAAAAGTGAGCTTCCCCTCAGGCTTAGTATAGATGCTATTACTTGTGGCGGTGGTCTGTTTGTAGTCCCCCCAATCCACATGTTGAAGTCTCACCCCCCACAACACCTGAGGTGGTATGTGAGGAGGCAGGGCAATCGGAGGTGACCAGGTCATGAGGCGGCAGGACTCTGAGGGTCAGAGCCTGTGTGAAAGCGACCCAGAGAGATCCCTGGCCTTTCACCAACTCAGGGCCCAGGGAAAGGGGTCCAATGAAGAGGGTCCTCACTGGATCTGCTGGCACATTGATCTTGGCCTTGCCAGCCCCCATGCCAGAACCTAAGAAATAAATTCCAGTTGTCTTTACCACTTTCAGGTGTCTACGGCCTTTTGTTATAGCAGCCAGGACAGACTAAGACCCACTTTCAAAGAGGACGATGTGAAGAGGGAAAGATGCAGCTGGTGTTTGACCCTGGACTGATGCCAGGCCCCACACCTCTGCCTGCTCCCTGGGACTGGAGGAGACTGTGGTCCCTCCATCCTCAGTCATTCCACAGGCCTGGTGTGCTCAAAATCAGGCTGGAAGGGGACAAGGGGCTCTATAGTCAAAAGAAGGAGCCAGTGGGTGCATGGGGTTCAGGTTGAGGGGTATGTGCCCTGCTGGGTGAGTGCATGGTGAAGACATTTTCAGAGTTGGCAGAGGCTGGGATACCAATTAAACACTGTGACATGAGTTAGGAGAGGCTGGGCTTCTGGCCCAGAGCCTGGCTCTTCTGCCTCTCACATCTAGGTAGGCTGTGTGGCCAGGGCAGCTCATTCAATCACCAAACCTCATTTCCTAGGGGAGGGAGAGGAGCTTACTAAGGCCTCATGCCTGAAGCAAGGTGGTGGAGGAGTGTAGGAAGTGACGCAAGCCCACTTGGGCCCCTAGTGTCAGCTCTTGGCCGACTTCCTTCCTACTCTGAATGGAACCCATTGCTCTCCCCGCAGGTGAAGACAAAGGGGACGCTGCTCTCCAGTCCTGCCTGCATGGACTCCTCAGTGCAGGTGGGGTGTCTGGCTGCAGATCGTCTAGGAGTGAATGTCACTTGGAAGTCTCAGCTTGAGGACATCCCAGTGGCCTCTCTTCCTGACTTACATGACATTGGTATGTTTTTCTGCATTGCTGCCTCAGAGCCACGAGGCCTCTCTGAGGGACAGTTTCCTCATCTCTAAAGGGAGCTGGTGAAGCCCGTGCACCTTCCTGTGATGGTGAGGAGCGTTATTGATGTACAGGGCCAGGCAGGAGCTGAGTGTTCACAAGCATGTCAGACTCACGAGCTCTGGTCAAGAGCTTACTAGGGTTGAATAGAACCAACTACCCCAAGCCAAACTGGCTTCTGGCATCAAATTATAACAAATAATAACATCTACATTAAGCCTGAGGGGACATTCTCCTCATTGTCTGTGCGGAGAGGGAGACAGATAGTGAGAAGGAGCATGGGGTAGGGGAGGAAGTCTTCATTGACTGTCATTTCTGTCCCACCTACTTCCAATGATAAACCATCTCAGACCACTGTCACTATTTAAAACAGGCTGTTAAGATGGGACCAACTGAGAGAGTGGCAAGGCTTAGGAAGGACAGAACGGGTTGTAGGGCAGCTACTGGGAGCATGCGCTGTGTTTAGCTCCGAGCTTTCTGGTGGGAAAGGAAACAATCCACACCTTTCGAACCAGGCTGGAGGTGGGCTCTCTTCTACCATCTAGTGGCCAACACCCAGGGTCACGACTAGCTAGAACTTGCCCTCTGTCCTGTGAGGAAGGAACTTCTGGAAAACTTTGCCTGGGCATGATGCAGGAGCACAGCTCTGTCACTCTCCTGCCCTCCTTTGTCCTCATGGAAATAATCCCCCTGTGAAAAGTATCTCCCTCACCCCAAGAGCATTATGAATCAGGGTCCCATCCTCCTTCTTCTAAAGAGTCCTGGATAACTGGTGTATGGGCAAACTGCAAAAGCATGAAACATTTATCCCTGGCTCCAGTGTGAGGACAGTGGACTGTGGATTCAGACCACGGGCTGGCTTTCCAGTTGCCCGCTGCAGCACCAACATCTCTGGGTGCAACCCAGCTCCACATGTGGCACTCACCTGTTTTCTTCCTAGGGAAGAGGCGCTGGAGGCTGAAGGCCTCCCCGGCCTCCAGCTGAACTCTGAAGCAGAGGGCACATGGCCTCTGCAGGCCCTGCCTTCCTTGGGGTGACCCCTTCACAGGGTCCCCTCACCACTGTAGGAGAGGTGTCCCCTTGCCTGCTTTGCAGATGTGAAAACTGGGGCTTGGGTGGGTGCCTTTCTAGAGGTGTTGGTGGCTGAGTATCTGGAGCAGTGACTGAGACAGGATATCCTGTACCAGCATGGGTCATGTTGGTGCCACAGAAGTGACAGGAGCTCAAGACCTGGGTTGTAACTTGGGGTCCTACTTGTGCTTCTGACTCCTATATAACCTTGGGTCAGTCAGTTTCCTTCTTGGGGCCTCAGTTTGTCCCTCTGTAAAATAAGGCAGCAGACGTGCCTATGTCTGCTTTCATGCTGTAGGTGGCTCTGCCTCCCCACACTCCCTGGCCTTGCAGAGAGCAGCAAGGTGACCTCCGCTCATCTATGTCTTACAGAAGAGTCCTTAGTGGGCAAGGATTTCCTTGGGCGCTTCACAGATCTGATCCAAAGTGGCCTGTTCCAACTTCATCTGGACTCCAGGGTGTTCCCGGCAGACCCCTCCATCCGCTTCCTCCAGGGGGACCGCTTGGGCACCTCTCCCAGGACACGGTTTGGGTGCTTGGAAGGATTCTACCAAGTGTCGGCCTCCAGCAATGCCAGCGAGGACCTTCTGGGGTGTGGTAGGTCCACATGTCTCCCTGGAATGCTAGTGGGAAGCCTTGGAAGGTTCAGGAAAGGCCACTGGGGAGCTGAGGAGCTGGGGAGTGGTGAACCACTTGTGTATCCAGTTGGAGAACATTGCCAGCCATCTGCTCTGCGGGGCCACCACCATCAGAGGGCAGGCAAAGGAAGAAGCCCCCTAGGAACCTCCCCTTCTGCTAGTTCTCAAGCAGCTTGGGCTCTGGGCCCGGGCTGCTCTGCCTGGGTGAAGAAGGCCGCAGTCCACCCTGTGTCCTGGTTATAGCTACGTCACTCACCACAATGCTCAAATGGCCACGTCAGCCTGCTCGTGCACGATGCGGGGAGGTAATTTCTGGTGGGGATTTACATGGGCTGTCTGTGCTCTTGCCCATGGGAATCTTTGAAGGCATTTTCATGGGAATGCAGCTGCAGGTTCCTTGACTACAGGCTATATTAGTTTCCAGTTACTCTCCCAACAAATTCCCACAGTTGGGGGTCTACTACAGGTAGCTCCTTACCTCAAGTTTTGTGGGTTGGATCCCCTGTGGGCTTTGCTGGCTGGAACGAGGCGTGGGCAGGTCTCCTTCTTCCTGCAGGCCCTGGGGAGTGTGATGGCCTGTGCCTTTTCCAGGTTCTCAAGGTTGGCCGTGTTTCTTGGCTGGTGGTTTCCTCTCTTCATTGTCAAAGGCATCAGCGTTGCTGCTCTCTGCCCCTTTTGTCCCCAATCGCCTCTCCTTACAACTTAGGAATTTTAAATTACATGTAGTAGGTGATCTAGGCCACTCTGGAGTAGAAGATCAGTCGGTTGGTGACCTCGATTCTATCTGCAACCTTAATTCCCCTCTGCGCTGTAGCCTACTTCATGCATTAACAGGTCCTGGGAATGGGGATGTGGACATCTCTCTACTACCAAAGCTTTGCAGGTTTCATGATGAGGAGGCCTCGTCCCTGTGGAGTGAGATGGAGAAGCATTTTTATTGAGTTGAAGAAAGAGTGATGTCCTCAGTTTTTTTTTCTCCATTATTTATTTTGGTGGCAACACAAAATCTACAAGACTTTGAAATATAGGCCAAATTCAAACCCATGCTGGATGTGAGATGCCTCTAAATCTCAGCACAGAGAACAGAAACTTCCCATGAACATTTATGAAGGATTTTGAAATGTGTAACATGACTGTGCAAATATTTAACTCTCACAGCAGCCCTTGGTGGCAGGCCATCTTCCCTCAAACAGACAAAGAGTCTGAACCTTCATCAATTAGATAAGGCACCTTTAGTGGGCCCTGGGCCCGGGCTGCTCTGCCTGTGCAGAGCAGAGCAGGTCCTGGGAGGGACCTGAGGTGGCCTGATGACTATCAGTGGACAAGTAACCCCAGGTCCTCTGGGACCAGAGCCCTCCTCCCATGTGAAGTGAGGTGGACCATCTTTCCACCTGACTACAAATGCCAAACAACAGGACAAGGAGTAGGAGCAGGAGTGGATGGGGCCTCTGCCCAGGGTGAGAGGAACAGGAAACCGGGAGGGAGAGTCCTCCAGAAACACTGCAGCCATGTTTGCAGCCTTTAACATGAAGACTCCTAGGATATACTGTCAGACTCGAGTGTGTGTGTATGTATGTGTGTGTGCGCGCGCGCGCGCGCAAAATACACTTAAAATAACCAGGCTGACCAGAAATCTCATCTCAAGATCTCTTCTGGGGATCTAATAGTGATTGGTTCCTGTCAACTGGGAGAGGGGAGAGGGATCAACTAGGATGGTTTTGCCTGGGGGGAGAGGCAGGTGTGCCCACTGCAGGGGCCGGGAAGCAGAGCTGGCGTCAGCTGGCAAGGGCTGCAGAGAGCCCTCAGGGGCTGCAGGCTGGTGCCTGGCAAGGGACCCACTGAAGGGTTTTGCCTGGGAGATATTTTCTCTAGAGCAGAAGTCACAACCTTTTTCTGTAAAGGGCCAGATGGCAGATATTTTTTGCTGTGTGGCCCATACCCTTTCTAAATGACTCCACCCAGTCACCACAGGGAGAAAAATGTGAGTGGGTTCCAATGAACCTGGACTTACCAAAGCAGAAGGTGATGTGACTTTAGCTCGCAGGCTGTTGTTAGACAATATCTGCCCAGGATAAACCTACATTCTGCTTTTTAACTTCTGCGGCCTTGACTCGTAGACCTGTCAATCACACCATTAGCCACCTCCCCCCAAAACCTAGAAAGGTCTAGAATGGAATTCACAAAAGCCTGTGTTTTCTGTGGTGTCAGTTATAATATCTAATATCCTTTAGTGGGCTTCTAATTCATAAGGCCTTGCTAGCATTCCTCTGTCCAGAGAGTGGGGTGCTGTTAATCCCATAGTATGAATGAGGATACCAGTGGTGAGCAGTGGTGGGCACTGCTGGGAAACTGCTCTTCCAGGTCAGATGGACCTGGCCTCAAGTCCTGGCACTAGGCCCCTCTCCTTGTGGGATCTCGGGAGCATCCCTGATCCTCACTGGTCATAATCTGAGAAACAGGGATAAAGTGCCAACCTCATGGGACAGGGGTTTGAGCAGGAGGTGACATAGAGAGAGCACATCTCTCAGCACATAACCAGCTCTCCTCAGCACATAACCAGCTCTTAGCACATAACCAGCTCTCCTCAGCACATAACCAGCTTCTGGCACATAACCAGTGCTTGGCACATAATCAGCTCTCAGCACCTAACCAGCTCCCCGTACATAACCAGATCCTGGCACCTAACCAGCTCCCTGCACATAACCAGCTCTCAGCACCTAACCAGCTCCCTACACATAACCAGCTCCTGGCACATAACCAGCTCCCGGCACATAACCAGCTCTCAGCACATGATCAGCTCTCAGCCAAGGTTGACTGGCATGGGCAACATGGAGGCTTAAGCTCAGTTCCCTCCGCCTCTCAGTTTTTTGTGCTGTTCTCTGCTTTGCACATCTCCCTTCTCCATGAGGCGTTCATGGGAAGTCTCTCTTCAGATCTTTCTGTCTGTCTTTATTGGCTCTTTTCCTGCTGAAGCACATCTGTAGCACAGCTGTGAGTGGCTAGGAAGAGCATTGTCCTCTGGAATTAAAGCAGGTTTCTGGATGTCATCTCAGAGGGGCTCATCTAGATGGCCTTCTGCAAGGGCAGTGACGCAGGGGCCACTGGGAACACCCATGCCCTGTGTCCCTTGGAGAACGTGAGGACCTGTGCTACTGTGGGATGGAGGCCTTGCTTACTGCTCCGCAGGACTCAGTCTTGTGCACCCTTTTGCCTTGAGGACAGCCCGGGGCTTCCCTGGGACTTACCTGCTGGCAGCCTGAACTAAAGAGGATCCCAGAGGAACTGTGGAGAGTTTCCATTTCCATTCTGTATGACAGTGACTGTTACTTAGTCACTGTAGATTCTTATAATAGAACTAGTGTCCTGTGAATATTTTTTCTGAAGTGACTTTTCCTTTTCTTCCTTCCTTCCTTCCCTTCCTTCCTTCCTTCCTTCCTTCCTTCCTTCCTTCCTTCTTTCCTCCCTCCCTCCCTTCCTTCCTTCCTTCCATCTCTCTATGCTTCTATAATGTAATTATGTACCCAACACCATGTTACTTGCTCCGGGAAGCAAGACTTCCACTTTGAAGGATCTCCCACTCTGGTTGGGGCAGGCCGTGGGCAGACAGGGGGAGTGTCATGTGAAGGGCCCTGCGCATCCCATCAGGCACCAGGGAGGCTGCTGCAGGGGCCAATGGGTGAGGCATTGTGAGGTGAGGAGGAACTGCTACTCTGTCAAGAGCAGGTAGGAGGTGGCCTGTGTGCATACCTATGTCGGAGATGCCAAAGTGACGAAGAACTTTCCAGAAGTAGAGCTTAGTGCAAAAGCAGGAGTCAGGAGTCGTGAGGCAGTGTGACTTTATGGAGACCCTGCCCATGGTTCAGACAAATGGGGTTTGTGGGGAAAGGGGCAGGGATGGGCTAGAGATATAGGCAGGTGCTGGGACAGAGAGACCGTGGGCACAGGGAGGAGCTCACTGGGATGAATGGCAGAATTTTGAGCTGGAGAGAGACGGGGCTAGGCCGGGCTTGAGTGGGCTTTGTAGGGGATGAAGGACCATGATGCTTCCTCATAGGTATTTTTCTTCAGCAGAAACATGGGGGCTGTGAGGAAGGCTGACAGGAAATGTAGCTTGGCCCTAAAGCTATGCAGACTTGCGAACGCCCATAGGCTGAACGCTCTTCCCGTGCCAAGGAGGTGGCCAAGGCCAAGGGGTTTCTGATGACCTCAACAGAGGGGTGTGGTTGCAGCTGAGTGCCCAGGTGCTGCAGTGGGCTGCAGGGTCTTAAGAGAAGTCAGCTGCTGAGGAGGGGACGGCCACCATCAGCCATGGTCCATCTGACTTACAAGAGAGTTCTTTGGGCAGAGAAGACTCTAGACATCAGGGTGGAGCTAAGCGTTGGGAGGAAGGAGCAGGCCTGCTGCTTGAGCAGAGGAAGCCTCGCACACTTGGTCTCAGAGCCAAAGGCGGCTCCCAGCTCTTCTGTGCCTCCCTGTGCCCCAGTCTGGAGGCAGAGCCGCTCTGGCTGGCCAGGAAGCTCCTATTTCCCTTGGCAATGAATCTGGAGGCACTTATTGAGAAAGTAGTCACAGTTCTGAAGTGTGGAGATGATTGTCAACAACCTGACTCATAGTAAGAACGAAACTCCACTCTCTAAGGGCGGATATTCAGTGCTTGGGGCAGACCCGAAAATACTTCTCAGCTTGCTTGAGTTTCTGTTTACTCAGTAATGCCAGGAATACACACAGACCAGAGAGAGCAGTCGCTAAGTAGACAGGGCTCTGTCCAAGCTCATCCCACCCTGTTGTGCTGATTTGTGCACCACCAGGAAGTGGTTGAATTGATACATGGAACAGTGGCTTTGGGATGAAGGAATGGGGTTCAAATGGTACCTCTAGCCATCTCCCTGCCTGGTCAGCCTTGACCTTGAACCTCAGTTTTCTAGAGTCTTGGATGGGATAATGCCTTCCTCATGGGAAGTAACAATCAGCATCTGACACTGCACTTGACGCACTTTAAAATCTCACTTCCCCACTGCACTTGCCAGAAAAGCACACTAGGAAGTCATGCACGAGCGGCCAAAGGCTTGGCTTCTAGCCCATGCCATGGGGATATGATAGCCACTCTGTGGAGTGGTGTTGATGTACTTAAAGTTCTGGCAGTGTCGTCCCAAGGTAGGCGTTCCCAAGTGAAATCTTGGGGCAAGAATTCAGCTCCCACCTTTTACTGCATAAAAACTCACTTCTGGGAATTATTTGACAAACTTTTTGAAACAAAACACTGAACCAGGAAAGAAAGCACCAAGCTCCTCTTTCCGTGAGACGTCAAATTCAGTGAGGCCAAGTTCCTGCACTATTCCAAGAGCAGAGCTTCTTAGACTTTAAGTCCTGCTTTCCCAGCCTGTATCATATTAGAGAAGGAAATTGGAAGGGTTGGGAGTGTTAGAGCTCTGCAGGGGGATAGTGGGGGGATAGTGGGGAGCAGGAAGCACTGAGATTCTGCAGATTAGCAATGAACATGGGGAAGGGAAGGGAAAGGAGGGGAGTGAGGCAGCTAGGACTGTCACTCTGGGGTCAGGCTTGGGACTTCGGAGTCAATCAGAAGCCCAATAGCCCTGACATCAAGGACCTCCTTTACACTGGGTCCCCCTTAGCCTCACTGTTGTCCCAGGCATGAGAAACGCTGTTCATGACTGACAACAGGGACAGAGGCCAGGAATCAAATGAGATGGTACCTCTTGTCGGAGTCACCCCACATAGAGAGGGTGCCCTGTGTGGACAGAGTGGGTGCTGAAGGACTTGGTCAAATGCAAAAATAATTGTCAGTTGTTGAGCGCGTGTATCAGTCTGGCATTATTATTATTTTATTTTTATTATTATTATTATTATTATTTGGTTCTAGGGATTGCACTCAGGGGCACTTAACCACTGAGCCACCTCTCCAGCCCCTTTTTTGTACTTTATTTAGTGACAGGGTCTCACTGTGTTGCTTAGCGCCTTGCTAAGGTACTTTGACTTGAGATCCTCTTACCTCAGCCTCCCGAGCTGCTGGGATTACAGGGTGTGCCACAGCACCTGGCTGAGTCTGGCATTATTAACGCCCTCTCATAAGGTAGTATCAGCAATCCCAACTCAGAGAAGAGAAGACGGACCCTCAGAGAAGCCCACAGTTACCTAGGAGAAGTGGGCAGTGGGACTTGACCAGCCCTGACCAGGTGGAGTGGGCAGTGGGACTTGACCAGCCCTGACCAGGTGGAGTGGGCAGTGGGACTTGACCAGCCCTGACCAGGTGGAGTGGGCAGTGGGACTTGACCAGTCCTGACCAGGTGGAGTGGGCAGTGGGACTTGACCAGCCCTGACCAGGTGGAGTGGGCAGTGGGACTTGACCAGTCTAACTGCCCCTGCTGCTCCTCCCCATGGAGGCCTTGGGTGGGCCCTGTCGCTCACCTTGTCCCCAGCTTCTGCTCAGGGCATTCTTCCTTCCCTTGGCAAACCAGGCTCTGGCTCAGTAGCCAACTCTGACCTTTCCTTTCCGTCCCCTGAACAATCCAGGCTCACCTTTGGATTTTGCACCTGCTGTTCCCTCCACCTGGAATTCTGGCCTCCTAGATCTTTTCCTGGGCTCCTCTTCATCACTGGGGTCTCCAGTGCCTCCTTGAGGGGCTGCCCTCACCAATGTGTCTCCTCCCTGCTCCATTCCTCCCTCACAGCCGGCGAGTGTCCAGCCCTGGAGAGCAGCACCTGACCACATGCTGCCCAGCTGTGCCCTGGACCTTGGAGCCCAGGCACAGAGGTTCTCAGAGGCCGTTCACTGAGCAGAAGAGCTCGTGGGCTGGCGGCTGGGTTCTGGGTTCTGACTGTGAAGAAGTGCCTCGTTCTTGACTCACCATTCTGTCTCTTGTTCCCAGTTAAGTGTCCTGAAGGAAGCTATTCTCGGGACGAGCAATGCGTTCCCTGTCCTGTTGGATTCTACCAAGAAAGGGCAGGCAGCTCAGCCTGTGTCCCGTGTCCTGGGGGCAGAATGACCATTGCCCCTGGAGCCTTCAGCCAGATGCACTGTAAGTTCTGGGGCCTGCTCTGGGGAGTGGCCGTGCTGTGCAGCAGAGTGCTTAGCCTGGGCCCGGTGGGCATTTGGGGAGGGCAGTTCTTTGCTCTGGGGACTGTCCTGTGCATGGCAGGCCGTTCAGTAGCATTACTAGATGCCGGCAGCTCCCTTTCCCCAAGTTGTGACAACCAGACCTGACTCTGGCCATTGCCAAGTATCTCCTGAATAGGTGGGTGGGCAGAATCACCTACCACTGAGAAGCACTGGGTACACAGCAGAGCAACAAGGGCCACCTTTGAATGCCTGTCCCCTGCCAGACTCCAGGCCACCTTCCCTGTGCTATCTCACTCAATCCTAGCCTCATCTCTTCCAGGGAAATAGGATTAGCTCAGCTTTGACAGATAAGAGGATTAAGGCTCAGAGAAGTGAAGTCACTGAGCCAGATATGCTCAGCTCCTGCAGCTAGCCTTTGTTCTGTCTGATTCTGAAACTTCTGGTGTTTGTCAGTCAGCCTTATCAGATCAAGAAGTAGAAGACTCTTCCCCCATACCCGTTACCACTGTGCCACACATATCCCTTCTCCCGTATTTGCAGGACCGAAAGTGCCTGTGGTCTCCCCACACCCCATGTGATTCCACCTGACCTACCCCCGGACTGTCTCCTGGGATTGCTGTCTTCCTAGCAGGGACCCATAACTTGCCTAGTTGCATATCTTTTCACATTAGCCTTAAATTCTACCTTGAGCATTTGTAAAATGACATTTGAACATGAGACAAACCAGTTCTGCTTACAATGAATGATTTCTAGAACTTTAAAAATAAGTGATCCAGAAGGTCAAGTCACTTTCTGAAAGGGGAGCAGTGCTAATAAGACAATTCAGAGGAAATAAAAGTAGGAATCTGCCACTCCTCCAGAGAGGAGTCCTGCCTGGTGACTGTCCCCGACAGCCGGGTGGCACTCTGTGAACACACTGACCCCAGTACCGGAGGTTTGAGACGACTTGGCGTGCTGTCGGCATGCCTGCCACAGGGGCACTTTCTTAAGAGGGGATCATTGTCATGTGCTGATTCTTGCTGATGGAGAGAAATGGGAAGTGGAGGAGGAGACTGAGTCTTGCACCATCAGATTTGATTTAATCACCACTCCCT
Organism: Urocitellus parryii; assembly: GCF_045843805.1. Classification (NCBI taxonomy): domain Eukaryota; kingdom Metazoa; phylum Chordata; class Mammalia; order Rodentia; family Sciuridae; genus Urocitellus; species Urocitellus parryii. The sequence goes on along the minus strand of NC_135537.1, from coordinate 9,105,798 downwards.
CCTCCTACTGGCACTGTGACCAAGGTCAGCTCACCTTCCTTCTCTGAACGTCACTCCATCATCTATGACTCGGGGCCAGTGTCTTACTTCAGGCTGCTGTCACAATCCCAGAGGTTGAGTGACTCCAACAGTGAGCGTTTACTGCTGCAGTTCTGGAGTCTGGAGCCTGGGTCTGAGCCGGCTTGACAGGGGGCTTGGTAAGGGCTTCTGTCTGGTCCTGTCCTCCTGTGGCCCTTGCAGGGGGGTGTGCACAGAGGGAAGGAGAGGTCTCCCATCTTCCCCTTTTTGTGAGGACATCAGCTCCACCAGAGAGCTCATCCATGCCTGATTACATCCCAGAGGCCCCAGCTCCAAATACCATCGCAGAGAGGGTGAGGACTCTTGAGGGGACAGTGCTTAGTCCCTAGCAAAGCAGAATCCACACCTGCTCTCTAGGGGGCTTCAGTCACACATCTGTGAGGACTGTGGTGGTCAGGATCCGACACCTCCTTGAGTGCAGAGTGGCCTGGAATGGACTGTTGTCCAGGGTCAGGCTGGGAGTCTCTGTTCAGGTTCTGTGATACCCAGTCCCTTCTCATGGCTCTTCATCTCTATCCTTACCTGTCCTATTGAGTGACCTGCCCTCCATTAGAATCACACTAAAGAGAAGCACAGGACAGGGGGCTGCCGAGTCTCAGATGATGCTCAGCAATTACACGACCGCCCGACTTCTTTTTGGTTAGGATAGTTTTTAGATTCCATTCCCTCTGGACTGCTGAGGTCTGTATTCAGATCCTCCCATGTCTCCTGCCTCAGTGGGCCCAGCAGACCATGTTTGAGGTTATTGATAATCAAGAAGCTCCTTATTTGTTTGTTTATTGATATATTAACTCACAGTTAGCATGTATAATGTGCAAAGTAATCTATTTAAAAAATAACCTTTGTAACCTCTCTCCTCTGAAAAGTCATTACCAATCAGTGTTTAATAATATAACTTGAAGTCTCAAGATATAAAAGCTCAGATTATTATCAAGCCCCAGAATGCCATAGGAAGTGACTTTCTCCTACTTCCCAACCATGGAGAAACACATGGAGGAGTTCTCTTTTTATATAATTCATCACAGGTTTCCTGAGCACCTGCTGTTTGTCAGTCATATACTGGGCAAGCATAGCAGATGACATCCGGGTCCCAGGAGTGTAGATTCTGATAGGGAAGGGGAGCGTGTGAATAGATGAGAGTCCTGGTGTGGTTTTTAGGTGAGGTAGGTATTCGGTAGATGCTATTCCTGCAGCTGTGCTGGGTCTTAGACAGTTGGGGGGTAGGGATGAGTGAGGTGGGCAGCTGGAGGAAAGACTTCTGGGAGGAGCCACAGCTTGACCCAGAGACTGAAGTATTCATCAGTGGATTCGACTCAGATGCCTGATCTGGAGGGAGCTTGTATCACATGTTGGACGTTGATCAAAGCACCGGGGAATGTATTGAGCAAAAGCAGATCCAGCCCCAGCTCATGGCCTCTTTCAAATGGGAGGCCAGAAGTCACCAGCCATTCCTATCAAGAGGAATTCAGTGATAAGCAGAGGAGCAGGTCCCCAGGAAAGCGGTTGGACCAGACTTAGCTGGCTTCTGGAGGTGCCTTGGTCTATTTGGGCTGCTATAACGAGACATCATAGACCTGGAGTTTATAGACAATAATATAGTTCCTCGTGGTCCTGGAGACTGTAAGTCCATGATGAAGGCAGATTCAGTGTCAGATGAAGTCTTCATAGACAGTGTCTTCTCTTAGTGCTGTCACAGACAGAGGGGGCAAACAAGCTCCCTTGGGCCTCTTATGTAAGGGCACTAATCCCATTCACAAGGAGTCCACCCTCATGACCTAGTCACCTCTCCAAGCCCCACTTGCTAATATCATCACACTGGAATTAGATTTCAATGTTCATAGACATTTAGATCCTAGTAAGAGGGCTTTTTTAAGAAAATGAGGATTGAGGTATATTCGTCTGATTTTGTTACTATAATGAAATACCTGAGATAGGCTAATGTTATAAAGAAAAGAGGTTTATTTTGGTTCATAGTTGTGGAGGTGCAAAGAATTGAGGCTGCCTCTGATGGTGGCCTTGCTTGCTAAGTCCCAGGGTGATGCATTGCCTCACATGACGAGAGACAGGTTGCTTGTGTGACTATGTCTCTTCTGGTTTCTCTCCCTCTCCTTGCAAAGCCACCAGGATTTCAGCAGTGGCCTAACTATAATGACCTTATTCAATCCTGTTCACTCCCAAGGTCCTACCTCTAAACACCACACTCAGATTAAGATGCCCTCTCGATTCCTCACCCTGGGGTTCAACTTCAGTCTGTGTTTGGGGAGCCAACCGTATTGAAGCCACAGCCTGACGTGGGAGCTGCGAGTGCGAGGGGCTGCACAGGGAAGAGACAGCAGGGCCCGTGCTCAAAGCTGGGCCTGAGCAAAGGGGAGCAGGGGCGGGCGGGTGTGGTCAGGACCCGGAGGGGGCAGACGGAGTGCGGGTGTCTGCAGAGCTCGGGATGGGGGGTCCCTGGGGATCTGAAGAGGGGACCTGGGGTCATCCTGGGGTGAGGGTGGGACACTGGAGAGCCTGCAGCCTGAAGGTCTGAGTCACCCACATGCCTTGGTCATCTGGTCCTGGCCTGGGGCCTGGGAGTGGCAGGAGAGGGCCCAGTCACCCACCATTGACGCTGTGCCCACCGCTCCTTCCAGGTGTCACTGACTGTCAGAGGAATGAGGCGGACCTGCAGTGTGACCAGGACGGCCAGTACCGAGCCAACCAGCAGGACAGGGGCAGTGGGAAGGCCTTCTGTGTGGACAGTGAGGGGCGGCGGCTGCCGTGGTCGGAGACAGAGGCCCCGCTGTCGGACTCTCAGTGTCTGGGTAGGTGCTGCCGCTCTGTGTGCCCGGTGGCTGGAGAGGGGTCTCGGGGCACTGGAGAAGGGAGAGATGCAGGACACGCCCTTGTCTCTGACTTTCTATTGGAAAACTTTAACCAGCACAACAGTTGGAAGAACAGTAGGGTAGACAAATGCCCCACACCCAGATCCCAAAACTGTTCATGTTCTGGTCTCTCTCTTTGTGAACCCCCTGAAATGTAACTTTCTGCATCCTGGGACCTCACCCCAGACTCGTCAGCACCTACAGAGCTGGATTTTCATACAAGGCTGCTTGCCGAGGCGCTGTGTCTTGTAGGCAGTCGCCTCCCTGCGTCTGGTAGCATTTCTCCCTCAGTCAGATTTTGTGGAAAAAGTGGGCCAATTCTTGTGAGTAACTTTCTTGCTGGTTGACCCAGAGCAATTTGTTCAACCTCTCTGATCCTCAGTGTCCCATTGGCCTTGTATCTGTTTCCTGAGGCCTTGTGAGGGTCAGTATCATCCTATACTGTCAACAAACACTCCTTGAGCACTTCCGAGAGTCAGGTAGTGTTCCTCAAGGAGATAATAGCGGGAAGGCCTGAGTAAACACACAGAACACCCCACAGGAGAAGGTGAGATGGGAGTCTGCAGCAGGAGGGAGGAGTGTGGCCGCTGGGCCAGGTTCACCCCAGTGGTGCCCTCTGCAGGCTCTGTGGTCTTCGGCACCCTCCTACCCTGGATGGTGCCCTGGTGTGTGCCGCTGGGCCATGCAGGCCCACTTGGTAGGAGTGCTCAGTGCATTAGCACCAACAGGCCCATCAGAGGTGCTGGCCAGGAAGCTCAGGGCAGGGATGCCTGCTTCTCTCACTTGACCAGGAGGTGCCTTTCCTATCCTTAGGACTCAGACCCCTCCCAAAGCCACCTCCCTCCACCTAACCCTGCTGCTTAGCTTCCCTTGCTGCAGGCCTGCTCCTCCATGTCCCCGAGGGAGGGGATCCTGGCAGGTGGGCCTCCTAGGCACCAGGGATCTGTGCTCATCACATTTACCCTCTTGGTAATTCTGAGGGGCAGGTGGTGTCGTCACCAATACTTTAGCCATGGAAACTGAGGCGAGGAGTGTTGAAGTGCCTGTCCCCAGGCCCTAGTTAGGCTGCGACTGGTCCAGAGACGCACTGGTGTGTCTGACGCCCGGACCCTTCTTCCACTGTACCAGCCTGGCCTTCTCCTAGGCGGATCTGCTTCCTCCTCCAACACCCACACGCACCCTCACGTTCACACGCACGTTCACACCCGTGCACGCACACACAGTGTGTGCAGAGCCTCCTGTCCTCTAGGGAGGCGTAGGGCTAGTGATAAAGTATCAGAGAAAATCCAAGGGAGAAGTGATTACTTTCTAAGGTCAGATCATTCCCCTTTTCAACCAAAGAGCTGACAAATCACACGTCGCTATGGATGAATGACAAAGCCAACCAGAGTCGTATTGAGGTTTTCTCATGTCTGTCCTCCCGCGCAGGGTGGCCCCCTATGCAGTCGGGCTGAGGATGCTCAAAGAGCATTTAGGCAGCTGCACAGATGGAGCAGGTGTCCTCTGCCTGCCTGGCCGGATGCTTGCTGGCCACTCTGGGACTGTGGCCCCACGCTCCCATCTCCTTGCCGTGACAACCCTCAGAGCTGAGCCAGTGTGTAGGCTGTCCAGGGCTTGCTCTGCCAGTGTTCAGGCCAGCAAGGGCACTTTCCTCAGCAGCACCGGAGTGTCCCCGAGCCACAGCTGTGCTGCCGCAGCTGAGAGGATGTCTCCTGGGGTGCTGGCTCCCAGCAGCCTCTGCTCCTCTTCGGCTCTGAGCTCTGAGCTAAGCTTCCCTTCCTGGGGACTTCATGTTAATAAGCTGGCCCATGCCACTGCCATCCTGTGTCTTCTCAGAGTCTAACTTGCCTGAGAGGAACACTTTTTGTGTGTGTGTTGGGGGGGAACTGCACTGTCACACTTGAGGTCTGAAGTCTTCAGGAAACTCAGAGGACTTGAAGGTCAGCTACCGACCTCTGTCCCTGCTGCCAGTTCAACCATTTTGCTGTGCTGCTTCCAGCATGGTCATTTAACAGGCAGTTCACTTATGCCGTGTCCCTTAAGGTCCTTCTGTGTGGCTCTCGGGGTGAGGGAAACATGCAGTATCGCAGCCTCTTCTCTGGACTCCAGCCTTGTGGGCAGTAGGTGTGCTCCTTTGGAGCTGGAACAAATCTCACCTTGTTCCATTCCCAAGCAGTGGGCACTGGGTGACAGAAGGAACGGATTGTCTAGTTATCTGGGCTGCTTCTGACTGTGTCTAAAGGCCTCCAGGGAAGGAGAATGTCCCACCCCTTGTATTCCTGTGGCCAGTTTCACAAGCCCTGACACTTGGGCAGGGTGTCTTTGCAGGGATCAGAGGGACCTGGTATTGACCGAGTTGTGACTATTGACCAGTCTTCTGTGCTGTTTTACTTCTCACCAGCAGGAAACTGGGTCTGTCAGAGGTTGGGATATGATCTGGACACAGCTGGTGAGGAGCAGGTCCCAGGACCCATGGGAGGGAAATATTTGAGGTTTATCTTCACAGTTTAACTTTGGATCCAGTTTCCTAATCAGTTCGTTGTTGACTCATGCTAAAGATTTTCTGTCCCACTTCCTATGCCCAAATGGAGGAATTGTACCACCAAGTTTCTCCTCTGGCTTCCTGGTGTTGAGATCATGCTCTCAGCCTTTCCTCTCTGCATGAAGCCATCCATGCGTGCATCCACCCATTCCATAAACATGAAACCAGTGACTCTGTCACTGTGCTAATGACTAAAATATGACCAGAACATTCTCCATGTCCTGAAGAAGACAGGCGCATAAGTAGACCTGCTTTGCTATGTGAGAATCACATGTGCTGTGCTTCAGAGCTGACCCCATGCTGTCTCCAAGACATTTGTCACTATCTGCTAAGTTGAACTCGGACACCTGGGAAAGCCCGGCAGCAGAACGTGTGACCCTGCAGCTCACTCAGGGTCCCACTGGCCCCTTGGTTCATGGCTTTCTTCTGCAGTTTGGCCATGAGCTTCCTCACTGAGCACTGAGTTAATGTGTCCCGTGAAGCTCTCCCTCCTCATGTCCCTTTCCTCTAGGGACAGCCTCTAGGCCTAAATTGGCTGCATCTTAGCAGAATCGAAATGTAAGGAGCTGTCAAACTTTGTTTCATTTCCTGGACTGTCTGAGAACCAGGTCTGCACCAACCTAGACTTAGGGACACTGTGCTGAGTGTAGCATGGCATTTGCTCCATTTCAGGGACCAAAGAATGTAAAAATGAAAAAGAGGAGGAGCTGAGAAGGGCAGCGCAGAGGCGGAGCAGCACCTGGGTGATGGTGTGGAAGGCCCTCTTTGTAAACTGAGAACACGCTCCTAGATCAGAATTTTTGAAGGCTTAAGCATGTCACTTCTATAGTAATGCTCTCTTCTCCTAACCCGTCCAAGCTGAAGGAAGGTTTCTTTGGATGGGCTAGAGGTATCTCCTAACTGGATTTTCTACTTCTTCATCAAACACTCTTGCATGCATTGACTTGGTACAGACCCATCAAGACATCAGTCTCATTTACATGGCAATGGTGTGAATGATAACGATGCTTACACACATGTTATGATTATGTCTGCAAAGAACTGAGACGCATGTGCTTTGGGACTTACAAGTAGGTCTTGCTTTTTGATAGGTGCCTGCAAAATATTGACACACTTGGGCATTTGTGGCTCAAGATGAATCTTATTCCTTGAGAGTTACCCTGCTTGCTTTTTTTGTTTGATGAGGAATGTGTTCCAAGACATATAGCCTTAAAAAATGATATTTCTTCTTCCTTGCTTGACTCATTCCACAAGCATGTGGCTGTGTCATTCCTGCCAAATGGACGTCAAGTATGCTGTTGGTCACTAGACAAACAGATGCGAATATACCAGTTAAACTAGTACTGCCTTAAAAATGACTAAGTCACATGGCATCTCCAAATTTACATGAACCCATTATGCACATGTCTGGTTTGTCTTTTCAAAAATAACTTACCTCATTTCAAAAAGAATTGAAGTTGTTTAGTAAAAAGAAAGTTTTCAATAAAATAATGATATAATTAGTCCTCAAAGACAGGGCAGGGAAATATAAGTTTAGATAGAAAAAATCACTAACAGCAAAAAAGTGAGTTGAAAGGTCTAACATGATATGAAATTTCTCCTTAATTCCTGATAATGAGATAGATAAAGAGAGACATAAGCTACAACTCTCAGAATTAGGTAGAAGGCAGCATGCTGGAGCTACCTAATAACAAAATCGCTCTGCTTGCGACATTGTGTGACAAGGGGTGTAGATGGACAGTGACTTCTTCAATGCCCTCGTTGGCTAGTGTGACTTGACTTTCTGGCCTAAACACTCGTGTGCAGATCCCCCACACCCTACAGGGGTAGAGTTCATAAGTCTACTTTATTTTCAGTGATTCGGAAATTTGAGAAGGCTCCAGGTTCGAAGGTGATCTTTAATACCAATGCTCCTGTGATGGTCAAGTCCAAAGTTCCTGGTTCTGAACCCTCACTGATGCAGTGCTTGGCAGGTAAGGGGAGACGGGGAGAGAGGCACGGGGTAAATGGTGTGGCAATATGCTCTGCTGATGTTGGCAAGACAAACCAGAGCAAAGCAGTACTAGAATGAGAACATACAACTGACCAAAAACATTAAGAACCAACTGGCCTCTACTAACTAGAATTATCTACTGACTGCCAAGAGTTATTCTTAACTTAGGGAAGAGAAATAAGTGAACTTTGTTAATTGTAGAGCTACTTGTCCAGGTTGGGACATGTATCTGTCTCTGGAGAGTTAGAGAGTTAGTAACACCAGTTATAGTTTATTGAGCTTGCATGTTTCCAAGGATGACCTCCTAATCCTGTTCTCACCCATAAAGGAACCATTACATCCCTAGAAAGAGAGGAGAAAAACAGGCACTGGGAGCAGAAGTGATTTGTTTGTCATACAGAGTTAGCAAGTGACAGAACCTGCATCCCAGTCTGGGCTGATGGAGGTGAAAGCCTGCCATCAGCCACGGCCTTTCCCTCTTCTGGGATCGCACCTAGTTTAGTTGTTGAATACTTAACTCCCTGATAGGACTCTGTTTAGGATATTTGCTCTGATATGATAAGCACAATCTACTGTTGGTATCACAGACACAGCACAAAGCATGAAATAGAAGCTGAAAAAAATGTTTGTGGAATGAGTGGTGTTTATAGGGCCTGGAGGGACACCACATGCTGGTTGTGGTGCTTGTAGGGACGGGAGGGCAGAGCCAAGAGGAAAGCAGTAGACGGCAGGCGCTGGCACTGACTGCAGGAGCTGGCTGGCCAAGCAGTCTTGTCCTGAGCAGGGGCATCGTGCACATGGCAGTGCCCACACGCTGTGACACAGCTAGAATGAGCAGCAAAGCAGTGGCTGGGAGGAGAGAGGATGCGGAATCGTGTACGTCAAGGCAGGCAGAGGGGAAGGGTCCGCCTGTCAGTGCAGGAGATGGTCTATTCCGCCAGCCAGGCTCAGGTGCTGGAACGTGCCGACACGAGCAGGCCCCAATCTGAGCAGGACCACGGTGTCAGGAAGGTCTAGAAGACAGTGTTCCACCAGACCCAAGAGAGCAGGCAGCCCAAGACGGGTGGGGTCCAGGTGCCCAGGCTGGCGTAGTCTTCCTGGCTGCCATAGTGAGGCACCACAGACTGGAGCCCTGAAATGACCAGACTGATTTTCTCACAGTCGTGGAAACGAGAACTGAGAGCAAGGGTATGTCTTGCTCTCGGTTTCTCCTTGGCCCTTATCCTGTCCGTGTCTTTACATGGCTTCCCCTCTGCCTGGGTCTGGGTCCCAGTGTCCTTTCCTTGTAAGGACACTGGTCATATTGAATTAGGCCACCCTAATGATCTCATTTTACACTTAATTACCTCTTGAGGAACTTATCCCTAAATATAGTCACATTCTAGGGTCGGAACGTCAACGTATGAATGTGGGAGGGGGATGGGTGGACCCCATACCAAGCATCAAGAAGATTCTATGGAAGGTCAAAGGGCCATCCAAGAGGAAGGAAGCAGGCATGGTGACAGTGCTGTGCTGCGTGGAGGCTAGTGTTGGTGCAAGAACCGGAGCTGGGAAGAAGGCCAAGGACCCTGGAGAGCTGTAGCCTGATAGGGAGTAGGAGGGGTAGCCTGGCAAGACAGCAGGTGACATCCTGCTCAACTGCCACAGCAGAGTGCTGATGGTTCTAGTACCGACTAGATTCTTCCTGCTGTCTTGAGCCACCTTGTTCTGGGCCTGAGGCCAGAAACTGTGTGCAGTGAGGATCAAGGTCACTCAGTTGAAAGAGCTAGGCCAGGGGCAGGTGGGCCAGGGTGAGGTGCTGTCTTTGGGTTCTGAGTGGGCCAGGCGGCCTGTGGGTATAAAGACACCTTGTGCTTCTTAGAGCCTGGTTCATGAGGACAAGGTAGCTCTACCACCCTGGGCTGGACAGAAAGCCCAGGAAACCCACCTTCACGCCCGAGGCTTGGCAGTGGGGCCAGAGCTTGTGAGCTGTCCTGCGGGTGAGTAGAATAGCACCCCAGACTCCAGATAGTGCTGTGCCTTGCCTCGAGACAGCAGGAGGACAGCATGGTGGGAGGAGCAGGGCATGGATGCAGGGTCCCTGGAATGCCGCCAACCACCGCCAGCTATGTGCCCTGCTGAGCATTGGCCTTTGTCCCGCATCTCCACAATTAGCTCTTACCAATGCTGGCACCCGTGTGGACAATACGCGGAAAGTGCCTGGTGATGACACAATCATTTGTAAGTTGCTTTTTTGACAGTTAACTAATTTTTTTTCTCTAAAGCCTCTTATCCCTGATAAACCATTAGTTGCTATCATTATTCATGCATTTTACACAGTTGAACATGGCTCAAGTTTAAAGAACAATTTTAACTCCATTTATCCACTAACTTAACAAACTTCAGAGCCTTCTGTGTGCTGGGCAGCATCCTTCATACCTGTGACACAAGGTGAACAAAAGCAGCCAGTTGTCCCTGTACTCATCAGTCACAGGGCCTCCTGTGACAGGAAGGGCACTTGCTGAGAGCAGGTAGCCACACTGCACCATCAAATCCCCTGAGAGCCACCAGCCCTCAGAGCATAGCCCTGGACTTGGCTGTGACCTCAGTGGACACCTGGGCACAGGTCCTCAAGGGGGAATGGCAACTGGAGTGTCAGGAGCTTCCTGTAGACATGTGCAGTCGAGTACTGGGATATGAAGTCTGGCTCTACGCCTGGCAGCTTTGTGACCTGGGTTGAGGACCTGAACTTACCTGGTTATGGGCAGGGTTGGTGACTTGGTCTCCCAGGGAGCACCAGCAGGCACCTGAGTGCTGCGTCTGCAGCAAATGCCTCTTGCGGTGTGCACTTGGGCATGAGGGTACGTGTTTGGGTGCGCACTGTGGTATGGTGTGCTGTCTGCGTATTTGGGAAGTGTGCTGGGGGGTGCTGTGTGTCTTTGGGCACATGTGGCAGGGGAGGGGACGAGTCTATCCGGCTCGACATCTCCTGAGAGCGGGCGGTGACTGGCTGTGTACTTGCAGACTGTGCGGAGGACCTGGCCTGCAGCTTCCTCGCAGTACTCACAGTGGGCTCAGAGGTCTCCTGTGATTTCTATGGTTGGACAAGTGACAACTTTGCCTGCACAACTTCTGGTCAGGTGAGGAATGACAGCTGCAGGGTGGTGACGCTCCTTGTCTGTCCTGGGTCACACGTGCTGATGTCAGTCTTGAGGGCCCTCAGGGGATGGGAAGGGAGTGTTGGCAGCTGCTCCCGTGTTGCTTCTGTTCCTAAAGCCCTGATTGTGGGAAATTGAAGCGTAGGCCCAAGGCTGACTTAGGGTGAAGAGGTGTAAGGAGCAATGTCATTTCCTCAAGGGTCAGAAGATGCCCCCGCCGGGGGCATATACTCCCTGCTGCCCACCAGGTGGATGCCCTGGGTCATCGTGCAAAGCCCCGAGACCCTGGATGCCAGCAGTCCTTCCCACTGCAGAAGTAAACATGATTACAGTTTGAAAGTTTAAGAAGCTAAATATTCACTAGAACCACATGAAATTCTATTTATTTAAATCAAATCTGGTAGAAAATTAGAAATGTTACATAGTACCCTCAAATTAGGATAGAAAGGTATCCAGTAAAAAGATAGACCCCTGCCCTAATTTCCTCTCTTGTAAGCCCATGTGAATCTATTTTGCTTTCCAGTTTCTTACAAATTCTTCCAGAAAATGTCTACATATTTTAAAGAATGTTTTTATTCATTTATATGCTCATATTTTGTAATTTTTTTACTTTGATTTTCTCACTAGATTTATCTTTCTGCATTTAAAAAATTAATCTTCCTCTTTTGAGGGGCAGCATACCAACCCACGCTGGATGTACATTCTCGATTTCACATGCCCCTAGTTCAGGACATGTAGGGGCAGTTTTGCAACATCACCAACACTGATGCATTGCCTGCCCTGTGCCCCTGTGTTAGAATGTGAGAATATATGTATAGGTTTCATCCTGGAAGGAGCATGGAGCTGGCCCCTGGGTTTTAGGGCCTTGAGCAGGGGTCTTCAAGTATGAGACAAAGAGAGGAGACAGGGAGAGACTTAGGTTTAAATCCCAGCTCCATTTATTGCTTGCTGCTACTTAGTCCCTTGGTAGCTCAGGTTCCTCATAGAATCTTGGATGGTAGTGTCCCTGTGATAGGACCATTGTGAGGACTAAACTAGGTCTCACGTGGAAGGTTTCTGCTGCAGAGGAAGCACTTGGGGACCATTATTGTGATTGTCACCATTGCTGTTAATGTTATTGCCCCTATCAGGTCAGCAGGAAGTTCATGCTGACCTTAATGAGGCTCCTCTGCAGGGCCCTGTTTCCTCGTGTGCTCCTAAGGCATGTGGGGGCTTGGATGTTGGCCATGGCTGATTAGTCCACCCTGAATGTGGAAGCCCACAATCCTGGGAGCTGCCTTAAATCTCAGGCTCTGCCACTTCTAGTTCAGGCTTGGGGTGTGGAGGGGCCTCTGCCAAGGCAGGAGCCCCGGTATATGGGGTTTGTTCTCCTTGGAGCATCTTGCTGTCCCCTGCCCCACTAAGGCATGGCCTCTGCTACTACCAGGGAAGGACTCCTACTCCTCTGGGTTCCTCCACTTAAGTGCCTCTCAGGCCTGTGGCAATCCTTCCCTCTGTGTTCTCCAAGGCCCCTCCTGTCCGCCCTGGCTATTATCCCCTAGGTGACACGAGGCTTACTGAAGAGCAAGGAGAGCTGTTGCCAATGGGTCCCTGCACCTTAGCCCAGGACCAACAGTTCCCACAGGGAACTCAGAGCCTGGCAGCAGGGAGGGGGAGGGGAAACACTGATAATAAAGCACAAATGGATGTAGTCAAATTTATCCCACTGCACCCACACCCCCACACCACCCACATGGCAGAACTGCTCAGAACAGGCCAGAAGAGAGATCGGAGACAACCAAGAATGGCCAGACCTCTGAAACCCGACCTTAGCATTTCCAAGCTTTCAAAACTTTCCCGGGATACTGCCACACCTTTTCTTCCCTGGTTAGAAGCTGTGTGCCTGAAGGCCTCCCCTGAACTGGCTCCTGCCTCTGTAACCCTCTCATCACTACCCTTCACTGGACTAGTTCTCAAAACACCTGTGGAATTCCAGGTCTCCATGTCTGCCATTTATTCTGCTTCAAATTCCCCTCGTTTTCCCTCGGCCAGCTCCTACTCAGACACCAGAACCTCACCCAGATCACTTCTGGGAAACTTTCCTTGTCCTGCTTCTAATACAATGTATCATTCTCTCCTCTGTTATTATGTCTTCTCTAGTTACCTGTCTCTTTGTGGCTACATTCTGAGCTGGAATTTCCTGATTACCTGTCTGTCTGCTCTAATAGACCAAGAAAACTAAGGGCCAGGTGTATTTATCTCTGAGGCCCTGGTGCTTGGCCACAGTTAGGGTGTGATAAATGAGTTTTGAATTGGATGGGTAAGTACCACGGGATGACACTCCGCCTCTCTCCATCTCTAGGAGCAGGATGCTTTGGGGAACTCAAAGGAAGCCAGCATTGGAAGCCTCAGGTGCCAAGTGAAAGTAAGGAGCAGCAGCAATCAAGATTCTCTGGCTGTGTATTTGAAAAAAGGTAGGTTGATGAAGCCGATGGCCGGGGCCCTCAGTCTCCTTGGTCAGGTTTGGAGCTCAGGGCAGGTGTCCCAGGGCTCCCAGCAGCTGCAGGCTTGTTCAGGCTTGCCAGCTTGGGTACAGCTGGCTGCAGGTAAAGACCATGTTGGGTCAGGCGCTGAGCCTCCACTGACCCACAGAGCAGCCTTCAGCCATGGCAGAGACCACCATTGCCATTCCCCCACTCTGGCCAGAGTCCCAGCAGGGTGCATTTAGCAGGGAGCAGATGATCTCCTCCCTGACTCCAGGCACTGAGTCCCGCTTCTCTCCCTTCTGTCCTGCGGCGCACTTGTCCCAGCTGCCTGCTGTGAACAGGCAGTTCTCCCTCCAGTGGCCACCAGGGTTGTGCACTTCATGTTAATTTGTGTCATTAGATTCAATCAATCTTTGTCCCAATCCGCAGGGGTTGCAAGTCTGATTCTCTAGGTAGGAACTAAACTGCAGCACAGACATGGGGGGTCCTGGCTGAACCCAGCGATTCCAGCCTGTGTGCCTTGATGCCAGCCCTGGCGCCAGCCCTGGACGCTGCCCGTGCTGTGAGCAGCCCTGGCAGGGTGGGCTCAGCTCCCTGAGCGGCTGCTCCTGGGCCTTCTGGCTCCCACAGCTGCTCCTCTCCACCCTCCCTGGACACTGCCGCACCTTTTCCTCCCAGCCAGGCCAGACCTGAATGGGCTTCCTCTCTGTGCCCTGGATCAGGGACCATCTGCATTTGCAGAATGCATGAGTATTGCCTGGGTACAGGCTCTGAGCCAGTAAAGGAAGCACACTCCCATCATGTGGGCTTCTCCAGCAGGCCAGCCTGGGTACCTAGGGAGGCCCTGTCTCAAAATAAAAAGGGCTGGGGTATAGCTCAATTCTTGCTTGGTATGTGGGAGGCCCACTACCAGAAATAAATAAATTAATTACATTAAATAAAAAGAGCAGTGCTTGGCACATGGCAAATATTTTAAAAGTGTGACCCATTTTTGTTCTTGCTGAGAAGTTTCCTGATGTCCCAAGGCTGGCTGTGGACCAGAAGGCAGCCAACACTGGCTGGTACCGGGACTTGGGCTGGAAATGGACGGCTGTCCTTCTCTGGGGTCTGCAGCTCAGGGCAAGTGTCCCAGGGCTCCCAGCAGCTGCAGGCTTGTTCAGGCTTGCCAGCTTGGGTATAGCTGGCAGCAGGTGAAGACCATGCGGGGTCAGGCCCTGAGCCTCCACTGACCCACAGAGCAGCCTTCAGCCACGGCAGAGATGACCATTGCCATTCCCCCTCTCTGGTCTTCCTTTCTCTCAGTGCCTCTGTTCTGACTTAGCAGACAGTTTCCCTGGGGGACCAGAATCTGACAGAGTCTGGTTTTTCTGATCCATGGCCAGAGTCACTAGGATTTCTGCCTCAGTGTTGATTCTAATTATTCTTACCATCCATTTTTTTTCTTTTAAAATAACAAAGCATAGAATTATTTTCTAAAAATAAATACCAAAGTAAACAGGTAACCGCTACTAAAAATGTTCTTTAAAACCATAATTAACCTTTTATCGCATTTTTAAAAAATGCAACTGTATTTCTCAAGTGTTTGTTATTTTGTTCTTTCTGCCCTCATCTCCTGAAAGTCTACACTTTGGAGGCAGATTACAAGGGAACACTGGGAGGCCCTCCTTGTTGCCAAACTAAATCAAGGGCAGAATTTGGTTGGCTTTTTTTGTTTTGCTTTGCTTTTTTGTTTAAAGCAGCAGTTGTGCAGAAGGAGAAGGGCGTCTGCACCTAGTCCGTTTGGCCATGGCTCCCTCCACCTTCCATCTCTGCCTCTCATCAGGAGAAACTCCTTAACATCACTTGAAGCTCAATCTGTTTTCTGTAGAATGGGAACAATAAGTCACCACTGAGCAGGAAAAAGGGCAATTTCTGAACAGTCCTTGGTACCTGGAAGGCAGTTAATCATGTCCAGTCACATCTTCACCCTATGTGACCTGGAAGATGGGACCAAAGAAAGAGACACAGACCCATAGCCTGACCTGCCCTCCAGTGCCCTCCGCTGTATACACCTCCTTGATGTCTGTGGGCCTGGAGGCTAGAGGAGGAGCCAGGTGACCTTTCAGAACCATAGGAGTGTCCTCAGAGGTTGTCTAGCCCTGCCTGGTCTCAGAGGGGAGGTCCAGGAGGAGGAAGTACCTTGCTGCCCACTGCACCAGGCAGAACCTCTGTGGAATCTGCAAGACCTCTGTCCCTGGTGCTGTGGTCACACCTGTAATCCAGCAACTCAGGAGGTGGGAGAGGACAATTCCAAGTTCAGAACCAGCCTCAGCAACTCAGCAAGGCCCTAAGTAAATTAAAAAAAATAAAAAGGGCTAGAAATTTGGCTCGGTGTTTCAGCACCCCTGGGTTCAATCCTCAATACCAAAAAACAAAACAAACTCTTCAACAAAAGACCTCCCTGACATGCTCCATCATCTAGGACTTGACACAGTGCGGGGCGTCTCAGCACTGACCCGTCCTTACCTCACTACTGGGTGTCTACTGTATGCTAAGTACCAAGGAGGCACCATGGACAAAACAGAATTGCTGATTGACCAAGGAGTGAATTCAGCAACAAGACCATTTCAAAGGACACTGCTTAGAGAAAAATGGGACGGTGGGGTAAAGGTGGGGATGAGCTGCTCGAGGGTGGTCAAGGAAGGGACCTCAGAAGAGGAGGTGTTGGAACGGAGACCTGCAGCCTGGGAAGGAGCTCACCACACCAGGATCTTAGGGTAGGAGGTCCTCCGTGCCACCTGCCCTGCGTGGAGGATGCCAAAGTCAGCTGAGACATGGACTTCGACTCCAGGCCAACTGCACTCTCTGAATGGTAGTCAGTGGTTCCACGTGACCACTGAGCACTTGGAATGTGACTATTACAATGACTCCGATTAGGTGAAATAGACATTTGAGTTGTCACTTCTGACTGGTGACTCAGGATTTCTCTGGGACCTGCAGGCTGGCAGACACTACCCCATGTAGCTTAAATGATGGAGCCTTTCACAGAGCAGCCAATGGAATGTGAGGAAGGTGGAGGGAGGGTGAATTCCAGCAGTGACAGCCCAGTGTAGACCCTAGGTAAGCTGGGCCTCAGGGAGTGGCTTTGCCTGGCACGGTTGGAAGGCCTCCAGCGGAGGGGTTGAGCGCGCCTACCCTTGGAAGGAGGCAACTCTGGAGTGGGCAGCTCAGAAAGACCTGCCGGGCAGGAGCCAGGTGCAGCTCATTGCTCAGGGATTTTCTCTGGGCTTTATCTTTGTATCCGCTCAACATCCACAAGGGTTAACATGATCATTCCCCTTGCTCAGGCAGGGAAGCTGAGTCTCCAAGCAATTAGGAGCTTGCTTGGCTGGGTGCTGCTGGCGTCTGACCTCAGGGCCG
This sequence comes from Urocitellus parryii, assembly GCF_045843805.1. Classification (NCBI taxonomy): domain Eukaryota; kingdom Metazoa; phylum Chordata; class Mammalia; order Rodentia; family Sciuridae; genus Urocitellus; species Urocitellus parryii. The sequence goes on along the minus strand of NC_135537.1, from coordinate 9,089,320 downwards.
TGGGATTTCACCGTGAGCTCCCAGCCGCTTCCAGGCACCAGCAGCATGAGCCTATGCCCCTGGGCTGACTGACGGGAGGTCCGGGAGGGGAGGAACCTTCGTTCTGGTGTCCCTTTTGCCACACACCAGCTGAAGGCCCTGGCGAAACAGCTCACATGTAAAGGCTGTCTTACATGTAAATGTAAAATGGGATACAGGACAGGACAGGCATTTTGACTGCACTGCTATATGTAGAAGCCCCTGAAAAACTTCACATCGGCAAAATGGTGCTCTAAACCCTAAAATTGACAGGGCTCATGGGAGAGCTGGTTAGCAGCAGGCAAAACCCAAACCCTGCCACTCTTCACCAGAGGACCGGTTTAAAAACATAATTGACATTTTACTTTAAATGCCAACATAGTTTTAACAAGGATGTGTTGAATTCCTAAGATGCTGCAGACAATGTGAGAAGGTGAAGCAGCTGAAGGGCAGGGGTCAGGGAGGGGCAAGGAAGCTGAGTTGGGGAGGCAAGGGCTGGTCACAGAGCAAAGGGAAGAGGTTGCATTTGTTCCTTGAAGGCAGAGTCCTGAGGCCACTATGAGGCAAGGCGATGGCCCTGTGCCCCATCCTGTGTGTGTGCGGCTGCGTGTGGGCCACACTCCTCTGCTGATGCTTAACAACACCAGGCAGTGGCATGGGGGAGCGGCAGACAGAGCCGCAGACAGAGCCGCAGTGCCTGTTCACAGATGTTCCTGGGAATAATAAAAGCAATGTTCCCTTCAGATCCTCCCAGGCTGCGGGGCGTTCACCAGGTCTGCTGGCTGTGGGCCGCGGCCTCACCTGACTGTACCCTCTTCATTCACAGTCAACTCCAGCAGTTTCATGGCACAGACAGCGTCTCGCCTGGCCCACCCGCTGTCCCCTGCATGCCCAGAGCCGGCTCACAAGCTGGCATCTGAGATCAGTGCTCTGCTCCTCTCTGCAGTTTCTGAGGTCTTTTATCTCTGTTCTGCCCTTGCCCAGGCCAAGAGTCCTCCACAGTGGGCCAGAAAAGCTTTGAACCCACTGGCTTTCAGAACACGCTCTCCGGACTGTACAGCCCTGTGGTGTTCTCGGCCTCAGGAGCCAAACTCACGGACGTGCACCTCTTCTGTCTCCTTGCCTGTGACCAAGATTCCTGCTGCGATGGCTTTGTCCTTTCACAGGTCAAAGGAGGTGAGGCTGCTGGGAGTGCTGGGGCCTAGCCAGGGACAGAAAACATGGAGGGACACACAAGCCAGGACATGAAAGTTGGGGCCTGGCTTGGGGAGGTGCAAACATCAGGCCACCACACCCGAATAGTGACAGCCACATGGTGTCATGGCCAGGCACTGACCCCTTCCTCGTGGGGTACACTGTGCCAGCCTCTTCACGCTGAGACTGTTTATTCTCTTCTGCAGCCTTCAGCATTACAAACCAAGATGTGAGCTCTGAGGGGTTCGGGGAACACCTCACATCCAGGAAGGCAGTGCTTGGGTTCGGGCAGTGGGGTGGAGGTGGGGAAAGGAGGCAGATACATGGCCTCCTGAGGAAGCCAGTCCAACAGGATGACAGACACGGGGATTGGGGAATAGGTGTGTGAAGACCATTCTCGAATATCTTGCTTATTCCTTGCCTCAAGAGTCTGCTCATGGGGCAAATCGTGGACACCAGGTGCTGTGTTTAATGATGGAAGAGGGAGATTCAGGGTGGTCCTAAGTTCCTTTGGGGTACACTAAATTTGAAACACCTTTGAGACACCACAAAACATGACCTAAGCTTTTGGGTACAAAGCTCCAGAGCTCTGAAGGAAGTCTGGGTGGGAGGTGTTAGCGGGTGGGTCGCAGCACCGTGATGGTATGAGAAGGTGTGGGTGTGGATGGGTTTTCCTAGGAAGAGAGAAGTTGAAGGGGAAATGAAGCTGATCCCAATAAACACCCACAAAAAGGGTAGAAAATCTGCCTAGAGAACAAAGGAGCAGCCAGACAGGGGAGAAGCCCCAGGAGCTCCATGATGGAGAACCTGGTGGGAGAGGGCGGGCCCAGAGGGGGCTGACAGCCCCAAATCAGCTGAGAGCTCAGGAGGGGGTTATTGGAAAATGTTGGAGTCAGGTGGGGGAACAGGCACCAGGGTTAGGGTAAAGAGATCCCTAAAATCCCTTCTAGGTTTAGTACTCCATGTTTATGTGATGTGGATTCCTGTTAGTGCTTATGTAGGGAAAACACACACACACACACACACACACACACACACACACACACACACACACGTACTCCCCTCTCCTGTGTATGGCCTCATGTGTTCCCATATTTAGCAACCCTGTAATTCCAGCCCAGGCTGCCTCCTTGAACTAAACATGTCTTTGGTGGACACTGCAATTTCTCCAGATGCTCAATTGCTTTCTGGACCATATGATCCTTCAAGTTGGAAAGGCTGATTTGCTTTTCCTTAGGATCATATATGGAAAAATTATTTTGTTCCACGGAGCAGCAAATCCTTTTTCCACCACACTTCTGGCTGGCAACTTGCTTGTTGCTCTCTGGGCTCAGCCTGTGCCCTGTAGCTATGCTAATCTGAACAATCACCAGCCATGGTACGTCCAGCCCTCTCCGAGGGCCGCATAAAGTGTCAAGCAGATGTCCTTCTCCAGTTCGTCCAGTGGGCAGATTTGGAGTTTTAACTACAAAGCTTTGGCTGGGTCTGCTGATGACCAGGAACAGACTCCCACTGCATCCTCTGCCACGGGCTGAATAGTCATTTAACTTTCTGGCGGCTTCGCTCATGACCTTCTGAAGGGCCTGCTGGCTCTCCCCCCATCCCCTGTCTCTTCTCCCTCTCTGCCTCTGCAGGGCCCATCTTCTGTGGATTGCTGAGCTCCCCAGATGTCCTGCTTTGCAATGTCGATGACTGGATGGCCTCGTCTGAAGTTCAGGCCAATGCTACGTGTCCTGGTGTGACATATGACCCGGAGAGCCACCAGGTGACATTTCATCTTGGAGGCCAGGAGATCATGAAGAGTAAGTCCCTGCCTTTTGTCCATATTCCTTCAAAATGCCTCTTGCACCCTGAGAGAGCTCTGCAGATTTCTTCTGCATTCTTTCGTGCTCTGGAAGAATTGCCCCTTCTGAAAGGAGAATGGTACCGATAATGCTGCTAGGAAATGCCCACATCAGCTCAGCACATTCCAGCCAGGCAGCAGCTGAGCTGCTAGAGGCTGGGCAGCCGGATGGGCAGCTCTGCTGGTCTCTGCGGAATCCCTCAGAGTCCAGGTTAGATGGCATTGCTGAGCTTGTCTGGGCCCAGCTAGGAGGCCTGGGCCTGCGGCAGGTGGGTCTCATCCTCACTGGGATGAGCTTCTTCTCTTCCTGTAGGTGGCAGAAGCAGAAAAGAACAAGGAAGCAGAGCCTCTTAAACTCATGGCTTCCTACTCTGTCCTACTCTGTCCTAGTCAGCCTGTCTTTTCTGCCTCGTCTCCCTGCATAAACCAAGTCATGTGGCCAAACCAGAAGCCAGGAGGCAGGACACGTGCTCTGTGCCTTTTAGTAGGAACAATTGCAAAGTCACATGCAAAGTGTGTGGACATGATTGAGGTGAACTTGCAGAACATTGTAACTCACCCCAGACTCCCTGCTGTGGGTGAAGAGACTCCAGGTGGCACCAGTGACCATTCTGCCAAAACAAGGGCTCAGGGTGCAGGAGTCGCCATCCAGGTTCTCCTTCCCTGTCTCTCCTCCGGAAGCTCTTGGGAACTTTCTTTCTTCCAGGCTTTTGAGTGTAGAGCTAGGAGGCACCCTGCAATGACCAGTCTGACCCCTCGATTCACAGATCCTTGTGGTGAGCACCTGGGGCCCTTGGCCTGTCAGCTCTCCTGCCTCTCCCAACCCTGAGCCGCATCTCCCCGTAGACCCCCATCTGGACAAAGGGGCTTCCTACTCTGTCCTCGGACCGGGGCTACTCATGGGACCAGGAATGGCAGGACCAGCCACCAGGTTTGTCATACAGATTCTCAGCCCTCCAGGGGACCTAGGAATCTGTGTTCCAATAAGCTGTCCAGATAATGCCTCTGCGTGCAATGTCTGGGCCACACCAATGCCCAGAACTTTCCTTCCAACCCCAAGAGTCTGAGTGGTGAGGAGAGCAGGGGCCTGGCTGCTGGCTCCCCTCCTCCAGCTCCCGGGGAACCCTATCCTGCTCCCTCTCCCTTCCTCCCTGCTCTGTCTACCCACCAGCACCGAACCCAGAGGCAACGCGTGCTCCCTCCCCAGCCCTGTGCTGTGAGATGGGTGCCCTGGGGCTAGAGGGCCAAAGGAGGCATCCCGAAGGTGCTCCTGGGGCTCTTGTCACTGCAGGATGTGGCCCCCAGGTTCTCCGTATTCTAGTGGTGGAGGGCTCCTGTCACCTCCTCCAAGTGCCCTCTTGATTACTGAAGAGCACACTGCTTCCTCTGCTCCTGCACCTCCTGTGGCCCCTCCCTCCTGTCAGGCCACACCCTCTACTGTGCTCTGTCTGTCTGTCAGCCCTTTCCTGCAGTGGGGAGTCCTAACTTTGAAGTCCACTGTGTGATCTGGGGAAATTGGTGCATCTCCTCTGGCCCAATTTCTTGTCCTTGGAATGGAGTGCTGGCCACGGCTGCGTCAGTGTTGTAGCGAGGTGGAGGTGGGGGGGGAGAGGGAGGAGGACAGGGGCTCTTCCTAGCAGCGCCTGGCAAGGTGCTTACTGTGGCCCCGCTCCCCCCAAGGCCATGTGTGTGCTCGCTTGACGCTCTGAGGGAGCTCCCTTCCTACCTCTGTCCCCATCTCACAGTGTGAAACCCTGCAGTTCACAGGAGGGAGGCAACTTCTGAGGGATTCAGAGCTGGGAAGTGGAGGAATGGGAACCAGGCCTCCTGGCTCAGAGCTGAGGGGCAGAGCCACCCTCCAGTGGCACCCACGGGCAGCACAGGCAGAGCATTGTGTGCTGCCTGATATACAGTGTCAGCACAGGTGACACTGTTGCTATTTTAAAAAAAAATTTCATTTGCTCTTCGTAATATTTTAAGATCTGGACTGTGTGAGGTTAATTTCTGGAATCACACCATAGAGCATAAAACCCAGCATGGAAGATGTACTAGTATCTTCTTGGTACACAGTGATCAAAGCCTGGAAAAAATATTGCAGAATTTGTTGAAATTCCATGAGATTTGAATAGTTTCTTTTGGGGTAAATAAAAGAAAAAAGCTTATTTATATGATAGTCACTAAACATGTGGTATTCATTACTTTAAGATGTAGCCCAGGGTGAAAACAGACATTTCAAGAAAGACATATGATATATTCATGGCAATAAATTCATAGCAAATTGCTTGTCCCAGAGCATGTGCTTGGTATGTGCCCAAGAATGAAGAATTTGCCCTTGCCTGGCCTCTCTGCAAAACACCAATTACTACATGACTTTTCTTGAAGACTTTGGATTTTTTTAGTGACCTTTATGTGTGTGTGTTTTCTGGGATGAGAGCAAGGCTTAAGAAAACTGTTCTATTGTGGGGACTTCAGCTAGCCTGAGGTATCTTTGGGGTATTTCAAACCAGAGGTTGCCTTTATACCCAGACTGGTCAGAAGGCTACCTCCAAATGAGAACAAGAGGGCAAAAACCCTTTTCCACAATAAAAAGTCAGTATTTAAGTAAAATTAACTGCTGGGACAAGGAACACAGGATTTAAATTTTTACTAAAGAGTTAAAGGCTAAGAGCAGATACTGATGGAGGGAAAGAGAAATGAGGATTCCAGAGATACAAACAACTGAAGGACAGGGCGTAGGATGGATTGAAAGACCATGAGGAATGAAAAGCCAAATGAAATAAAAAACAAACGAAAATGACACACTATCCCTTTCAGAGTTGGTTAAGGCCAGTCTCTTTCTTTCCATTGAGCACAATGGGCAGTGTCAACCCTGCAGACCCCAGGATTCGAATTGCATGGCAAATGCTTGCTCAGTGTGTGGCCTTCCCCGGCCTTGCCAATGCCAATGTGAGGAGGAGGAGGAGACTGCTGTCTCCAGGCAGCCGGGGAGGCGGGGGGGTGCACACAAAGCCCACAGAGCAAGGTAGGGAAGGGATTCCAAGCATGGTTTGGGTTTAAAATTCCTGGAGCCGAATCCTGCTCTTCCCCCACAGCTCTGTGAGCTTATCAAGGCACTGACATACCCCGAGTCTTAGGTCTGGATCTGTGAAATAGGGGCCCTTCTGAATCACTGAATGAGGCAGGCATGCTCTGCAGGAGCAGGCATCAAAGACACCATTTCCTGAGTCCCTGGTGCCTGGTCTTCCCCACTGTCCATTGCCCATCCCAGAGATGCTCTGCAGGACATCTTGCTCGTGGCTGGGGTCAGAGTCTGGTTCAGCAGATGGCCTGGCTGATGGAGAAGTAGCATTCACTTCTGAAACAGCGAATTAGCTGCCAGGGGTATGAAACTACCACCCAGAAGACACAAAGTTCTATGCATCAGTATTCACAGAACATGATGCAAAGACTTTCACGTCCACCAGCAAAGCTGGTCTTTTGCTGACCTGGGAGGCAGATGTGACCCAGGATGTAGTCAGGGTGGTGGCACACTTGCTTTAGGAAACTCTTTGTCTTGGTGCGGTGGCTGGGCTCAAGCCTTCAGAGTGGGTGAGTGGCCAAGACAAGAGGAAAACCTGTGGTTGGTCATGGAGGAAGCAAATTGGTGACAGTCCTTGTAGGTGGCCACAGCTGTGGTCTCTCCTCCATTGCTCGTGCAGAGAATCCCTGCCAGGTGACATGAGACACCAGCCAGGTACCAGGTGGCTGGGGTGGTTTCTATTGTCAAGGAGCTCCCAGCGTAGTCAAGCCACCTTAGTGGACAGCAAAGGATTGCAGGAAAAAAGAAGGCTCCGTTAGCAGCTTCCCACCATCCAAGCCCCGTCCAGTTTCCCTGCCCCACTGAAGTTCAGGGTTGCCTTGTAATGCCAGCCCACAGCAGACAAATACATCTACAGACAACCCCACGAAACACCTGGAGACGATTGGACTCAATGTGGACACCTTCCTGCCAGCAGGGACAGATGGGGCCGAGATGAGATTTCTGTTCATCTTGTTCCTAAATGGATGTGTATTTGAAGAGGGGGATTCATCCAGGGTCTGCCTCTCCCATGCTTCCCATGACATCTTTGACCATTTGTTGCTGTTTTGATTGACTTTCTCATTTCTAAGAAAAAAAGCCTTAGATGGCCTGGGCTGGATCACTCACCACGTCTTGAAGTGCAGAAGAATGAGAGCCAAGCTCCCCTAAAGAGCTCTAGCAGCTCATGTTATTCAGGAGGCTCAGAGGATATCAGGGCAGGCATTGGCCATCAGCTGTAAACAGAAGATGGGCATTCTCAGTGCAGGCACGCCACCCTCCCACCAGAGGGTTCAGGGAAGCCTCCAGAAGCAGGTGATGCAGAACCACTTCTTAGAGAATGAGTGGAGGCTGAGATAATGCAAGAGATAAAGGCTGTAGGTGGAGAGAAAAATTTCATGCACAGATGGGGAGCCCTGAGAGCAAGCATTGGATGTGACGGGGAAGACCATCCACGAGGACAGAGCTGGGCACGAGCTGCTCAGAATATGTAGAAGGAGAAATAATCTCTACTTCATGAGAAGAGACTTCTGTAACAAGACAGGTCAACAAGAGAAAAGCAAGCTTGTTAACATTTCTGTTTTATATCTACCTGAGGGACAGGGAGGCATGATTCTCAAAGAGGCTGTGTTGAGCTCCAGCACCTAGATGTACTCCTCAACAAAGAGCACTCTTGAGAGGAGTCAAAAGGCAGAGGGAAGGGCCTTGAGTCTCGAGAGATGGAAAGGCATAAATGAGGTGAAGGCCAGCTTGCTAAGGCTGTGTCCTCTGCTCTCCAGGACCCAGAGGTCTAAAGCTCTTCTCAGCATTGACCTCTGTGCTCCCAGGAGAAGGGGGCCTTTGCAAATACGTGTCCTGTTTTAGGCTTCCAGTCCCCTGTGGAGACTTGGCAATCACTTTAATACTGAACGTCATTAGGGGCTGCTGCTTCCCTGTGCTCATTACAAAGAAGCTTCCTAGGGCACAAAAGCCTCGGTAGCTGCTGGTTGGGGGACCTGCTGGATGGCCAACGTGCTCAGATCCACGTGCAAATTTAACTGTGCTCCCCTGGATTCACCTCCCTTGAATTGTGTTGTGGTGAGCACCCGTCTTCACCCTGGGGTGAAGATGCCTTATTTCCTGGGCCTGAAGATGCCTTGGGGTGGACAAAGGACATAAGTGGGCCTGGAACCTACATAGCGCACTGCATTCTGGGCCCAAGCATGACAGCTGTGTGCACCTGTGTGGCCATCCATTCTTGGTTGGGTGATGAGGGCATCTGTGATTTTGCACTTTATGTAAAGTAGGGCACACACCAGATGACAATAAGACGGTCCAGACAGAGTAAAAGGGGCCACAGCTCAGGGGTCAACAGGCTGCGGAGAGGCAAGGACCCTCCTCTGGGAATCCTGGGAGGATTATTGCTCTTTTCAAGGGGCCAGCCTGGGGGCCCACCATCTAAATGCCCCTCAGGATCCCATGGTGAACTCGTTCCTGAAGTGGTCCTTGGTTTCAGTCTGGGATTTAAGAGCACCAAAGCAGCTTAGGGATAAGAAGTTCTTTAATCCACTCTTATAGGTTAAGACTCCTAACACACAGTCTGAGTATTTTGAAAACTCAGTTTACATCTACATCACCAAAATAGGTTTCTATCTGAAAGAATCACTATATCAAATAGATTTAGGTATTAAAAGATCTAAGAAAACAAACTCTCTGATTTCTGTTGTGACAAGGACCAAAGCTCCACAGCCTGACCTGTATCATGAGCACTTGATGGCGTCACAAGGAGGGTGGGACAACAGCACCAGCCAAGTAGCTGCTGCCACTCTGCCGGGCCGCTGCAGGGAGCACAGGGTGCTCTCCTCCGAAGTGTGCAGAACAAGCCTCACAGTTTCAGAGAGCCAAGGCTGGGGCCCCAGATAGCAGGCTCACATGGGCTCTGATTCAAGAGGGTGAGAGAATCCTGAGCACGTCCTGTAAGAAACGTGTTACTTCAGGTCCGGGGGAACTCAGGTCCAGGCCGACAAGTCCTGGGGGCATTATTTGCTTTGCTTTCTGCAGCATGATCCAATGGCAGCACAGCTCAGGGTCTGCCCACCCCGCCCCCGCCCTCAGGGATGTGATCATTCTGGGGAAGCTCATCACTGTGACAGCTGAGTTTTACAAGTAGTTGAGGGCATGTCTCTTTCAACACAAGAACCTTTAGATTATCTACCACTGGGATGGACAGGATTGTGGGATTTGCGGTCCTCGGTGTGTTGGTTAAGAACATGGGCTGTGAAGCCTGACACCTGGGATTTGACCTCTGGCCTTCACCTCCCTTGACTTTGGTCTCTTCACCTGGAGCCTGGAGACCTTTCCTACAACCTGGCCATGAAGTTTAAATTGGGTGATGTATGGAAGGTGCTCATTACAGTGCTGGGTAATGGCCCAAATTGCCATCTAGAGCAGGCTCCTAGTAATAATTAAACACAGTTGTTCATCTCTTGATGTCCCTTCAGCCAGCCTTCTCCTCCCTCCAGGTTCCTGGCTCAGAGCCCTTTCCTCAGCCTTCCCTGTCTTGGCAGGGCCTGAGGACTGCAGGAGGCAAAAGAGGAACACAGGGCTCAAGGAATGGTGTGAAAACCCAGTCTTGTCCAGGTGGCATTGAAGGGAGCAGTGTTTGCCAGAAAAAAAAAAAAAAGTTGATTAGTAATGAATTAAATGATAGTAGCTGGCAACATTTGGTTGCATGTCAGTGAGGGCCCAGAAGAGAACAGCTCTACATTATTCTGTCCTCATTGGAATGAGGTAGAGGGGATTGGTAGGTGCCAGCCCACTCCTTGGTAAGGAGGAGCTAAGCAATGTGGAAAGCCCACTCTCGTGTCTCCTGGGGATTTGTTTTCTATAGGCCAATCCCAGTGCCCTAAGCCACAGGTTCAGGACTCCTCACCAAGAGTCCCTTTGGTGCCCTGAGCAGGACACTTGAGGTCTGAGCAGCTCTGGTTCTGTACACAGGAGCAGGAATAGAGCTCCAGGAGGCTTTGGGGCCACACTGTGGGGGAATCTGAGTTCTCAGGTGCAGGGGAACTCCGAGGGGAATGTGGGACACTTGTGGTGATCGCGGGTGTCTAGTGAGATCAGGAACGCACAGCACATAAAAATGGCACTCTTCCTTTGCAGGTCTGGTGCCCCTGGAAGGAGCTCAAGACACCATCACCATTTTCCAGCAGGTTTACCTCTGGAAAGGTAAGCTGAGTGGTGGTGAGTGGGACGCTTGTTCCCTGACGTTAGCCCCAGCCCTAGTTCACAGGGCGCTCCGCTCCCCGTAGAGACAGGTAGGGGTGTTTTCTAAGGAGTGTTGCCTGTGGGACAGGAGGCCCAGCTCCTCATTAGGTAAGATCCAAGTCTAAATGGAAGGTGAACAGCGTGGAAACCCAAGGAAGTACGGCAGGGGAGCTCTGTGTCCCTGGGAGATGGGGTTCACTGACAAGCTGTCCTGTATCAGAATGGGCGCGTGGAGGCTGCCACCAACCTCAGGAGGCACTTCCCAAGGGGACTTGCCTCTGTATCCCTCTCCACAAGGCTCAGGGCAGGGGACCAGGACCCTAGGAGAGTGGTGCCATGGAACTTTGTTAAATGTTTTCAAATTCCAATGTGTCTGCTGACCACATTCTGAGCCTCCAGGACCCTAAGTGGTCTGGGATACACTATATCACCCTGGAGTCCCAGCTTTCTCAGGAGGAACATGGGGATCCCATTCCTTACCTTCTCAGGGTGTTGCAACACCAGTGTTCATGAGCATTCTGCTCCTTGTGCAGCACGGTGGACGTTGGTGGTTTGCTGTTGAGGGCTTAGCCAAAGCTGGGTCAAGGCAGGGAGTGGGCCTGGGCTGCACGTCTGTTCCAGGTCTCATCTGCAGCATGTAGCTGGGCCCCATAAGCGTTTCCTATACTCCTGCCACCACTGTTTATTAAACCAAAGGAATGTCCCTCCTTCCCCTCCTCATTACAAGCACTCTTATTCCTTCTAGATTCCGACATGGGGTCAAGGCCGGAGTCCATGGGATGTAGGAGAGATGTGGAACCAGGGCCAGGATTTCCACTGGTGACAGGTATCGACCCCGGACACACTAGAGTGCGTGGCTATGGGGATAAGGTGGCAGCACAGGGCCTCATCCATGAGCATACCTGTTGCTGTCACTATTCCGCTCTAAGCTTGTGACCCAATTATACACTACACAAATATGGGGGCTCAGATGGGCACATGGCACAGAAAACAGGGCAGAATCATTGCAAATGTATTACTGTTTCTAGAAACAAAAACATCAATAATAACTAACCCAGAAACAAATCTACCTGCATTACAGAGCAAGGCTCAGCCTCTGTCAGTGGCTTCACTAGGTCAACCCTGAGGAGTGAAAGCAGAACATAGATATTCCTGGACCGTTTGATGAGCAGATGGCCAGGAGATTCTTTTGAAACAGTCCTGACATGCAGTGGAAACATTAACAGGGACAACACAGTGCAGTGTCTGAGACTTCTCTGCCTCCAGGACCCACAGTTGCTATTACAGAGGTGGAGCTGAAACTTGGGAGTGGGGGGAGGAAGGAGAAGGAGAGAGTGTTAGTCAATTTTGTGCTGCTATAACAAAATCCCACCGACTGAGGTTCTTTATAATGAACAGATGTTCATTTGGCTTATGGTTCTGGGGGCTGGAAGTCCAAGACCAAGGGGTCACATCCAGTAAGGGCCTTCCTGCTATGTATTTACATGGCAGAAGGCATCAGAGGAGCATGACAGAGTAAGATGGCGCAGAACCTGATTTTATAAGCCATTTGTGGGGCACAGCCCTCATGGCTGATCACCCCTCATCATCTCCCCGCATTCTTGCACTGGGAATTAAGTCCTAGACACTTGGACACTGGGGGACATGTGCTCCATAACAAAGTGAGGCAGACCAGTCCTCCAGCACAGGGAGCAGCCCAGAGCGGAGACTAGCTCTGGGGCCATGGCATGGCTGCATGGCTGGGTGCTGAGACAGATGATGCGAGAATGAAAGGACGTGGCCCACCTCGTCTTCACATCTCCTGGTGCTTAGCTCACACCTGGGAAATGGCCGTTCCTTCCCTGTCCCGAGATTCCGTGCAGCTCAGATGGCATGTTACACCTAAGGCACTGAAATCAGGCTCCTCCCACAGGAATGGGTGAGCCCTCTTGGGTTCATTCGGCACTGGAGCTGCTGGGAGCTGTGAGGAGTGGCTCCCAGCTCAGAGTGGGGTCTTGGTCAGGGGACCATGTTCAAGTCCTACTCTGTCTCTGCCTGTGGAACTCTAAGTGGGTGGGTCACCTTCTCTGAGCCTCATTTTCTTCATCTGTAAGTGAGAATCATGACCACAGCACAGGGCGATTTGGGAATGAGATGGAGGTAATTCTGTAAACCACCATGACCCGGAGCACATGCTCATGAATTGGCGCTCATGAATTGGTGTGTTGGGGTTATGATGCTGGCACAGAGCCTGGCTCACAGCTTTCAGCCAGCGCTATCCCCTTCTTCTCTCTTCCTGTATTTCCTATCAGACAGCAGATCCCAGTGTGGATAGGAAGGAGGGGCACAGATGGCGTTCCTGTCCCAAGCCCCCTCGGCCCAGGTGTCCTTCTGCCCCTTCAGAGGTTTTCCACTGGAAGCTTCAGTTTTGCCATCAGGGTGATGGGGGGGGGTACCTGCTCAGGGGACTTTCCCCTGCCTGTCCTTTTGGCTAGGGCCCTCTGCACCATGACCTGGCCCCTCGGCTCCTGATCTCTGCTAGTAAGTTGGCAAATCAGCCTTCCCAGAGCACTGTGTTGTTCCAGGTCACCTGTTGCTGGCCATGGCTTTCCTGCTGAAAGAGGCTGAGCAGGAAAGGCTGCAGGAGAGTGAGATCTCCTTCCTCCCAGCCTCCAGGGTACCAGGCCCTGCATCTGGGGCTTTAGATACGTCATCTCACAAACATTACCCCAACTCTGCTGGCTGGTGTTCCCATCTCACCAATGAGCAACCAGGGCTTCGCAGTGCCCCTTACAGGTGGCCCTGCAGCTCAGGTCAAGGTACATGTGTATGCAGTGGTAGCACTTGAGGACATTTTAAAATCCATCCTCAAACCCTGCCAAGGCCACATCACGGCACTCTCATGTGATTCCCGCCTCAAGGGCCCATCCTCCCTCTCCCCTGGGAGGGGAGCTCCGCGTGGTCCTCACCTTGAGGGGCTTAGGACCATTAGACAGAGCTCAGCTTGGTTTCCCTTTCGCAGTGCTCCCATTCCTGAGCGAAGGGAGACAAACACCTGCAGGAGAAATCCCACCGAGGCAGGGCGCAGGCTGCCTGCGTTCATGTTCTGGTGTCTGTGGGAATGAGCGCTGTGATTCAGGTGCAGGAGGAATCCCCCTCTTTCTGCAGCAGGTTGCTGCGGTGGGTCTGCATGTTTGAGACGAGCATGAGGACACAGCAAGAGCAGACCCCGCTGCAAGCCCCCCACCCAGGAAAGTCTGGGCCCCTCTTTGACTAGAGAGACTCGTTGTCGGTTTCCTATTCCCCAGACCGACAAAGGCCAAGGACCTCGACTCTCCTCTCTTTCAGATTTGACAGCAGAGCTCTTCTCCCCTGTGGACCTTACCCAGGTCACCATCAACGCAAGCCAACCCCTGCCCGGCCAGCAGTCCTGGCTTTTCAAACGCCTGTTTTCCGCCCCGCAGGCAGAACGCTGGTGCCTCTCTCGTGAGTATCCTCAAGCCCAGTCCTCCTCCTTCCAGACCCTGTGGGGCACACCGCAGGCCTACTTCAGCCCCTGCTGGGCACAGAAAAGGTCAACTCAGAGAAGATGACCAGGGGCCGCTGTCCTCCTAGGAGAAAGACGGGAGCTAAGGCCTGTCCCCCAGAAACTCAGTGTGGTCCTTCTCTGTTCTGCTTCAGACCTCGTGTCCATCTGTCCATCTGTTCATCCATCTATCCATCGGTTCTAGGCCTGGCATTTGACTTTGCGGATTAAAAACATACATAAATAAAAGGAATCAGCAAAGTTCTTTGCCCTCACAGATGAGAATGAGCTCACAGATGGACACGGGTGTGGGGACAGGGAGGTCATCACAAAGCTGATTTTACAGTCCCATGGCCTCTGGTCAGCAGGTCCTGAGTGTTGTCTTTCACCTCTGGTATTGCTCAGTGTGGGGCCCAACCCTCACTCCACCTCACTCCACTACACCTGTCTTCTGTCCTCACTCAGGGCCATCTGGGCCCTCTCCAGCCAGCAGAACCCCAGTGTTTAGGCTTTTGTGTTGTGCCTTACAGACTGGACATCCATGACTGCCCTGGGATTCTGCCTTAAAAAGAGATCCGACCTGCCATTTCCTCCCAGGAGATCTTTAGGGGGAACTCCCCTTGGACCTCCCAAGGACTGAAACCCGCTCTCTTCCAACAGGCTGTCTCCAGGAGCCTGCTTTCTGTCAGCTGGTGGAGGTGACAGACAGGGCACCCTTGTACTTCACCTGCTCCCTCTACCCAGAGGCCCAAGCATGTGATGATGTCCTAGAGTCCAGCTCCAGGGGCTGCCGCCTAACCCTGCCCCACCAGCCAAGTGCCCTATTCCGGAAGAAAGGTGAGCACTTGGTGGGGTTTGCATGACACGGATTTCTAATGGGCTGCTGCCTCCGTGGTTTTAGAAATGTCCAGGTTAATATATCATTTTCTAAAAAAATTTAAATTGTCCATGCTCCCTGTAGAGGCGTAGAGTGATCCAGAAATGCATTGTGTTGACTTGGAGAGGAGTCCTGCTCTGGAGCCCAGCTCTCAGAGAGGGCCGCAGGTGGTGTACTCCTCAGCTGGAGCTCCACGTGGGAATAAGCCTGTCCTGCTCTTTCCTCCCCCCACTCCCGCATTTTAGCTCCACCTCAGTAGTAATGGCTGTGAAAGGCAGGACTCGGCCACAGAGAGCTTAACGCGCCAGCTGGCGATTCTCTCCAAGGACATCAGGGAGGACATATCTGTTCTTTTTCACCCTGTGCAGCCTCTATTTCCCTCGATACTGTTCCCTTCAGTTCCTCTTGTGTCTTCTTGGTAGGAGGCCCTTCTCAGGTGTCAGGTGGCCCCTGGTTTTCACAAGAGGCCATGAGACAACTGGAAAGTCTGACAGTTCTGAGGGAGCTTGTCGTGGGTTCTCTGAGGACAGTGTGGTCGGGCCACCCATTGGTCACGCCTGCTGTCAGCACCTTTAGGTCCTTCCTCCAGGGGAGTACCTGCAGGGGCGTGGATAGGTGTGGCTGCTTGGAAAGTTGTAGTAGTCACGTGGAGGTCATGTGGAGGGACCTCCTCTTTTACTGAGGTGTTCATGTGTCCACTCCCTGGGCACCCAGGAGACCCTGTCTCCTTGCTCAGAAGGAAGAAACTTCCGTCTTCTCTGGTGGTGGGCAGGGCACTTCTCAGTTGGGGCATACAGAGGAGGTGCCTGCAGACGAGTTCTACTGAAAGAGATTTTCAGCTCCTCCCTGGCTCAGGCCACCTTCTCCCCTGGCTGCCAACACCAGGGTCGTCTGCGAGACCAGAGGCACATGGACCTGTGTCTCGGTTCCTCCCACAGGAAAGTGGAGTCTGCCTTCTTAGATCTGAGGGGCCAGACGTTACCCCTCCCTGTGCCTTCCAGCCCCCCCAGAGGGCGTGACTGCGCCGTGCCCTCGCCCCCTTCTCTTTACCCTCCTGGGTTTCCTTCACTGTTTTTAGTGAGGTTTGGGGTGAGCGCTGAGTGCAGATTCACGTGTTTACTGTGCCGTCTTTAAGGGGAGCTGGGTCTGGATTTTTCTCTTGACCTCGTATTTCCACAGGTGTAACACACTTTTCTCTCAATGCTGTCATTCCTTTCTCATGCAGTTGTCCTGGGAGAAAGAGTGAAGAACTTTTACACTCGCCTGCCATTCCAAAAGCTGACGGCCATTGCCATCAGAAACAAAGTGCCCATGTCTGCAAAACCCATTTCCGACGGGTGAGTGGCCCTGCCTCACCCAGAGTGTTCAGGAAGACTCTCCGTCCGGCTTCCCGGAGGAGGGCAGCCATAGCACAGGGGAAGGCAGGGCACCACAGAGCTACGTGGCCCGGGGGCTGGGGGGTAAAAGGCAGTAAGGAGGGAGCCATAGCCAAATTGCTAAAAGTACACACCAGATTCAGCTCTGAGCCCCAGGCAGTTGATGGAAAAGAGTCATATTGAACTGCATCTTATCAACTAATAAAAATTGCCAAACATGGTAATAACTTGATCCTCAAAGCCTCACGGTACTGTTTAGAGTCTGGAGAACAGTTAGAACTTTTAATAGACCACAGGTTCATAAGGATATTTTAAAAAATTATTTTCAAAATTTGTGTGTTTATTTGCTCTGCTCTTACCTGGTTGTTCTAAAGGGTGAGGCTTCTCGGCCCAGCTCACGGATTCCATCCCTGAGGCACCAGAGGGCTTCTCACGAGCCACATCCCTGGTGCCTCCTAAACCACGTTCCGGCACAGGGCTGGGGAACTGGGGTTCTAAGGAATTTCCAGGAAGTCCACCACTGATTGTTTTGTACTTTAAAGTCATTGATCCATGAACTGTTGATCCAAGAGTGCTATTGGGTTGTTAAACTATACCACGTTGCTGCATTTAGGATCTACATTTGAAAATGAGGTAAAGAAGATACCAGCTGATGTTTCTTGAGATCCAGCCAGACGTCGCCCATGTGAGGGGAGGGTGGAACCAGGGGCCAGCCAGGCCTGGTGCTGGGACAGGTGCAGAGCTTGTGCATCCCGACTCAAGGCGTGTTTGGCTGGGAAGGCCCAAGGGCCAGCCTGGAGCTTAGCCACGGGCTTCTGAGAAAGGAAAGGAAGTGGCAGGTGGGCGGGGACCTGGAGAGGGAAAGCAGAGGTGCTGGCCTACTCCTGGGCGCAGACACAGCCAACACTGGGGAAGTGCCCTGTGCACACAAGCTTCCACTACTGGTTTCTGGAAGGTTCAGGGAAGGTGAACAACAAGAACGAAGCAGGGTTCCCACACCAAAGGGACAGAGGGTTTGGGTAAATTCTCAGGGATCCGGAATGAGCGGTCAAACTCAGACATGCGCTCAGGGTCCAGGGAACTTAGAGCCAAGCCCTAGAGAACTTGATGGGAGCTACTAAATTCCTCCTTCCATGGCTGGTCTTAGAAGTGGCAGTGGGGTCTACCCCTGGTGGATAAGCAGGTAGGTTCTGGTAGCCTGCAGGGAGCTGAGCCAGAGGACAGAAGCGTACTGCTAGGGCATGGTTAGTCCATGTCGTGGAGTGAGTAGAGGGAGCCCACGGGGACACTCAGCTCACCAGGCCCCTGGCTGGGCTCCCTGGCTCTGAGCCCATGGAGCCCTGTTTTTAGGGAAGCCTTCCCTGCCATTGTGTCCTTTTCCCTGAGCCCAAAGCTGAGACTTCCCCTCACTCAAAAGGATTGTGGAGCACTTTCAGGATCCCAGTTCAGCTTGAGTTGTAGCCTGGCACGGAACCCGTGCTTGGTGAACAAGTGAGTGGACCAATGAAGGGTGACTAGGCCACAGTTTGGGAAAAGAGCAGAATTTTGTTTTCAGGAGGAATCTCAAAGCTAGGAACACACTCCTGCTCATTGGCCAAAGCACCCACCCTTGAGTAGCCACAAAGAAAGCCGGTCCCTGGGCCCACCGAGGTCTTCAGGCCTTTCTTTCTTTCTTTCTTTCTCTGCTGATGCCAGGTTCTTTGAATGCGAGCGCCGGTGTGACGCGGACCCGTGCTGCACTGGCTTTGGATTTCTTAATGTTTCCCAGTTAAAAGGTAATGATCCCAACTCCCTCTCCCTGTGCCCAGCACTTCACAGTCTAGAAACCACATTCACATCTGTGACCTGTCTGGTCCTCGGACACTCCTTCAGGATGCCCCTTCACAAGAAGGGGCGTGGGCTCAGAAATGATTATTAGTGTGATGGTGGGACACGGCTTCTGGTGGGGTGACCTGTGGACCTCACAGAGGCGTTTCTGCCGGACCCAAATAGCCGTCCTTCCTTCCATGCTCCTCGGAGATGTCCTCTGCTCGTGGTTCAGAACTCCCATCCAGTGGCTTGGTGGGGTGAACTTTGGATACCCTCATATTTTAATCTGTGTTTAAAACATGGTTCAGTCACTTACTGGTGGAGTGGTACTGGATAAGTCACAGTCTCACCTACGAATAGGAATACACCTTTACAACTATGTCCTCATCAGGTTGTGAGAGGACCAGGTAAAGTGACACGAGAAGCCCCAGTGCAGCTCTGGTACGTGGTAGGCCGGCACAGTGAGCAGCAGCTGTCTCTGTCCCTGAGCCCCCGGCCAGAGGCTCTCGAGTGCAGGCACCAGGTTTCCCTCAGTGGCTGAGACCTACCTGGAATGGCGGGGTGGCCCCCAGTGTGTGCTGGACCATGATCTGCAGAGTTCTTCTCATCCAATCAGAATCTCCCCTTGTGTTCATTTTTCTGGTCTTGGCTATTTTGCTCCAGGAGGAGAGGTGACATGCCTGACCCTGAGCAGCATGGGACTTCAGACGTGCAGTGAGGAAAACCCAGGAGCCTGGCGCATCTTGGACTGTGGCTCTCCTGACACAGAGACCCACACCTATCCCTTTGGGTGGTACCAGAAGCCCAGTGAGTAACCAGCTCCTCACAGCTCTGTGGGAACCTTTGGTTGACTGTGTCCCAACCGTGCATTAGGACAGTGTCCTGGGGCTGGGAAGGAGAGTGGTCAGGGTTCACTGGGTGCGAGCCACAGAAACTGATTGCATTAAACTTAAGCAGAGAAGAAATGTGTTGGGAGTCTTCTCATTGGCTGAACAGAAAGATGACCCACTAGACCTCAGGAGGGGTGAAAATGGACCAGACTCCATGGCTGGATTCAGCAAGAACAAGGGGCCGGCTTTTTAAGGTGCCATAGTTGTCTCCCATCTGCTCCATGGGGTTTCTTCTTGTGATCAGGCTTTAAATCCAGGGAAGAGAGCATGGGTTGTTAGTCCACCCATGACAGAAGGAGGGTCAGGCAGCTTGAGCCAGTGCCAACAAACCTGGGGTTGGAGGGAGGTTCCTCCAATTATAGCATGTCCATCGTGTGACAGACAGGTGCTGGACCCACATGGGGTGTCACTCGGTATCCATGGTGCCCTTTGGAGTGGACATAATCGCCTCCATTTTAGGGTGATAAGTGTGTCGCATACAAAGTTGAAGGTGCTTGGCCCAAACCTCACAACCAGTCAGGAACAGAGTGAAGTTGCAAACCCAAATCTGGTGACCCCAATCTCCCTGTAGGATGTTGTCTCTGGCAGGTCTTCAAGCTGATAGATGTTAGGATGTCCAGAAGCCTGTTCAGATGGTTTCCCCAGCTCACATGAATGACAAGCAGTGACTTAGTCAAGTGAGGATGAGGAAGGCCAGCAGACTGGTAACCCAGCCCACCAGGGGTGCCCCTAGTCCAGAGCTTGGGAACTGAGAGGAGCACAGGAGGCTCCCAGCAGGACTGGCCCTCCACCCTGCTGAGCTCTGCTTCCTTGACCTCCTGCTGGGAGTAGGTTTTTTTTTTTTTGGTGGGGGGGCGTGGGGATTAATTATTTCCAGAATGACTGGAATCTTGCTGCTGACGCCTGCCTTCTGCCTCTGTGACTTGGTCTGAATCCACTCTGTTGGCCTTTTCTTTTAGCATCTTGAATTATGTTA
The DNA here is from genome assembly GCF_045843805.1 of Urocitellus parryii. Taxonomy (NCBI): domain Eukaryota; kingdom Metazoa; phylum Chordata; class Mammalia; order Rodentia; family Sciuridae; genus Urocitellus; species Urocitellus parryii. Next base: position 9,069,529 of record NC_135537.1, on the reverse strand, counting down.
GGCAACCTGGAGAGCTGGGTAGTGAAGTAGCGTCCGTGGGTTTCTCCTCAGGGAAGGGTGCTCCACTGGGGGCAGTCCCCTGCTCTAGCCGGCAGGACACAGAGGAGGGACGCTTGCCCAGGACGCTGCCCCTGAGGACAGCCTCCTGGCCCGACTCCCCCCTCAGCGCCTCACCCTGCCAGAGTGAAAAATGCCGTTTTCCATCTTCACATGAGTCATGGAAGAGTTGGGTAAGAAGGAGCTCGAGCAGTACTCCATCTGCCGGAAATGTAACAGAATCAGAGCAGGCAGCACAGCTCTCGACAGGAGCTGGCAAGGGAGCACCCCGCGGTCCTGGTCGTCCCCACTCATTCCAGCTGTTCAGCTGTTCTGCTTCTTTCCATCGCCTGCCCAGACCACTGGCTTTTTCCAGGATGTACTCGGTGGGGTCATACTGGGGACTCAGGGGTTTTGAGCAGAAACCACAGGGCAGGGAGTGAAGACCCACAGAGGGGCTCTCACTCGGCAAACATGGCCTGATCATCTGCCAGACCTCTCGTTCTGCAAAACTGGCCCTCTGATCGCTGAGCTCTTACTGTGTGTCTGTCTGGATGCCCGGCATGCAGCAAGCATGACCTCATTTAGTCCCCACACCTAGGTCAGATGAAGAAATAGTGGCTCAGAGAGGTTAAATCACTCAGCCAGGGGCACACAGCAGGTAAATAACAGAGTTAGAATGGGGACCTGGGCCTTTACTACTCTAGAGACTGTCGCATCACTGAGTGTGAAAAGTCAGAGGCCTCTCTCTCTCTCTTTTAACATTTTATTTATTTATTTTTAATTGCTTTTATTTTTTAAATACATGACAGCAGAATGCATCACAATTCTTATTGCACATATAGAGCATAATTTTTTATATCTCTGTTTGTATATAAAGTATGTTCACAGCAATTCATGTCTTCAAACATGTACTTTGGATAATGATGTCCATCCATCACATTCCACCATCATTGCTAACCCCCTGCTTCCTCCTTTCCCCTCTCACCTCTCTGCCCTATCTAGAGTTCATCTATTCCTCCCATGCTCCCTCTCCCTACCCCACTATGAGTAGGTCACCTTATATCAGAGAAAACATTCGCCATTTGTTTTCTTGGGGTTGGCTAACTTAGCATTATCTTCTCCAACTAAATCCATTTACCTGCAAATGCCATGATTTTATTCTCTTTTATTGCTGAGTAATATTCCATTGTGTATAAATGCCACAATTTTTAATCCATTCATCTACTGAAGGGCATCTAGGTTGGTTCCACAGTTTAGCTATAATGAATTATACTGCTTTAAACATTGATGTGGCTGTGTCCCTGTACTTAAGTCCTTTGGGTACTTCTCAGAAGAGGATATTCAATCAGTCAACAAATATATGAAAAAAATGTTCATCATCTCTAGCAATTAGAGAAATGCAAATCAAAACCACTCTAAGATACCATCTCACTCCAGTCAGAATGCCAGCTATTATGAAGGCAAACAACAATACATGTTGGCGAGGTGTGGGGAAAGGCACACTCATACACTGCTGGTGGGACTGCAAGTTGGACAGAGGCCTTTCTCTAGGCACTCAGTCTACTGAGGAGCCACAGACTCTAGATTCATGAACCATCCTGGTGCTGGGTCTCTAATGTCGTAAACCAGAAGCTCTGAAAGTTGTTAATTGTTTATACCATATCCTGTCTGGTGTTGGATACTGAGAAATGCAAGATTAATAAAATATGGTCATTTTTCTTAGCTTCAGACTAGAGGGGGACATGAGCGTCTATGAGTAGGAATAGCATGAAGGGCTGTGGACTAGCGTGAGTCTCAGGCATTAAGTGCTGCGGGATCCAGAAATCAATCCCACTTGGGAGTCCTGGACATTTGCTGCTGAACACCTTCTGTGGGCCCCCTTCTAGCTCCAAAGGTCACTTCCTGCAGTCTACTGCCCAGGCAGGCCGCCTTTCACACACAGGCTGCCTGCTGTCAGAATTGGGTGTGAGAGGAGGGAAGGAATGCTACGGAGCCCCACCTGTTGTTCTGCCTCACAGGGTCCTGGGCGGGGCCACCTTGGGCTGTTGCTGGCTCATGGGCATTCTGGATAAGTAGCTCTGTGGTTCCCTTTCACAACAGGAGGGTGGCTGCCAGCGGCTGTGTGCTGTGTGTGGCATAACTGCCCCTCGGAATGGAGCAGGTTTTTCTCCCTCCAGGGGTCTCCATCAGAAGTGGGGGTGGGGTAAGCCTTGAGTCTATAGGACCCTCCTCCTAGGGCCTAGGCACAGAAACGGAACCTCACTGAAGAGAGTAGGCTGTCCTCCCTGTGGGTCCTGCTGAGCAGCACTAAGCCCCTCTTGTCTCCTGTGTCCTTTGAGCCACAGCAGACACAGGAGTGGGTTCAGCACCTTAGTGTGTCTGGGATCCTGTCTTCCCTGGTAGACAAACCACACTAGCATACTGTTGGAATATTCCAGTGCATAAGTTGACACCGTCATTACCATGTCCCATCCTTATCTGTGAATCAGCCAAGCGCAAGTTGTAGGGAACGGTCTCTATGGGGCAGGGAAGGCTGGGCCTCTGCCCGAAAGGGTGGCAGGACCCTCCTTGCCAGTTCTCGGCCAGCACAGGAGACAGGAACTGTACCAAGGAATTTGTGTGAAGAATCTCAGCCACAGGTGCTGGCCTTGCTCAAGGCTCTGGTCAGCGCTAGGTTCCCTCTTGTTGAGGAACTGCCCTGGGAAGGGACAGGAAGTGATGTTCACTGAACTCTGCCCAATGGGGCACAGAGGGTGGGACACCCTGCCACCAATGGTTGCCTGTCCGGCTAAGGAGGCAGGCACTTCCCCTGGATTCACTTACGTCTGTGAAGTGAGTCCCCTTCCTACCCCACCCAGAGGAGGTGAGCCTTCTCTCTGGGACCAGAGAATGGCAGTGCTGTCATTGTTGCTCTGGTGGGACCCACTGGAGGTGGGGAGGTGTGTCTCCAGAGCTTGACAGCTAAGGGGGACTTCTACCTGGGATAGTGCAAAGTGCCTCCAGGGAAGAGTCGGCCTGGGGTACAGGCAGAGGGAGGAGGCAAGAAGGAACCTGTGTCACTGCTAGGAGACACCAGGCTGCAGGCTCCAGGGAGGCCTAGTCCTGTCTCCCAGCCCCAGGGGGAGTGGCCAGCACACCCACCATTGCAACCCAGTTCTTGTTCCCTGCTCATGAACAAAGGGTGAAGCTGAGCCTCCCCACGTTCCTGAGACAAAGGCACAAAACCGACAGTAGGAGCACCCAGAGGGCCTCCAAGAGCTCTTTCCTGTCCAAGGGGAACAGGAAGCTCTGTGTTTTAGCTCAGTGCCGGTCAGCAGAGGCTCCAGCTAGACAGTGACAAATGCAAATGAGGCTATTTGCAGCCCTTATGCGTAGCAGGATGCAGAGAGGAAATGCATCCATCCAGAGGGCCAGGATGGGAATGCGGGGGCAGGGGGGCTGCTCTGTGGTCACCAATGCCTCAGAGCCCAGAGCTTCCTCAGAGGGGTGGGCTGTGGGGTGGTGTCTCCTCTGCTATTAAAGAGAACCAGGCTGCCCCTCCTATCTGCAGCTGTGCATGGCCTACAAGTGGGGCAGGGTCTTTGCCTTGTCTATGAAGTCAAATGGGTCTTCTAAAAAAAGAAATTCTCACAGTTTCTTGCTTCTAGCCAGTGCACTTGGGCCCTGTTGCAGTTGTAGATATGGAACAGGGCCTGGGAAGGAAGAAGCAAGTTCCTCTAACTGTGCCTTTGTGTGACCCATGTAGAAAGCCCACATCAGGTCAGTCCACCCTAGGACCTGTTCCTTATCACCTCCATCTGGGAACAGCTCCCACAGTTCACCAGCCCAGACCTGGCCAGGCACCAGGTTGGTGTTTGTATGCACTCTCTCATTTAATCCAACAACCTGATGGGGTAGGGCCTATTCTTACCCCAACTTGGTGCTGTGCTGGCAAGTATTTCACAATTGGCCAAGGTGGGGGTGAGAGCTATTTCTTATTCACAACACTTCTGACACCAAATGTGTGGGGTTTATTCCTCTTACACCAGCAAATTCTCTAATTCCTGGACACCATCAGTATGTACAATAATTGAATTCAATTCCGACACTAAGAAACTAGACTGAAAGTCAGAACCCACTGTCAAACCGTCCCTCATTGCAAAGCCAGGTCCCACTGCACTCAGAGCACCTGGCCATAAATTGTGGATTCCTGTGGTAATCTGCACGAATAGAAGCTAGTTATCATTACTAGTTCATTATAAAAGCTATAACTTGGACTAGGGTGTTGCTCAGTAGTAGAGAGCTTACCTACCATGTGTGAGGCCCTGGGTTCCATCCTCAAACACACACACACACACACACACACACACACACACACACACACACACGAAAGTGTTACCAGCTCAGTGAGGCTGCTCATTGGAGCAGAGAGAGAGGCCCCAATGAGCAAGGGAGGGTCAGGCCAGCTCTCAGGATGAACAAGCTAGTTTCATTCTTATAAAGGGTGGTCGGATGTGCTAGCTAGAGTTGGAGAAAGTTAATTGACTTTAAGTGCATTTTAGAAGTTTTTTTCTCCCCTGGTCAAGCACTATAACCCGAGGGAGGGGGAGTTGGCCATTGTGGCACCAAACAGCACATCTCTCATGGGGTGCTGAGTGCTGTGTGAGTTCCATGGTTCTTAAGAGAACAGGGGGGCGTGGACAGCAGATGCCATAGTAAGACCAGGGCCTTGGGATCTCGCTGTCCTGGTGACTCTTCAACAGCTCTGTCCTCTACATTGTGCATCTTTGGGCATTTGTTGCAAGGGTGTCCTGGCTCAATGTGCACCTGGTTTCTGAGGATGGCAGGACTGTGGAGAGGGAGAGGGATGAAGCCGTGAGCTGAGGCCCGAGAGCAGGGAGAGGCAGGCGCCCTTCCACAGTAGCCAGCAAACCAGGGCTGAGGCCGAGTGATGCGTCTGCCCTCTTCCCTGGGGTCCCGGCCTGACTCAGAGGAGATGCACAAGGCAAGGAGGGGTGGCGGCAGCTTCCTGGCCCAGTCTGGGTGCATCCCCTCCCAGCACCTCCCTGCTCTTGCTCCTGGAAGCTCCCCAAACCCACTCTCTAGGGGTTTCTGTGGAAGTTCTGTTCGTAGGCAGTTTACTCCGTCATTGCCACTGGTGAAGGAATGGCCCCTCTCCAGCCCTATCCTCTCCATAGAGGTCTGGGAGGGTTGAAAACCCTCTGATCCTGCCTTAGCCTTGGTGGCCACTACCCCATCCCGAAGCTCTTTAGCCCCACCCCATGATTGCGGGTCAGCTCATTAGTGTGCACTTTACACTCCAGAGAGCCTAAGGGCCCTAGAAGCTCTTGTTTCAGGAACCAGAGACTAAAATAAGATGTTGTAACAAAAGATGCTTCTGTCCCCCTATCATTGAGGAAATGACAGGGTTTTGGAGCTCTGTGCCAAGAGCTAAGCTGAAGAACAGCTCTATTTCCTGTTATGTTACAATATCATAAGTGCACCCCACCGTCCCTGCTGTGAACACCCTGGCTGACTGCAGACTGTCAGCTCGCTGCTGCGGAGAGCAGAGCAGGGAAGCCGCTGCCCAACTGGCTCAGGGCGCCCTTGGGCCGCAGAGCCCAGAGAGGTCATGTTCATCTGTTCAGCAGGTCAACTAGCTGAGCAGCTTTCCACACAGGAGGTGCCCAAGGGAGAGTCCTCCGGGAGTTTCGTCCTCCCAGTGACTGCTCTAGAGATGTTTTCAGTTCCCATTCCTGGACACCATCAGCATGTGCAATAACTGAATTCAATTCCGACACTAAGAACCCTCAGGGCTTGGGAGGGGAGTGAGGAACCCTCAGGGCTCGCCCTGCGCTGGACCCCGCAGGGGCTGTGCAGCTGACCGCCTGTCCTCACTGATGTGGGAGGAAAAGGGGGAGACAACTGCAGCAGACTGGGGCCAGTGCTCTGCACAGCGGCTCCGGCTCCCCAGCACCGGGCCGCGGCTCCCTCGCCTGCCCCATCTTGCAGCAGTAGACGTGGAGGCTCCTTTTTCCATCAGCATTGTGCACGGGTTTCCTTTACAAACAGAGCTTGCTTTGAATCTTTAGATAGATTTCTAGAAGCCAAACTGCTGGGCATTTGAGTGCCCTCACCTCAATATAGATAGTCAAATTGCTCCCTGAAGAGCACACTCTCAAGATTCTTATCCTGAGAATCTCTTCCAGGAAGTACAGTCATTTAGACAAACAAGTGACAGCAAGGCGGGGTGACAAGCAGGGAGCTGCTGGCAGGGTGTAGCGCAGTGGGGAGGAAGTGGGTAGTAGTAGTGTTCTGTGTGGATGTGGATGGTGTGAGCCTTGGGTCAGTGGTCCTCAAAGGGTGTCCCTGGACCACAGCACAGCATCACCTGGAATCTGCTAGAAAGGTCACAGGGAAGCCCTAGCCACTGCAGGATCAGAAACTCTGGGTGGGGCCCTGCAGGTGTTTTCAAGCCCTCCTGGTGACTCTGATGCCTGCTGAAGACTGAGAACCAAAGCCTTAGCATGACGGTGGCCGGTCCTTCCAGCAATGGAGCCAGCTGGGGAAGGACAGTGCGAGGGAAGGCGTGGAGCCTGAGGGGCTGGCATCTCTGCCTCAGGCAGCTAGAGCAGACTGCACAGGCTGCACCACTTATGAGGAAAACAGGCCTATTTCTCACAGTTCTGGAGGCTGGGAAATCCAGTGTGAAAAGAGCCTTCTTGCCGTGCCTTTACATGGTGGAGGGCATCACATGACGAGGGAGAGAGAGCAAGAGAGAGCAAGAGAGAGCAAGAGACGCGAGGGAGAGAGCCTGCTTTTGTAACAGAGCCCCTCCTGAGATACCCGACCCGCTCCCCCTGCAGTGGCACCCAGCTTTTCTTGTGGGTGGAGCCCTTGAGATCGTCCCTTAGGGTCCCACCTCCCAAGGTGGTCACAGTGGCAACTGAATTTCAACATGAGCCCTTTTATCTGAGCACAGCTGACTGAAGTAGAGCAGGCAGGAGACACTAATGAAGGGCTCTGAACCATGGAGGCAGACTTAGATCAGAGACCATGACAACAGTGTGCACTGTGGAAGGCTAATATGATAAAGGAACAGTAGCCCGCATCTATTGAGCACCTACTGTATGACAAAACTGCATATATCAACTCCTGGCAATCTCACAACCCTGAGATTGGTACTGTTAACCCCCTTTTTATAGACAAGGAAACTGAGGACAGAGAGGGTAAGTAGTCTTCTCAAAATCTCAAAGTGGGAAAGTGTCCAAGCCCATCTTGCCATGGGTGGCTGGCTCTAGAGTCCTTGCTCTTGACAGCTGCTCATGCCTCACAGTAGTTCCCGTGAGTGCCAGGAGATCCCGTGTCAGTCCTGGTTTGGGCCATTGGAAGATAAAAGTATGGGGAGGCCTTGGCGAGTTGGATTTGTTCAGGAAGGAAGGAGGAAAGGGAGGAAGATACCAGGCCTTACAAACCACCCCCTGGGTTCGAGGGGCTTCTCATTTGATTCTCACTTCCTCCTCCTCTTAGCAACGCTAGCACTCATCACTCTGCACTGCTGCTCCATGGTATGTCAAGTTCAGACCCAGGTGTCCCCATGCCAGGCTCCCTGCCATGAACAGTTGCTGCTATTGCCCTCCTGTGCCTGGAAGTGCCAAATGTCGTGCACTGCACGTCTCCTGAGGTCTCTCAGCACCCCTCCAGGCAGGCGGTCTGTGTGGAAACAGGCCTGACCCGCTGCTGTGCCTCGCCCAGGCTCAGTCAGTAGGTGACGGGGGCAGGCATTGGTGTGGGCTGCCACATGTCCCTAGCTTCCTGCTCTCTGGGATGTGGCAGGCCTGATTATGCAGAGGTAACAAAGAGCCCCAGGTCCCAGGGCTTAGAGCAGCAGGGCGGGGGCTCCACTCCGTGCCCTCTCCCCCAAGGCCCAGGAGGTGCAGGTTGGCGCAGCCTGTCAGCAGAGTCCAGTTTCCCCACCACTACCCTGGAGCTCTGCCAAGGTCTTCAGAGCTCATGACTCTGGGGGGTGGGGGGATGAGCTAAAGGCTGCCCTTTTCTTCTTTTCAGGTGCTTACAGCGATGCCCCCAGTTTCTGTCCTTCGGTAGTCCTGCCTCCCCTCACAGGAAGAGGTGAGTTCATTGTCTTCCTGCCCTTCCTTGGGAGAGCACCATCTCCTCTTCTGTTTCCTCCTTGCTTTGCTTTTGCTTATAGTTTAGCTGGCAGCAGACTTCCCCCTGAACTCTGTATCCTGTGGGTTACACACTTGCGTGGGTAGGACTCATGTCAGCACCATGCCCACCCCACAGATGAGGAAACCATGGCTCAGAGTTACTCAAGTTCTTCCTGGAATACAGCGAATTGGGTCAGAGGAGCACTAGAGCCCAGTCCTCCAGTGTCTGTTCTGGGTTGCTTCACCTCACCAGTGAGGACCAGACCAGCACCATGCGGGGCAATGTCAAGAAGAATGTGCTGGGGCCAAAAAGTAGAAGAAGCTAGCTCCTTACTAGCTGGACTCACAGTGACTGGGGACAGTGAAGGTGACGTGAGGATGAAGCACTGGCTCCTTGCCTAGGAGCCCAGGGGCAGACCAGGGGCCCAGGAGCTCACCTAGGCTGAGGCTGCAGTTCCTGCTGCATGTTGCTTGTCTGGGTCCCCAGTCCATCCCCACGGCATGCTCTGAGTGGCCACGAGGTGGCAGAAGGTACAGGGAAGGAAGAGCTGGGAGTGTCCCTTCTTGGGACCCAGCTGGGGGCTGCAGGCCCATGTGGCCTTGCCACAGGGTTCCCTCCTCTTCTTCCCTCTGTCAGGAAATTAGAGGTTCAGCCTGGGCTCCAGGCATGGCTCAGCCAGGAGGCCACGTGATGCTAATTCCTGGCCTGTGACATGATGTCTGAGGGGTCCTGGACACCTGTTATTATGGCCTTGCTGAAGAGCTGAACATAGCTCATGTAGGATGGAGTCATTTAATGCCAAGGCTATGGTTAAAGTATCCAATGTCCTCCACCTAAGTGGTCGGTTGGCTTCACACATGAAAATAGCTAATGTTGGGATCGTCTCCGAGAGGTGCGTGCGTGACCTCTTTCCTGGGCGTCTCTGCAGAATGGCCGTGCTGAGCACTTACACTCACGAGCAGGCACTAGCCTCTGGGAGCACAGCAACGCTGTGTGTCGTCAGCCTGCTGTGGAGAGCAGAGGTGGGGCTCACAGCGATGTCAGGACACCAAAGCCTATCTGGTGACACGTGTCTGAGCCAGACTTAATGTACACACTCAATTGAAATAATCAAAATGCCCCAGAAGACTTATGGTTAAAAATCAACACAAATCACCACTTCCCTGTATCACCTCTACCTCCAGTCACTGCCATCAGGAGCCACGGCTATCAGCTGTTTCCCAGCTTCTTTTCTCACCCTGGCCTCCACATATCTGCCCTGTGTGCCGCCACCGTCCCTTGTTCTGTCAGTCCGAGAAGTGGCTGCTGTGCTCTGCTTTGACAAACTGAGTCTAGCTGTCTCTCTTCTTCATCCTCAAAATGTGGCAACGTCAAGATGCGGATGGAATCGGGCAGACATTTAGCCAATGTGGCCACTAGTGTGGTTCCCTGCAGAGCCCAGGAGTGTAGTGCAGCCCGAGGTCGTCACGGCGCCCCAGGCCCGGGTTTTCGGGTCTCCTCCTGTCTTAGCCCCATGCTCCCTGTCTTCCATGGCCCTGGGTGTCCTGGGCATCCTGAGTCCCGTGGAGCCACGGTGCAGCTTAGTGCCCCCCTGGCAGCCCCAACAGGCACTACTCTTTCCTCTGCTGCTCTGCTCACAGGACACCGTCGCCCGCGTTCATCTAAGATGGTGTTGGAATCTCTTAGTGCTCTCCGATCACTGTCCTTCCCTCCTTCTCTCTCTTTTCTTTTCCGTTCTTCCTCTCTCTCTCTCTCTCTCTCTCTCTCTCTCTCTCTCTCTTTCTCTTTCTCTCCTACCTTCCTTCCTTCCTTCCTCCCCTCCTTCTTTCATTATCTTTATGAGTTCAAACTTTTTTTTCCCTTTTCTTAGTTTTGCACAGGTTTGTGGGAAACAAGTAGGTAAGCATGTTGTGTCTGGTTAAAAGTCATCATGTATTTTTAAGACTTTCAAATGTCTCATGGAGACTCAGTTTGTCCTCAGCACTGAGCTATATGTTTAATTGTCAACAAACCTCAGGAGCGGGTTTCTGTTATGCTTGTTTGTTATAGAAAATTCAAACAATATAGAAATGTCGAAGGCAAACCAGAGAGTCACTTAGAAGCTACTCTGTGTCAGCTCCTATGCTGGGCTTCTTACCGGCCCATCTGAGGCTGCTCTGTTCGTCTGTCCTGGTTGTAGTCCACCTGGAGTGTTGCGTAGTTTGTTGTTTCCCCTGGTGTTTCCAAATGGCCAGCTGTCCCTCTCACCATGCATCCTGCATGTTGTGTGCACATGCACTCACTCATCCATGTTCCACGCTCTGCTTGCACAACGCCACAGTCCAGCCAGGGGCTCACAGGTAAGGGCAGCACGGAGGCGACAGCCACAGCTGCCTGTCAGTTCCCCCAGGTCACTAACCCAGGCCCTGGTTGGTGGACCTCTGATTGCTTCTGACTCTGCGCATTATGAGAACCCCACCATGAGGGAGTCACTTGGTACCCGAAGCCCTTTTCTGAGGCCTGATTATTTCATGGGCAGGTTCTGCAAAGCAGAATTCTGGGATTTGAGAAATTGATATGTTAAGACTCAAGATTTATATTGCCAAATGGGTCTCCAGAGTTGTTCCTAGGTGCTCCTTAGCAGCAATGAGGCACGTATTTGCCATCTTTAAGTCTCATCAATAACTGTTAAATATGCAGAGTTGGTTTCCCAACTCTCTTACATATATAAATGTCAAATATTCTTGGTGAAAAACAAATAAACTAAAACATAAACATCTTTAGGTAATTGTATAATGCTTCACTGTTTTTGCTAAGTGTTTGCATTGCTGAGACTTGGAGTCCCCCAAAAAGGAAAAAAGAGGGTGGGTTGTAGAACATGGCCCTTCACACAGCCTGGGGACTGAGTAGGTGTCTCCCAGCAAGATCCAGATGCCGTGGTCATTTTAAATGTGCCCCTAAAGTGTGACTGAAAAGCAGAGGAGAAACTGAGGCAACTCAGTCTGTGCTGAGTTCCCAAGTGGGGGCAAGACTCTGAGCCTGTCCTCTGTGGTGGGGCCCAGGGAGGGTAAATTGGTCTGTGAGTATGTGTTCCGACCTAGAATGCGTGTGCAGGTATGTGTGCACAGTGTGTGAGGAGAATACTCACCTTTATGCATGTTCCATTCAGGAAGAAAATGAAATATTTGTGAAATACTGAACATTTATAAGTCATTTAATGCTCACGAGAAAGTCAGGTGGTGGCATGTGTGTTTTTAGAATAAGGGGTTGAATGAGCTGGGATTTGAACCCACGCCCATCTGGCTGCCAGTTAGATAAAATGACTTGGTTGAGTTCCTAGAACAGATGGCCTTCAGAGCCTAGTCTCTTGGTCTCCTTTCTCCTTTGCCTGCATGTGTGTGTGAGCTGCCCATTCAAAGTCCACTTGGAGAAAAAGATTCTGCTGCTCTAGTTGGTTGGTGGGGACAGTGGGAAGATACAGGTGGCTTCTGAAGTCTGGCGGGCCTTTCTCCACAAATGCCACCTGGTGAGACCGGCTCTAAGCCCTTCATTTCTGTTGCTCTAGAGAAGGCTGCTACCACCTTAGCTGATTTGAAGACAGCAGGAATTTGCCAGATGGGTGAGCTTCAGAAAGTCTTTCCAGAAAGAAGAGTTTGTCTGTGCAAAAGTCCAAAGCAGGAAACAGCAAGAAGCATCCAGGCACTGGGAACAGCTCAGCACAACAGGCACAGGGGGGCCTGGGGTGGGAGAGAAGACGAGCTGGGCATGGGGCCATAGGTGTGCCCTCAGACTGGGCCTGCAGCTAGAGCTCGGCAAGACCTGGGTAGGTGAGGGGATAGAAGAGCGATCATGCACAGGCACCGGTAGTGAGAGGGAGGATGACCACCTTTAGCTCATGGCAGCCTCTCTTCTGAGAATGGATTCTGTATTCCCCATTTCATTCCAGAAAAGGCACCCTGCTGGGCCGGGGTCTTTATCACCAGGGCAGGAGCTCCCAGTCCAGTCAGGAGAAAGGCTCAGGAGGAACCGCTCCAAGGCCATGAGTCCTGTGCACCGTGGGTGGCTCCAGGCTGCATGAGAAACCCACTCCCCTTTGCCTTCGCTGTAGACAGGCAGGAAAGTGCTGCAGGTGAGGCTGAGTGAGGCTGCCCTCAAGGAGGGGCGTGCGCTTGTCAGATGGTCAAAGGAGAAAGGATGAAGTCCTGGGAGGAGGCTGTGCCTGAACTTGGTTTTGGTGCAGGGGCATACAGAGTTCTGGATCACAAGGCCAGCAGGGACAGGAGTGGGCAGATGGGGATTTGAACCCACGCACATCTGGGGCCAGAAAATAAGGCACTTGTGGAACCATGAGTCACTGAAGGCCTTAAGCAGTTGAGCAATGAGCTTCCAGGCAATTCAGAGCTTCCCCATCGGGCTGCGAGGAGGATGCACTTGTGGATGGTCTGGCGAGGTCCTGAGAAAATGGGGACAGTGGCATGTGGCGTATCATTTTAGTTTCTTCAGGCAAAATTGTATGTTTTTAAACATGTGTACTTATCATTTTCTTCTTAAAATACCCACAATGATGACTCCAAAGACAGTGCTCGGGGTCAACATGAGTGCCTTCCCCAGCGTGGGTGGTGCCCTGGGATGCCTGGCCCTGCCCTCCCTACCCATGCTGGCTCTTCCAGGGCATAACCCCAGGACAAGTGACGTGCTACTTCCACCCACTATTTTAGTACTTCTCTTAGAGGAGCCACTGTAGTAAACTCAGTATTTGGATTAAAATCCAGAGAAAACAGGACATGAGGTTTTAGCATTGTGTTGTTCACATTCCAAGCAGCTCACTTGGGGAACTTCAGGATGCCCCTTGGCCAGTACCTTGATACTGAGCTCCAAATTGCAGTGGGGCTGCCAGCCCAGTGAGCTTGGCAGAGGCTGCAGCTGAGGTGTGCCAGGCAGGAGAGGGTAGGAGAGAAGTGCCCTTGAAAGTGGCCCTGCGGGACTTACCAACACCTCTCTCCCCTCACATCCTGGGGCTCAGTGACAGGGACAAGGGCTGAATTTGGATAGATGGAAAGGGCAGTGGCTGCAGGAATGGCCTTTGGGGCCCACGCAGTGGGTGGCAGGGAGCCAACCCAGTCTGCTCTGCCTCCTGTGCATGGGGCTGTGCCAGGGGCGGACGGGAGCCACTCAGTCTTTCCTGCCAGTGTTTCTCATTGAACTGGAGCGGGAGTCATGGGACCTAAAAATGTCAGCTCTGGCGGGAAGCATGCACATCGCCTACCTGGGGAGGCAATAGATGCCTTGGCGCAGCAGGGGACTGTGAAGCTGTGTGTCCTGGGCCAGCTTTCCCAGGCTGTCACTGCCTCTGTCAAAGGAGAACGAGGGGACAAAACAGGAAGGGTCATCGGGATGGTGGGCTGATGTGGAGCAGTGGTGAAGTGCAGGGCTCAGCCCAGATCTGATGGAGAGTCCCCCTGTCCAAGCCTGTCCCTTTACGGGGAGGACGCTGAGAGCACAATCCTCCCAAGCTGGCACAGAGCTATGGAAGTATATGTATCCAAATTCCTAGTCACCAGGCCACGTGCCGAGTTGTCTAGATCTTAATCCTCACCCCGCCCTCTGAAGTCTGCATGACTGGGTGCATTTTACAGATTTGGAAGCTGGGATTTGGGGGGGCCCAAGTAGCTCATGGCAGAGCTGCAATTCAAACCTAATCTGCATGCAGACCCAGAGTCTCTCCACTGAGGACGGTGACTGTCACTGCTTAGGTCCCCAGCGGTCAGACCCTGGGGGGGAGTTTACATGTAGGTTGATTTTCTAGGGGATTCTCTCAGCAGGGGTTGAGGGGCAAAGGGAGACCCAGGCCTGGGCAGAGGAAGTCCAGCTCCAATGCCACCTCAGTGGAGGCCACAGTGACCCATAGGAGATGGCAAAGCAGGGATGTCATCAAAATACTTATGTCCTCTTGTTGGTCACTCATTGATATGGGCCACCCTGAGAAGGCTGGCCTTGAGCTGAGGCAGTCCCTGAAGAGGTGACAGTGGTAAAGCCCTGGAGTCCTGACGGGGGGTGGAGGAACACCCTGCATCCTCCCTGGTGGCCTGGCTTTTTATAGTCCAGTCTGGAGCACATGCAAGGGTGGACTGGGCTCTTGAACACTGTGCAGGCTCTACTGTATCAGCCTAGGTCCACTGTCCCCACCTGCCAGAGCCATCAGGTGGCACAGCAAAGCCGCACAAAATAAATCCTGATTCTTTTCATTCTCGGGCTAAAATGTCCAGGTGAGCAGGCACTGACTCTAAAATGGTTGAATATTTTGTAAAAGGTTTAAATTTCCTTTCCAATCATGCTATTGCCTGTGTATATGCGCACACACCTGTGTCCATCCTGTAGAAGGAGCTCCTGGTGCAGACCCCGCCACTATTTCATGGCACTGGTTGCCCAGGGATTGGTTTCGTTTCCCAGAGGCCAGCAAAGCAGGGCTGGCAGGCACACCGTTCCCCCCTTCCGTTGCGAGTGCTGGGAGAATCATCCATCTAGCAGCTGCCATGCTCTGTGTGTGTCACCTCCACTGCCCAGCCAGCGAGTGCAGCCGAGAGCAGCTTCTGCCACAGCACCACACTGCCTGGGTGACTGGAATTGCTAGACTTGGCAGGGCTGGGCATGCCACACATCTGGCAGCCCCCACCTCCTCTCTGCCTCTTTGAGATCTGGAGACTGAGAAGGGGACAGAAACAGTTGGCATGCTGGGGTGGCAGCTATGGCAGATCTAAGGAAAATGGAAAATGTGAGGAGGCTGATCCCAGCCCCTCCACAGGTGTTGAGGCAGCTGGGAGACACTGGGTTGGGGACACAGTGATGCTTTCCTCTCATGGCAACCTTCCCTTTCATCCATCCACTCACTCATTTAATACACATTTCAGGGATGTCTGCTGCATCAGGCACCAGGTGCTGGGGACATGGCAGTGAGCACAAGCAGGTCCCTGCTCCTCTGCCGGAGCCCAGATTACCTCCTGAAGAGCCCTCTGACCATCTCCTCCAGGGCAGCCCCTCCAGCCTCCCTGACCTCAGGCGCTGTGGCTGTGGAACCCCTGTCTGTCCACTATGCAGTGCTTCCCCTCTGCAGGGGAAGGAGGCAGGGGCCTGACTCTGGCTCGCTGCTGTATTGCCAGCTTCTGTGGGAGTCGGGGTCAGTAGATGGTGGCTGAGGGAATGCATGGCTTCCCCTTCCCCATTGAGGAATCTGCTGAGTTCCAAGACCTCTTGGAGGGACTGAGCTGACTTACCCAGAAAACATCACCTCCTCTCCCCAGGTGTGAAATGCAGGAGGTGAGTGGAGCCCCAGAGGATGGAGTGAGGGTTTCAGGAGGCATGGGGTGTCTGGCACGGTGGGAGGTAGGGAAGGTGCTGGGCGGCTCTGTGATGGAGTGAGAAGAGGTGATGAGTATCCACCAGTGGCACATCCAAGGTATCCAAGGGTCCCCTGCCATGGAGGGGTTGCCTTAAATAGCCTGTGAGTTCCCCTGAGGTTTTCTATAACTCTGTGGATACACTCAGTTGTTCTTTGGGCTGTGGGATTTTCTCTTGTCTTCAGGACAGCTTGCCCACAAGGTGAAGGGGCTGGGCAGGAGCAGAAGCAGGGGGTGTGGATGCTCTGGCAGTGGGCTGATGTCAGTTCAATTCTGTTTCTAGTCTTGCTTTGTGTGACCTAGGGAGTTACCTCACTGCTCTGAGCCCCAGTTCCTTTAACGTCACCCTGATCCCCGGCTGAGATTTGGGTGGAGCCGTGTATGTGAAATGCTGCTCCTATGACACAGTGACTGGGGACGTACTTGGCACAGAGTGTGAAGGTGCAGCCTCAAGCAGTCCAGGGGTTCGAACCAGCTGCATGAGCCCCCTGATGCTCTGGGCAGCCAGGTGAGGCTCAGGTGTTTGTGCAGATTGAGTTGGCTCTCCACATGCTCTTGAGTCAGAATTTCTGCAGTTTGCCCAGTTCCCCAGGATCACACAATGTGACCCCAAGAAGAGGAATTAAGATGCTCATAGGAACCCTAGTTCTTGTGACACTCCAGGTAGCCTTCTGGGGGACTGTTGGGAGAGTCCCATGAAAGGAGCCAAACTTCTTAAAGAGAAATCAGATTCCATCTGAGTCTATGAATGCCACTAGGAATTTCTTGAGGGACTTAGTGTATTCCACAAATTGCCAGAATAGACATAGATCCAAGTCTGGCTTCGTGTGTATGGTTTTCTCTCAGTTATAACTTTCCCTAGAACTGCCTTTGAGGTTGGCAGCATTGAAGTTGGTGACTCACCCACAAGCTCATAACCCTGACAGATGAGGGCCACTGCAGATGTCTCTGGAAACTTCTGCCTACAATGGGCAGGCCACTGAAAAGAAAAGGCTCACGAGACTGTAGCCAAATCCCAGGCAGAAGGAGGTGCTGCAGCAGAGTGAGGACTGGGAAGGGCAGTTGGTCAAGTCCCTGAGATCTCGGCCACATTGTGAGGCACCTCCAAGCCACAGTCCTGTCCCCTGCAGGACAGCAGAATCATCAGACATGCATTGAAGAGTCATGAATCCTCTGTGTAAGTGAAAGTGTTTTATAAATCGCAATATGCCACATGAAAGTGACACATTCAAAATCAACAGGCCTGTTTCCCATGCGACTTCTTCATCAGCTAATTAATTTATGCAATAATTACCAAGGTCTGTGGTATGCAAATAACAGTAGTATTAATCTTTATAGAGATGGGAAAATAATTAGTTCCCCACTCCTCCTTTATTAATTAAAGCACTTCTTTAATCACATCATTCAATACATATTCATGGATCCGGGCATTTTGTGAAAAATAGTGATGCTTAGTCCTGTTTAGCACATAGTGGAGACTTAATAAACGTTGGCTGCAACTGGTTTCTACCTCTGTTGGTGATGTTCCTTCACATGCTGTCATGTTGGTTGTGGAGGAGAAGTCCTTGGTCTCAGGGAGCTCCTGATTTCACAGGGATAAAGTCCAGCGGTGGGAGGGTAGGTGCATTTGGGGTCTTAGATAAGAACTATCTGAGTGGGCAGGGAGCCTTGAGGGATTCCAGAACAGGTTGCCTCTGAGTTGGGTTTTGAAGATGATCTGAGCCGATCGATCCTGTAAATAAACCAGTTTTACTCTGTATGTGAACAGTGCTGTTCACACTTGCAGTGGAAAGGTCAGACAAGAGTGTCACCGCAGGCCCCTCGTGAGCACGTAGGGCAGGGGGTGGAATAATGGCGGTGATGTGGGAGAGGGAGAGGGAGGCGAGGGGGCTCCCAGAGCATGAAGCTTCTTGGGCACTGTGAGGTCTGGATGTGGGGTGTCCCTAAGCTCCTGTCATGCAGGAGTGCTTGGAGGGGAAGTGACTGGGTGGCGAGAGCTGGGACCTATGCACTCCATCTAGTTCGGATGGACTAACTGGGTGGTAACTGTAGGCAGGGGGAGCGTGGCTGGAGGAGGAGGGCCACTGGGGCGTGCCCCGGAAGGACACTTCTTCCCTGCCCCCCGCCACTCTGTCTCTGCGTCCTGACTGCTGTGTTCTGACCTGCTTCCTCCACTGCACCCTTTTACCATGATGCTGGGCCTCACCTCAGGCCCAGAGCTATGGACTGGGGCCAGAGCTGACCGTGGACTGACCCCAGAAACCTAAGCCAAAATAAACCGTTCCTTCTCCATTCCTGTCAGGTCTTTTGGGCACCGCAATGAAAAGCTGACTCACACAAGCACTAGGGTTTTATTCTGGTAGAAACTCCCATGGGACGTGTTTACCTCAGGGAGAATCTGAAATTGAGACTTGACAGGATATTTCTTCTGAGCATGAAAGTAAGACTAAGAGTCCAGCCTTCAGGGCAGCTGTGTGGGGTGTCCAGTAAGCACTGAGTAGATAATCCAGGAGCTTGGCCGCAGGGCCTGGCCTGGCCGTGTTTGACACTGGTGTTTGACTCATGGAGCTAGTGAGATCCGTGGAGAATTTGTCTGAGGTAAATAGTGAAGCCAAGGCCAGAGCCCCAAGGAAGAGCAGTATTTAAGGGACCAGCAGAGGAGGGGAAGCCAGAGGAATGAGAGGAGGACCAGTGGCCTGTGGTGTCACAGAAACCCGGCAAAGAGGCCAGGCAGGAACTGCAAGGAAGATGGGTTAGTCATCAGCAGCCCTCTGCAGATTTGGAGGATGATGAAGGAGAAACTGAATTGGAGTCGCAGTTTGAGGAAGTGGGAGCTGCAGACTTTCCCCAAGAATCTTGGCCCTGGAGAGAAAACGAGAACAAAATCAACAGCTAAAAGAAATTGTAGAATGTTGTTTGATCACCATGTGAAGGCCACGAGCCACCCGTGGCAGTGTATTAAAAGTTGTATTCCCCTCAATGCATCCCAGATGTCACCTATGTTTTCAGAGAAATGGGTCACCTGGAACCCAATCCCTCAGTAACATGACCCTGGGTTAAAGTCTTGTTTTTATGCCAGAGGAACTCTGGATATGTTTTATGCAAAGAGTAAGAGGCTGTCAGGGCAGAGGACAGAATGAGAATACCGGAGGGCTGGGGTGGGGCTGGATTGGGGACTGACTGACAGATGAAGGCCCAACTCTCAGAGCTCAAAAGGAGGCGAGGGGAGGGGTACGGGCCTGAGTGTTCTAGGGCGGAACCTGCTAGTAAGGCCAGAGCCACTGCAGACGTCAGGAGTTGCTCTCTGGGGAAATGCAAGCCGGCGGACAGTGTCCTGTTTTTACCTTTTCCTGATCACGAAATTAACGAGGATGCCTTTTTCCCCCTTTCTATTATTGAAGGAAAATCTGTTTTTTCTAAGTGCTAACTAGGGCAGAAATAGCTCAGTACGACTTCGACGAGGTTTTTGGTTGAAAGAGGGTCTCTGGTAGAAAGCAGGATGTGTGAGTGGGCGTGGTTGGGCCTGCCCAGTGAAAGGCTGGACCTTGCTGGCTCTTCCCTCCAGGGAATGTGTAGTGACCCTTGTGGCCAGAGAGGCCCAAGCCTCGTGGAGTCTGTTCTGTTTCACTTACCCCTTGGGGACATGGAGATTTGCTGGGGCCTGAAAGGCTCATCCTGCCTGAATGGCTTCAAAACTTTCCTGTTAAACCAAGTGCTCTCATACAGCCTGTAGTCCCAGCCACTCGGGAGGCTGAGGCAGGTGAATCGCTGGAGCCTGGGAGTTTGAGACCAGCTTGGCAAACCTGTGTCTTTAAAAAACAAAAACAGAAAGTACAAAAAGCTTTGCTATTGACCTCAGCCCACCCGCCAGGCACAGAGCAGCCCTCTGGCAGTCCCTGATGCTTCCCCGGCTTCAGGGACAGTGCTGGGTGCTGAGGAACACATGTTTTGTGGGTGGAGTTTACTTGATGTCTGAGAAGGAAGGAAGGAAGGAAGGAAGGAAGGAAGGAAGGAAGGAAGGAAGGAAGGAAGGAAGGAAGAGAGGGAGGGAGGGAGGGAGGGAAAATGACATTGCAATCTATAAGCTATTTTTAAAAAGAAAAATGAAACCCAGATGTAGACAAATCAGTTAATCCTGAATCCTGCTTTTCAGCTGACCACCCCTTGGTTGAGCTGGGATATGCTACTTCTTCATCTGGAGGAGTGGGCATCATGGTAGACTCTGGGTCCTGAGCCTGCGAGCTGGGGCTCAGCCTTAACTAGTGCTGCCAGTAACTGGCTCCCCAATACTGGCAACCCAAATGGCTAAGCGAATGGTGTTTTATTGGAAGTTCTGATTTCCTGTTTGCAAATCATGGCCAGTAGCATGGCCTGAATTGTGGGCCATGAAAGGCTGGGCCAGAAGGGCGTTTTCTGCCTGAATGGCTTCAAAGCTTTGCTGTTAACCCAAGTGCTGAGACGCAGCCTGTAGTTCTGACCACTTGGGAGGCTGAGGTGGAGGATTGCCTGAGGCTGGAGTTGGCAATAGTGTGGTGGGTCTCCTGGTAAATGGTAGATGACGTGAAATGCTGCCAAGACCCCCAGCTTGCATGCATGCAATGCTTTTACACACACAGAAAACTCATTCTTGGAATGGTCAAGAGAGGCTGTGGACTCCCAAATGCTGGAGTTCAAACACAGCAAGGGCTCAACCAAGGGCTCGTGCAGGCTGGGGTGGGGGCAGGAGGGGGGCGTGCTAGAGAATTGCTTGGGACCTGGACATGTGGGCTGGCTTTCACTGGAGAGATGACATTCACTCTTCAATCACAGTGCTCTCTTCCAGGCAGCAACCTAAACATGGAGTGTGGTCAGAGCTTCCATTTTAGGGCCCTAATTGTCAACTTTGATCCCAAAACCCCTTCATAACTCTTCTCTCAAATTACAGTGTCCTCACCATTTGAAAATAGGCAGCTCAGTGGGATCATGCTGCAAAAATGCCACTTGTACTGACCAGGAAAATAGCAGCATGTGGAGGAGGCCAAGGAGGAGGAGGCCTAGGGCCTCCTGCAGTTCAGCCAGGCCGCAGTGCAGAAAGATGGCTCCAGATGCTAAGGGTGCCCGTGGCTGCAGGACTGGGTGGGGCTTCACCTGCCTCTTGCGCAGCCCACGAGAGGTCTGCTTCTGTCATTTGGCAACTTCTCTGGATGAAGTTTATTTATTGCAAAAAAGAAAGAAGAAAAAGAAAGGTGGCATGTGCAGGACTGTATGCAGTGCCAACAGTTGAAACTGTACCCCCCCCCCGTGGGATGGCATCAGGGGCGCCTTGGCAGGGCATGGGCTCACAATAGTGGAGCTCTCCTCATGGCCTCAGTGCCTTTCTAAAAAGGAACACAAGAGAAATTTGCTCCCCATCTGCTCCCTGCCCTATGAGGTTATAGCTAAAAAGCAGCCATCTGTCAACCAAGATGAGGGACCAAGAACCCAACCATGCCAGCACCTTGACTCCAACCTTCCAGCTTTCAGAGCTGTGAGAATTTCATGCATCTATTTGCGGCCGCCGTCTGGGAAACCCACCAGAGCAGCCTGAGTGACAGACAGGTGGGCTGGGTGGTTTTGCTGCTTTACTTAGCATTCTAACTTTAGTGTCCCCGTGCTGGTCGTTAACAACAGGTTTGAGCTGGAAATTACAGCTCCCCATATAGCTGAGAGCCTGGTTCGGTTAAAGGCCAAGAACCTTTCATGCCTGGGACAGTATTCTGGAAAGGGTGCTCCAGGACAGGGAGCTCAGAGGGGTAGGAGGAGCACTGGCCTCAGTGGGGAGGCCTCTTTCCACCTGGCGTGGCCACTTTCCAGCTCCTGGTCCTTGATAAACTCGCACAACCTCTCCATGCGACGAGGAGGCATTAGGGCCCTGGCTCTACTCTATGCCCAGGGTGCCAAGAGGCCACAAGTGTCAAAGGAGACACGATATGTAAACTGTGAAGGGCTGTACTAAGAGGGCAATAGTATTCTATAGCCTGAGGCTTACGTTTAGCAATGTTTATTAGAAGGATAAGCTACTGTGGTCTTCTGAAAAAGAGAGGAAAGGAAGAAAGGGATGGAGAGAGGAAGAAGGGGAGGAAGGAGTGAGGGGAGGAGAGAAATGATATTCTCCACTGAGTTTCAGTGCCCTCACTGAGCCCTTCTCTGGAGTGTTCTAGAACCAGCACTCCTGACCACCCATGGAAGCCCCTGCTGGGAGCCAGCCGTCTGACCTCTTCACTGCGATTGTGGACAATATAATACATGCTAGACTCCAGCCCTTCCTCAGAGTGGAGCCTTCACCATTGCTCAGGACTATCCCTGCTTGCAGGGACATACCGTCTGGCTCTGGCCTTGACTTTTGCCCCCAATTGAGATGAACTCCCAGACCTCTTGGCCTCTGACCAAGCAATGTCTCTGGGTGCCACCCCTGTGCCTCCTACCTGTGCCATGTGCAGGGCTCAGGAGGTACCATGGGATGGCAGTCGAAGGCCTCAGGCTGTGGAGAGAGCTCCCCTCTTGCTGCTCAGGAGCACTGTGCCCCGGGCAGGCCTTGCAGTGTTTCTTGCCTAGTTTCCCTCATGGCTAAAGAAGGCTGCCTTAGCTGGTTTCCAGGAGACACCTGAGATGAGAAGGAGCTTGGCATGTAGTGGGCATGGCACACAGAGCCCCAGGATCACCGGCTGTTGAGAGTGGGGCACAGGAAGAGCCCCTGCAAGGCAGGAGAGGTCTTCAGCGTTCCCCATTGGGCCCAGGGGTTCATCCTTGGTCTATAGCGTCCCCCCGTTGGGCCCAGGGGTTCAGCCTTGGTCTATAGCATCCCCCTGTT
This sequence comes from Urocitellus parryii, assembly GCF_045843805.1. NCBI lineage: Eukaryota > Metazoa > Chordata > Mammalia > Rodentia > Sciuridae > Urocitellus > Urocitellus parryii. The sequence continues at coordinate 9,047,137 of NC_135537.1, read as the reverse complement.
GGGCCCAGGGGTTCAGCCTTGGTCCTCAGCGTCCCCCCATTGGGCCCAGGAGTTCAGCCTTGGTCCTCAGCGTCCCCCCATTGGGCCCAGGGGTTCAGCCTTGGTCTATAGCATTTCCCCTGTTGGGCCCAGGGGTTCAGCCTTGGTCTATAGCATTTCCCCATGGGCCCAGGGGTTCAGCCTTGGTCCATAGCGTCCCCCCGTTGGGCCCAGGGGTTCAGCCTTGGTCCATAGCGTCCCCCCGTTGGGCCCAGGGGTTCATCCTTGGTCTATAGCGTCCCCCCATTGGGCCCAGGGGTTCAGCCTTGGTCCTCAGCGTCCCCCCGTTGGGCCCAGGGGTTCATCCTTGGTTTATAGCGTCCCCCCATTGGGCCCAGGGGTTCAGCCTTGGTCCTCAGCGTCCCCCTGTTGGGCCCAGGGGTTCAGCCTTGGTCCATAGCGTACCCCCGTTGGGCCCAGGGGTTCATCCTTGGTCTATAGCGTCCCCCCATTGGGCCCAGGGGTTCAGCCTTGGTCTTCAGCATCCCCCCATTGGGCCCAGGGGTTCAGCCTTGGTCTTCAGCGTCCCCCCATTGGGCCCAGGGGTTCAGCCTTGGTCTATAGCGTCCCCCCGTTGGGCCCAGGGGTTCAGCCTTGGTCTATAGCGTCCCCCCGTTGGGCCCAGGGGTTCAGCCTTGGTCTATAGCGTCCCCCCGTTGGGCCCAGGGGTTCAGCCTTGGTCTATAGCGTCCCCCTGTTGGGCCCAGGGGTTCATTCTTGGTCTATAGCATCCCCCTGTTGGGCCCAGGGGTTCAGCCTTGGTCCTCAGCGTCCCCCTGTTGGGCCCAGGGGTTCAGCCTTGGTCCTCAGCGTCCCCCCATTGGGCCCAGGGGTTCAGCTTTGGTCTATAGCATTTCCCCATGGGCCCAGGGGTTCAGCCTTGGTCCTCAGCGTCCCCCCATTGGGCCCAGGGGTTCAGCCTTGGTCTATAGCATTTCCCCATGGGCCCAGGGGTTCAGCCTTGGTCCTCAACGTCCCCCCATTGGGCCCAGGGGTTCAGCCTTGGTCTATACACATGGACTAGTTTGGGATGCAGACTGTTCCTGGTCTAAGGAGCAACTCTCTTGGATCAAGGCCAGTTCCTGGAAGAGGACTCAGTGGAGAGTCAACCAACTGCCCAGCAAGTGAGAGTAGGCAGCACTCAGTTCTTGAAGGGAGCCCTGGGCAGCACCCAGCAGGGTCCCCTCAGCCACAGGATTGGGGAGGGTAAAGTGAGGTGGGGTCTGTGGGACCAACACAGTGTCTCAAAACAAGCCCACGAGTCTGCTCTGTCCTTGGCCCCGGTCACCCTGCCTGTTGCACCTGCCACTGTGTCAGAGGCTCCCGTCTCTCCTCGTCTCTCCCGCTCCTGTAAACTGCTCATGGAAACGGCTGGGCTTCTGTTTGTTAGTCTTGGTTTTAAGTTTGTGTCCCTAGAGTTGAACACAAAGCTTGGCTCATAGGAAAAAACAAACAAACAAACAAAAAACTCGTTGTAAAACACAGAATTGGATAAAGGCATAGGTGACATGGGAATGGTGGTCCTGTGGAGAGGCCCCTTGGACCACCCTCCACTCTCTCCACACACACCAGTGGCAGCTGTTGCTTGCTTTCTCTTCTAGTCGCTCTGGACTCGTGGCAGACCCTGGCCCTCTCTTCAGTAGCTCTGGACCCATCCATCCGGGACTTTGATGTCGCCCACATCAGCACTGCTGCCACCAGTGACTCTGCAGCTGCCCGAGACTTCTGTTTGTTGGGTAAGGAGAGTCTGTCCCCCTGTGGGGCTGGGCGGGACCTGCCCAGGTGCTGCTCAAGACTCTGGTGTCAGAAACACGAGTGAGGCTTCAGGAGATGGGGAGCACTGGGCAGGGAAGGCCTGACAGGGAGGAGGAGAGCTGGGCCGTCTCTGCGTCCCCCACAGTGCAGGCCGCGCCCTGGGTCTGTAAGAGGATCCGCCTGGCAGCACAAGACAGCCCCTGCTCCAGGGTGGAGGAAGGTCTGGAGCATCTGGGGGCTAGTCGGAGGCAGACTCCAAGCGTGGGTGCCGTGACCCTCTGCAGACAGTAGGTAGGCCCTGAGGGCAGATGAGGACGGGTCCTCTGGCCAGGCTCATGGGGCCAATCAAAGGCCTAAGGGTAAAACTTAAATTTCAAGATATATTTTTCAATGCAATTTAGAGGACTTTCTAGTAGACAAAATTATTCACAGATGCATAATTCCTTTAAAGAGTTTCTAGTTATCCCTAGTATTCAAACAAAAACTGGGTGACCACTGTTCAGAATGTTCCTCAAAGACTTTTTAGCTTCTAAAAGTGGCTGAAGTTGGATACCATTTATTCCCCTCCAAGATTCTGAACCCTTCTGAGATTCCACAAATTTCGTGAATCTCCCCTACAAGATTAGATAACAGTATGCACAAGGCCAAATTTATCTTACAGACCAGGCCACCATGTACAGATGTACCAGTGGTGTACTGCCCAATTCTGGTTGGTGCCATTCAGAAACTGGGCTCTGAATGGGGCCCATAGGCCATGCATTGGTTGCCTAATCAAATGAAGCAGCACTATTTCACATTTGTTTTTAGTACTGAGTGCCACGGAGTAGTTTCAGTTGTCTAGTATAATAACTGGCTTGCTTGGTGAAGGACAGTCCCTGCTGGCGTGTGGCAAGTATGTTGCAGGGTGTGGAAGCATGTAGAGGGGACAGAGAGAGACAAGGAGGAAGAGGAAGGCAAGGGCTGGACCAGGAAGAGCCCTGTATATTAGGATTCCATCCCGAAGCCCACAAGGAGCCAGAGAAGTGTGCTAAGCAAAGAAATGACAAGAGCCCTTTGTGAACTAGGTGAACCATAGATGACCTACCATACTGGAAGGTGGATGGGCGTTCCCAGCACCATCTCACCCCCGCCTTCTCCAACAAATGCCTGGGGTTTGCAGGGGGTGCTCAAGGAAAGAATGGTTGCGTGGTGAATAGGGGTGGGTCGGTAGTGGAAGGGAGGTTCAGGGTGGGTGGGTGGATGGACAGTGGACAGAGGAGGCCTTACGCACAGCTGCTGGTACCTGATTAGATGGAAGGAGGGATGGACGGATTCAGTGTGCACACGGCCATGCCTGGCTGCGCCAGCGAAATCACACTCCTAGCCCAAGCCTCACTCTTTCTCTGTAGAATGTTCCCGTCACCAGGCCTGCCTGGTCACCACTCTCCAGGCCCGTGCTGGGGCCATCAGGTGCGTGTTCTACCCTGACACCCACAGCTGCACACACAGCCTGCAGGGCCAGAGCTGCCGCCTTCTGCTCCGTGAGGAGGCCACCCACATCTACCGGAAGCCTGGTGAGCCTCTCCTGGGCTTTGCAGCCATTCCCCGGAACCCGCAGAGCTAGGAAGTCACATGGTGAATCGGTGGCACTGGCTTTGTGAAGTTTAAGGGAAAGTTGGCCAAAGTTACTCTGGGCGGGGTGGTGCTCATCTGGGAGGGAGGGAGAGGGGGAGGGAGAACACTTAGCTTCTCATCACTTTCATCATGTACTTTTTTGAGTATAGAAGCCATTTTAGCCTTTGGATTTTTTAATCTAATAATTAAATAAGCCATTTTTTATTTCTGTCTTGTCATTTAGTGAGCTCTTTCACATGCCTCGCTCCTCTCCTTTGGTGCGGGGAGCAGGATGCGGGTTTTCCCCCCATCTTAGCCATCAAGAGACAATTGTCCAGGAAGCTATTCTTTCTCTGATCTTTCTCAGCTAGGGATGCCAGGCCGCGGCTTGGAGCCAGAGCTCCCCCAGACCCACATGGCCCACACGCCATGCCATAAACACCAGGGAGAAGCAAGCTGTCCCCAGAGGAGCTGAGTGTAAGACCACTCAGGGCCGGGTGGGGCTCAGAGGCAGAGTGCTCTAGATGTGCAAGGCTCTGGGTCCATCCCAAATGCCACCAAACGAAACAGCACACAGCTCCATGGGATTATAGATGAGGAGCCGGGGCTGGGGAGGCCGGGATGAGGCCAGGGAAGAGCAGCTTGCAACTCCATCTCTGAGGAAATCCCACAGCAGCTGTTGCCCAGGAAACAGGGAGCTGGGGGGCAGTCCTCCCCCGACATGTTTATTGGAGAAAACATGACCACTGAGTGCTGCCCACATTTGCCACCATCTCCTGAGCAGGGGTCTCACATTTTTTCTCTGAAGGGCCAGATAGTAAATCCGTTAGACTCCATCAGTATACCTTTCTTTGACAACTATTCAACTGCCTCCGTAGCACGAAGGCAGTAAGAAACAGTATGTCAAAGTCACGGACACAACTGGGTTCCAATAAAACTCCATTGACGAAGCCAGGGAGCAGTTGTGTTTGGCCCCACCTCTGCCCTTGAGCACTGACATCCTTCTCTGCTATCTAGGGCCAGGACATCCTCCTCTCCTGACCCTCCTCTACTCAGCCTTCTGAACACAGGGTAGATTCTAGACCTGGGGAGATCTTAACCCCTCAGTCTTATCTTCCATCTCTCTGGACATTTATTTATATTTACATGGACAGTCAAGCTGGATAGATTTTAATAGATTTCACCAACAGTGTAGCTGATGTGTGTGGTGGTTCTGCTGAGAAATGCCTTAACGTTGAGGTCTGAGTTCTACAGAAAAAAAATTAGACTGCTTCTCTATTAATTCAGCGTGACTAAAATTCCCCATGAAATGCTCACTTCCTAAGGCAGCAGCACACACATATGCACCTTCGCTGACACACGGGATTTTCCTAACCCCGCCAGTCACGTGTCCTAAGTATGTGGGTATTTTGGGAAGAATCCTCCTGTTCTGCAAAAGAGTTCAAAAGGGGGAGCTGCACCTCTAACATTTTCCCCAATCTTGATTTCACTGGGCAGCCTCGAAGGGTGGATCAAATACCTCTGTCGACAGGAAAGCAGCGCATTCCCTTGACAAGCTTTAGCCTTTGGATTTTTGTATTTTTCTGGCTTTCCTCCCGACTTAGGATGGGGCCATGTTCAAGAACTGTAGCTATTTCCTGCATAGCAAAAGGAATCTCCTCTGCATTAGCACTACTTCCTGAGGGCTCACCTGGGACCCTCTGAGTTACAGCTGAAACAGGAAAACCTGTGAGAAGGAACTGGGGGGCTGACTTGTGATTGAGGCCAGATTCAAAACCAGAAATAGGCCTGTGGCCATAGGTACCTCTCCATAGTGGAGAGACAGGCTGGGGCCGCAGGGGGGGCCTGCCAGCATCACAGGCTGACGCAAGGCCAGAGCTTGCCCTTCTGAGCCAACCCCTGCCATGCCCGTGCACATAAGTCGGGAGCTGGGTCAGGCCTTTCTTGCCCCTCAGAGCCTACCTTCACTTTTCTTCTGTCTCTCTTCTTCTCTTTGCTTTCTCTGCTCCTTCCCTCCCTCCCTACTCTACCCTTCCTTTATTCCTTCTGTTTATTCACCCAACCATCCACCCATAAACCCATCCATGTATCCATGCATCCAGAAACCCCCGCATCCAGGCACCCATGAATTCATCCATAAACTCATGTGTCCATGCATCCATCCATCTACATGTTGAGCGCCTGCTGTTTGCCAGGCTCCAGAATGGAAAATCACTGGTATATCGTTTATTCTTAGCACCATTGCGTTGCAGAGGCTGCCGCCATACCTACTTCAGAGGAGGGGAACTCGAGGCTCAGAAAGATTGCCAAGTTTTCCCAACAAGTAATATTCCTGTGGAGTGAAGACAGGCGTGCTTAACTCCCCAGACCATGTGGGGTTCTGCCTTGCTGTGCTGCCCCTCAGCGTCCTGAGGTCCTGAAGAGACAGAGTACCAGGTTCCTCAACCTGAGAACCCACTGACATTTGGAAATGGAGCATTCTTTGTTGGGGATGGCCTGTCCATCCATGCCAGTAACATCTCTCCCCTACCCTGTGACAACGAAACATGTCTCCAGACATGGACAAATGTCCCCTAGGACAGCTGATTACAAGGTGCTCTGGGATGGATAGACTTGTGCCCCTTGCCTGCCTGCCCGTCTGCCCCCTTGCCCCACTTTTCTGTTCATTATCACTGTGACAGATGTGTATTTTAGAAGGAGCTGTCGAGCAGCAGAGAGCCTCTGCCTGTCACTTAGCTGAGAGTGGAGTTGAGCCGACCAACCCTACTCGTTAGGATGAATAAGAGACTTCTGTCCCCCACATAAGTGTCTCCTCACCGGTGTTCATCAGCTCCTTTGTGCGAGGCCCTACGTCTCTTGGGTAATCAGACATGGGCCTGTCTTAAGTCCCAGAAAGCAGCACTTGGCACTGAGCCCAGGTCCCACAAAAGTTTATTGAATCTGTGAATGAACGAAAGAAAATGTGGTTGAGGAAATAAGATAGGGAGACAGAGGAAGCTGGTAACCACGGCTGGCGATTAGCATCATGGTGGGTGGACAGGACGGAGGCTCACTCAGCAGAGGTGGCAGGTGGCGGCAGCCTTGACCTATGGACAGGGGAACAGGAGGGAGGGCTTGAAGGTGTGGGCCCCCCCTGCGGCCCCAGCCTGTCTCTCCACCATGGAGAGGTACCTATGGCCACAGGCCCTCCTCAGCAGCGCTCAACTCTGTGTCTTTTGAAAACCCTTTTTATTTTCATAAATTTGCTGAAAACTCACTTATTGGCCAGAAAATGAGCTGAAATGACAGAGAAACTGTGCTTCTCACTCATCCCTGGTAGTGTGGACGGCCTGTACAGTTCACCACAGCAATCACTGGCGTGTTGGGTGGTGGGCCCCGCTAGGTGTCCTGAGGACTGGGCACTGCCTCCTGAGTGCCCTGGCATTCCCTGTAGAAGCCCCAAGGGCAGACCAAGGGCCTGGGCCTGGGTCAGCATTGGCCTCCCAAGGGCCTCAGCTTTGGGAAGAACCCAGGAGAAAATCCAGAAAAGACAAATCAGTGCTGTGCTCTGCACATGCTTGGTTCCTAGTAAGGACCAGAAGTCTCTGCAGTTATTCACAGCTGTTGTTGACGCTGAATGCTGATTGGCTATACCGAGGCTCCGAATAAACTACTGACATTTTCTGAGGCGCAAGAAGCAGTGATAGTTTTTCTTTTGCAGAAAGCACATTCAGAATGCCTGGGACCAGAGCACTCACTGCTACCTCCTGTCCCCTCTCCCCTCTCTCTAGGTGTCCCTCTGCTGCGCTTTGAGGAAGCATCTGTGCCCTCTATGTCCCTTGCCACCCATGGCCGGCTGCTGGGCAGGTCCCAGGCCTTCCAGGTGGGCTCTGCATGGAAGCAAGTGAACCAGTTCCTTGGAGTTCCGTATGCCACACCACCCCTGGCAGAGAGACGCTTCCTGGCACCAGAGCCCTCAAACTGGACAGGCTCCTGGGATGCCACCAAACCGAGGTAAGGGTTGAGTGGCAAGATTTGGGTGACTGGTACATTCTGGTTTGAGCAGGGAGTGGGTGGGGGAGACATATTGGTTAAGGTGACATTAAATGCAGTAACAGGTGTGCTCCAAGTATGAGTGGATCAACCCTGTGTTGCTCATGTAAAGTTTATCACTCGATGGGTGCCAGGGGCCTGGGAGCCCTGCTCCAACTGGTGATTCAGGGCCTAGTCTGGAGGTCTGCCCTCTTCAGCGTGAGTTTCCCCAGGCCACCTGGGGAGTTGCATCTAGAGAGGAAAGTGCAGCATTGGAGACATCTATGAGGAAGGTTCCCATGGGCCACACCTTGAGGTGGGATACATGTGTCACTTTGCACATGTTTTGCACTGGCCAAACTTACCCTGTCCCCAGTGACATCTAACTTTAATGGGACTGGAAATGCAGCATTGCAGGAAATGCAAATGAGCTAGTGGGAGAAAATTAAGAAAGCTCAGACCCCAACTCCCAAATGAGACAAAATTACAGGATGCTTTCTTTTCTTGTTGTTGTTTTGTTTTTCAAAAGTACTTATAACCTATTCTTTCGTCTCATTGAAATTTTTTATTTTTAATACATTTTGAAGGATAATTTTATGACACTTTCCTAGTTAGAGCACATTCAGCACACCTGTGAAGAGGCACCCACTCTGTCCTCCACCCCTCATCTGCACTTTCCGTCCAGCAGGCCTCAAAAGGCTCTGTCCCCAGTCCGCTGCATCCTCCATGTTCACTCCTGGCTGTGGCAGCCAGCTAAGCAGCTTCCCAGGCTTGTGGACAGATAGAGGGATGAGCTGACAGTTCCTGAAGTGCTCCCAGAAGAGAGATAAAGGCCTACAGTGGGACAGAGGCAGCAGGTGCACAATAGCCTGGTTTGGTTCTGCTGCACTCCTGGGGACATACACTGATTAGAGCACCTTGTTGGGTTGGACACGCCTGCAGGCAGATGAGGCCAAGGAGGTTCAGGAGTCTTGAACAGAGAGTGATTGGAGAGCTCAAGTCACTGTAACCCAGGGCCAGTGAGGCTGAGGGGCTAAGTCAAGTGGCCACTTGGGTAGATTTGCCTGTGCTGCCATTAGGCCTGGTCCAGGATGTGTTCTTAAGAGATGCTTGAACTGGCCCCCTACTCAGTGTTTGGTGTGGAAAGCAGGTCAGACACCTCCTCCCAGACAAAGGCCTGCACCTGTGGAGCAAGGAAGGACCTAGTCCTGAGGCATCCCCTGTGCCCTTCTCTATCTTGGGCCGTTCCCTCTGAGTTGCCATTTTGTCCCTGGGGAACGTCCGTCCACAGGCCAGCCAGAGATAGTTATGGGCCCCACTCTTCCCTTCCCTTCTCTGACCACTCCATCTCACAGTGTTGTTGCCACAGAGTGGGTGGGATGCCAGGTCTTTGGGACGGGGCAGTGGGCTCTGGCCTGGATGGTGGGTGGGAGGGGGATGGGGCATTCCTGCCTGGTCTTTCGTCCTGGGAGTTACCAGTGTGTTTCTGCAGAGCCAGCTGCTGGCAGCCGGGCACCCAGACACCCACCCCTCCTGGAGTCAGTGAAGACTGCTTATATCTCAACGTGTTTGTCCCTGAGAACATGGTGAGCTCCAAGGGCTGGCATGCTGGCCCCAGAACTGTCCCCAGAGAAATCCTGGCCCTGTGGCTCACCTCCCTCTAGCAGGAGGATAAGTAGAGATAAAGTGATTGATCAAATATAGATAGAAATATTTCTCCCATTTTAAAGGTGCAGAGACTGAGGCTGAGAAAGGCTAAATGACCTAAGGACACAGCACCTGACAGAGTGGGCACGGGGCCACCTTCTGATTCCAAACCCAGTGCTCCTTTGCTCGGGGAAGCTTGTCGTCAATGACAGTGTGCTGTTTCTGTCTCGGGCTGTTTTCACAGCCCCATCGTGGCCTTGGGGGAGGAGCCTTGACTCCGATGGGGTGAGCAGTGTCCCAGGTGATAGCCCTGGAGGAGTGGCCAGAGTCTTCTGGCCGCTGGGTTTGCAAAGGCTGAGCAGCAGCCCGCCCTGTCCCTTGCCCCACACCACCAGCAGGGCCTGACAGCAACCCTACCGTCCTCGCTGACTGATATGGTCACCAATGAGAGTCACTCAGGCCACTTTAAAAGGGGCCAGAGCTTGTCCCTGACCTGTGGGGCAGCCCCAAACCAGGAGACAAGAGTGTCTGAGCTAGCCTCCCGTGGTGGCTGAGAAGGCCTCGTGTTTTAGGGACAGTTCTACCCAGCTGTGGCACCTGCACGGCATCACTGAGAGAGTTTCTGGAGAAGGTGACAGAGGAGAGATCAGGGTGGGGTCCTGGTCAGCCTCTTCCTCTCTGTGGCTGCACCACACAGAGTCTGTCCCCAGCCCTGTAGGATGTGGGTGCCTCGTGGTGGGGAGATAACGAGATGGTCTAGATGTGCAGCCACCCTGAATGGAGGGCTTGTCAGTCAGGGACTGAGACGGTCCTGGCAGATGTATCTGTGCCAGAGTCCCTTGTCCATGGAGTGAAGAAGTTGCTGCTCAGTTGTTAGGTCCTCAGATGGGGCACGAGTTACCTGGTGCTGTGCATGCCCCGTACCTGGAGTGAGGAATGGCACCCCTGACCAGACACATTCTAATGCAGGATCTCAGATGATCCATTCCACATCCAGAAGCCTGCTCCCTCATTGGAAATGGATGATAATGCCGTCCTAGCTTCAAAGAACTGTTTGAAGACCAAATGAGAAACATGGGTGCAGACTTAGAGCAGTGTCTGGCCCTTAGCAGGTGCTACTAGCTAGCTGTGCATTGCTGAGGGGTGTAAGCACAGTGGGCTGCTGGCAGGAGCCACCGAGGACCTGGAATGTTCCTCTGGAATAAAGTAAGGGCCAGAGCTGGGGTGCTGGGAGATGGCATGTGCCATGAACAGGACTCAGGAACTGCCATTCCTGCCATCTGCCCACTCTGCATTTGGGCACAGTGTTCTGTCCTATGAAATGGGCCCAGTAGTTTGCTAGGGCTGCCATCACAACGTGTCACCAGCTGGCTGGATTAAGCCACACACATTTGTTTTCTCACAATTCTGGAGGCCAAAGTCCAAGATCCAGGGGCCGTGGGGCTGGTTTCTTCTGAGCCTCTCTCCTTGGCCACCTTCTTCTGTGTCTTTGTGTGGTCTTTTCTCTGTGTGTCTGGGTCCTAGTCTCCTTTTCTTATGAGGATACCAGCCATAGGGAATTAGAACCCAGATATATGGCTGTATTTTGGTTCTTTTACCTCTTTACAGGCTCTGACTCCAAATACCATGACATTCCGAGGTATTGGGTTTGGGACTCTAACACATGAGTTTGTGGGGACGAACTTTAGCCCATCGTGTGGGGCTAAGTCTACTTCAGGGCAGGGTGGACAGGCAGAGTTGTGTGTGTAGGCTCACAGCTGGGACTAAGCATGGAAAGAACCCTCCCCGGGCTCTTGCAGTGAAAATGGATCCCAGCTGAACAGCCCCAAATGCATGGACCCCTTTGCAACCTCCGCAGGCCCCCAACGCGTCAGTGCTGGTGTTCTTCCACAACACTGCAGGGACAGAGGGAAGCGAAGGGCGGCTAGTGATCGATGGCTCAGTCCTGGCTGCTATTGGCAACCTCATTGTAGTCACTGCCAACTACCGAGTGGGTGTCTTCGGCTTCCTGAGTTCCGGTGAGTTGCTGGCGCTGGTGGGTGTTGGTCAGCTTGGGCAACGAGACACCTAAGATAACTTACTTATACAAGGGAAGGGTTTTCTTTGGCTCAGAATTTGGAGCTCCCAGGTGACAATTGGTTGGGCCTGTTGCTTTGTGCTGTGGCAGGGCAGTGTATCATGCCCGCAGCATGTGGCAGAATGCCTGTGCTCACCTCATAGACAGGAGGAGACAGAGGAAGAGGAGGGCTGGGTGCCACAGTTCCCTGCAAGGGCATGTCCCAGGGACCTGACAACCTCCCACAAGTCCCCACCTCTCAGAGGTTCCATCAATAGCCCTTCCCAGGACCCAGCTTGGGGGGCCTTCAGGACCCAAACCACAGTGACATTGCTGCTGAGCCCTGAGCTGAGACTCACTCTGTGTGCATGTTCGTCCCTCTCTCTCAAAGCCTCAAAACCTCGCTGCCTCTGCTTCTCCTCCAGCCCAGCTAGGAAATTCCAGCCAGGCCCAGCTAGCAGAAAATCTAGCACATTCCCAGGATCCTGCAGCAATACTAACACCATAGATGAGAACAATAGTTGTCATTTTCTGAGGACTTCCTTTGTGTCTGAAGCTCTTCCAAGTACATTTCACATTTTATCTTGGCATCAGTGTGCACATGTCCATGTGTGTTCAGAAGAAAAAAACTGAGACCCAAGGAGGTTAGAAATTTGCTCAAGGTCATATGGTTAAGAAGTGGCAGAGCCAGGACCCACTGGGACTTGCCTTTTCCTGGCCACACCAAGGAGGGGATTCTAGCTCTTCTGCTAAAGGGAAGCTATTGGGTAAGGGGTGAGGGCTCTCTCAGTAGTCTACCACTGCCCTTTATTTCTGGCCTCACTAACCTGAGTATCACCCTGGTCACACCCTCCTCCATGCCCACCACACCCAAAGCCCTGCCACCCATCTCTCCTTCAGCTCAGTTACCACCAGCGTTGGGAGAACAGAGGCACTGGCCATAGGATCTGGAGCCGGCAGCCAGTGCTGCTCCTCACTGGCTCTGCCACCCTGGACTAGACCCGCCACTGTCCTTAGTCTCATTGTTTACCCAGCTTCCAAAGTTGCTGGGAGGGTAAAGTGGGAGGATACATGTTCGAGGCTTTGAGAGATGGTGAGGAATTTTACGAGCCCCAAAGATAGGGGCTGAGCTTCAGCTCTGACCTCCAAGGATCTCATTTAAGACCCAGAGAGAATGGATGGGCAGGTGGAAGGGCTGGAGGATGGACCACACTGGACTGTGTGAGTGGGTGGGCACCCAGCATGATCAGCTCGGGGTGCTGAGGAAGAAAGGCTAGGGAGGCCACGTGGCATGAAGCCAGAGAGCCTGGAGACTCTCAGGCCTGTGTGATAGGAAGCCAGGGGATACAGTGTGGGAGATGAGGCTGGAGCACGGGTTTCAGATTCCCTGGGGAGCAGGCCCACAGGGACCTCAGGATGCAAGGGGCTTCTTGCCTTCTGGCTCTCGTTCTCTGAGACCTGAGTGGCCATGGATGCCAACATCGGAACTGAGGTTTTGTGAAAGATTTGGAGGAGCAAAGAATTATTCCCTTGCGAATCTGTTTTCTTCTTCAAGGAGGAGAAACTGTGCGCTGGGTTTGTTCTCTAGGAACACAAGCTGAAGAGGGTGGGCTGAGCCAGAGGGCCAGTGAGCTTGTACTTGCTGTCTGTCCCTAAAAGGACAGGTGACTATAACTTCTAGAGAGCAGTCTTATGGAGAATTCATGTACTTCTGGAAAGGCAGACACGTTCTGGCTTCCAGCATGGGCAACCAGTAGGGAAACCACGGAAATGTCCAGAACACCCACCCTTCTCATTCCTGACCTGCTCCAACACTGCTTGATCATTTTACTCAGAGGGAAACCTATCAGCCACAGGAGGACACATCACACTTACCGAGTGCCTCCCTTCCCCAGGTATTCAGCAGGATGACCTCTAGTTCTCAGCGGCAGAGAGGTAGGGGAACTGCATGGCCCACAGTCAGCGCTGACTTGGTGTCGAACTGCTGGTCTCTACCAACAACCAGAAACACCAGTGTCGCTGGCTCCTGGAGGCTAGAAGCGTGCCGTGTTCTGTAGGAAGCCCTTCTGCTTGCATTTAGCCACAGGAATTTGATTTACTTATTCACTGGGCCTCCCTGAATGTTCAGGCCTCTCCCATGGTGCCTCCTGCCCTTCAGCCCAAGATGTCAGGATCCTCATCAGATCCAGCAGCAAAGACCAGGGCCACCGAGGAGCGGCCAAGCTGTGTGTAGAAAAGATCCCCCAGTGCAGAGGCCTCTGCTGCAGCCAGAGGTTGGTAGAGAACCTTTCAGGGAAAGGACCCTCTGCCACAGCCGCAGGTTGGTGGCAGGGCCTCCCTGTATAGGTAGCCTTCTCCTTTGGCCACAAAAGGGTCAGTGTTGGGCCTCTTTATGTAAGCAGGATGCCACTGCTCCCCATCTGAAGGAGAACTCGTCCAGCAGAAGGGAAAGGGGCAGGCCTTCCATCCCAGTTAATCTCCCCAATGACCCTGTCACCAGATACAACTGTCCCCTCCCCTTTTTTTAACATCTTTTTTTTTTTTAGTTGTAGTTGGACACAATACTTTTATTTTATTTATTTTTTAATGTGGTGCTGAGGATTGAACCCAGGGCCTTACACCTGGTAGGCAAGCACTCTACCACTGAGCCACAACCTCAGCCCAACTGACCCCTTTTCAATTAAAAAAAAATCACATTTTTTATCATTTAGAGAAGTTTTAAGTGTACAGAGAAATTAGCAGAATGTACAGAGCATTGCGTACCTTTCTATAGCCCTCAGGTTCCCCTGTTAGTGACACATGCTTTGGCATAGTGCATTTGCTACTGTGATAAACCATGAGGTTTATTCACTAAAGTGCTAGCTTTAGTCACCTAAGGGCCAACTCTTTTGTTGTACATTCTGTAGGTCTTGCCAAATACGCGATGCCATATGGCCACTGTTGCAGTATCTTACAGAAGGGTTTCCAGCCCTGCAACCTCCCTGGGCTCTACCTGTTCGTGTCTCCCTTTTTCACTGCACACTGACCCTGTGCTTCACCACACAGGACTGGAAAGAGTTGGGCCACTTGGGTGCCAGCCTCCCCAGGGAGAGCTGCGCATCTGAGTGGGACAGGGCCCCAGGCCGCCCCCTTGCTCTGTGGGAACAGGGTGTTCTGGGCAACTCCTTCCCTCTGAGACTTGCGAGGTGGCTCAGTGGAGTCACATGTTCAAGTGCGTGAAGGCCTGGCACCGGGAGCTGCCCGTGTCAGTGTCCCGCCCACCTTTGACAACCAGCCTCTTGCCCTCAGCCATCCAAGGCTGCAGCAGCAGCAGCCTCTGCCCTTCCTGAGCCAGGCCAAGCAACCGCCCAGGTCCCCGCTCATTTGATAACAAGCATAGCATCTGCTGGGGGACCCCACAGTGAAAATGGCCCCCTGGAAGCCTCCATGTTTTCTAAAAGAGACAAGTGAAAATGAAAGCCGAAGTTCCCTCCAGTCTGGCCTCCCACTTGGCAAACTCATGCTGTCTGCGCAGGCCCAGGGCCTGCAGGGAACCTTGGTTCCTGTTGACATGAGAAGGTAGACAGGAAGTGAGGGGTGGAGGAGGGCCAGGAGAGGCCATCTCCTCCAGCCAGGACCCTACAGATGGGGCAGACCCCAAGGGACACCTGACCACAGTGATTGTCCTCTTCTGGCAAAGCATGGTGGGGAGGGGACTGGGTGGTGGGTGCAGAGCTAGGGGAGGAGCTATGGGCCCTCCACAGGGTGGGGAGCAGAGGAAGTGAGTGTTGGCCAGGGAACTAGTCAGAAGGTTTGGCCACCACGGTAACCACACATTGCCATTACCTCATTGTCCCTTGGCACTTGGGGACCTCCAGAGAGGGTCTGCTATTCTTACAACCAGAAAAACTGCCAGAGAGTCTGGCCACAGAGCTTGCCCCCTCACAGGCACTATTTCTGCTGCTGGAGACCAGGAATTCCTGCCAAGGGTGTTGGTGAGACAGTGTTGGGGCCTACTGTTTCATTGTATTTAAGGGAGAACCACATCTTCTGTAATGCACCATGTCCAGCACAGTCCTGCTGCCTGCACACATGTCAGCAAATGCAATCATCAAACCAAAGCCCTCCGTGTTTTACAGATGGCAAAGCACACAAATGTTAAGTACCTGGTACATGGCCCACACTCCTAGTGCATGGCGTGGCTGAGACTGCAGGCCACCCCAGCCCCACGGCCTTTACCAGAGTCCATCCATAAGACTGGGTCCTGTTCAGGGGTTTCTGTTAATTGTCAAAGAAACTGATGAGCAGACAAGAGCTGATCAGAACACAGAGGGAACAATGTACTGTTTGACGGGATGTTTGCAGTGAGCACCCCTCTCGGTTCCTGCCCTGGGCTGAGCAGGCTGCAAGTCAGCAGGAGTGTGGTGTGTGTGTGCGTGTGCACGTGGTGCGTGCGTGTGACGATGGAGTGAGGTGGGGCTAGGGTGGGGCCCTGAGGATGAGGAGAACTGGGCTCAGCCATCCTCAGACTGCAGGGGACACTATGGATGTGATGAGCGGCCCTGGGAGCCAGAGCCCAGACCCATTGCCCTGATCTGGAGAGACCTGGGTCCAGAATTGTGCAGGAGCACTGAGGCTGTCACCCAGCCCGTGTGAGCAGGAGTTTCATAAGTAAACACTTAAATTTCTTAATACCCATCACAGATTTTTCAACAAATGTCTGTGGAATTGGATTGAATATTTGGACAAAGAGCTCTGATTATGAATTAGGATTTCAGTCCCAACTTGATCTCACATTCACTCCTTGTGTCTGAATAGTCTTGCTCCCAGATTTCTTCTGTTTCACCGGGGAAGGAAGAGGCTGGGCCCGCGAGCTCACTGTGGCTTATAAGCCCTCCCCTGGAGGCTGCAGGCCCGAGCTGGGATCCTGTCTCTTACCCTCGCAGGGCCCAGCACCAGGCACTGGAGGGAGCCCTCTGATTTGTTAGAGGAGTGACCTCTTGCATGACCCCACTCTGACCTCCCCAAGTCTGTGGACTCAGTGTTGGCAGTGTCACTCACACACAGCGGGAAGCGGGTACGTGGGAAGTGGACGTCAGGGCCATCCCCACCCTGTTGTCACTGGTGATCTAGGTGTGGCTGTCACTCTTCAGGTCCCGCTCAGTTGATGCCCTGCTTTCCTGGGGAAACAGAATCCTGCTAGCCGTCACTTGGGGTCTCATGGAGCACTGTGAGGGGTCTGGAGCTCGGGGCCTGGGCTGCTGACGTAGGCAGGAGTCATCTGCTGAGAACTGTCAGTGAAGAAGCGTGTGCGCCTCAGGCGAGAGCGGCAAGGCCTGGGGTTGCGGGTTACAGAGAGAGCAGGTCCTGACCAAGGTGTATGGAGATACATGGAGTCCCAGGACAAACAGGAGGGTGGGGCACGTGGTGTCCCCAA
This sequence comes from Urocitellus parryii, assembly GCF_045843805.1. Taxonomy (NCBI): domain Eukaryota; kingdom Metazoa; phylum Chordata; class Mammalia; order Rodentia; family Sciuridae; genus Urocitellus; species Urocitellus parryii. Next base: position 9,030,620 of record NC_135537.1, on the reverse strand, counting down.
AGCCCCCGAGAAGAGCAAGTTTTTGCTATGCTTTTGTCATGTCTGAATTATTTCATTAAAAAGAAATAGTAAGAGGTCTTCAACAAATAGTTACTGAATTCTATAGAAAAGAAGAGATGTCACCTCAGTTGCACACTATTAAGGGCCACAGAACATGAGGCAAGGGAGAGACTGGGGTCCTCAGCCCCCTCCTGGCCTGGCCATTGTTAGAGAGAGCCCCTGGCAGCTTGCAGGGAGGGTCCCTTCCCTCAGGGGCCGAGCCGGGTGGTGGAACTCAGCAAGCTCTGCTTCCCATCAGAGCAGCTCCCCTGCAAGTCCCCTCGTTCACTGACAGGCAGGTGTGGCTCAGAGAGGTGAGGATGCTCGAGGCTGAGCCAGAAGTCAAGCCAGCTGCATCTGACTCCAAAGCCCAGGTCCTCCCCACTGTCCCTCGCCATATTTGGAAAGTGTAGTTCCAAATAGGAGGCCTGAGGGCCCCTAGAGGAGCCACGGGCCTGACATGGACAGCACCATGAATGTTCGACCCAGAGTTGCAAAGTCACACAGAGGTACCATCTTCCTCTTCTCTGCAGGGTCCAGGGAGGCGACTGGCAACTGGGGGCTGCTGGACCAGGTGGCAGCTCTGACTTGGGTGCAGACCCACATTGGAGCATTTGGCGGGGACCCTCGACGTGTGTCCCTGGCAGCAGACCGTGGCGGGGCTGATGTGGCCAGCCTCCACCTTCTCATGACGAGGACCACTGGCCCCAGGCTCTTCCGGAGGGCTCTGCTGATGGTGAGTGCCGCATCCTGTCTGCAGTCTGCTCTGAGGTGTTCACTTGGCTTCAATTGTTTGGTCTTCTCTTATCCTTTATGCCAAGTGTGAATCTGCTGTAGTCATCTTTCCAGGTAGGAGTGGATCCAGAATGCTGAAGGGCCCCCTCAAATATTTTCCAATCATATTCAAAGTGCTAAAAATTCCATGTGGAAGCTCTGTTTCCTGGGAGAGCCTCACTGGAGTTTAGTGTCCATGATGATAATGGTGATACTGGTGATGATGCTGATGGAGATGATGGTGATGATGAGATGATGATTATGATTAAAGTGATGGTGATGATGGCGATGATGATGATGATGGTGGTGATACTGATGATGGTGATGGTGATAATGCTGTTGGTGATGAAGATGATGCTGTTGGTGATGAAGATGATGCTGTTGGTGATGAAGATGATGGCAATGATGGTGATAATGCTGATGATGCTGATGGTAATGATGCTGATGACAATAACGATGATGATGGTGGCGATGGTGATGATGCACTGATGCTGATGGTGATGATGATGATGATGATGATGATGGTGATGATGATGGTGGTGGTGGTGGTGGTGGTAGTGGTGTAATGATGCTGATTCTGATGAAACTTATGATGGAAGAAATAACCTGGTTGGTCATAGCATAAGCTCTGGTGTCTCTTGTTCTGTCATTGATTTTCTTCTAATTTCACTGAGCAACTAGTGTGAGCAAGTGGTGTGTGCTAGATGCTGGAAATGCCATGCCAACAATACTGTCCCACTTCCCAGGTGGCTCAGGGTCCTGGGGCTGGGGGCACAGCAATTAAAGAGAGCCCCAAGCACAGGGGAAGGCACAGCGTGGGGGAGGGCTTCCCTGGAGAAGGAGTGACCTGGTGACAGGCAAGGCCTGGGGGTGTCATAGTGGGTAGTGATGTGGAGGCAGAGGAGCCAGATGGTCCTGCATGTCCCGAGTTTCATCCTGAGTGTGCCAGGTGATAGCAAGGGTTTTGCTCATTGGTTTGTCTGTTTCATTCCATGATCCAACCATTTTGGTGGCACTGAGTACACTCCCAATTGTGTGACTATCACCATGATCCATTGCCAGAACTTTCTGTCCTCAAACAAGACTCTGTACCCAATAAGCCACCCATTTAGCCCTGGGGACAGCTAATCTATGGATCTGCCTATTCTGAGCACCTATTATTAGTGGAGCTGGCAGGATTTGTGTTTTTGTGCCCAGCTTTTTCCACTCAGCATGATGTCATCCAGGTTTGTCCATGTCATAGGAGGTGTCAGACTCTCCCGTGTTTAGGACTGAGTGATGCTGCACTGTGCAGACGTGCTGTGTTCTGTTGACCCATCGGTTCACTGTTAATAGGCCCCTGGCTGCTCCCACCTTCTGCTACGGTGGAGCACTGTGATGGGCAGGGGTGTGCTGTCAAAGGCTTTCTAAGCAGGTGAGAGCAGGTGCTTAGAGCTGCCCTTAGAGTGGCAGGAAAACGAATGGGAGGAGCCATGTTGGGGGCAGAGAAGGCCATCGGGAGCCTGCAGAGGAACTCATTGAAGCCAAGGTGGAGAACAGCGAGACCCAGCCATGGGCCCAGTTCCTCACTGACCTGCTAGCAGGGCTAGGACCATGGCATTGCTCCCAGCCTTGCTCAGCCTTTCTGGGGTGCAAACCCTTGATCATCGGAGGGGAGAGGGTCATTGGCCATAAGGGAGGCTGGGTCAGCACTGTCTCCATTCCCAACAGAGACCCCACCTGCTCTGGCCTCTCTCCTTTGGCAACAGGAACATTTATAAGGCTCTGGATTCACTCCCCGTGGCGTGCCTGTGCAGGCAACTTCCTCTGATGGAGAGACTTTCTCCCCAACTCCTCTTTGCTCCCTGCTTGTCCCTTAGGAAAGCCTTCCAGACTTCTCCCTTAGACCCGGCCCCTTACATGACTCGTGCTGTGCAGCGTCATCAGGATTTCCACTGGTAACTGACGCTCTCAGTGCCCAGTCCGCCTCCTCACAAGGCTGAGCTCTGGCCGAGCAGGGTCCAGGCACCTGCATGCACACCTTACTGTGAGCAGGTGCTCCAGGGGACAGCGGGTGAGCAAGTGAACCAAGTGACCCGAGAGTGTCTGCGGGAGCCAGGATCCACAGGCTAGCCCTGCTTCTCTCTCCAAGGCTAGCCCAGCTCCTCCACCGTCTTTGGGTCTCTTTCCTGTGAGTCTGGTTTTCTTCCTCTGTTTCTCTGAAGTTGCTCCATCCTAATGGCAGGAGGTTTGAGCACCAGCATTTGTCAGTTCCTGGTGTTGAAAGCTCAGCTTCCTCTTTGAGTTGATCCCAAAGAGACTCCTCCAGGGCCCACTCAGCAACGAGATACTCACTAGGACCCAGACAATGCCCAGACATCTTCCAAAAGGCCTGGAAAGCAGGTTTTTTTCTTTTTCGGGGTTTAGGTGTTTGGGGAATTTCAAAACTGAATCTGTTTTAACAAATGGCAGTATATTTAAAAATAAACCTTCCGTCTGTTTTACTCACTTGGAAGCAGTTTTTACAACTGTTCCCAGAAGTCCTTGGGATGCAAGTGAAATTATTTGGAATTGGGAGAACTGAAATACTTCAACGTATTAGAAATTCTTAAATATGTTCTTTACCACAGATGTTGGGGCAATGGATGCGGGTTGGCAGTTTATTCTTGGGTAAAATCTGCAGTCTCTCTGCAAGTTCTTGGGGCTAGAACTATTAAAATATTAGTGGAGAAGCTCCTTTGATGGTGATTAAGAACCCACATTTGTTTAACATATTTGAGTTCACAAACACTTTCATTATCTTGGATTCCTCACATTGGTTGGCATGGGATCTTCATTTTATTTCCTATGTAGAGATCAGTTTTCTGAGGCTCAGAGACATCTAGTGACCTGCCAAAGAACACACAATAAAGAAACTAAAGCCAAATCCCATGTTTTCCCATTCCTAAGGACGTCTTTGGGAATTGAAGTTCTCTCAGGGTCTGAAGATGTGAGGGAAGAAGCCAGAACCAAGAATCAGAGGGGTGGACATTCAAATCCTGGCCTTGGAAAGAACTCTTCACCTGGCATTTCTCACCTGTGACATTATCATGGCGCTTTCTCTCTGTGTCCTATGGGCTGGTGACATTGTCATAGCATCAGGTTCCCAAAGTGTCCTGGGAACCCAAGAAACCCAACCTCCCCTCCGTGGCAGGGAGCTGCCTCCAACTACAGGTGGCCCAGGACCTCCTACCTGCCCTGGCCAGGTGGAGGGAGAAAGGGGCGTGCTGGAAACATGCATCACCGCCAGAGGTCGGGCAAGCCTTAAGGGAGGAGAAAGGAGGAAGTGACTCCTAGGACCTAGGAACCATTCCCTGCCGTCCTCCTTCCTCAGAGTGAGCTCCTGGCCTCGAGGCAGCCTCCTGCACCTTTCCACCTCTGTTTCTGTGGGAACTCCTCTGCAGCTCCCGGGCTCTCACCATGTGGAGAAAGGCCAACCTCCCCCAGGCTTCTCTCCTCTGATTGTGGTCAGTGTGTCCAGCGTCTGCTAGAAGATCCCTTCCGTGGTTCAGGGCTGAGCCAAAGGGCCTCCACATTTGTTTAACATATTTGAGTTCATAAAACAAAGAATCTCTCTCAAAGAATCTCCCCTTAAGAAGAGACTTCTATTTAGCAGCTTTTAGGAATTCTGCTTGTCCTGCGTGTTTATGATTTTTCTCACATATCTGATTTTGACTATGGCGAGGTGCTGGGAACCTTAGAGTTCCTTAGCACTTAGTAGGGAGCCTGGTTCTCGGGAGGGTCCAGGGCGAGGCTGAGCTCCACTGAGCAGATGGGGAGATGGAGCCAATGGCCGTGGCCCTCTTGCCTCATTGTCTGCAGATCTCACCTCACAGTGGGTGGGAGCGCTCTCCCCTGCTCATCAAAGTGGTCTCGCCAGTCATGGATTTGGTGCTCCTAGAAGGTTTTAGAATAAGTCTTTTGAAGTTTTCTTTCCTTGTCTTTTTTCCCTAATTCTCCTGCTGGTAATCTGAGTATCATTTCATGGAATTCATTGCTAATTTTGGGAAAAGAAAACCTGCATTGCCCTGCTGTTCAGCCTGGCATCACGAATCAGGCTGACAATCAGCCGTGGACACAGCAGTTTGGTTCCCTTCAGGCTTCTCCCTGGGTTTGAACGGTTTTGTAAAAGTCTGTGTGATCAGGTGGTCCTGGTTGACCCGGTGAACGTGCTTTGTCTCCTGTGGTGTTTTCTGGTTTGTGAAGCCTGGGGCCGGGAAGTAAGTGGGCTTGGGACTTCGCTGAGCTCTCTTCTCGGCTTCCATGCCTGGCCTGGTGGTTTTTAGGGTTTCTTTGAAGCTGCCTCTCCATCTTCAAATGAGGGCAGGTCCCTTTGTGTCCCCTTTGGACCAAACCACCCACCTGCTGCGTCTTGGAGACCCAGTAGCAAGGCAGCTTACAGACGAAAGGAGTTTCTTTCCTTCTTTCTCTTTCTCAAAAGCGTCCCCTAGCCATACCTAGCCCTGCCCTCATACCTGAGTGGGAGCTCTGGAGAGGGGTCCAGGCAGCAGGGAGGAGCTGCAGAGGGAGGAAGGCCTCCCTGTGGTCCTGGGCGCCACACCCTCTCCTGGACACTGTTACCAAGGGAACTGCACCTGATTTGCTTTTTCTTCTTTGTCTTTCTGGGCCATGCTGGTTTGTGTTTTGATCTATCATATCAATCTTATTATTTAGACAATGTTTTGGCTTTCAAAATCTTCTCTATGGCTCTGTTTTAGACTCCAAATCACTGACATCTGTTCTTATCATTACGGTCCTTTCTCCTGACTCTGACTAAGCGGTGGTCTCTTACTTCCTGAGTCGGAAGCTGACCTCATCACTTCTCATTCTGATCAATGTCAGATGTAAGCAATGAAGTTTTATCAACTCTTCCCCAGAAATTTTGCAAAGTAGCAATATTGTCATTTGTTTCTGAATATCTTATTTTTTTTTGCATTATTTTCTTCTTATCCAAAAGATTTTTTAAAAGAATTTAGATTCATAGAATTGTTATCCACCCTTTTGCAAATCGTTTCCATTTGTGTTACCCCTGGTCATAGAGCACAGCAGAAGGACTCCATGCCCTGATGTCTGTAGCTTCCTCCGTGTCTTGATGGGTTCCTGTTCATTGGCAGAAAAGGGGCCCAGTGTTATTAAAGTCTGTACACCTCTCCACTTCTGCTTGTTCAGTCTAGCAGTTTCTGAGACTCCAAATGGAATGATCGGTTTATGCATCTATCCTCATGAGAGTGTCCTGATGTATTTTGAAGCTGTTTATCTTTTGAGTGACACAGGTTGTGAGCGTCCCATCTTCTCAGTGGATTGCTCCTTCTGTGACATCTGCCTTTGCCCTGGTGTCATTTAGATTCCATTTGCCTCAACATGAAACATGTTTGTTCATTTTCTCCATGAAAACTTTCCACCCCTTTGTTTCCAAAATCTCTTCATCTTTTGCTTTAAGCATAAGTCAACTAGACAGTAAATGCTGGGGTTTTAAAAATCCATCCTCCACATAGCAGCCAGGTGATCCCACAAACATATGGAGATGCTGTCACCCCCTTAGGTCCTTGGATGACTTCCTGTTTCTCTGAGTAGGCCCTGCGCCCCTCCCTTCCCCTTGAGGGCCTGAGAGCCTGCAGGCCTGCTTCACCCACCCCATGCCCACACTCCCTCTCTTAGCACACTGCGCCCTTGCTACCCTACTGTCCTGCTGGTACCCTCAGCCTGTAGGAGCTGCCTGCTGTCCCTGTCCCTAGATCTGTGCATGGCAGTTAGCTGCTCCTCTCCCAGGCCTCAGCTCAGTGGCTGGGTCCACTGCTGCCTCCCTCAGCATCCATCTAAAGAGACCCCATCCACTGGGCTCTGCAGTTTTCTGCATGTCCCTCCTCCTCATCAGAAAGCCTCCTGTTATGTGTGACATCAAGTTCCATGACATCAGAGGCCCCACGGGTTTTCCCTGATGCAGCCCGAGCACCTGGAGCAGTATTTATTTAGTAGGTGCCCAGGAATCATTTCTAGAAATTCTCAGAAGACCAAATAGCTCACCTACCACCAGTGATGTACGGTTCTCTTGATGGTGGCGAAGATTCTGCCTCCCTCACCTCATGCCCACCTTCCAGGGTGAAGAGACTCCACGGCTCCAGGGAGTCTGGCTGGGGCTGTCCTCAGGAAGCTGCAGAGCCCCTGAGAGAACTTTCCACTCACCGCCACCTGGAAGCTCCCACATTCAAGGCTTAAATATTTATTAGGCTTACTTTAATCAGGAATAAATACATGATTGAACAAAGTGTAATGCTCCCCACTTAGAACCCCCCTGGGGCTCCCCAATGCTCCAGTCACATTGGTCACAACAGAAAATAACAGAAGTCACTGTATAGACATCTGGAGCGCAGAGGCACCAGGCCTCCAGGTAAAAGTCCCGGGTGTCACAGGTGTCACGTTCCTTTCTCACGTGCTGGCTGGTGGCTTTGGATCAGCCGTGGGGGATTGTCAAGGAAGCCACAAATGCCTCCTTGTATGAATACCCTGGAATCTGGTGACACAGCAAATCATGTAAACACATAGGCACGTACCACCAGCAGCATGAACTCATGTCCGTGGACGTGCCCGTGAGCAGACGTGAAGGGCCACGTGCACGCGCCCCCTCCCCAGAGTCCCTGGAGGGGGAAGAGTGAGTCATGAGCCGTCTGCAGCTGCCTGCCTTCCTGGCAGGATCCGACTGTCTGGTTCATCGCTCCTTCTCCGCCTGTGTTTTCACCCGTCTCCTACAGCTATATATGGCAAAATCAAGCCACTCAGGGCCTCCCCTCTTCCTGGAGCTCGGTATTCGCACTCATGTGGATACCAGACCCTTCCTAGGATAAAATGTGGTGTGAGTCAACTCCTTAGAAGTGAACACTTTCCTTCTTTTAAGAATATCCGGCCTTTCTTCCTGTCACGTCCAGCAGCCCTAAGCTCCATGCAGATCCCTGGACATGGGCACCCCGTCCCCTGCCCCAGCCCATCCCAGGCTAGCAGTCCATCTCTCCACTCGAGGCTGCTTTTACATTCCCTGCTTATCCACTCTCTCTCTGCCTCACTGTGACACCTCACTGGGGGCTGGGCTGAGTCACCCTTGTTTCCCTATTTGGTCCCCACCTCACACAGGACTTAACACAGCACCTTTTTACACAATTGTGAAGGAATCACTGGTTCGTTAACTCTGGCAAGGACCCCAGCAGCCAGAGAAGCTCTTTCTGTGCTGCAGACCCTGGCTGGGGCCCCTGGAAGGTGGTGAGTCCCAGGCCACCTCCCTTCCCCACTAGGCGCCGCCCTTGCCCCATGTCCCCTGCCCTCGTGGTGGACCCAGGAATCCACCAACTTCAGGCCGCGTGGCTTTGGTGCAGGAGAACGCCAACGTCTCCTCCTGGTGTGGAGGAGCTAGCCAGTCCGTCGGCTGGGGTTTAGTGTCAGCGGGTCTCTTACAAGGGAGGAGGTGTCACTCAATGGCAGCGCGGCTCACACCTGCTGCCCCCCTCTGCAGGCTGCGGTCCTCCTCCACCTTCCACCTCCTTCTGCCAGTCGACTGAGGAATGCTTCCGGCGCAGTTTCTGGAAGAATTCCTCATCCTTCCCGTGCGTCACGGGCACATCCTGGTCTGCTGGGCTCTTTGAGACACTGTCCCATCCCATTGAGACTTGACAAGTCCTGTGTCACAGCCCTGGTCAGACACGGAGGAGGGGGTCCCTTTGGTCATGATGTGGATAGAGAAGGTGAGAGTTTGGGTCTCACGATGGCTTCTCCTGGCTGGAATTGGGTTGTCCAGGGGCCAGAGAATCCTGCCTTTTGCAAGATCCCAGGTGACAGTCAGAACCTCTGTGGCCTCGGGGGCGAGCCCGGGCGTCTGCTGTGCCGCTAGTCTTCAAAGTACGGTGGCGACGAGAGCAGCGAGCTCTTCCTCTTGCTTCCACTGTACATCAGCGAGACGCTCTTCTTCTTCCGATCAAAGGGGCTACTGTCATCCCCAGTCAGGGACAAGTAGGACGCGATGCTTTCCCGAAGACCATAGCTGAAAAGGGACTCATCCACCCCAAGTGGGTTCCCTGCTCCCTCAGGGTCCTCCTGCAGTCTGTGAGTCAGAACAGGTGGCAGAGAACGGGAGAAAAGAGTAGGATATTGACAGAGAGGGGACAAGGGACAAAGAAAAGGAAAAGGAAGAAAAAAAGAGAGCCTAGTTAATATCCTTTTAGCTTCTTGTTCTAATTCTGGTTCTTACATTTGTTGGCTATGTGATCTTGACAAACCACTCAGCCTCTCTGAATTACTGTTTTCTCCAGTGCCTGTAACTTCCAACTGTAAATCTAAGTGAATTTTTCTATAAGGAAGATCAGTTTTATTCATCTCCTAGCCAATTCTGATCTCTGATTTTCTTTGAACTTACCCATGGTATGAATTTTGATTTCTGTTCAATTTATAAGATAATCCACCAATCACAAATGATGGATATTCACCTCAAAATTTAATGGCTGGCAATGGAAAAAAAAAAAAGACTAAATCAGTGGAAGATGTTTTTTCTCTTAGCAAAACTGAGTCACCTCAGTTTTGTCATGTTTAAGTTCCATGAGTGAGTCTTAAATACTACTAAATGACACAGGTTGGCTCGTGCGTTAGTCTAGGACCTGTGCAATCAGGAAAGCAAGGCGGTGTCCTGCTGGACAATGCCTTCTAGCTTTCAGCAGGGACTCCTAAGGACAAGGGGACTGAGGGCTGTGGTGGGAGTGGCCAACGACTTCAGGCCACGGCTCTCCACACCGTGTCGGGCTCACGCGCTCAGGGGACACCCACACACCTGGACACTCTCTTCCAGTCGAAGGTCTTCTGGCGCAGGGTGACGGGGGAGCTGGAGGCTCTGGCTGCTGGCGCGGGCGTGCTCTGCGTCAGGCAGGGCGTGGTGAGCACACAGCACAGGCCATCGGCCACCTCTGCAGGGGGAAGCAGACAGGGTCAGGCCCAGGGAAGCTGTGGCCAGGGTGGAGTGCAGGCCTGAGCACCATCTGGTCCAGCTCCTGGCCCTTGGCATGGGAAATAAAGGCAGGGACTTGAAAGGGGTGTGGAAGGTAGTGGCCAGGCTGAGAGTCACACACCCAGTCCTTGGAGGGCTGCTAAGAGGCCCTGAATGTGCGGCACACTTAGCTAGGCCCAGGCAGCCGGAGGGGCTGGGGACCAGAAACCAGTGGAAGCTGGAGAGACAGCACCTCAGCTGTCCCTGGCGGTGTCCCCGTGCCTGCTCCTGGCTTCCCCTGTGACTGCACTGACCTCAGATGTCACCTACGTAGGTGCGTGCGGGGATGTGAGGTGGACTGTGAGGTCAGTGGGAAGTCTGGTTGACTGTGCATCTAACATAATTAGGGGGTGGAGACCTAAGTGACCCCCCGGCTCATGAAAGAGGAAGACAAAGCCAGATCCAGAGCCCAGCAGGCAGGGCAGCCCTGGGTGCCCCCCTTAGCCACACTTAGGCAACTAACAGACGTGGAGGAGGAGAGGTGCTGACACAGGAGGGACCCAGGAGCCCTGCTGAGCTGGTGCCGCCTCTGCATCTCACCAAGGCCCCTCTCTGTGTGCAGTCAGTATCTTGGGCCCGTTCTAGAGATGAAGAAGCTGAGGAAGCCATGGACACGGAATGTGGCCAAACCCTGTCTCATGGATTTGGGACCAGGTTCTCATTCCAAAGCAGGTCAGTGTCCCTTAGGAGGAGAAGACAGATCTTCCTCGGCCTCCCAGAGGTGACACTGGTCTGGTTCACTCCCCTCTACACATCTCACTGCAGTGCTCCATCCTCTCACTCCTCGGGCTCCGGAGACCCTGCTTTCAGGGTCCCCTGCTCCCGATGTCCCTGGCCATGTCTTAGAAGACCACAGAAAACATCTTGTATTTTCAGACCATTTCAGTTAGTTGCAGAGGGGAACCTGTGGCTGCCCCCTGTCAACCGATGCTGGGGCCAGGGTCGTCTCTCTGGAAGGCACTTGCTCTGTGCAGCCCTCCCTGTGGTGCAGCAGGCCGAGCGGGCGTGGTGTTCCGAGCCACAGTCTCTTGGCCTCCTGGTCTGTGAGAGCTTTGTTGGGGCAGCATTCATTTCATGTTTGCTTTTGTCTATGCAAAATTTATGGTCTGCACACCCCCCTGATGATTGTTATTAAAAGCCAAATACCACGACCAACCTTCACTCCTACCCAGCACAGTCGGCTGTTTCCAGGACGCCCTTCCTCTTTCATTTTGAACTAACCGTGAGGTTTTCGGTATCACAGAGGCGATATTTGTAATCATTTATTTTGCATCTGCCACAGGCGCCAGGCTGGGCTGCACATGGCACAAGAAAGATTATGCTTGATAATCATTCAGTCCCCTGCTGGGGCCACTGTCACCACCTTCCAGGAATGGGAAGCAGAGGAGGTGGGGCACTTGCTCCAGCCCCCCCCAGCCTGGGCCCCAGGATGGGCCTGCCTCTCCCAGTAGCCACTGCTTCCATATCACCCGCCACTTCATAGGCCAGGGATATCACCCAAAGGCTGTGTGGGTTCCTTTCTCCTTGAAAAGGCCTTTGCTCTTTTGATTCAATACCCTGACTCCTAGAGAGTGCTGGCAAGGTTCCTCAGGGTGAAAGGTCAGGCACCTGAACCCAAGGGGAAGCCGAAGCCGCTAACAAAGTGAGAAGGGCTTCTTCCCTGGCTCCCCCCAGTAGGACAGAGCAAGAGGGGGGGGGGAGCAGCCCCACTCAGGCAAAAGTGGGTACCACTCAGTAAGTCCTCAAGGTCATGGCCATGTCCTCTCCTTAGCACCTCCAGAGAGTTGGGACAACTGGTGTCTGCATTGTGTGGGAAGAAAGTGGGGCAAAAAGAGGCAAATATGCAGTCCAAGGTGGCCCAGCTCCCAGTGAGCAAGCAGAGCTGGAAATAATCACTGAGGTGCCAGAACCAGCTGTTGGAAACTCTGCAACTGTTTACAATTGTTCCTTTGTCCAGGGGGCAAATTCCAACTCCTGAGCTGGCATTCAGGACCTGCACAGCTGAATCCCACTTTCTGTCTTCTGACTCTACACTGACCCATCACTCTATCAGAACTAACCATGCTTCTACCATCTTGGAAGATGCTCCCTGTCTTGGTCTCCCCATCTAGCAAGCACTATGCAAATTAATAAAATAGATGCCTCATCCTTAGGATCTCTTTGGGAAACACAGACCAGCATGCGCTCACCTAGGCCACACTGCACAGTTATCAGAGTGCAAGGGAAAGGAACTCTGGAACACTGGGACAGAGAGGACTGGCCAACAAAGTCTGACTGCTAGGCTTCATCCCAGAGGTGGCCCATGTTGGCCTTGGAGGCTGAAGAGGGGTCTGACAAGCAGAGAAGGGGCAACGAGTGGGACTTCAGAACAGAGTCCCCCAAAATGCAGGGCCACTTAAAGAGCTGCCAGCTGTCTGTGTGTGGGATACAGGAGCAAGTGGATTGTGGGGTTTATAGGTGGAGAGAGGGTGGATTTGAGATGAAGTGCATTGTACCAACTAGGACAAGGCTCAGAGGCTCTTGTACTCTGAGTTAACATGGTAAGAAGTCAAAATGGGCAGAAAGCAAGAAAAAAATCCCTGGCTTCTGTTGGGGAGCTAGGCCCACCCGAGGCTGTGAGGCCGCAGCAGAGGGGCCTCCTCCTCCAGTCCCCACTGTTTCTTACCTGAGTAGTGGTTGACCAGGTCTTCCAGGCACTGGAAGGTGAGCCTCGGGGAGATGTAGTACCAGTTGTTTGGCAAGCGGAAGATGCGATAGTGCTTCACCTGCCTGTGTCTCACCGACAGGGAGTAAAAACCTACAGGAGGAGAAGGACAGGTTAGTGGCTCTAGTGTTCCCTCCCAAGGGCAGCCAGCTGACTGGCTTACCTCCCCAGAGGCACATAGCTGCTCACCCTGGGTCTACTGCAGTGACACTGGGAGGTGGCACCCTGTCAGGACCCACAGCCCCTCCTGCCCTGGACCCCTCTTTTCAGTTTAGAGCCCAGGCAGCTGTTATTTTAGCAGCCCCCCAATGCACTCAAGAAGGTTCTTACTGCCAGCCTGGGTTTGCAGGCACAGAGCCTAGTCCTCCTGCTCTTTGAGGTGGACGTTGTGGTGCTGTCTTATCCCTGTGACTCAGGAGGCCACCCTTAGAGTTCAGGTGCCACCGATAGCTCCAGGCCGTGCAGACAGACCCTGACGGCTTCCTAGTGTGCACTCAGGTGTTTGTGCCCCTGATTTCCTCCCTCAGCCCCTGTCCCACGGACAGGGTGCTCACTGCCACGTCCCCTTTCCTCATCCCTACCCCCCTCTGACTTAAGCTCGACTTCCTCAGGGATTGGAGCAAGTGGCAGTGCCTGGGTGTCCGCGAGTGTCTCTAAGAAACATGTGAAAGATGACATTTCTCCTTCAGCGTCACAGAGTGGTGACCAACACAGGCTGGTAAGAGGAGAAGCTCAGGCACGTACCAGCAGCCCTCTTAGCCTCAGCCCCCCAAAAGGAGCATGAGAATTTGGACTTGGTTGATGTTTAAGGATCCCCCCTGCTCCATCTCCTGGGGTTCTAGGAGTGGAAAGTGCTCAAGAGGTGGCAAGAGGGGCAAGGAATGGGCATTCATCAAGTCTGTGCCTCGGGTGGGGGACTAAGCTACTTCCAGGCAACATCTCCTTGACTCTCAGAAAGCACCTGGGAGGTACTGTCCCCAAATATTTTCCAGATGGAGAAATAGAGGCTCAGACATCCTGAGTGAGCGTTCAGAGGCGCCCAGCCTGGGATTGGCCGCTCTGGGGTGTAAGCTTTGCTTTCAGCAAGCTCCTGGTCCGCCCTGGGGCACAGAGTTACTTGTCAGCCCTGCCCTTTGAGTCACCCACCGTGATACTTCTAGTTATTTCAACTGGAACTTGAAATACAGCAAGCCAGTCCAGGGCAGTGCCTGAAAAACCATCAGAACTTTGCACCCCCAGTGGGCGGAGCCTGCCACCCGAGCCCCACCCTGCCCCACTGCAGATCTGCTGAGGACCTGGATAACTGCAGATGTGCTGGGGGGCCCAGTGGGGGCTCCCCCACTGGCCATGCTGCAGGGCTCTGAGCTGGGTATCCTTCCTCCGGGGCCCAACACATATGCCATGTTTGGCCTCTGTTTGACTTTGTTGCCCTCTGGTATCTTCAAGTATCTGACAGGAGCTGTTGTGGGGTGTTAGAATCCCCTATGTTCCATCTGTGTTCCCCCAAGCCAGGCTGTGCTCATCTTGGTGAAGACTCCAGGGCCAGGTGGCCCCCGCACTTGGTGGGTGCCTGGGAAATACTTAGACTGCGTCTTCTCTTCCTTGACAGGAAGTGAACAAGAAGCAGGCTAAGAACTTGCCAGATGTCCGCTATGCGAACAGTTGCTATTACGATCACCAGTGGGGGAGCCCTAGCCATCCAGGGTTTTGTTCCTGTGACCTGAAGCTGTACTATATCCAGGAACGGTGCTGTCCTTAATGCCTGACCTGAGGCTAAGAGAGAGAGGGTAATTCATGTCTGAAACTAGGACTTGGAACTCCTGCTCTGAACCTCAGAAGGCGCCCTGCTATCTGCTCAGTTGACGCAGGAAATTATGATGATAAAGGTCTGGTGAGCAGGCAAACAGGCACATGGGCTTGTCCCCTCTGAGAGGCCCAGAGAACACTGATCTCATGGCCTTTCATACAGCAGTGACACTGCAAGAATTATTACATTGGAATCTCACCACCTTACAAAGGGAGGTTCTCTCCACTTCACAGATGAGAAATCTGAGTTCAGAGAGGTAAACCCGTGCAAGCCTCAGGACTGATGTCTACAGGCTGGGCCATGCCATTGTCCACCTCTGTGTGCCCAGCATGCTGCCCATGCCTGGGCTATGGTAGTACCCAGTCACCTGCTCCCTGTTCCTGGGCCCCTAGCTATCATGCTGGCCTTGCTGCGGGTGGGTGGACGTGGCTGCAAGGAGCTAACCACCTACACCCATGTGCACATGTAGGCAGGAGGGGCAGCCAGGAGTAGGGCCTGCCTGTCTGAGCCGGGCACGGAGAGACGGGCTGCTCACCTTTCTTGGTCTCGCTCTCTCTGATCATGAAGGAGCCGACCTTTGTGTCTGGCAGCTGCAGCAGCTCCTCCGCCTTCTCCCTGCCCAGTCCTTCGAACAGCCACCTGAGACACAGGAGGACAGCTGTGAGTAACCTGCATGTGCCCTGCCCACAGAACCTAGAGACAGCTAAGACCGAATGTGAAGTTGAAGTCTAGGTACTGTGAGGGTGATGGGGTGTCAAAGAGGAGGGATATCAGCTATTCATTCACTCATTATTCTTTCCTTCATTCATGCACTTCTGTGTTCTATATTTCATATAAAGTTCCCAAGTGCCTATCGCTGGCCAGGTGTTAGCCTGGACATGATCCAGGAAGCATGGGACCTCTCAGCCTGTCCCTCCAATGCTTGCTGGAATGTGCACCGTATGTAATGTGTAGCACGTGCCGTTATACAGGGTCCTCTGTGGCTGTGGCAGTCTGCCTTCCACGTACCACCTTGCACTCCGCGATAGCCACCCTCCCTGTGCCCTTGTCTTGTGGGTTTCACGGTGGCATCCAGGAGGTTGGGCTTGGCCTATGCTTGTGAGTAAGAAGGAAGAGACGAGAGGTGGCCCGGGGAGGCCCCACAAACAAGCCCTGCTGTGCCTCCATCTGGTCTCCAGCACCCTCCATTCTCGCGCGTTCAGACACTCCTCATCGCGCCGGGGGCTTCCTGTGTTCCTTGCTTTTTTCACTAAACAGTAAGACGCGGTGGTCGCACGCTCGTAGCTCACTTTTGGAGTGGGGGTTTCGCACCCACAGGAGACCTGATGCTCTTGAGTCCTCCTGGGAAGCTTCTCTGGGCACAAAGGAATCTGTGTTCCAGGTGAACGGGCTCTTTGCAGACCAGGTTCTGCCAGACCTCAGCTGGGCAGGAAGAGCCTCGTTGGCATGTGGCTGGGGCGCAGGCAGACACAACTCCCATCTCTCGGGTCCAGATCGGTGTGTGCTGTAGCAGATGTTGGTATGCCACTGTCTCGGAAGGCTTTAGTGTTCTCCAGGGCACAGGAGCAGATCCAGGTCAGCAAAGCCTGTCTGTCGTCTGAGTGCCCTGAGCGCCAGGTGGGAAGACCCATAGGTTCTGTTTGTCCATGTATGTGCTCGTCACTGTGGTCACTTTTGCTGCTGGGATCATGATCATGCTGTATTTGGCCAAATATTTCAACTATTCCCTTAGTTCTGCACAGTGCATAGAGTACTAATTATTTTAGTGTATGCAACAAATACTCATTTATTCAAGTTCTTACACAAAAGTCTACTTAGAAAGGGGAGGACAACAGACAAGGAACAGCAGCCACATAGGAATACTCACTGTGTTTGTTATGCACTTTAACCCTAATCCTCACCTCAACTCCCTGAAACAGGGACATTATCCTGCTCACAGATGAGGATGCTAAAAGACAGAATGACTGAGTAACTTGTGCACGTTACCATATCAGTGATTGAGAGAGTAAAATTAGAATACATTTTTCTGGGACATGCAATTCCACAGCTTCTATACTTCACTGCCCTGTTATCTATTCTTTATTCTTTAAGAAATGTCAATGCATCAACTAGATCAGTTGTCCTGTAGGGTCCTGTAGGTTGTTTGTCTGGGTTCCCACCACCCCGGCCCCTGCCAGCTTCAGTCCCACATCTTCAACATGAAGTGTCAAGGTGCATTTGCTAAGGAATGAATGGATCAAAGCCCAGCCCCTGATGTGGAAGTGTGACTTGGGTTTCTTTCAGAAAGTGACTCTTGTGTTCAGTTTCATCAGCCTCAATATGGAAGTGTTTTCTGTATTCATGATTAAGATCATCAATACTGAAATCAATGTACTCAATTCCAGTCTTCAGAATATTTGTGTGGTCATCTCTGTCTCCCTAGATGGGCGTGTGGCTCTGGACAAGTAGCTATTTCATATTTGGACAGTGGTCTTTCCTTCCTTCCTTCCTTCCTTCCTTCTTGTTTTCTCTGCGCTGAGCACTTCTTGGCTGAGGTCTGACCTTGCTAATTTGAGAGGTGAGAAGACAGTGGCTGGATGAGGTTAGGTAACTCCCAAGGCCCTTTCCCTAGAAGGAGGGAGCCAGGATGTGAGTCCAGGTGTGCTATGCCACAGAGCCACCAGGGGCTGCCCCAGCCACCCCTGCACCACTACTGGAGGAAATACTGCTTCCCTCTGCCACGTCCGAGGTCTCCATGATCCTCTTCTGTTTGGCTCCTCTGCTCCTCTGGTGGGTGTGTGGGCATGTCAGGCAGGGAGCACTCTGTGCCTCTGGATGTGGAGTTGACAAGAATGTGGCTCTTTGCAGAGTCTCTCTGTGAAGTCTGGCATTGCTGCACAACTACTTGGAAATTAGCCTTCTTGTTTTCCCAACAGCCCTGCACTTGGGTCATGGCATTACATGTCACTATTACCATCATTCTGTGTTGCGCTTTCTTTTCGACAACTAATGATTTCAGAAACCTAAGCAGCCTGGGCTCCCTCACCTGGGCAGAAAGTCACAGAGGCAGGACTTGAACCCAGATGGCTTGATCTGCTCCACCTCCCTGCCTCCAGTGGTAGGGCACTCGGAGTGTCGGTGCTGAGCAGCAGCAGCACCTCATTCCAGCTGAACAGCCCAGCTCTCTCATTTCACTCCAGGGAACCTGAGTCCCCAGATGGAAGGGATGGGTCCCAGTCTGCATCATTCTCGAGGGGCAGAGATGGGGGGTGGGTGCCCTGCTTGACTCAGTGTCTTCCTTGCCACTCCACCATGCCGGAATCCCTGCCGGCCATCTCCTGAGCCACCCCCACAGGCAGCATGATGTTTAATGGTGACGAATGTACTCACCCGTGGTAAACTCTGGCCACACAGATTCCCGGGATATAACTCTCCCGACCAGTGCTAAGAGAAATGGCTTTCCACCAGCCTCCTTCACTGTCAGAACAGAAAGACAAGATCAGGATGGGTAGATGGACAAGTGAACAGGATCAGCAGAATTACCCCATGGCAGCTGGGGACAGTTCTCTTCTAAGATCTGCCATTGCCCAGATGGACCAGAATTTCTCAGTTTGGGAATTGAGTGCTTAGTGGGTGCAGGCATGCATTCATGCATGCGTGTATGTGCACGCACACACACATGCAACAGACACCCCCATTCAAGCTAGCAGCTAGCTTGGAAGCATTCCCACTTAATAGAAAAAGCCACCTTCAGGGATCAGCAGCTGATGTTCTCAACTGCTATGCTATAGATGGAGACTTTTTAAAACCAGTGTTTACTGGTTTGATTTGTACCCTGAAATATAACCAAAGATATTCTGTGTGTCTATATCAACGAGGATCCAAAGAAAATGGACTTAGAGTCCCTGTTTGTCCTGCAGACTGTTTGGCATCACTCTGAAGAGACAACAGGAATAGGAGGCAATGCTGTCTGTCATCAGAGTGTTTTCAGACCCTGGGTCTCTCTGCCCAGCTTGTGCTGGCACAGGGTTACCGCACATGTGGCAGGGGATGAGGCCAATACGAGAAGCAGAATTGGGATCATAAAAGTCTCAAAGCCTAGTTATAAACAATTAGATTTTAGCCAGCAGTCCATGGGGAGCCATTGAAGGTTTCAGAGCCCAGCCACATAAGGGGTAGGGTTGCAGTGTGAGCCAGACTTCTCACCCCACAGTAGGATCAGGGCCCATGTGGAACTGGACGACTATAGCTAAAAATCTAGTGCTTCCCCTCCAAACTGAGGTCCTCTTGTTTTGAGGATTATAAAAGTTTTGAAAAGCTAACTCACTCAGAAATCACACGCAGTTTCTCCCCACGGCGGAATATTGGGGGGCTGATGTCAGGAGATGGGTAGTCAGTCAGCACCGCGAGGAAGTCACTCTCCAGTCCTAGGAAATGAAGCAGAGGGGCGTTTTGATTCACAGGAAGGAAGCACAGCCCGGCAGTCGGTGGGGACCTGCCCAGCTGCTGCGGGTTTCCCTGGAGACACCTCCTCCTGCACCCAGGTGCCCAGGGCCCCCTGTAGAGGGTGGTGCAGTGCTCCAGGACCCCTGAGGCCAGCCACACGCCCCTGTTCTCAGGCCTGCCTTGGCCCTAGTGTTCTCATCTGAGAAATGGAGATCCAGAGCCTGTGAGCTGAAGTCAGAGCTGGCTTCAGGGTCTGTCCCAGGCCTCCATCTCTCCGTCTTTACAACAAGCCCCATCTCTGTTCTGGGGCCCCTCTGAGATGAGATAAAAGAGTGAGGCACCATCCCACGGATGAAAGAATGCTAGCAAACATCCCTTCTTGTTACTGTGGCCCCAGCTGCCCAACCTGGGCTTGTGTGTCTCAGATCTGTGACATGGGAGTGTCAGGGGGTGAGGACAGATGAGTTCTGCAGACCCTTCAGACCAAGCGGCTATTAACCTAGAGGCTGCAGAACACTTCTTCCTTACAGAGTGCGGGCCCCTATGTGGGCGATCTCATTAAATTAGTGACTTTTGTTGGGGGTGGGTGTGGTGAAAGAAAAAACGAAGGACCTTTTATTATGTGTATATTGAAAATAATTTTAGTAAATTTTGGAAAGGGAAAGAATGCTATTTGGTTCATGTAAGCACAACTTACTCTGGAGATGTGGTGATAAGACGTGAATTTCCTTTCTGATGCTAGCGGTATCTGCTTTGCATACTTATTGGTTCGCCATAGTTCACATTATTATACGCAGGGTGAGACGGGTACATTTTGGGGAAATGATATGGCTTGCAAAGCAGCAGCAGCCATAACTGCTGTGGCTGCTGTCACTCCACCTGCTGGCTAGGCAGCCAAACTCCCAGATCTGGTGACGCCTTTATTCATTCATTTGGTAGCTATGTAGTGAGCATGTACATGAGCCAAGCATCTATGAGAAAGATGGGCTCATGGTCTAGAAAGCACACCCACAATCATGGGAGGAGCCATTCCTGTTCCCTCACCCCAGGAATTCCTGGAGAAATCCCAGCACTCAGTTGTGCAGGCTGGGTGGCCCATGCAAGCCACTTTCCAGGATCCAGACACCCTGCTGAGCACCCCCTCCCTACCTCCTACAATGCACGTATCCTATAGCCTCCAACTCTGAAATCTCATGGACAGACTGAGTCAAAGGAGGCTGAGCTCAAGGATGAGTAAGAAGGGTAAACAGGGCTTCCAGTACAGGGTTTGGTCATCAACTGATAAATGAATCAGGAGGAAGTCATCGCAGTGGAACAGTACGCTCAACTGTGCCGCTCATTTGAGGAAAGCAAGTCACTGACAATAAACTACGTAAAAGTAAGAGTTCCTGTGTGTGAGATGGAAACCAAACGTGACCTTTGGTGTTCTTGCGACCCTTGGAGGAAGGTCAGGGCTCCCAGGAAGCAGCAGGGTCTGGCCACAGAGAAGTGACCTGTTGAGGCCTCTGGCCCATCTTATATCAAGCCTTGCCTGAGCCCCAGGGATTCTCCCTCGCATGTTGCTTCTTTGGATTCAGAAAGGGGTCCTTCCCTTGTACTGTCCAGACACACCTCAGAAGTCCTGAGTTCTAATAAGGGGTGGAGATGGATCTGGTGAGGCATGAAGCTTGTGCAGACTTGGAGGTCCTCCAGATTCAAAACTCCAAATGCAAAACGAGGCTCAGGACTTGGAGGGGGTTGTGCTGGGGAGGGGCCAACAGCACTGGATCTGCTCGGCTTTCTGGCAAATCTGCCTGGACTCTAAGGCCAACTGTACTGAGGTGAAGTGACTGAGTGTGGACACACCCTTCTGTCTTGGCCCCGAGTTTCCTAGTCTGGAAAATGGCAGGTTAGAAATGCCTTCAAGATGGAAACCCTTCTTCCTGGTCTAATGATGACTGAATCTGAAAGGACCATTTATTAACCAAGCTGCTGTGGCTTAGGTGCCAGGCTCGCCAGGCTCCTTGGGCCTCAGAGCCTCTGTGTGGGCTGTGCCCTCTGCCTGCTACACAGGTGCCCCCTCATCCTCCCTTCCCCACCTGTAGTCTCCCCAGAGAGGGCTCAGCCTCTCATGGATCTATACCCACTCTCTGGCATTCTCCTCTAAGTCAAGATACCAGGTTGCCTTTTAATGTTTGTGTGACTCTCAGGGCAATGTCCATGTCCCCACCTGGCAGTGCATTCCAGGAAAAGCCCATGTGTCTTCTCAGTCTTGAGCCCTGAGCCTAGCCATGGGCCTGTCCCTTCAAGGTTGCTCAAGGCAGGTGTATTGAATGCCGACGTGGAGCAACCTCTGTGCACTGTGTCCTCAAGGATGGCCTTTGTGCTGTATTTTAAAGCTGGTCCAGGAGAAAGGGGACTACACTGTGGCTTGAAGCGGGGTGAGCAGCCATCCCAAAGCCCCTTGTGAAAAATGAGCATTGAAATGAGAGTCTCTGGACACGAAATCCAGGACAAGAATGGAGTCTTGAGATGCAGCCTGTGGCAGGAGGGACAAGGAGCTTGCGGTTTGGATGTGTGGTTCAAGAAATAAAAACAAGCATCCCTGGTAATGTTGAAAACAAGACCCAACAGAAACAAGAACCAGAGCAAAATCCCAGTATAACTAATTGTTCCAGTGGAGGAAAAGGGGCTCATGGGGTAGTAAGTTTCAGTTTTGCAATGGCGAAGAGAGGTTTCCTGTGGAATTTCCACAGCAGGGATGTTTTTGTATCTATAACGTTTGAATATCATTGAGGCAACCTTGTGTTTGGGCTTTCGTTTAAAGATTAGATAGCTTCTACCTGGTCCTTTGCCAGGGACGTGACATCCCCTTTACCATCAGCATTAGAGAAACAGGACAAAGGCGTCGGCCAGGACTGAAGCCTGGTGTGCCCTCTGTGGGGGCATGGTGGCCTTTCTGAGCAAGTTCTTGTGCCACGGTCCCCTCTAAGTCTTGTCTGAGCTTTGGTCCCCACAGTGAAATAAATACAAGGTAAGATATTTCCCTTTGCTGCTCAAGTTCAAACACATTCAGTACTTCTGGAGCCCTTGGCATTAAGGACAGCCGCCCATTCAAACCAGACTAGATCAATGAGCGACACTGAGAGAGGCCCGAAGAAGCGGGTGGGATTATCGCAGTTTTAAGGAAACAAATTAAGTGTAGAAATGTGTGCTGAGCAGGAAAGAAATCCAGGGAGAATTTTCAGAAGAGCTTTATGGAAAGAGAATGGGCTTCGAAATAATCAGACCTGGCTTAAATCCACCTCTACCACTTAATAGCTCTGCGATTTGGGGACAGATTTATTTTTAATGAATCTGGCCTTGATTTCTTCATGTATGAAAATGAGAAATATCAAAAATCTGTCTCCTGTGGTGGGGTCAAGGTCCATGGTGCTCCACAGTGACTGGCAGGGCCTTCCCCAGTGGGTGACATCCAGGGCCCCTTTCCTGCATGGCAGGGTGACCATCCCACTGTCCACGACCAGTTTCAGCCAGAAGTGTTGCAAACTTTGCCACCATTTAGTAGTACCAATGAATCTGCTCTATGTCCTCTCATCATCTAAACACAAACTCTCTTTGTGAGCGCAGAAGATGAAATTCAGAATACCAAATATTTGCTGATAGCTCCGCTCAAGAATGAGTGATGTTGAACAGAATGTACAAAAGTATAAAATAGGAAATGAGCCCAGAAAAGGAAGGGGGCCCCTTGGCAGAACTTACTGGCCATAATTATTACTTAGTCAAATACAGACAGGCCTCTTTTGCATTATTCTTTGGTGTGTCTGGACCATTTTCCTTTCCAAGGCTGAAAACATTCTTAGTAGCTTTCATTTTTAACTGTGTGGCAAACTCTCCATTCCTGCCTTCCAGTACTCCACCCAGCCCTACACAACACATGCTCTTATTCGAAGGGAAGAATCCAAAGCTGGGAGAGCTCTTGTAAAGTGTCCAGGGAGAGCAAGAGGATTCCCAAGCCCGTGGTCACCCCATGAAGCCACATGGCACTCCTGGGCACCTAATATCCAGGATCTTCCAATTTCCTGAAAATATCAGGATGAGGGCCACTCCAAATGAGTCCTTGGGCCTGGCACAAGCTGCAAGAGCTGCTGGTAGGCTGGGAGCTGAATGGCCCAGTGATTTCAGCTTCTGGTTTTACACTCCCTTGAGTCATGCCCAAACTCGGGGACTCCTGCCGTATCACAGCAGGTCTGACTTTCAGTAACTTTTTCAGGAAATCACACACATGCAAGAACCAATCATATAGAGCTCCGCAGAGCCTAGCCTGGCAGAAGGTCTGCAGGTTGCGGGTCACTAAGAACTATAGGCTGAGTTCCTCTAAGGTTCTCTTTTTACCCCAAACCTTGGTTTCTCCCTGTGTTAGTGGACAGAGTAGAAGCAGTCCGACTTAAAGCCACCAGGGGTCAGTTCCCACACTCTTAGGACTCAGGGGGAGCTGGCCCAGAACATAAGGATAGAATTGTCTCTGGGCTCCAGGGCCCCAGAATGTGTGCCTTATGAGAACTCAGAGCTCCCCACATGTCAGAGGCTTTCAGCCCTCCTTGCTCTTTCTCATTTCCATCCCGGGGCCCAGCAGCGGGACCAGGTGGTACAATTCTGGAGCGAGCCACACTGGGCTGGTGCTGTGATGTGTTTCCAGTCCAGTCCTCCCCCACCCTGCGGTGCTGACAGACTGTAGCTGTCTCATGGCGGATGTCAGGAAAGACAGGTGGAGTGGTCCAGAGACTGGCCCAAGAACACTGGACTTGTAGTTGCATGCCAAGTGTCAAACTCAGGTCAGCTCATGGTGGAGCACCAGGGCTGTGCTCTGGCCACTGGGCTTTCCTTTTCATGGTCAAGTGCCACTTCTACTACTAGGGACCCAATGACATTTTTCTTAATATTAATTCACTTAAAACAACTGTAGTCCTGTTCTAAGCAATGTAGAACCATGGATTTGATGAGTTAGCTAGTTTTTATGATATTCACTAAATGTATAGTGATATAAAATTTGAATGATCACATTTTACCTAAACTATGTCATGGTCCAGCAGGTGCATGAGATCCAAACAGGAAAGAGAAATCTACTTTGAGATCTGATGCAGGTGCCTCATCCACAGAATCCCTCAAAAAGGCCTGTGAGGGTCTCTGTTATTAAATCTGATGACCAGGCCTATTCCCCAGCTCTAGATTGCCCAGCCTCTCTCAGCTCACAGGCCTCCTTAAAGCTGGTCCCCCCAGAATGTGATGTGGTGGTAAAGAGAATCGCTGGATTCAGGGCCCCTGCTTGCGTTTCTGCCTCCCTTTCTGAAATGGAGTGACTCAGGTGAGTCACTTAACCTTCTTGTGCCTCAGTTTCTTCAACTGCAAGTTGGAGAGGATGCTCTTGATGTTGTGGTGGGGCTATTATAAGAACTTAGAGTTCATATATGTAAATTCACATTCCGATGAAGTATGTAACTGTGTATGTAATGTGTAGTTCATGTGCACAGAGAGCTTAGGCCTGTGTGTGGCATATGGCAAGCACGTGCCATTCTGTAACTATTCCTGTTTTATACTGAGGACCTAGAGTCACTGTGATGAGAAGCTCACTCCTCATCTCTTGCTGTGTGTTGGTGCAGAGGCAGGACTAAAAGCTGCTCTGAGGCCCACCAGTTTTAGGGGTCCTGAGATTTGCCAGGGAACCAGCTTACAGCTACTGCCTATCACCATGAGTCTGATTAGTAGGTTTGGGGTGGAGCCAGGATCCACCCCAGACCTACTAATAACTTCTTTCCAGGGGTTCCTAATGCAGGTAGTCTGAGGGCCCCACTGAGAAGTGCCAGGCTGGGTCTTGAGGTTTCTCTCTCCTCCCTCCCCCGCCCACCCCACACCTTTTTTCCAGGCAGCCACGTAAATGCACCACCTGGTATATGGGTTCCACCCTGGCATAGCATTGGGTCACCTGGCCACCTCTGTGTAAAATGTGACTGCAGACAGGGTGATAAGCAGGGAAGAGACAAAGAACAGAACTGATTGCACCGAGTGACGGAACTGTCTCTATGAGATGGAAACTTGCTGTTCCCTGCAAACCTGGGAGTTTCCTGGGTTGCATTCAATTCTGTGCGTCAGTGTCTGAACTGTGCAGAGTCCCAGGGATGGTTCACTCTGCAGGATGATTTGGAAACAAGCTCTGGAGGCACTAGTTCTACCGCTGTAACACTTGAGGGTTGGCTGTTTGGACACAGCCTGGTGCAGCCAGAGGACCCCAAGTGAGCTTTCAGTAGTCTTCATCCCTCTTCTGACATGGCGCTCTTTGTGCTCTGAGACTGTGGTGAGGGAGGGAAGGTTGCAGCTTCCATTTCACAGTTGAGTCCCTCGGGGTGGCTGAGTGACTTCCCGAAGATCACACAGCTTCCAGGGGACATTACCAGAGGCTGCATGTGGCCTTTGCCCCTGAAACCTGCCGTTTTCTATCAGGTCGTGCTGCCTCTGTGTGTTTTGTGACATGAGTCCCTGGGACTAGACTAATAAGGAATGTTCCGGAAAGCTTAGCTTAGTGGAAAACAGATGGTGAAACCCTTATTCTAAGGCATTTGCGGTCTTGCTGGGGGGGAAGAATGATCTCCCCCAAACTCCGGAAACATGTTTCAGTCCACAGCTTGGCCCTGAAGTCCCTGGGCCTGGCAGCAACTGTGGTATTTTACTTCTGCCACAGAGCTCCTGCCAGAGGACACTGCAATCCCATGCTGGCCCAAAGCAGTCAGCAAGGAGGGTGCCGCCTTCAGGGAGCCTGGGACTGACTGCACCCCGGGGAGCCCTCCATGAAAACCTGGGTCTTGGCTTCACGCAGCAGAGCTAGTGAATGCAGCCCAGCCGCCAGCCCTTGCCCCCACGCTCCAGTAGGCTGAGAGAAGGGAGGGACCAATGTTCGGGTCGCTATAAGGGAAACTTTTCGGGGTGGGGGTGAACACCCACCAGTCCTTGATGTGGTCGCATGGATCTCAACCTGGGCGTGACCTGGGGAATTCTCTCCATCAGGGGTATGGGGGGCGGGAGACTCCTCTTCCCCCTTGCAGAGGTGACCTCCCACCCACACAGTGGAAAAAGAAAAGCTAATTTCACAATAATTTGCATTTTAAAAGTGAAGGCAAATGAGCATGTCCAGGAGGCTGGTGTTTTTGTGGGGTTTGCTCAAGCATGCCGCCCCTTGGCCTGACTGCTGGGTGACAACTAGGTGTACTGGGGCAGGTGGCCCTGAGCCTGCCGGGCCCCAGGCATTGCGCACAGTTTCTAGCAGAGGTTAAGACGCGGAGATCTGTGCCAGTCCCGGGAGGCGTGGTGGCTGGGTCCTCTGCCCCAAGCTCTGGGTAGGGGTAAACAACTTTCTCCTCAACGGCCCCCCAAAATATACACCTTGCTGCCTTTTATCACATGGTACCATCTCTTTGGTCCTGGGAACATTCAGTCTTTCCCTTTTGGCTTTGAGAGGGGGACAGGGCTAGAAGACAAAGAGCCAGGGAGAGTCGGAGACTTGCAAGGGCGTGGCAGGCAGGGTTTCCTCTCCCTGGAGGCATCTAAGGGCCTCGGGTTGCATCACTGGGCATCTGGGTGGCTTCATTTTGGCAGAAGTGAGAGAACTTTTTCGTTAAGGGGCTGCAGGGGCTGAGGATGAGCAGTAGCCAGAGGAGGGCAGAAGCCGTGTCATGTCAAGCGTTGGCTCAGCAGAGAAGGGGGCCATCTGTGCCCGCTAAAGTCTGCCCAGGGCCAAGGCCCAGTGGGTTCAGGAACCAGGCATGGCCACCTCCACGGGGGACAGACACCAGGTTCCAGAGGCTGTGATGGAGTTGGGAGCCAGAAGTGTGCCGAGATCCTCCAGGAGCCACCCTGTGGACACTGACGGACGGCTAGCCTTCCTGATGTCTCCCTCTCAGTCCCCCAGAGGACCCAGGAACCCATACAGAGAGCCCCTCAGAGAGGACCAGGAATCCTCGGAACTAAAGCCAGGGTCTTAGAAGTGGCCAGCGCAGCTGACCCCAGAACACGGGGGCCTTGGCCTTTGGCTGGCAGAGGGTCCCTCCTGTTCTCTGGACAGTGCTAAAGGGCACTCCGCAGCTCTGGGAGTCTGGCCCAACCTGGCATCTCTCCAAAACCTGATTTTTTCCATCACTGATTAACCTGCAGCAGTGGGTCTCCCCTGGAATGCTGGCGCCGGGCCGTCCTGCCAGTGGCACAAGGGTTCCTTTATTTTCAGGAGGGTGTCCTAGGGTCGGTGTCCAACCCAGTGAAAATGATGCTGATAAAACCCTCACAGAACCAGCTCTGCAGATGACAGCACTTTATCGGCGATGGTGGGTATGGCCAACAGGAGGCTGGCTTTCAGGGTCAGATGGTGCTGGGTGGAACGCCGACTCTGTGAATGGCTGGGGCCACAAACCACAGTCCCTTTGTGGGCCTCAGTTTCCCCACTTATAAAGTAGAGGTTGAACCAACTGACCACAGAGATCCACCTCAAAATGTCAGCAACACAGTACTCTTATCCTGCACCCAATACTTTTAAACTTTTAATTATGAAATATTTGAACCACAAAGTGAGAGAGATAAGTTGCAAACCCCCAGACACCATTGCCCCATTTCCACAAGTACCAGCCTCCTCTGTCACCCAGTCCTTGCCGAGCAAGACTCTCTCAGGACAGTCAAGCATCTCACCAAAGAAGTGGGACTTACCATCTGTGCTGGGCAGAGGCCTCTCCGGGGGCGCCGGGCTGGACTTCATGCTGTTCCCCATTTCTCTCTCTCCTGGGGTGGTGGAAGATGCCCGAAGCCTACAGCACAAGAGACACACGTGGACAGTCAGCTGCGCCCCGAGCCCTCTGCGTGGAGAATGACCCAGTTTAGGCTGCATGGTGCACCATTTCTCACGCAGCCTGCTCTTTGAAAGGCGGCTGTTTTTATGTGAAGACGCGATTCGCAAATGTTGGTTACATTTACGCAGCTCAAGTTCTTTTTATCAAGGGAATGACAGAGAAAAACCACAGAGAGGGAAGTTGATAGCGAATGCTGCTGGTGGCAGAAGTTTCCATTCCTCTGCACCCTCCCCACCAAGGGGACACGCAGTGTTTTTGTGAGAAGCTGAGCAGCGTTTCAGTTGGCCCCAAAGAACCTACACTTGGAAAACGTAGAGACAGCTCCCACGCCCCAGAAATTCAGGGCACATAAAACTTAGGATTTGCCTGACTTTATAGCCACAGGGGTGAGGAGGGCCCCTGCTGCCCCTTGCCATCTTTTGTCTGAATTCTCCAATATGCTTTCACAGAGGACACAAAAGGACAAGTTCCTAACACACTCTATCTCACTCTTGCTTTATGTGCTGCCAAAGCACGTTCTGCCAATAATCTTGATCTCTATAAAGTCCTGGCGTCCCTAAACCGAGTTTGCAATGAAGGGAACAGTTTTAGAGAGGGTAAGTGACTTGTCCCATGTCACACAGCAGTGAAGGGAGTGCTGGGGTTTGAGCCACTGATGCTTCATCTCCAGCTTGCTCCACAGTGGCTTCTCCTCTGGCAGCCCACCCAGCTTGGGATTCTAGTGGTGCACTTACAAGCTGGAAGACCCTTGGGTAGGTTATTAAACTTTCCTGCCCATTTTGGAGAATCATAGAATAGCTTTGGTCTTTGATTACAAAATTAACTGAGGTCAGGCTTGTGACATGCACAGAACATGGCCTGGCATGAAAACCATGCTAGTCATTGACATTTCTCGTCCATTTCCTGGTTGTCTTTGATGATCCATGTTGAAGCAGAGGCAAAGGCTGCATCCATAGGTACAGCCATTCCTGCCTCATGTGGAAAAAGGGATGCGGCAGGGTCCCCAGCCAGTGTCCAGGCCAACAGACACTATTGCTCCTCCCCAAAGCTCCGGGAATTTCAAGGGTCCAAAAGCCAGCCAGGCCCCTCCCACCCAGCCTCATGTCCCGTCCGAGATCCGATGTGCACAGTTGCTCCTCTACTGACCGTGGCTCTCTCCTCACCCGCCATATGCTCAGTACACTCCAAGTCCAAATGCACTGAACATATGACCCACAGGATATCATAGCTGGACCTGCCCCGCTGTAGGGTCTGGGTTGTTTCCCTTTGTGACTGAGGGGAGCTGAGGCTAGAGACAGGTCACACCAAATATTACTAGCCTGGGAAAAAGCAGAGATTCAAAATTCAAAGCCCAGTTTCTCCTGAATGTGTGGCTTTTCACCCCTGTTAAGCTGCAAAATCACCACGTCCAGCTGTGATAAAGTGGAGCCATCTGTGTAGACTCTCAGGCCCTGGGCTTTGAGATGAGGTTGGGAGGGTCTGCACTGCTTCCTAATTTGGGAGGGTCAGTGGTGAGAGTGGAATTCTTGGTAGATTCACAAAGAAAGTAAACCCACGAGCGTCTGCATGTTCTAAACGTTTACATGAACAACAGACACCAGCACATCCTGATATTCCCAAGGTCATTAAAAGATGTGCAAAAACTCAGGCGCACTAATATGGTGAGGCCGAAATGGCCTCGGGTCTGAGGTGAAGTGCGAACCCCACGTGCCATGGACCCGTGGGTGTTGGTGACTGGAGGTGCCAGGCCCTCCTTCCTCAGGCTCACCCCTCCCCTCAGCCAGGGCCAGGGCTTCCTCCAGGCTGTGCAGATTTCAGCAGCGATACATGTCTGCCTTGTCCCCAGCACGGGCCTGGTCAAAGGCATTCCTGAAGACACATGTGTCACAAGAAATCCTCTCTCGGTGCCGCAACCCCTTCCAGGCTCTCCCCCCCACCAGGGCCATCGGAGCCAGTGCCTGGGGACAGGCAGGACCCTGCCATCTCCCCACCAAGGAGGCCACAGCCTGGACGTTTCCAGGGACGAAGTGCACGAGTGGCCTTCTCCACTGTGCAGCCCAGCCCCATGCAGGTCACGTATGTCCCACGCACAGGCTGACCCACACAGGCCTGCAGAAGCCTGCTGGGACACACAGGGGCTGTGCTCCGTGGGGCTGCTGCCGCCCTGTCCCAGTCCTACTGCTTCCGGGAATGCACCAGCTGCCCCTGTCCCTCAGCCTCCCCTTCTGGTGTTGCTGAGGCCTCCAGGGTCAGGGAGCCTCAGCATGCAGAGAGAATTCTGAGACAACACGCGCGATGGCCCTGCCCACCCCTGCTCTCCTAGGTGTCCCCACGCCACAGCACAGTCCCACTGGATAATGCTTTCCTATTCTTGGTGCCTGATGCTTGGTGTCAGGTGTCAAAACACCTAAATGACAGTGCCTGCCCCTGCCCCCAGCGTGCCTGCCCTGCAGACACCGAGTGGGAAGGCCCCTCCACCAGCCTGCCAGCCTCCCTCCCACTCCATCCTCCCCTGAGCCATTTCCGAGCAGTAGGTGGGGGCCATAACGTCCCATCTCTGCCTGTCCATTATGTCACAGCTGTGCCAGAAAACTAACCTAGAAAAGTCTGTGCTCCCCATGAAACTCCTCCCCGATGGCCACCCCACTTCTCGAGCACTGGTGTGCTGTCCTGAGGCTGCTCCAGGAGTCTAGTACATGAAACGAAATTTTTAAAAAAAGAGAAATTGGAACTTTGCATCCTTCAGATGGGGAAACTGAGTTCCATCCAAGAACAGACACATACCGGGTCTGGAGAGGAGGAGGCTGAGCAGGTCCTCAGAGCCTGGTCCTTCTTTTCTAGGGCTTCCCCTTGGAGGCTGGACCCAGCTCTTCTGCCTTGCTGGCTGGTTGGCGCTCACTCTCTGTGAGACAAGGGCTGTGAGCCCCTCGGTTCTTAGCAGCCCCTTAGAGGCTGCTCACTGGCCTCTGGGAGCCCCAAGAAGGAGTTAACTCATCAAAAAAAAAAAAAAAAAAAAAAGGACTTTTATTTGACAAGAGCGAAAATGCCCCCAGGGTGCGAGCTGCAGTCTCCCTAGTGAAACGCAGACGATTTGATTTAACCTGCGACAGTTCTGTGAGTGGATGGAGGTGGGAGAGGGTGAGAGATATAATTGCTTCCAGGAACAATAAGAAGAGGGCAAAAGAGAAATGAGTTAATTAACACTGGCTCTGAACATCGGGGCTCCCTTCTCCCTGCCTGTGCCTCTGTGCGTGACTCTGAGGTTTCCGGGGCAAAAGATCTAATCGGGACTTGCCTTATGTCAACACCGGTCCTTAGACCACGGCTGTTTCTCTGTGTGATCTTGGGCCTCAGTTTCCTCTTATGAGAAATGAGATGAGCAGAAAAGCCGATCTCCAGGGAGCCAGCCTTTCAACTCCACTTCATTGTCGCAATCAAGACTCCATGGTTTTGAAAATTATTAATAGGAGAAAAGAGCCATCATAATTTTTACAAAGTCCCATCGGGCAGATCCAGACCTCGTCTTTAGATTCCGCAGGATCAAGGGAAGGCAGGGAGGGCGGGCGAGGCCCACCTCCTCTGTTTGATCTGGCCAGCCTCCCTGCAGGGACTTTCCTCTTTCACCCTCTTGGTATGGAGGTCAGGGTTTTGCTCACCTGCTCTCAGGCCCAGGGATGGAAACCCTGCATCTCCTGACTTCAGACCCCATGCCCTTTGCCCCTGGACCATTGATGCTGTCGTCCTCTGAGAAGATACTGGACAGCCTGGGGGCAGGCTGCCCCTGGAGCAGACAGAGGTGAGAAGAGGCCAGAGCCTGCAAGGTGCTGCTGTAGGCATGAGCTAGGTGCCCGCACAGGGGTTCTGTTTGCCCAGGGATTCTTCTACTGCATGCTCTGTATTATCTTGTAAGTACAGGGCCCAGCCCCTCAAAGTCCTCCCTCCTGGGCAGCATCCTGGGACAGACTGGTAAACCTTGCCCACCTGTGCTTCTACCTGGACTTGGCAGTTAGAAAGGAAGGTGTCCTGGGCCCCTTCTCATCATGGTAACAGGGAGAGGACAGGATTCCAGCCAGCCGAAGGCAGGGCTCCTGCCCTGTCCCCTGGGATCCAAAGCCTCTGTGACTCCTGGAGTCCATGTGGGAACCTTCCAGGCCAGCCTTCCCTTCTTCCTTGTAAACTTCCTCCCCCAAGAGACAGCTGTAGGCCCATTCCTATGACCTTCTCCTAGAGCATGGGAGCACGGGGCCAGGGGTGGAGGAACCTCAAATGCGCGGCACATGTTCCTAGTAACAGCAGCAGTGACACCCAGAGTCACCACCACATCTGGTTGGTCAGCTCTTACCCTCCTCCAGGCAGGAGGCTCAGCACAGTGTAGCCGCCACACCCCGACTGCCCGACCACCCACCTGATACCCGAGCTAGACCAGCTGGCTCGTCCAGGGTCACACAGCTAGTAAGAGATGATGCTGGGGTTCAAACCAGATTGGCCTGGCTTCACACCCTGTGCCTGGGACCACCAGGAAGTGCTGCCCAGCCTTCCTGCCCTTCTGGGTGGCCTAAGAAGGCAATAGAAAAATTATATCTTCAAAGTCATAAAAAGCAAACTTTGAGAACCATAAACTTTTGCAGAGAATCTTTCGTATGAGGGACACGGAGGACACTGAGGTGTCTCAGGAGGTCTCTTGGAAGTCATGTGGCACTGATTGGCAGTCAAAGTCTGGGGATCCTGCTGGGGGGGAGTAGAAAGGACAGGAGCGAGACTGTGAGGCCCGCTGCAGTCAGCAGGCAGGAATGGGCCCCCCAGGAGGCTGTCCAGCTTTTCATGACAGTATTTTACAGAACCATTAATGCCACAGGGCACGACCAAGAAAGAGAAACTAGCTGTGCTTACAGGGTCCCGATTTCAGGAGGAAAGATCTTTCTTCTTTTGAGGCATGGTCTTACTCAGTTGCCAATATGGCCTTCAACTAGCAGTTCTCCTGCCTCGGCTGCTCAAGTTGCTAAGATTACCAGTGTGTGCCACCATCCCCAAAATGATTCTGTGAAGATTTAATCTGCATATGTAAATACCTTATATAGAAAATAGTTAATGAAACTTCCCAAAGTGTTTCCAAGAGCATCCTTGGGTGGGGGATAATCTTATTTATCAATTTTTCCTTCAAACAATTCTGGAATATCCAAATTTTCTTCATGTGCATAGATGGCATTTATGTTAAAAAGTTCAGAACCTGATTTCAGGGTCTTCAAAGCAGGCAGCCTGGCTCAGATGCCAGCTCCCTATCTCCTGGCTGTGTGTCCTCTGGAAAGTTCTTTTTCTTCTCTGAGCCTCGACTTTCAAATTCATCAATTTGGAATACAAGTATGTGCCCTTCAGTGTTGTTTAATTATAAATCACACCTAAAGCTGAGGTGTCTGATAAATGGTAGCTAAAAATTCACAAATGCAGGTCCCTGTGGGGACAAGGTGGCCTGCCAACTCTCAGTGCCAGCTGGAGCCAGTCCCTCCAGTACCATAGGATATCCTGACTGATACCTGTGACTCCTCAGTCGGCTCAGGATGGGCTCAGCTGGGTCTGGAGTCTGACACTTTGCTTCAGAGAAAATAAGAGCTGGCAAAGGTGTCTGGCATCGGTTGCTCTCCCAGCTAAGGTCTCGCAGGATTTCCGGGGGCACCCCACCACATCCTGACCTCAACTCAGCAGGTGCATCTCCCTGAGCCCCAGGCTGGGGGCTGCCAGGGCTGCCCGCCCCGTGACCCACATTGTTCCCCACTGGTCTCCTAGGGCAGGTGCAGCACGGGCCCGTCCTGCCTACCTTGCTCCTGCACCCACCTGGCTCTCCCAGCTCTGCCAGGGAGCGCTGAGGGACAGCCACGGCTCCAGGGCTCTGGGCAGGGGCAAGACCTGCCGGGAGCAGGCGGCCAGCTCGGGGAGGCGCACACACCTCCAGCCTTCTCCTCCCGCCCGCCTCTAGAGTAGAGGGGCCACTAGGGGGACAGCTGGGGTCAGATCCTCCAGGACATCTCAAACTTGTGGGTTCAAACTGTGTGTCAAAGAGTTTCCCCAGAAGCTTAATATAGAGAATAGATAAAGCAGGTACTCGGTGGACGCTGGGCACTCCGTCTCGCCCCCACCACACCGGACACCTCAACCCCAGGGGAGAGTGGGGTGCTGACTGAGAGGGAGCAACTCAGCTCTTGAGTTTTCTATTAGATAGCTATTTCTAATTAGCTAATATTTCTAACATTCCTACTAGAGTTTTCTAATAGAAAAGGCTGGACAGGGCAAGCAGGTCCCAAAGTCACACAGTAGCTTGTTTGTGGGCAATGAGAGGAGGAGTGCTCGGAGTGCTCGGAGTGCTCGGCCTGCCCGGCGGCCATGGGCCTGTGTCGGGGAGGGCGCGGAGGGGCTTCAGGATAGACAGTCTGTCGGGGAGGCGAGCTTTGCCTCCAGGCCACACAGGGTTGCGACCTGTTTCATGACTGCTTCAAGATATGGAAATGGGCCTGCTTGGGGGCCACACAGAACTCTACCCAGTCACCCAGCTTTCCTCCACGGGTGCCGCCCCTCTGCCTTGCCGGGTTTTCACCAGGAAGATCAGGGAGTTGGAGGCCGGGCAAACGCTCGTGTCTCCGCAGCTGTACACTCCGGGGACGCAGGGCCTCCAGGACCCAGATGTGCTGCAGCAGAATGGGCCGTGTGTGGTATGCAGGCTGGACGTCAGGGGCTGTCCCCAACACGGCGTCAATAGTCCACAGAAAGTCCCTCCCAGCTTCCTGAGGCCCCATCCTCTATGACTAGGGACAGGCACCACCCGGTCTGGCTCTACTGGGCTCAGGACAAGTTCTCTGGCAAACCCCAGGATGTGGATGGGGTCTGGTCCCAGGCCAGGTCCTGGGCACCAAAGCAAGCTGTGACCTGGAGACATCAAAGGGTCAGCAAGGAGCAAACAGCTACAAGCGCCATCACCCTGAAGCTAGCTTTTGAGCAGCATGGGAAAGTACTGGCTGCGCAAGAGGATATGTGGGTCCCGGGGAGGAAGTGCTCATCAGAGCAGGAAGAGGCAAAGGGCACCTCTGTGGGACGCTAGAGGCCTCCAGAAATCTAGGCCCAGGGATGGGCAAGGCGCAATTTCTTTATTACTTCTTTATTACGTCACGTTTCCCAGCAAGAGCTGGTTTTGCTATTCATTCACGCGCTTGCCAGGGGCCCTGGGAATCGGATGTGCAGACGGCAAGCCCTGCTTTGAGTCTGCCCCTTGTGGGAATCACCTGCCAGGGTGCCCATGCCCTGCGTCCTGGTCCTGGGGCAGATGGTGGGGTGTCCTCGCTGTAAAGAGATCCTCAGACGTCCCCCGTGGGCTGCGAGGGAGAATGGGCTGTTTGTTTTTTGGGTCCCCCTCCCTGCCTCCCTGGGGAGGATTGCGATGCGCTGTTTGGTGTTGCGGTCGCCCGCCTGCCCTGCTGGACCCTAGGCACCAAAAAGGCAGCCCCTGGTTCTTTTGCTCCCTTGAGCTGGTCATTCCCAGGAGTTCAGAAGAAAATAGAAAGAACAGATCAAAACGGAAGCCGTGTGCCCAGGACAGTGGCCCAGTGGTGAGCTGAAGCATGTGGGCGGTCAGTGCCAGGTGCCACTGATCTGCTGTTGCCAGTCTGGGGTGGGAACCTCCCACGGAGCCTCACTCCCAGCCTGTGCCGCCACCTTTCTGTGTGTTCTGGGTGGGTCTCGGCTCAGGCACACTGGAGTGGACACCTGCTTCACTGATTCTTTCTCTGGACAGTTATTCATATGTGCAATGGCTGCCTGTAGACATCTCCATTTGTTTTTTTTAAAAAAGAGATTGCTATCAATTGCAAGCTGTCAAGCCCAGCTTCCACTATGTGGAAGACCTAAATTCGATACTTAAAGAATGTTTTAAGTATTTCGGATGCGCCCACCCGTTTTATAGATGAGGAAAGTCTCAGAGAGGCTAGTTACTTGCTTAGGATCACACAGCTAGTTCAAGGTTGGGGTCAGCTTTCAAATCTGGGATCTCAGATCCCAGCCCTAATTCCTTCAGTTGTGTTTATACCAGAATGATGGCATTTTACATTAAGGAGCAGATACTTTCAGAACTGGGGTTGCTTGTGGGGCCACAGGAGATGTGCAGAGACTGGGACGCACCGTCCCCTGCCCTGTGCATGCAGCCCTCCCTTCTGACTGTTGGAAGTCACTTCTCACCTGGCAATTGCCACAGAGGACCCAGCTGCCGGCTCTGCCCTTCTGCCCAGGCCCTGAGCTGTCAGCTTGGTGTCATGAAACCCTCTGAACGGGGGGCTCCAGTCCAATTTCCCCCAAATTCTACTCTCCACCATTACATCTTTAGAACCCATGGTGGGCTCACTAATTTCCCCCAAGAGGGTGGGCATGCTCCTTTCCATATGTGGGTGGCCGCTTGCCTCTCTGTAAAGACGGGGGACCTGCTGGAGCCCTCCTGCGTCACCCCAGCCCCTGCCAGCTCCCCTGAGCTCAGCACACAGCCACAGGAGGAAAAGAGGCCCATGTGTGATGTGTGCCAAGGTCCTCGTCCCCCGGGGCTCACGAGCGCTCACCCCGGGCCGCGCCCTCTGTGTGGCAGCATCCTCGAGCTTTGGGCTTTGCAACCTGGGAAGTCCAGGCCAGAGCACCTGCACAGTTGGCCTGGCCAGCCAGCCAGCTGGTAGGCGGCACAGGAAAGCTCTGAATCCAAGCAGTGTGGCTCCAGAGCGGCTCTTGGGTCCACGCACAAGGAAATGCGGGGGCTCGAGTGGAGCTACAGCTCTCCCTTCCTGTGACAAGGTGACGATGCCATTGCTTGTGTGCTGGAGGGACGTGTTCATAATAGGTGTCAGTGGCTGGACCACTGGGGATATTGAGAGAACAACAGGTGGAGAGTGGGTCAGGACTCTCAGGGCACTTGGGATTTCAATTCAGAGGCTGCAGGATTTAAGCTGATCGTCCATGAGGAGGGAGAGCAGCGAGGAGAGATGACACAGCCATAATTTGGGGAGCAGCACTTCCCAGGATTAATGTGAGGATTCCATTCCACCTACATCCCCAGCTCCTCGGTTCCCTCTCCCTGGCTCTTGGTCTCCTTCATGGCGTATACCATGGTGGTCATTATGTATTGACCACCTCACCTCCAAAAACTTTCTACAGATTTGTTCCATGTCTATTCCTCAATTTAGAAAAGAACATGAATTGCAGGAGACTGGCAGATAATCTGTGCACAATTAATTATGCAGAATGACTAACGGTGCTCTATATAAAGTGCCTGGCCCAGTGCAGGGTCCCTAAAGACAGGCCAGGGCACAAGTCCTCTTTCTTCTGAAGCTCTTTAAGTCTCCCTGGCTTTGCTCACTCTTGGTTCCCCTGGCACACCAAGCCCTCCACATGGTCCCAGGCTGCCCAGATTAAAAAAATCTGGCTGGAGCTGGAGTTACTGTAATCAACTGTGGCCCCTCCCTGCGCGGAGCTCAGATGAGAGGAAGTGGTTTGGACAAGATGTACTTAAATCCTCAGGAACCCTGGGGAGGTGTCGAGAGGGGAAAATCACATGGTGTGGCCTCAGTGCATGTTGACTGAGGGAACAAATGGACAGGTGGATGGATGGATGGACAGGCACATGCATAAATGTACCAACATGTCCCTCAGGTTGTTAAAAATTCAAATGATTTGGTCTGACAAGCTGGAAATTCTTAACGAGAATTTTAAGTTCCAGCTTTTCTTGGAGCTGGGGGAAATAAATTCTTGCTGAGTGTGAAATGAAAAATTAAAACTGAGCTGCATCTATTAATGCAGGAAGCTGATGAGACACAGTGGCATGAATAATTTCTGTCTGTAAGAAAAGTGCTCTGCTCAAAAGCACAGCACCCGCTCACGCGGCTCAGAGTGAGGAAGTTTCTCGATCTTAGGAAAATAGTTTCAGTTTGCTGCAATGCAATCCTCCCCACATTTATGTCAGATGGAGGAACAAGCCGAGATATATGTTCAGAAAAATGAAGAAGGAGTGCCTGGCTTGTTGGTTTTGCAACCTGATCCACCATATTTACCATTGCTGGCTAACACTTTTCTGCATAGAAATACCAGAGGGAATAGGTCTACTTTCACTGTTTGATTTAGGAATGATACTAATAGCTACTATTTAGCACTTTGCATCACCTACAATTCTTACACATGAGGAAGTTGTTTTATCCTTTTCACAAGGAAGAACCTGACATTCAGAGAGGCAAAGTGACTTGCCCAGAGTCACAAAGCTCATTGGTGGTTGACCTGGAGTGTTGATTCAGGTGTAGTTGATTACATCACTGGCTTCCTACAATGCCATCCTGCTGCCCTGACTCTAGAGCTGTTTGAGACGCAGGAGTCTTAATGGGTTTCTATCAGTCTGTTTCAGGGGTTATCATTACTCTACTTTCCAGAACTCACTAAGCACTCCTAGATAGTGTTCTTCTAATTGGAGATTATTAATTGCAACAGAATTTGCCAGCTCTTCCATTTACCCCCTACCCAGTTTTAAAAGGACCACAGTTTAATAGACCCAAAACACAACATATCACAGTCAACAGCAGAATCACAATTCACAGACAATGGGATGGAATTCTCCTAAAATGAAGGGTATCACTGTAAACAGTCCTTAGGTGTCCTGTGCTCCCTGAGGTCCACCCTCCCCACCTCAGCCCCTCGACGCCTCTCTGAGACTCATTTTTTCATTTGTCAAAAGCAAATAACTATTGCAAGCTTGCAGGATGGTCCTGAGAGTTGCATGAACGTGAATTTTCATGCCATGCCCCTCTTGTCACTTAGGATGGTCCCCACCTGCTCACACCCCACTCACAGACCCAGTCAGGCCATTCTGAGGCCAGAGCCCAGGTCATTCTCTGAGACTAGACTCTCTTGATAAGTAAACATGTAAAAGAAAATGAAGTGTGCCAGCCTCATTAGGAAGCGCTGCTTCTCCCGAGTCTTTTCCAGTCTGCACTTGCGTGATTTCAGAATTTGTGACTTCCTATATAGACCTTGCCCTTAGCTCCCTCCTCCCCCATGCACCTAGCACCTACTTAGGTTATTGTCACTTATCTTTGGCACCTTCCCAAACAAGATCCATGCTGCCAGACCTCACCCAGCACTGCTGCTATCCCCCAGTTTAGCTAGGCTCCGTGTGCCCTTGGACACCAGGACTCCGGGCACCCAGGGAGTTGGTGTCTGAAACTGACTGGGCACTGTGCATGTTGTTCATTGAATCCAGCCAATTCCTCTGTGAACTAAGTGCAGTTATTTCCTTTTCACAGATGGGAAAATGAAGGCCTGGGGTGGTTTAGAAGCCTGCTGTGTACCAGGCTCTGAGACTGTCTCACCTGGCAGGAATGTGACCTGCCCACCCTCCCCCTCCCTGCCCTTCTTTCCCTGGAACAGTGCACCCAGGGCACAGTGAGCAGCTCCCGTGTGCAAACTCGGTGCTGGGTGCTGGGCTTCCTCCAAGATGCTTCCCTCATGTCCTCAGCTCTTCTCTAGCTCCAGAAAGTCCACCTCTGCCAGCTGTGCCTCGGAGGGGCCCTGATGGCTCCCCACCCAGTCCTTGCCACATCCCCCAAGGTACCTTCAAACGCTGGGCATGGCCTCCCCTGGGAGTTGGCTGCGGAGGGGCGGCCAGGCACGGGGTCACCGCCTCTCCATCAGTGGCTGCTCCTCCAGAATGAGCAGACGGCCAGGGTCCAGAGGGGCAGAGGAGAAGCCCTTGCTATCAAGAGGCACCACAGTTGCTAAACCGCCGCACACTTCCTCTGTGAGAACGAGGAAGGCGCGGGGCTTGCAGAAGGGCAGGTTCCTGTTTTCAGCAACCACCCGGAGCTGACTTCTCTCTGCAAGGACGGGGAAGAGAGAGGCATTATTAATTTTTTTACAAAGCACTTGAGAATAGAGGCAGCTTGATTCTAAATGGCCAGGGCTTTCAGAAACTTGGTCTCCCCCACCCCCCACTCTCACCCTCTCTCTCTCTCTCTAATTAAAAGGCAGATGGGCTGAGATTTTGCTCATGTGCATCCCTGGAGCTCTCGGGGCCCAAAGAGGCTGTGGCTTAGCTAACTGTCACTTCTTTTTTTTTTTTTTTTTTGGAGTTTCCCAATTCTTACAGCTTTCTTATGTCACTGTCAAATGGATCCCAGAATCAAGTTTCCTGTCCTGGCTCTGCCAAAAGGCAGTTGTCAATTGCTGGGGGCTTGAAACCGTAGGCAGCCAGCCCTCTGCATGGCTGCGCTGCCCACAGCCTCCCTGGCAAGACTTGCCACCACCTCTGCTAGGCTTCTACCAGAAGAAGCTGCAGGGAGCAAGAAGAGCAGATCTTCCAGAGCCAGATCATAGGAGGCCAGAGAGGGCAGCAAGTCCACACCAGGAGGGGTCCTGAATCAAGGGGGAAAGCCAGAAAGAGGATCAGGGCAGGGGCCCTGGGAGTTAGGTGCCCACTTTGTCACTTGGGGCCATGCCAACCCCTGGGGAATGTGCTGTGCTTGTGAGGAGGCACAACTTCCAAACAGTGCACTCAAAATGATGTTAAGATGCAGAAAGAGAAAGGAGGAGACAAAGCAGGCCAGTGTGGCCAGGTGTTAATATTGGATGAATCAGGTGAGGGGTAATGGGTATCCTGTTCTCCCTCATCATGGGTTTGAAATAGAATACGTATTTAGTCTACATATATCTATTTATTATTTTATACTTGTGGGAATGGATGTGTGTATGTGTGTGTGTGTGTGTGTTACCCTATTCATAAGGTATGAGGCTCAAGCAGGGAACCTGGGCACAGGGACTGGGGTGTGTTGTGTTGGTGGAGAGGTGGAGGCCTCTGGAAGGTCAGTCCTGGGATGTGTGGGTAAGCTGGGAGGCCAGAGCACCGTGCTCAGCTGGCCCTCTGCAAGCTCCTTGCAGCGTGTCTGGACAGGAGGACATCACAGCAGCTGGCCCACAGTCACATAGTCAGTCCCAGCCAGATTCAGAACAGATGTAGGGCCGTGCCCCATGGCCCCACCCAGCCAGGACATCGTACCCTGAGACAGTCATTTAGAAACCTTGCTGACTGCAGTTCGTGAAGATAATGAGTTAAAAACACTGGGGCTGTGTCTAAATTTAGAAGACACCCAGTAACAGAGAGATGCTCCCCCCGACAGCTCGTGGAAGTGCCTGCTCTGTGAAGAGCAAAGAAAATATTGCGGAAGACTGAGGGGGCAGACAAGGCAGCAGAAATGTGCAGAAGTGGAGCCTCCCCATGGCATGAGGAGTAGGAGAGCTCTGGACCCAGAAGGCCTGAGCCGCGGGGACTCTTCAAAAGCCTCTTCCATGGTCCACGTGGGTAAGACAGAGTGCGTTCCCTCACTCTGTCCTCCCGTCAGTAAAATTTGCTGAGCAAAGCACCATCTCAGACCCTGGGGTTTAGCTTGGAAGAAATTCAGTCAAAGCCCTGTCCTCCTTGGCCCGCCCACCCTGGAGTCACCCCGTGGAGGGTAGTAGGGCGACCGTGGACTCTGGAGCCCGCTATAACGGGACAGAGGGCCGGGGGGTCCATGGCTGGGGCATGAGCATCTGCAGGTGTCATGAGCTGAGACTTGCAGGAGGAAAAGGAGGCAGCCCAGTCCTGGCCAGCAGGAGGGTACAGGCTGCGGGAACTGCTGATGTGACTGTGGGACCCTGGTGGTCGGGCCCCAAGGTCATTCCAAGTCTGAAGGAAGTCAGGCTAGTGACAACGGGCCCTGCCCATAGATGAGACAGCGCTCCAGACAACAGCCACCAAGGCACAGCCGGGCAGGGCCTGTGGAAGGGCAGAGGCACCACAGAGGACAGCATTGTTAGTTTGTCATGTCGGCCTCTCCCACGGCTCCCGGCACCTGGCCCAGTACCCTGATAGCACACAGGACTTTCCTTCCTGACCCACCAAGGGGCCGTTGAGCACAAGCCTGTGGCCAGGAGAGGAGCCACAGCAAGTCCGAGAGCCCCTAGCGCTGAGGCCTGGCGGGACCAGGTTGGATTCCATGCCAGCAGGATGTCATCATTCAAGGTCCTCCACGTACCCGTCAACACAAGAAGCCCGGACAGAAACTCGGAGGGTGATGTCATTCCCGGGACCTGAAGCAAAAGTCTGGGACAGACGAGGCTTCGCTGCCCCAGCCAGGTGACGGACAAGCCATCGGGAGGGCTCCTGAAGACACCCAGGACCATCTGTATAGGGAACATGTGATTTCCAGAGCTCTGCAAATTAATTAGCTCTTTGGGCCCAGACGGATGGCCACTGGGAGATTACTAAGATGCCAGCCATGTGCAGGCTGAGGATCACTTGATGAAGTCTGAGGGTGAGTGTTAAGGTGGACGGTCCCCTGAGTAGGCCGTCCCCTTACACAAGCTGTCAGGAGCCAGTGGTGGTGTCCCAGCTGGAGCTGGAAGGCCTGCTGATCCCAGCAGAGAGCTGAAGCTCATTCTCCAGCTTGGGAATCGGGATCCGGGAGTTCCAGTGCTCCTAAGATGAGGTGTGGTTATGCGACAGGTGACAGGTGTGAAGGTTAAGCCCCATAATAAGTCAGAGTTCACAGCTTGATCCAGTATGAGCAGGTTCCCAGGTCTCTCCCCCCACCCCCGCATCAGAGCTCACTTAGTCATACAGATCCCCAGGCCTCCCCAAGCAGAAGTGAGTACCCCCTTTCAGAACACCCTGGGGAGATAGGTCACTTTGCACACATGGGTGTCAAGGTCAAGAGCGAGGTTCCAGGTTCCTGGGGGCTACGTGACCTTGCCCAGTTTCTGCGGCTCTCCCGGAGCCTAATGATGTTACGAATGCTCCTTGATCACCAGGATCCATGGGACCATGTGTGTAAAGCACCTCCGTGGCGTGAGGAGCTCATTCCCTGCAGTCAGAGCATGTGCTTAGGAAGGTCAGGGTGTGTCGAAAACACGTGGCGACTGAGTCTAGAGCAGAGCCTTGCCCAGAAGAGATGATCCAGACTGTCCCCCAATTGCACAGATGGATGGGGCTGTGCTGGGGCACAGGACGCCTGTGGGAATGCTGACTTTCACCCACCGGGAGGCAGTGCAACTCTCCCTCCTGGGGCTGGGCAGGTGCTGCTGCTCCCCTGCGAGTCCCTGGGTCAGGGACCAGCTCCTAAGGCGGAAGGAGCCGAGTTCCCCGTGGAGTGAACTTCAACGTGTTGTCAAGCTCTTCCTGTTTCTTTGGGAGGCGTCTGGAGCCAGTGGCCTTCTCAGGAAAGAGACAGCGTGGGAGCCACGGGGCACCGACACGTTGACTCATGAGAGCGCTTGTCTCTCAAAGTTGCTCAAGCACAGCCGCCGCCTGCCCCTCCCGGAGACCCACTATCCTCAGCTCTGCGAGGGTTGGTAAGGAGGGCGGCCGGTCTCCCAGGGCCTGGACTGTCCCTTGAGCAGGATCTGGGATAAGCCACGTCCCTTTCTTTACTCACCTGCTCCAGGTGCACTGACTCAGAGACCTTTCTTTCCCAGGACCTACCCCAGGTGCTCGCTTCTCTAAGTGGGTGTGTGTGCGCGGGAATTCCCTTGGGCTAGCCACGGGGGCTAAGCTGTGGGGACAAAGGTGACATGTGCTCTGCCCTCCAGGAGCTCCACGTGAGTTGAATAGGGATCCGGAAGGAACCAGGACAGGGCAGCTTGGTTGTCAGGGACACCAAAGGAAGCAGCTGGCGTCACTGAGAGGGCATGAGGGTACCAAGAGGTGGTACTCAGGGGCCTTGACATGAGAGGGGCCCACGGAGGCTGGACATTTGAAGCACTGACCAAATGTCCACCCTGTGCCTTCTTGGTTCCTTCTCACGGCGGAATGGCTTGAGCATGTCTCATCTGGAGGTGGAAGTGACAGTAGTGTCTGCCACTT
Organism: Urocitellus parryii; assembly: GCF_045843805.1. Lineage (NCBI taxonomy): Eukaryota > Metazoa > Chordata > Mammalia > Rodentia > Sciuridae > Urocitellus > Urocitellus parryii. Next base: position 8,987,072 of record NC_135537.1, on the reverse strand, counting down.
ATATTTGTCCTGCCTCCTCGTGCTCTCCGCCCCTCCAGGTCCACTGGAACCAGTGACGGATGAGCTCCGTCTCTGTCCCCTGCTGCTCCAGCCTTCCATGCCCCCCTGTCCTCAGAATCTGCATGAATGCCTCGCAGGTGCCCATCGCCCGCCCGTCTCTCCTCCGCCTCCCTGTGTGCCTGCTGCCTGGGCAGCCCCTGCTGGCCGTGCCTCTGGGTGTGCTGACCCCGACCCCCATGACTCCCCCACTCAGGATCAGCCAGAACCCGGGCTGCACCTGGCTCCTCCCCCTGCCAAGGTGCTCGTGCCCCATCCCTGCCTGGGAGTCTGCGGAAGCACTCTGTGCCCCCTTCGCCCACTGCCCAGGTGGGGTCGAGCCATGCCACCACCCTCCTCTGTCCTCTGCCAAAGGTGGGGTCTTCAGCTGCCCGATGGCCTGAGTCCCTGAGCTGGCTCATGCCACCTGGGAGGAGGAAAGGTGACAAGGGGTGCCATCTGCCTGCGCCCAGCTGTTGCCAGGATGACCTATCCCTGTCCAGGGGCACGAGGCTTCTGACCATGTCTGTACTGCCCACAGAGCAGCAGCTGGGGGTCTCGGATGGCGTCCAGCTCCTTCCCTTCCTCTCGGTCCCTGCTGTGTGGCAAGGCCAACTCCTAACTTCCAGTTGGGGCTGGGGAGCAAAACGTTTTGTGTGAACTTCCCAGTGCTCCTCTCCAGTCGTCGTTACATGCGGCGACTCCGCTACCCTATGCCTTACAAAGGTGAACGCACATTTTGAGATTCCTTAAGTCATCTGTAAATACTCTAGAATTTCCCTGCCGTGCTCTGGTGGATTGTCTTGTTCACTTGCCGGGCCACCACGACTAACAGGGACATTCAGGAGAAACAGACATCATTTCTAAACAGTGACGCATCTCGGCCATGACTTCACTCTATGGTCTTTTTCCTGCGGAGGGCACAGAATTCCTTGTGAACTGTGTTTCAGAACAAAGCCTAGGGTCAGCCTCCTCCAGGGAGAAAGGAGAGCCAGTGTGCCCCAGTCTCAGGTGCCATCGCCCAGGGGGGCAGATCTAGGGGTGTCTTGGAGCACCGCCCCTTTCCACTCTGCTGGCCTGACTCTGGAGGGCAGGGAGCGGATCTCTTCTGTCAGCGTGGTGCCCAGCACTGGGACCTTGCAAGGCCACAGCAGCCAGCTCACACCAGGGAAGGAAGGGGAAGGAGGCAGGGGGAGTGGGAGGGAGAGACCACAGGAGAGAGTTAAAAATAAAAGAGAAGAGCCTCCCTTCCCCCCAGATCGCAAACTTCCTCAAGGCCTTAATCAGCCTCTGGTTCCCTGGGGCATGGGCACGGAGGAATTGCTCAGAGCTCCTGGAATTATCTATCAGTAATAGACTAGCTCACAGCGGCAGGGCCGGCCTGTCCCAGGGACAAGGGAACAGCGGCTGGGCTCCAGGCAGGGAGGCCTCTGCACGGGCCTCCAACATTCCAGGAGTCCGCCTCCTAAGTGCTCTGCCCGAGTTGTCATCTCCTAAACAAGGATTCCAATAAAACCGTCCACCAGCTCTCAGGGTGCTTGAGCAGCAGGATGCTCCTGGTGCATTCCACCCCCAGCGCCCTCATGCTCCCAGGAGATACGCTTCTCTCAAATGACACGTTGTTGCCTGTTATCTAAAAGAGCAGCTCAACGCCCCCTGATGTAATTTAGATCAGTGTCATCCAGGAAAAACCGGCTGGATGGGTGTGAAATTAGTGTCAGCGTCCCCCTCGGTGCCCACTGAGCCACAGCTAATTGCACCCAGCAGTGGGCAGCGTGGAGGACAGACAGGCTCGGGGCTCAGAGTACTCTCAGCCAAAACTGAACTTCAACCTGAGGCACCTTTTCTTAGACTACAGAATATTTCACTATTTTTTTAAATTTTAGTTTAAAATTTAAGTGGCCATAAAATTATAAATAACCGACATCTGTAGAGTGCTCTATGGGTTATGAAGTATTTTTAAATCTGTTATTTCCTTTAATTATCATAAGAACTCTTTGAAATACTGCTGGTGATTTTAATGACTGCTGCTATGTGTCGGAGATGTGGGCGCATGGAAACACGTTCGCGTTCTCCGTGAATCCATCTCAGCAGATGGATAAGGTAGATATTCTACTTGCTTTACACTCAAGGAAAATGGAGCACAGGACTTTGAGAACTTCCTAAGAACATGCAGCTGGTAGGAAGGACGCTGCCCTTGAACCTGTGCTGATGGGCCCGTGCACCTGCTCTTGAGGCCACACCTGAGACTTGAGCACGTGGTCATTTGACAGATGAGGAGACTGGGGTCCAAGCTGTCAGGGCAGGGGTCAACAACATTTCTCTTCTCCAAGAGCCAACGTTCCGCCAATTCTTTCTGCATCTCTTCATCATCGTCATGATTTATAGCGGTTTCGCTCTGGCAGGTTTGGAGGGGATGGCACTGTGGAGTAGATCCAGGAGCAAAACTAACAGGGACTCAGTCCACCTGTTTATTCTTAGAGATGCCAGAACCTTAGCAAGAGACCCCAGCAGGGTCCTGTGGGGAGAGTTGGATGGGGTTCTGTGTGAATGTCCAGCCTGGTGGCTGCCACAGCTGTCCTCATTCTGGGCTCAGACCTTGAGATGAGGTAGTGGCACCTCAGGGGACACACAGGTTGTAGGGCAGGGGCGCGGCTCAGGGTGAAGTGCCATTATCAGGAAGACCAGAGACAGGGTTTTCATCCTGCTGGTCAGCTGGACAGCCGGTCCTCAGGCACCCAAAAGCAGTCTCCCTGCTGGTCAGGAAGCTCGGTCAGTGCCCGGATGTCCTCTTCTGGTGCAGGCCTTTGGCTGTCACCCACCTCTCACCGCAGTGGCCAGTGTGAACTTCCTGAGTCCTGAACATGGCTACAGCGCCCCAATCCACCTCCCCAGCGGCTCCCTCGCTCCCTCCTTGTGACATGGCACAGGGAAGGCCCTTCTGCCTCCTTGTCCAGGCTCAGCCAAGCCACCTCCTCCTCCATTGGCCCTTCTGCATCAGGCGGCTCCCACCTGTCTGCAGGCCCCTGCTCAGTCTTCGTGGAGTGACTCCCAGTCCCTGGCCAAGTCATGACTCCCTGTGGGACTGTCCTGAGAGGACCTGGGCTGCTGCAGTGTCCAGTTCCTTCTTTCTGTCCCTACCAGCATCTCGTGACTTCCTGCACACAGGGTACTTTCTAGGGCAGCCATGGGAAGTCCTTTCTGCTGGTCAGGAGCTGGCCACTGTCATCTACTGAAGGAAGAAAGGAGAGGAGGGAAGGGACCGGGACAGGGGCCAGAGGGCCCTGGTCATCAGGCCTTGGCCTCCTTACTCCTGGCGTCTCTACTGGGTCCGTTCTCCCCCGACTCCTTGGTTTCTTGGTAGTTCTTCATCATTGAGGCTATGGCTGGAGCCAGAGCCTGCAGGGAAACCAGCGGCCACCCTGCCCTGCAGGGACACAAGCGGCCACCCTGCCCTGCAGGGCTGGGGTGCTGAGGACCGCAGAGCCCCCACGCTCTCCGTCCAGCAACGCAGCTCTCCCAGAGCCACACCAGGAGCTGACGTCTGTAGCACTGCACACAGAGATGCGGAAAAGCTCGGCCCTGAAACTGGCCAAGTTCTTGGTTTGCCCAAGGCCACCAGGCCACTAGGCGGAGGAGTCGGGATTTGAAGTAGCATCTTTTCCTGATTACAAGCACTTGCCTTAATACTTTTCTACACTGGAAGCTATTTTTCAAAGTTTTCTTTTTTCCTTTAGTGAATACTGAGTTTCAGATCAGCATGTACCAGTTGTCCACGTCTGTGGTGCGCGGCGTGGCGCTTCAGCACGTGTACACGGCGTGTCCTGACCCCTTCCAGCAGCCAGCAGTCCCTCTCCTCCTTGTGGCTTTACACTTGGGGACTGCACGGACCTCCCTCCCTGCTCTCACGGGTTTAAAGAAGACGATGACGTAGAGCCAGTCAAAACCGCTGGCCGGCAGCCTGCTCATCATGGAGCCTTTAGGACCAAGTCACAGAGGAGCAGAAGCAGGGAGTGTGCCCTCGGCAGCCAGGGAGCGTGCGCAGGCCTCCCCCACATGGCTCCTGGGGGCCTTGTGACAGTCCCGTGAGGTGGACCCTTACAGAGGAGGAAACTGAGGCCTGAAGGGGGCCTGACCAGGTCCCCAGAACGCATGTGTTGACCCCAAACACCAGAACCTCTGACTGCCCCCGTTAGAGCCAGGGCCTTTAAGAGGCCACCAAGCTGAAGGGGGGCCATTCGATCAGGGCTCCTGCAGTCTAATTGGCATTCCCATAAGGAGAAAGAGGAGGACAGCCCAGGGACCGCACACAGAAGGCGGGTGTAGGAGGACGCAGCAGGGGGCAGTGGTCTCAAGCCAGGGACCAGGCCTCAGAGGACACCGTCCTGGCTGGACCTGCTCTCAGACTTCCAGGACGAGGTGACTGCTAAAGGGAGACATGTGTCCCCGTGCACACCAGCAGGGCTCCCGGGCGCCCAGCGGGAAGCTCAGCATCCTGTGTCTTCAGTTCCCTTGGAAATGAAAGGACAGCCATCGCCTTGGCTATCGCTCAGAGTGTCACTTTCAAAGTATGACACTTGTGCCTGGAAAATCAGTAACTTTCGAGTGCCAAGCATTTAAATGGCTCTGACAGCCAGAAGGTGACAGAGGCAATTAGGCACCATGTCTGTGGCAGATGGAAGAAGACGTGTTATCAAGTCTGCAAGACCCAAGGGGAAGCATGACAGGCCACGCTGCCTTCTAAAGGGGCAGAGCCAGGCCCAGGTCTTCTCCAGTCCCAAGCAGAGAGAGAGAGAGGAGAGGGAGCCCTTAGAGGCCCCCCGGGTGCCTGCACGCAGCCTCCCCCCCTCCCTCCACAGGCACAGGGCCATGGTGCAGCTGAGCCACACGGACAGCCAGGCTGGCCCGAGAACCCTAGGCAAGGGAGGTGGGTTTCCTGAGTAGTGCCGAGGCCGTGGACACAGACGACATACCCAGCCTCCGATCCCTGGGTGATTCGGGGCTGTCACTTACCCTCTCTGGGCCTCCGTCAGTCTTTAATAAAAGGAACAGACATGCTCACTGGTGCAGAGGTTTGGTGAGAACAAACTGAGAAATGGGTAAAGGTGCTGGGCCCACCTGTTCAACTACCCGTTGGTGCCATCCTTCTCCTTCATCTAGTGGAGACACCAGGGGTGATTTCAGTTTGCAATAAAAATATAGTGCATTGTAAAAAGAGGTTTTAAAAACACAAAGTCCTGGGGCTGGGGTTGTGGCTCAGTGGTAGAGCACTTGCCTAGCATGTGTGAGGCACTGGGTTTGATCCTCAACACCACATGTAAATAAATGAATAAAATAAAGATTCATCAACATCTAAAATATTTTTTAAAAAAATACAAAGTCCAGAAGTGCTACATAGTATTCTATGGATACCTATTTTTTAAAACTTCTTAGATAGGACACCAAAATTGCAAGCAACAAAAGGAAAAACAAGATACCCTGTACTTCATCAAAATAAAAAAATCTTTCATGTTTCGAAAGATGCCATCAAGAAAGTGAAAAGTCGGCCCACAGAATGGGAGAAGATATTTGCACTCATGTATCTGGTAAAGGACTTGTATCCAGCAAATGTAAAGAGCAATTACAACTCAATAACAAAAGATGGCTGGTTAAAAGCAGGCAAAGGATCTGAAGAGATATTTCTCCAAGGAAGATGTACAAGTGGCCCATAAAACACATGAGAAGATCCTCAACATCATTAGTCATTAGGAAAATGAAAATCAAAACCACAATGAGATACCACTTCACACCCACCAGATGGCTATAATAAAAAACAACAACAACGGAAACAAAACAGAGCAAAATGAAACGAAAAATAGGCAATGACAAATATTTGGTAAGAATGTGGAGAAACAGGAATTTCACAAATTGGGAACACCAAATGATGCAGCCACACTGGAAAATGGTTTCTCACACTGCTAAAAATAGAGCTGTCACATGACCTAGCCACTCCACTCTTCCTCCTCGGCCACCTCACTCCCACCCCAGGAAACCACTGGTCGACTTTCAGTCTCTGCAGATTCGCCTCCTCTGGGCGTTTTGTGTGAATGGAATCATGCAGCCTCTTGCGTGGAGCTGTTTTGCTTCTTCAATGTCCTAGCATGTACCAGCGCTTCCTTCCTTTTTACTGCTGAGTATTATTCCGTTGTGCAATGCGCCATGTTTTGTATGTATTTATCCACTGATGAACATTTGGGTTGTTTCCACTTATTGTCGTCATGAACAATGTTTCTGTGAACACTGGTGTTAGCCTGCTGACTGACACAGCTGGTAAATGAGTCGCCCAGGACCCTATCCAGAGTGGACTGTTAGGTGAAAAAGACAAGTTCAAAATAACACCATGGTACTAACTTCCTCCACCCACATGTGCACACATAGACATCTCCACACACATGCGCACATTTGTATGGAAGAGACAGGTGACGAGACCAGCGTTAGTGATTGGTTTTGATGGGGGTGGGGAGGAAGGTGTGATTTTAAAATCTTTGTTTTGCTTCCCTGTCTTTTTCTATGGTGAAGGTTTATACTGTTATTTCTGCTTTAAAAATTGCAAAAGTCGATCTGTTTTGCCATCAAGTACACTAAGGGAACAGCATTGGGTATACACATGGTCAGCCTTGTCCGGAGGTGCAGGGGGATTGCCGTTTTGCCCAGGCGAGGCTTCCTGCTGGACCTGTCCTGTCCCCCAGCCCCTCCTGCTCCCTGGGGACCTTCAGTCCACTGTTTGCTCCACGCACAGCCCGACTCGTCCTGCTTCTGCGAGCCGGGCTGCTCCCCGAGGTGAGAATCGCCTGCCCTGTCGTGTGGGATTCACCTTTAAATGTGATAGAAATGTTTCTCTCATCACAAATTTAGTATCCATCATTGGAGAAAAGGTAAACAATTTTGAAAAGCATTTTAAAAATCAATAAACTCCATCATCTGCTCACTTAGAATGGGTAGAGGACCCTGGGAACTGGTGACGTTGGACTGTCCTTAGAGGCCCTGTGGAGTGACGGCGGGGCAGGAGGTGGAGGGGAGCAGGACTCCAGGAACCTCGCTGGGAGCCACCCCACCGCGGCAGCACGGCATGTGGGAGAGCCCCTGGAGGCAGAGAGCCTGGGTCTTGGCCTCTCCACTTGGCCCCAGCGATGGTTAAGGTGCTCCGCGGACACGCTTCCCGGAGTCCACCGCGTTCTTCTTGGGGTCAGTGTGGCTCGCTCGGGAGAATGGCGGGATCAGTGGCGTGTTGTGTGTCTTCTAGGTGCGTCCGCCCTCCCTGCTTCTCAGGGTGGTCACGGTGTTGAACTGAGGCTGCGAAGGTGGGCCAGACCCAGTGCTGCGGGGAGACTTGTGCTTTAGGGAAGGCTGGGGACCGGCAGGATGGCGACAGCTGAACGGAGCCCCGTCTGCCGTTCCCAGGGCCCTGGTCTGTCCACCTGGCATTGGCGTCACATCCTCACAGGGACGGAAAGGGACTCAGGCCTCGGCTGAGATGGCAGGGCGCGGTGGTTACGGCACAGGCTCTGGAGCCCGCGGCCGGGTTCCAGTCCCACGGTGTCCCGCCCAGCTGAGACCTGGGTGTGAGGCTCAGTCTCTGCCCATGGTCTTGTGGCCTCTGAGGTTGACGTTGAGCGGGTCCCTGCCTCATGGGGCTGCCCTGAGACGGGCAGCGTGAGCGCCGTGCGCATCCCCTCACCTTGGTGGCCTGTGTGGCACTGCTCTGGGGGCGCTGGGGAGCTGGCATGAGAGTGCCCCACATGGAGGTGGCTGAGGACGCACTGAGCGCCCCTTCTCATCCCGTGTCCCTTCCCTGAGGGCGTCCCCACCTCACAGTGCAGCGTCCGTGAGCAGAGGGGGCTAAGGAGCCGCGGACACCAGGAAGGGGCAGGGCAGGCGCCTTCCTGACAGAGCTGCCCCTCCGTCAGGGCAGGGCCCTCGGGGGACAGCAAGTTTGTCACAGGGCCTCCCTGTCCCTGCTGCTTTGCTTGCTGACCACCTCTTCACGGAAGGCCTATGAGTGGTGCCTCCTGGAGACGCCCAGCATCCCTTTCCGGAAGGGCTGGTGTGTGTGTGTGTGTGTGTGTGTGTGTGTGTGAAAGAGAGAGAGAGAGAGAGAGAGAGAGGAGAGAGAGAGAGAATGTCTCTGGGACTGTGTGGGTCTGGTTGTGTGTCTGTACTTTTGTGTGTGTGTCTGACTTGTATGTGTGTCTCTGCATCTGTGTCTGTGTAAGGGTCCATGTGTCAGTGTGTCTCTGTGACCACACGGGTGTGGGTGTGGGTGTGGGTGTGTTCTTGACAGGGGCAGGTCTTGGTCTGAGGTGCTAACTGAGGTCAAGGCAATGCTCAGAGGCTACAGGAAGAAAGAGTTGTGGTCAGCAATTGTGGTTTTGGTCCATGCTATTTTTGAAATTAAAAAAAAAATGTGAGAGGAAACTCATTGACACTTAATAGCTGTGTCAGATTTAGATAGAGACCAAGCTCAGGCTGCCCAGGCTGCCCAGGCTGCAGACCTGCAGCACGATGGGGCACAGGGAGAGGCCTGGTGCCTGCAGGTCCCAGGAGGTCCCACTGAGCCGGCGAAGGTCCTAGCCACCACGCCCCTGTGAAGTGTGGTCCCTTGTTCCCACTAACGAGGGGCAAATGCTGGTCCTGAGATGGATGCTCCTAGAGTGGCAGAGCTGGGTTCACACCTGGACCCTCTGTCCCCTGCCAGGGCTCTGTGCACCCCCCACCCCTGCCTCCTCCAAGTTCTGCGTCTCCAATCAAAAGCTTTAACTCAAGGGCTGGGTTGGCCACTGGATGTTAACCATCAATTTTCCATAGAGAAGAAGATTTCCTTCAGAAAAACTGATTAAATAGAATACTTGGAGAGGAAAGTTCTCTAAGCCTCTCATGTTATCAGCGTCACCCACGCCTTTGACCACTTCCTTACCGTGTCAGGAGCGTGGCTTTACATAGAGTAAAAACACCGGTCCTGGGGTCCACCCATCCGCAGGGCCTGTCTCCGGGCTGCTGGGCCAGCTGCAATTTGCTATTTTGAACGTGGAGCTTTGGCGGAGTATCTTAATTGTGTGTGTGTGTGTGTGTGTGTGTGTGTGTGTGTTCTGTTAAGAAAAAGCAGCTTTTTGAGCTGTTCTCGGGAAAGCTGGCCACTCCTTTTGCAAAAAGAAACTGAGGGCCCGGAACCCAGTGCTCCCTCTAAATCACCCTGACCCGGGTTCTCTGCCACCACCACAGCTCAGGCCCGGGCTGGCTGCGTGTGTGAGCCTGGAGTTAGGACTCTCCCTGCTCCGCAGAGGCTGAAAGCCAGCGGGAGCCACTGGCTGGGGATCACAGGGCTCTGGAGAGCTGCTTGTCCCTTGGAGTGGGCCAGCCAGACCCAGGAGGGCCTCAGGATATCATCTAAAGGACATAAAACCACAGATTCCTCCTGTCACTGCCTCAAGTCAGTAGCCAAGCTGCCAGGCCTGGCCTGCACAGCTGAGCCTGCAGGAAGGGCTCCTTCGGCAGGAGGCCACGCAGCTGCCGTGTTCAGGCCTCCAGCTCCACGCCCTGCACACTCCCCAGTCCCTCCACTGAGCTCCGGCCTGCCTGGCCTTGCCTCTGACTTGGCTGCAAGTCCCTCCTGGGACCTGACTACTAAACAGAGATAAGAACAGTAACAGTGCCACCAGGTCATTGACCCCAGGTGTATAGGAAAGGTCCACCTCACAGCAGCCAAGTGCTTGACCACTGGGTGCAGATCCCGATTCTGCCTCTCACTACCTCTGAGGCCTTGGACAAGTCATTCACCTCTGCCTCAACTCCTCATCTGGAAAATGGGCTGATCTTGTACACATTGATACCTGAGATGCTAAGAGCAGTGCTTGGCATACAGAAAGAATTCCATCCAGGTGAGCCCTGCCCCCAGGGCAGCCCTGGGGGCTGACAGCACTGTTGAGTTGCCAAGGAGAAGGACAGGCGTGTGTTATGTTACATGACTCTGAAACCATCCGCATCCAGCTGGAGCAGGTGTGGGGCACAGAGCTTCTCTTCTCTTCTCTTCTCTTCTCTTCTCTTCTCTTCTCTTCTCTTCTCTTCTCTTCTCTTCATCTGATGGCATCTAGCTCCTTGGACTGGCCTCCCCTTCCCCCTTGGCTGTCAGCTGTCAGGCCTGGAGCTTGGCCCATTCTTTGCCCACGACCTTCCATCCTGACTCACGCTTGGTGGCTGCTGGCACCTTCCAGAGGACAATCTCCCTCAATCCAGGACATTGTCCACGCCCCTTGGTCTCTGGCGGGGCCTCAGGATAGTGGCCTGGCCAGATTAGGGAATCCGCCTGTTGTCTCTAGGTGAGGAGGACCTTGGGTGTGCCTTGATCTGCATTTCTCCAGCCTCCTCTGGGGGCCAGGTGGGCAGCACTGCTCTGGTCTCCCTGTGCTCTGTGAAAGGAGGCTGTGCTCTGGGCTCTGATGCATGTAGCTCAGAACTGAGACACAAATGGAGCTGGCCAGGCCAGAGCTCTCTTACGCTGGAGTGAGGAGACCCAGCTCAGCTCCAGCACAGAAAAACACACGTGGTGTAACTCTGATCTGCCATCGGCCACACTGCCAAGACTGGTGGCCTCGTCCCACCCCCTAGCTTCTCAGATGAGGAAACTGAGGCAACTGTGGGCCTCCCCGAGCAGGGTCCCGGGAATCCTGCATGAAGGAGGCTGCAGAGCCCCGAGTCTCTGGGCTGAGCAGGGGTAGGGATGGTGGAGACCCTCCGCCCTGAGCCTTCTTTCTCTTCCAGGGAGGCTCTGCACTGTCCCCTGCAGCTGTCATCAGCCCAGACAGGGCTCAGCAACAGGCAGTGGCGTTGGCCAAAGAGGTCGGCTGCCCCACCTCGTCCAGCCGAGAAGTGGTGTCCTGCCTCCGCCAGAAGCCCGCCAATGTCCTCAATGATGCCCAGACCAAGGTGGGCACGTGTGTGCAGACTGGGGAGGGACAGTCTCTGGTCTCTTACAAAGGAAAAACAGGCCTGGGGAGGGATGGGATCCACCCAAGCCACACAGTGAGGTGGTGGCCAGCTGGAGCTCGATTGCCACCCCTGACCCCAGGCCTCTGCAGGGTCCCAGGCCACAATGGGCCAAGCAAACAGAAAGCACTGCAGGTCTCTCTGCCACTCGGATTTTCTGTCTACAAAGTGGGACTAGTGAGGCAGACCCTATGGAGTGGGACAATAAAATGAAGTAGTGGGTGGAAGGGTCATGCCCCCATGCCAGGATGGTGGTGGGCACTCACTCAGGTCACACTGCACGTGTTGAGCATTGTAGACATGGTTTCACAATGGCCAGTGGATTGGGCCACCTTGCACCCCACAGCTGTGTGTCCCTTCTAGCCAGCAAGGACCTTGCTCACAGCCACGTCTCAGTAAAGGAGACATTAGCAGGACTCACTGTGGTCATTTCAGCTGACGGCTTGACCCCCACCCCCAGCAGTGAGTCTGGGCTCCAGCCCTGTGTGGGCCTCCTCAGGCCCGTGTGCAGGCTAATCCGGTCGAGGCTGAAGCTGGCTGCCTCTGCCCACTCGAGGCGGCACCTTGTGCTCCCTCACACCCATTCTTCTTGGGGATCTGTTACCGTGGCAGGGAATCCCTGTGACATTCTCCTAGGGGCCCTCATGACTGAGAGCGACATTTGCTGTCCAGCCCCGGGCACTGTCACCTGGTGTCCTACCTGCCTGGAGTTCTGTCATTTCACCTTGCTTGCCAGCGGAGCCCTGGTGGAGAGCCAGCAGGGACGCTCACTTGGCGTAGACACAGTGTTGGGACCATGAGGCAAAGCGGTGCAACTGATTACTCTTAAAAAAAGATAACATTCAGACAAACAGTGGTATTCCTTTGCTATTTGCAGCTGCTGGCTGTGAGTGGCCCTTTCCACTACTGGGGTCCTGTGGTCGATGGCCAGTACCTCCGCGAAGCTCCAGCCAGAGCGCTGCAGAGGCCTCCGGGGGTGAAGGTGGATCTGCTGATCGGGAGCTCTCAGGACGACGGGCTCATTGACAGGGCCAAGGCCGTGAAGGTAGGCAGCCAGGAGGCCTCGAGACTGCAGCTGGCGCGCCCCAGACTCGCACTGCGGACCTGACTGTGATGGGGTCTGCCTCCTTGCTTGTTGGCAAATGATTGCTGGAAACTCCCATGAACCAAGGCTGCGTGTGTTTGGAGGTGGTGGTGGGGTTGGGGGGAGGAGTTGGGTTCAAAAATAAGTCATTGGCAGGGCTGGGAGCCTGGCAGACGCACCCACAAACCACAGCGCTGAGGGAATGTGTGAACACCCTGAGCAGGAGCAGGCCAAGTGCTGGGCAGCTGGGTTCCATGCTGCAACACCAGGGTGCCGGTCATGGAGAGCCCTGCCTGCGAGTCCCACTGAGAACTGGGGAAGGAGAGGCGGGGATGTGGGCTCAGTGACAGCCCTTCCAGTCCTGGAAGCACCCGGACACCAGCATCTGGGGGATTTTCTTCCCTAGAAAAGCTCCTGCCACACCTTGGCACAAAACGCGACTTACGGGGCACACCAGACGCATGGCAAGTGGGGGCGAGCAACCCAGCCTGTTATCTGCCGGGCATGGGTCTTGCTGTGACAGGCAGGAAGTCACCGTCACTCACTAGGAAGGTGCTAGGCCTAGAAGAGGCCCAGCCCCTGGAGTCAGGGAGAGCCCGCTGTGGACCTGGGCGGGAGGCGGCCTCCCAGCACACAGTCTGGCTCCCAGTCGGCTCCACTGACCACAGTGGTGCTTCAAAACATCATTTAAGGTGGCCACACAGGACCCTGCATTCCTTAGGATTATCCTGCTTTCTTTGGGTAATATATCTCACTTTGGGGAATTTATCTCCCAGCCAGAAAAACCCTTGTTTTTACATATGTGTGCAAGGATGTTGAACCCAGCATTAATTATTGTGGAGAAAAAGAAATGGAAGCAACTCAAATGTCCATTAAGTGGGAAATTCTGGAAGAAATTGAGATGCACACAAACTATTAAACTCTATGAAATGAATGAGCTAGGTCTCTCGGCCTGCTTGAGAGTGCCCGTCATCTGCTGCTAAGCGGGAAACAAAGAGGAATGTGGCATTAAGATAGCTCTCCTATTTTTAAAAAGCAATCTTTGTGTATCTGCATATATGTAAATGTCCATATTTTAATGTATTTCTGTGTGGAAGGGTAATGGTTGGACAGATATACAAGAAGCCATTAGTGCCAGCTCCCTGGGGAGAGGTGGAGAGGGAACAGGGAGCTCATGAATTAACCCACCGCTGCTGTATGTGCCTGTGCGACGTGCTACACACAACCTAGCCTTTCCCTGTAGCGAGCTCCATCTCCTGTGGGAGAGGCTGTGTGTTCTTCCTCCCACAGTCTGCGTCTCTGGACCACGTGCTAAAGCTTGTTCCGGCCAGCCCCAATTTCCAAATGAGAGAAAGAACTATTTCACAGTCCCAGGAGCCTTGGGAGATCTAGGCAGGGCACAGGTGGGTGGAAGGGTGCCCCAGTGGCAGTGGACGTGCTGACCACCAGGGAGGCGCACCTCTTGTCTGGAGGTCCTGGGCTACAGAGGGCCTCGATGTGGCCAGGTTACCTTTCTCGAGCACGCCATCAGCTGTAAGAGGGTCGACTGGGCACTTGGCTGCCTCGGGCTCCTCAGGTCCAGGCACTGTCCCAGTCGTGTCTTTGGGACTTTCCCCACTCTGTCCTGAGTTCCAAACCCACATCGGGGAGTAGCCAGACTCCAGGGCACAGGGTCTGGTGCAGCGAGGTGTTTCCGTTCCTCTGTGAGTCCCCCAGGGGCCTCAAGACAGAGCTCTCTCCTTCCACTTGCAAAGGAAAACGGTGCCCAACAGGAGGCCCACTGCCCACGCCAGGCGTGGCTGGAGGGCATGCACTCGTGGTGGGCCACCGAGTGGAGAGACCTGTCTGCGGCGTGATGGCCCCGTCCACAGCTGCTGCCCAGAATGCCGCTCTCGGCTGCCCACTCCCGCCTCCTGCTCCTCTCCCCCCTGAGTGCCTTCGTCCTCCTCTGAGCGCGGTTGGCACAGCCATGAGTGGTCCTGTGGTCCTGCGCCCTGTCCAGAGCACACCTGGCACTGACCCGTGTGCCGGGTGTGGAGGAGGACAACAGCAAGGTCGCCACCTCCCTGCCGTTCTGCGGACACCTCCCCAGTGCATCTCCAGCATGTCTGTCCCTGAGCCTGGCTTGCCCTGGAACCCCAGGCATGTTGAGCCAGCAGTCTGGTTGGTTCTTCACTCAGGTGTCCCATAGCCACTCACCCTAAATCCCAACGGATGGCTCTGTCCCCAACCCCCAACCTGCATACTCTCTCCTATTCTTTGCCATCTCAGTAAACAGCAGCAGCCTGCCACAGCATGTCCAGGTGGCTCTTTCTTCAAGACATACCCAGCCCCGCCGTCCCCCGCCTCTCTGCCATCACTCTATCTAACATCATCTCTCTCCAGGATTGGGGCAGAACCCCCCTGTGTTCCCGCCTCTGCCTCTGTCTGCCCTTCCAGGCCATGAGCGGCCTCCCGCAGGACTCGGACAGGTGACAGCTCTTCTGCTCACAGTCCTCTCACAGCCTCATCTCACTGCGGAGTCAGAGCCCCACCCCTAGGGTGACTTCCAGAGTCCTTTCTGATGTGGCCCTAGTAGCTCTCTGGCCTCCCTTCCTGTACCTCCCATCAGGGCTCTGCTCCCTGGGTTAGCCGTAGCAGTCAGCCTCTTTGCTGAGTGTGCTGAGAACACTCCCATCTTGGGGCTTGGTGTTTGCCACCCCCTCTTCTGGAATGTCCCCAGGCAACAAAATACAGATTTTCCTATAGGGTCTGCCTACCAGCCCTGATTGCACTAAATCACCATGTCTCCTGAGCAGGGCTCGGCACACCTGACTAGCACCAACACGAGTCTGCTGAGCTAGGTAGGAGTTGTGGTCACCTACTGGGTACCAGACGCTGGGCCAGGTGTTTGGACATAAATATGTATTGAATTCCCGCTCCAAGGAGGTCACAGTCAGGTTAGGAAATAGACCAAGAAGCAGATTGACACTCACTCTGTACAGAGAGGGGTAACCTCTCCCTGAACCTCAGGAGATAGGGGACAGGGGTCCCTGGCCCCACAGTGACACAGCCAGCAGGGGTGACCAAGGAATTGACCAGGACCCTATTCCCTTGACCAACTGTCAACCCAACATTGAGAGAGCCCTGGTTTCCTTGGTTGTAATGCAGGGCGTCAAGTTCTCAGGGCCTGAGCCTCAGTTTCCCTATCTGCAAATTGGGAGGCTATTAGTTAATATCCTCATAAACATGTTCAGAGGATTCAAATGTGCTCCAATGTCTGGAAACTAGCTTGATCTCATGAAATGCTAGTTTTTTTCACGTAATTCTTTAATTTTAATAGAAGGATTTGTGACCCTGCTGTAAAGAATCATCTGCAGAAAGCAGGAATATCATCACCAAATCACCTGGTCTCACCTGAGACTAGTTTCCCAAATCACAGCAGACCCACGCGCGCGTGCGCGTACACACACACACACACACACACACACACACACACGCTGTCTCTTTGTGCCAACCCCATATAAATGCCAGTCGGAGCTCAGTCCCCAAAGCCCAACTTCCCGTGAAGTCCCAGGAAGGGAAGGAGCCCACTCGACCCAGCCATCACATTGGCAAGTGTCACAGGACTGGGAGAGTAGGGGCTCATCTAGTCTGTGAGAAGACCCTCACCCCTGCCCCCCAGGCCGCTCTGGACTCCCAAAGAGTGCCGATGACGCCCGCAAGTTACCCACGTACCTGGGAGCTTCAGCGCGGCTCAGATCCTAGAGAGGCTCCGCCACCGACAATGCTCTTGTCTTCTGGAGTAGCAGCTTTCTATTGAGAGTCTCCATCAGTCTCGTGCGGGGACGTCCCCCCTTTCCCTGGCTTACTGGTGAATTGACAGTCTGCCTGCATCAACCGGGCATTCATTTGCATGATCAGAAGCAGATTTGTTCCAAGATGCTACATTCTGCTTCCCCTCCAAGCACCAGCATCTCCAAGGAAGGCAAGAAAAATCAGAAACAGAGCGCCACTGCCGAGTGCCCTGAGCTTGGCCAGGCGTCATCCTCATTCGGGAGCAGGTGGAGTCGGGCCCTGTGGCGGGCGGGGGGCGGGGAGCGCCTGAGAGTTGGAAAGCAGCACCTGGCAGCAGAAGGGCTGGCACCCGCCCCAGCACAGGAAGATTGAGTCCTCGGTGACAGATCACAGTAGGAAGTGCTCACAGGAGTCCCAGCTTGTGCAGGAGAGTTCCTGAAAAGAGGCGCTGTGCCACTCAGTCCGGGCACTTGGGGCAGGGGGTGTCAGCTCTGGGCCCAGGGCAGAGCAGGGGTGCAGAATCAGGAAAGCAGGTCAAGTCCTGGCTTTAGTCATCTCACCTAGGCAAGTTGCTGAGCTGTGGTTCTTTGGCCTTTGAGTGGAGTGTGAGCCCGCCGCCAGCCTCCTGCAACATGGTGAGAGGTCAAGCACATCTAACAAAGGAGACAGCTCCCACGACCTGGGGACCTTGAGGTCTCCCTGCTCTGGCTCCCTGGCACACTGTGAGTCCATCCTCCCATGCTGTGAGCTAGGCGGACACAGCCCGATGCTCACAGGTCACTTCTAATTCTCCCTGTGACGCTGGGATGGTACATTCAGAGAAAGCGGAGGCCCGAGAAGGGTAGACCTGATACCCTCCCAAATATCAAACACTGTGTTTTACTGTTGCATTGGTAGAAAGATGAAGGCAAACCAAGCTGACATCATTATAATATCTTCATTATTTTTTTCTTCTGATTTTAAAATAAATGAACAGGAAATGCTTTTGTGGGTCCTTCCAAGTGTGGTAGCACTCTGCGCTGGCCTGCCGCCCGGTGGAGAAGTGGGCCTTCTCCCTCAGCATGCTAATATGCGGAGGGGTCCGAAGTCGTGCGTGGGTCAGAAGTCCCTTCTGCCCAGCGCTGGGACTTTCTCCTGTGTGGTGAACCGTCTTCTAGGCTCTGGGGCAAGTGGGGTAGCGAATCAGAGAAAGCCCCTGACTTGCGGAGTCTTTCTTGTCACTGGGGACCACAGACGATGATTTATAACAAATGTATTAAGAATTCAGCGCGCAGAGCGCTGACCTAGGGCGGTTGCGATGGAAGTGACCGTGTAGGGGGCAGCACAGGGAAGCTTGAGGAGGAGGTGACTTTGGGTTGAGACCTGCATGTTGAGGAGGAGCCAAGGGAGATCTAGGGGCATTGCAGGTGCAAAGGTCCTGAGGGGGGACAGCCCAGACTGCCTGGAGGCTACAGGAAGGCCCTGTGCAGGGAAATGCAGGAGGATACGGAGAGTGTGGAGGAGGTGTGGGGGGCCCTGGAGGGGACCACAAGTGAGATCTGTGGCCATCAGAAAGGTGATTTTATTCTCCTGTTATGGACTGTTCTTGAGCTAGGAAATGAGTGTACAAATTTACCCTTTATAGAAAGAGCATTCTTCAGGGCATGGAGGCACTAGCCTATAACCCAGCAACTGGGGAGGCTGAGGCAGGAGCATTATGAGTTCAAAGTCAGCCTCAGCAATTTGCCAAGGCCCTAAGTGACCCAGTGAGACCTGTTTCAAAATGAAGCATAAAAACAGGTGGATGTGGCTCAGTGGTTAAGCATCCTGGGTTCAAGTCAGGCTCCAAAAATAAAATAAGTGAAAAGATGATTCTGGCAGCTGAATAAGAAATTAAGACGGAAGAACGTGGGGCCCAGACGCTGCTGTGGCAGAAGCCCAGGGAGTGAGCTGGTCACTTGGACAGGGCCGTGGAAGCAGGAACCATTAGAAAGGATCCAGCTGGAGCACACTTGGTGGCAGGTGGGCATATGAGTTGGGGGTTCAGGGGGGAGTCAGTGCTGTAGATAGAGATTTAGGAGAACACCAGGAAAAATCAACGTCACAAAAGCCAAGGAAAGGAGGGGATTCCAAGGGGAGGCCAAGGTCCAGTAGCGAGGGCCCCCGGAAGCTGAGCCAGAGGAGGGCTGAGGTCTGAGCCCTGGGCCTAAGGGCACATGGGCCATGGGAGAGGGCAGTGGGGCCAGTTCAGCCAAGTGAGGGGAAGCAGGGGAACAAGGGAGCCAGTGAGTGTCCCTCTGCTTCCCAAAGCCCCCTTCCTTCCTCGGCAGGGCCGCCCTGCAGCACAGAGCGTTGCCAGAGGGCTGTGCTCCTGCAGGGCTGCTGCTCCACCCTGCCAGCTCTGCCCCAGGGCAAGGACTGCGTCACCTTCACGTGGATTCCTCAGTTCTTGGCCAACAGTAGGTCAGACTTCAGTTCATGTCCATCAGATGGACAAATGGGTTCTTGTGTCCACCTCCCAGGGAACTTTGAGAAGTCCCAGGGCAAGCAGGTATGCATTCATTCAGCCAAAATAGTCCTGCAACACTCAGGTGGACTCTGATTGGCTCTTTTCCCTCTGGTGATTCTGCTCTGGGTCTCCTCCTTCTCAAACCTGAGGTGCTGCTATCTTTCTAGAAACTTCTAAAGTAGCCAGTGTTCAAACTGGTCAAGGGCCTTTGTGTGCAGTGCACCCCACCCCCACCCACGGAGCAGCATCCGGGCATCTGCATCAGGGTGGGGCAGGAGGGGTGGGGAGACTCAGGAGAACCACCAGGACGGGGAGCTGGAGGGAAGAGGGGAAGAGGGAGGAACGGGAGACTCGTTGGTGCAGGCCTCAGAGAGGATCAGAAACGGGGGAGGGGGGGAGGAAGATTCTCCCTGTGAGCTAGAACGTGGAGATGGGGAGCAGGACTGCGCCTGCCGGGGCCTGAGCCCTTTCCGGAGGCAGGAGAAGGTCTGAGCCTGGGGCTGGAGGGCGACTTAGGAATCCCCGTGTACAGGGTATTGTTGAGGCAAAGGGAGGAAATGACCCCACCCTGCAAGCACGTGTGGACAAAGGGGGAGGAAAGGGGCAGTGTGTCCACTGAGGTGTCCGCACTCAAAAGTGGCCAGAGATAGCAGCAAAGGTGCCAGAAAGGGCCTGAGCCAGTGCCATTGAGGAGTGAGGAGCTGCGGGCGGACTGCCCAGGTGAGTGGGCAATGTGCTGTGAGACAGTCACCTGGGGACCACACAGGGACACCAGATGGCCTTGGTGGGGGCAGGGAAGGGAAGGGCAGGGGAGCCACGTGGCCGTGGGGAGGAGTGTATGGAGCCACCACATGGGCGTGCCAAATGAGTGTGCACCTAACCAGAGGCCAGGGGCAGTCCGCGGAGACCCCTGCCAGGACCTGCAGAGGCTCTTGTTCTAGGTGGGTGGGGGTCACCAGAGCTGTGCAGTGTAGGCCCGACAGGCAGGGCGGCCTCAGAGGGAAGAAGGGGCCTTTGGTCCAAGAAGAGAAAGGGCCACGGATGGACCTTTCCCATTTCTGTGAGCAGGAGGGGACGCAGGCCTGGGGCTCGGGGAGGACACAGGTTTCCTGCCATCCTGGGGTGGGTGTGGCAGAACCAGAGCTGGGGAGCAATGGCCTCTAGGTCCTTACTGGGACCCGGAAGCTGGGGATTCAATTCCGGGTGCTGGTCTGCTCTGTGCGCCTCACTGTCTGCCAGCTCTTGTCTGCAAACCACAGTGGACAAGCGCCTGGGCTCCTCTGGAAGCAAACAGCAGGGCGAGGCCCCCAGCGGCCAGCTCCCAGCCTCTGGCCTGGCCTCCTGCTTCCCGCCCTTGCTTCCCTTGCTGTTTGCCTCCTGCTCTTCCTCACCCTGCCCCCAGGTCACTGCCCTCACCCTGCTCCCTCTGCTCTTGGCTCAGCTGTCCTTCACTCTGCCCACCTGGGTGATCTGATACACAGTGGGGACCCCCACCCTCCAGCTTCACCTCCACCCACTCTGCAGCCTCCCTGCTCCTAGAACATCCCACCCCAGCAGTCGCAGTGTGGATGTGTGGGCACTGGGTACTGCCCCGCCCCAGCAGTCACAGTGTGGATGTGTGGGCACCGAGTACTGCCCGCCCCAGCAGTCACAGTGTGGATGTGTGGGCACCGAGTACTGCCCGCCCCAGCAGTCGCAGTGTGGATGTGTGGGCACTGAGTACTGCCCGCCCCACAGGACGAGCTGCCCTTCCCGGAGGCCCCACCCTCCCACAGGACATGCTGATGGCTGTCCTTCAAACCACACGCAGGGACCTGCCCGTCCTTGATAGCCCCTTAACTCGGTGGCCCGTAACAGGGCCTCTGTCTGGCAGATCCTGCCCTAATTACAGCTCGGGCAGTGCCTGGTGGGGCCAGCCGCGGTGCCCTCCTGCTGGCTCCTGATTAAACTAACACCGGGTCTGCCCCGGGCCACGCCAAGAGTGGAGAGAAGAGCCTGAGGGTCCTGCTGAAAGACGCCCCTTCACATCCCGGAGCCCCCCGGGGCTTGGTGCACGTGGTCATCCCGGGGAGCGATCCCAACCCCTTCAGAGGACTCCAATCTCAGTCTCCTGGGAGTGAGAAGCCTCCCGCAGCCGCCTGGCTGCTGAGCTGTTTCCACCATTTCTGTGAGAGGTCCCTCTTTAGTGACCCCTAGGGCCCCCAGCCTGCTGCTGCTGAAGGCCACTCGCTGTGGGGAGGGCTTCTGCGGCTCCCACGAAGGAAGCTCTGCCCTGCTTCAGGGGCCGGGTGGGGCCGTCACTGTCTAGTGGTGCCCACAGCCCGCAGGGGCCCACAGCCACCAGGACCAGCCCTTTAGACCCGGGTTTCCTTTCCCACCTGGCTGGACACCAGGTAGAAGCTGCCAGAGCAACAGTGACAGCAGCCAGGGGGCTCAGCGCTCCAGGGACCGCTGGGACCGCGCCACTGGGCATCGTGAGCATCTTATGAAGAGGGAACTCTATTGTGCCCCTGTTACAGAGGAGGAAACAAAGGTCCAGAGAGATCAGTGACTTCCCAAGGTCACAGGGCTAGCACTTGACAGTGTCAGCAGCCAACCCAGGGATCTCGACTCCAGAGGCTTGACGTCCCAGCTCCTCCCGCCCCGGCCTGCGATGGCTCTACAGGGACGGCGGTCCTTCTGGGCGTCCCTCCTGGTCCTGTCTGAGGGGTGCCTGGCCCACGCTGAACTCGGGCACTGATTCAGTCCCTGTCCGGCCTGTGGACGTTCCAGAGGCAAATGGGCTGTCGAGGGCAACGCCTGGGAATTTAGCAGGGGTCCCAGAGCACACAGAGGCCCCCCTCACCTGGGAACAGGCTAGTGATCCCATGCATGGCCAGGTGCCCGTAGCATACTGAGGCTTTATGGGCAGATTCATTAGACTCCGAAGGTGATTTATGCAGTAGGGATTTCCATCATCTACCTGTGTGATCAAGAAACTGAGTTACAGCATGGGTAAGCGATGCTCTCAAGACCCCAGAACTAAAAGGGTGGAATGCATCTGGACCCAGGGCCTGCCCTGTCCACCATGATGTCCTACTTCCAGGAGAAGGTGGCCCCAGAGCAACCCCTGCATGTCCTTGCACTTGCCATTGGGGTAGCATTGCCCGGGAGCTTAAATGAACTTTATCAGCACTCCCCACCATCTGCTGAATGAGAATGTACCTGAGGACATTCCAGGTACCTGAGGACACACTGAACCTACACATGGTGGGTCCAGTCCAATAGCTGATACCAGGCTGAGCCAGGGAAGGGTGTTTAGGCAGAAGGAACCACACATTCAAAGGCTCAGAGTGAGAGGGCTGTTTGGTGTCTGGGGAGATTGGCACTACTCACACTGCCTGCAGTACTTTGGATCATGTGGCCATCTTAGCTGCAGATTCTCAGGCCCAGCAGCAGCTTGTTGGGGTCAATGGCAAAGGCAAGGCAGAGCTGGGTTAAGGCCTCATCTTAATGTCTCACTTAGCTGTGTGGCAGTGAATATAGCACTTACCCTCTCTGAGCCAATCTCCCCATCCACCCTTCCAGGTGGTCATGGGATGATCAGGGTCCAGCACAAGGTCAGTTGTGCCCCTCAGTATGGCACTTCTAGTCCTTGGCTGTCCTTAGGTTGCTTCAGAGTGTGGCCCATCAGTGACATTCCACCATGCAGGGTCTCCATCCAAGGGCAGAGCGGAGGCAGGATGCTGTCTGACCCATGGCCTCTGCAGCCAGGCAGGTAGGGTGTTGGCCTCGCTGTTCCCCTGTCCCCTTCTGGCCGCATGGGGGGCTCTGGGGCCAGAGCAGTCAGCAGAACGGGCTCGGGGGCTGGTGCCCGGCCTCACCTGGACACCTCGTGTCGGGAACTGGAGGTGGCCTGTGCCTCCCCAGGGCCAGTCAGCAGCTGGGGACCCAGCTGAGAGCCATTGTCCTTGGGTCCTCAGGCTCCGGAGGGATCCTCCTGCCCCCACTCCTGCTCCAGTCCTGGTGTCAGACGCGCCTGGGTCTGAGGTGGCCCGGTGACTTGCTCTCTAGAGAGCACCCACAGACAGCGAGGGCCCAGGCTCTGCCCCGTCCCTGCCCTGTCCCTGCCCAGCCACCTCCACTGTCACCTGGCCTCTGCTCTGGCTCGTAGCTGGGCCCGGGCACCGCGGGTCCCAGGCACACCCAGGCCCTGGTGGCTTCCTGCAGCCTTTCCAAACTCCACGTCCCTCACATGAAGGAACGGAGAGGGGAAAAGGAAAAGGAAGGCGTTTCTTCCAGGAGGTCAGACGCGCGGAGGGTCTTTCCCTGTTTTCTTCATTTGATGGAGTGGTTTGGGGCTTGTGTTCATCCTTGGTTTCTAATTGAAGTCACGGAAGCCCAGGATTAATAAGGAGAGATCTTTTATTAAGTGTTATAGGCCAGGCTTTGAGCTGGGTGCTTCAACCTGTCATTTCTAATTCCCAGGACAACCCTGTAAAGTAGATTTTAATTAACTCCAGTATGCCTGTGAGGAACCTGAGCATCAGAGAGGTTAAGTGGCTGCCCGAAGTCACACAGCTGGGAAATATAAAAGATGGATTCAAACCTGGGTGGCTGGCTCCAGACCAGGCCCTGAGACCTCCTGGCTCCTCCTAGCCCACCCCATGAGCAAACAGTCATGAGTTCCCGCAGACACTTTGCAGGTGACTAAATCCTTAAAAAACAAAACAAAACCAAACCCCAAGGCTGGCTCAGTAGCACTCTACCCATTTTAAAGAGAGAGGTAAACAGTCCCAGGTATCTGGCAGCTGGCCTGGGACCCCTAATGTCAATTTCACACTCAATTCTCTCTCACTGCTCTGACCCAGGGTAGATTTCCAGCCCTGGGTGGGGAGGCCCCAGTGTCCTGGGTTCCAGGGTGGTGAGGAAGTTGTGGGGTGGGGCTGGGGTGCACCCAGCAGTGCTGCCTGGGCTGCCACCCTGCACGAGCTGTGGGTGCTCTCAGCCTGGACAAGGGTGTGGACACCGGGCGGCCTGGGGCCCAGACCTCTCGCTAGTTCAGTGAAGCCCGTGTGGGATGTTGGCGCAGGCGGTGAGGACAGTAGGTGTGAAATATTCCAAACTGTCAGAAAAGAGAGAATGGTATAAAGCCATCCCCGACACCGTCCGCAGGCGTGATAGGTGGCAGGTGGGCATCGAGAACCGCGCAGACTGGACAGGGCCAGAGCCACACTCTCAGAGGCTCCACCCACCGTGAGGGTAAGGGTGAGTCAGGTAGGAGTGTCACTGTGGGTCTGTGAGCGAGCGTGTGCGCGTGCACTTGTGGGTTCCTGTGCGAAGCCTCCACAGGACCTTGGCCTCTGACCGTGGCCAGTAGCAGCTGGAAGCGGTTGACATGGCGAAGGCTCCAGGGCTCACACTTCAGCGTCAACACACACGAAAGTGCTTTCATGTTCGCCTGGGACTTCTTTCCAAGAAATGAGCCGTTACAGAGAGAATTAAGTGGAGCCCTCTTGCCACGCGGCTCCCTCCTTGGCTCCCTGCTGTCCTCTGAGGCCGGCGAGCAGCGCCAACGGCTGTGCTTTGGATCAGTTTTCCACGGCTGGGTCCAGGCGCTGCCGGCTCAGCCGGGCTCACAGTCAGCCCGTCCCCAGGGAGAATGGCCCCGGCCCAAGGGAGCAGCTGACACAGGCTCCTCCATTCTGACCTCGAGTCTGTGTGATGAGCAGGACACAAGATCTAGAGAGACGTAAACATGGGGGCCTGAGCCTCACACCCAGGACCTCACCCACGTTCCACTGACCATTGTCTGCAGGACCCTGAGTCCAGGAGCAAGGAAATGCTCTGCCTCGGGCTCACGCAGCACAGAGCAGCAGAGCCAGGTCAGGGAGGGCAGGGGCAGAGGGACGGATGCTCCCACCTGGAAGGGTGCCCCTGGCTGGCCCGCTGTCCTGGCGTCCTGTGTAAAGCAGCCCCAGGCTGCAGGCTTCTGTAGGCCTCAGGACCTACCCTGTTCCTCCAGAGCTCACTCCCCGATGGAGATGCATTCCTCGCTATGCCACCTCTGGCACCAGAATGTGCGCCCTGGGGACAGGGGACATGGCCCACATGCCTGTGGCTACTCCCCAAGCCGGGCAGCAGTGGGCCCGAGGAGGAGGGTGCTGCTGGCAGGAATGAGCGTGTTCACTTCCCCAGAGAGCCAGGCGCCGAGAACTGAGCTCAGCCCTCACAGCAGACCCCGTGAGGCACCCGCTGGCTGAGGGCAGCCCAGTTCAGCCAGGGACACGCGGGTGTGACCTGCTGCGGCTGGATTGGTCTCTGTGGTCCTTCGGGTAACTCTGAAGAAGGAACTCTCATTTTCAGATGAGGAAAGGGAGCACAGAGGGGTGCAGCCCCTCATTTAAGGCCCCAGGAAGGAGGAGGCAGAGCTGGGACACAGACCCCAATGTCTGGCTCCACACCCTGTCTCATGGCTTCCCAGAGAGAAAATTCTAGAACAAAGCTTGAGGGGCTGTGACTTGGGCCTTTCAGAATATAACTGGGGAATCTCATGCCTTTTATTAATTTGTTTATTTTAAGCAATTTGAGGAACGTCAAGGCCGGGCCAACAGCAAAACAGCCTTCTACCAGGCGCTGCAGAACTCCCTGGGCGGCGAGGACTCGGACGCCCGCGTGCTGGCTGCTGCCACCTGGTACTACTCCCTGGAGCACTCTGCCGACGACTACGCCTCCTTCTCCCGGGCACTGGAGAACGCCACCCGGTAGGCCAGGCCCAGGAGGACCACCTGGATGCCCAGGCTGGGTGGCCCCGCGGCTGCTCTGAGGTGGAGGGAACAGGGGGCATGGGGGCCTCCTGGTTCCCTGTCCCTCCATCCAGTCTCTGGCATGGGGCAAGCAGCCCCAAGGAAGGGCAGTGCTGGGGAGAGAGGGCCCGCTGCCAGGGGACACTGACCAGTGCGGTAAGGAGAAACCCAGCTCCTCCTGGGCCACTCTGAGCCCTTGGAGAGCAAAGAGAGCCAGGCCTGTCCCAGGAGCTCTGTGGGACGCCCAAGGTCCACGCTTCCGAGAACCCACTCCATGCCAGCCTCGCACGCCTGGCAGGCCCTTACCCTGGTGCCCTCGGACCCCTGCCACACTCGGCCTCCACCCAGGGCCTGGGATCCCCCTGGAGGGTCACTAGCTCGGAACAGAACTTCCTACCACCACTTGGATCTTGGGAGCAGAGAGGCTGCTTGTCCTCTAGTCGGGAGCTCTGCTTTAAATCCAGAGCCAACAGCTAGTCTGGGGGCTCAACCCTAGGCTGGACCCTAAGAACCCACAGATGTCCAGTCCCTTCCCCAAGAGACTCTGCTCGAGTCAGGACTTCCCCAGCCTGAGTGGTCGGAGGAGTCAGGGCCAAAGCTCAGAAAACCCAGGTTCTTGCTTCCAAGTCCTACATCTGGCTTTAAGGACAGCGTGTGTCCTAGGGTGAGGGCTGAGACCCAGGAAGGCAGTGTGGCCCAGGCAGCTTCGGGAGGAGACGGCTGCCGTCTGACCTCTGCTGAGGCCAGCCTTCTGCCCCGGCCACACTCAGGCAGTGGCCTCTCACAAGCCCGCTGCCTCCAGGCTGCTGGCATCATATGACATGTCTTGGAGACCTCCATCTTCTTCTATTCTTCTAAAACGCACGGCTACTCTCTGGCCTGCTCTGCGGTGGACTGACCGTGCCCTCACTACAGAGTGCTAGGCTTCCAGATCTTGAAGTGAGACTGGTGTCCAGGAGCTTTATCCTGGGGGCTTCTTGACCTGGGGATGCACAAGGGTGGGCTCATGGTCTGCCCTGAACCACAGCAGGCGATATCCCATCCCTGGCTCTCCCACCAGAGAGTTCTGGGAGCTGGAGAGGGGTGTCCTCTGCAGGGCTGGCAGGGAGCTTGGGGGCTGAGGCGTCCCAGTCCTGGCCCAGCCCAGCCGTCCACGGAGCTGTGTGTCACCAGACTCCCTTCTCTGTCCTTGCCCCAGAGACTACTTCATCACCTGTCCCACGATCGACATGGCCAGGCTCTGGGCAAGACGGGCCCGCGGGAACGTCTTCATGTACCACGCCCCTGAAAGCTACGGCCTTGGCAGGTAAGGGGCCCAGGGGTGCAGGCAGTGATCTGCAGGGAGGCTGGGCAGGAGGGCAGGACCAAGGCCTGGTCTTGGCTCGGTGACGTGCAGCGTTCCAGAAACCTCTCTAAGCCTCTGTTCTTGTTTGTTTGTTTTGTTGTTGTTTCGTATTAAACAACAGTAATAGCCACTGTGTGTCACTGCAGTAAGAGAAAGCTTTGTGAAGGGGACGCGCTTTGGAACTGTGGCACTAGCTGTTCACTGGTGACCCAGCCTGGGGAGGAGCTTTGTGTGGACACTACGGCCATACGTCCACCTCGTTCCTCCAGGAACTGAGCACAAGGGCTTTATTCCAACCAAAGGAAAGGTTTCTTCCCCCAGTTTATAGATAATTTTCCCAAAATAGTCCAAGACCTCACGATGGATGTCCCAGGTGCAAAAGAAAATCATCAAAATAGGGAGAGAAATGAGAGGTCCAGGAGAA
The DNA here is from genome assembly GCF_045843805.1 of Urocitellus parryii. Classification (NCBI taxonomy): domain Eukaryota; kingdom Metazoa; phylum Chordata; class Mammalia; order Rodentia; family Sciuridae; genus Urocitellus; species Urocitellus parryii. Next base: position 8,960,114 of record NC_135537.1, on the reverse strand, counting down.
AGGGGCCCAAGGCCCAGGAGAGACAGTGGGGAGCTTCCCAGAAGCAGGGGACATTGAGCAAGGGGGAGGCTCGCTCCTCACACCTCCAGAAGCTGAGCCGAGGACGCGCAGGCTTGGTGTGGCCAGGCATGGACTTGGCCTTGACCACAGAGTCAGGGAGCATGGCCAGGAGGGCCTGGGGACATGGAGGTCCCTGGCTCTGCAGGAGCACTGTGGACACCTGTTCTGCTCGCGTGGCCCATAGCTTCTTGCCCACATGGAAAAATCACGGGACCCTTCCTGGCAGGACAGTGGCCTCCACATCATTCCAGGTTCAATGAGCCACTTCCCACAGGATGCTTCCCGAAACTGTGCTTCTCTAAGCGGCACTACCCTGTATCAGCCTCTGGGAGCACCCCAGGGACACTGTCTGGGAACAGGTGTCCAAAAGATGCAGGAGCCTTGCTGCCTGGTTTTAAGTAAGAGCAGAGGCAAGGCTGCCACCTGGGGTCAGGGACCGCAGCCATCACACCTGGGCAACAGGAGCTGGGATGGGGGCGCCAGCTCCAGAGGGGCAGACCAGTCCACACTCACCAGCTGTGCCATCTCAGGCCAGCTCCTGTGTCTCTGATCTGTTCTCTCTCCTTGTGAATGAAGCTGATAATGTGCCCCTCAGAGTCGGCACTAACCATCTCTGGGAAATGATTCTCTAGCTCACAGGTCTGTACTGGGTACTGCTTTGCAAGGACAGAGGGCAGCCTCATAAACATGACAATGAGCCATGTCCCTGTGGTAGGCTGAATAATGGCCTGATCCCTGCAGCCTGCGATAGCCTACAGCCTTCCCCCGTGTTCCCAGCAGAGCTACTGCACTTCAGTTCCACAGTCAGTTGGCATGTCACGGCTCTGTGATACCCAGGACAAAATGTCACCCTTCTGATGTTCTGTCAGCAGGTCAGCAGAAGCCCCAGCCTGGGTCCTGACACCTCCCTCATCCTTCCTCCGTCTTCTCCCATGGGCCTTGTGGGTCTCACACCTTCTCTAGAAGAAGGGTGAGCCCAGTACAGCAAGACGCTTAGCAAGCAGGACCCGCTGCTGGGATTCCTACGCAGTACGTTGTCACAGTGGCTCTATGCCGAGTCGTGGTTACCAGTCTCTTTCTGTGCATAATTCATAAATTAAACCTTATCATCTATACGTATAGGAAAAACCATAGTATATGCAGGGCTCAGTGCCACCTGCCTGAGGTTTGAGGCATCCTCTTGGGTCTTGGAACTTGTCTCTGAGGATAAGGGGGCTGCCGTGCAGGCAGTGATCTGCAGGGAGGCTGGGAAGGAGGGCAGGACACAGGCCCGGTCTTGGCTCCCCGGTGACATGCAGTGCTCCAGAAACCTCTCTAAGCCTCTGTTCTTGTTTGTTTGTTTGTTTTATTGGGTCTTGGAGCTTGTCTCTGAGGATAAGGGGGCTGCCGTGCAGGAAACGAGGGTCCCGGCAGGTGTGGTTAAAACCCTGATGTGAGGAAGCCATGCTGGCTCACTGGGTGGGCCGGCCCTGCACACAGTCACTAGGACCTGGTGAGAGAGGCAGAGGACTGGAGGAGGAGAGGGCCACGAGCCACAGCAGCAGCAAGCCAAAGAGTGCAGGCAGCCCCCAGAGCTGGGAGGGAAGGCATGGGCCCTCCCTGGAGCATTGGCCCACTCCCCCATCTTGACTGAGGAAGCTGATAGTGGACTTCGGGCCCCAGGTCTCTGAGAGGATGCTTGCTGTGGCTTTCAGCCCAGGTGTATGGTCATTTGTCACAGCATCCAGGGGGCCCCTCACAGTGCTCAGGCTTTCTGGCCTCTCCAGGCACCATGGTTGCATGGTTCCCTGAATAGAAGACTCGGCCTTTACAGCACAACACAAGATGCCCAGCGTCTGGTGCACTGGCAGGGTTGATGTGACTGTCCGCGTTTTACAGAGGGACAGTAACTATGGCCCTTTAGGCTGCCATGATGACACACCTTGGGCTGGACAGTTTAGGAGCCACAGGGTTTATTGCCCAGTTCCTGCAGGCTGCAAGTCCAAGCTCAGGAGCTGGCGAAAGCAGTGGCATCTGGCAAGGGCTCCTCCAGCCTCATGAATGCCTCTCGCCACGTCTTCACATGCTGGAAGGACAGCCAGGCTCCTAGGGCCTCTTATAAAGATGCCATTCCCATCTACAGGACCTCCACCCTGTGGACTGGTCACTTCCCAAGGCTCTACTGCTTAACACCAACTCAGCAGGGTGGTCTTAGGGGAACACAAGCATTCAGGCCATGGCAGAGGCCCTGAAGTCCAGGGGAGTCACCATTGTCCCCGAGGACCACAGCTGGTTGGATAGAGCAGCATGCTGCCGTCACTTCTCTGAGCCTGGGGACCCTTCCCACTAACACCCATGGTCCCCGCTGAGAGTCCTCATAACCCCAGCCTGACCCAGCTCCTAAGTCCCAACAACCACTCCAGTCCTGGGAAGGGAGCTGCATGGCAGCCACGGCTCTGGGGAGAGGCGTGCAGAGGAGGGACAGGGCGTCAGCTACATGCTGGGGTGGAGAGGAAGGAGCCCTGGTAGTCCAGGGGCAGCAGCCACCCACACCTGGAGGCCGCTCACTTGGGGACACTGGCTCCTGGAGTGAGCCTCAGCAGTCCCAGGCCAGGGCACATCCCACTGGCCGGCTTGCTGTACTTCTGTGGGTGTGTCTGCCTCACCCTTAGGGCCCAGGGGACAGCAGAGGGGAAGCCCTGCTGCAGCCAGCTCAGCTCCTCAGAGGCCTCCACCCCCGGGGCCCTGGCCCCAAACTTGGCAGTGGAAAAGAACAAGGAATACATCGGCAGTGACAGCAGAAATCAAGCCAGACAAAAGGGAGCCCTCAGGTTCCAGCCGGATCGGTGGTGCCCGGCCCCCCTGGAGCAGGTTCCCAGGCAGTGCCATGGGGGCCCCCAAACCGGGGCCCAGAACAACCCAGATGCATGTCTCAGGCAGGTGCTGGAGGCCAGAGTTCAGAGACCAAGGTAGGCAGGGCCACATGCCACAGGGCTCCACAGGTGCTCCCAGGCCCCTCTGGCTGCTGTGGCCCCCGAGCCTCGTAGATGGCGGCCTTCTTCCTGCGCATCCTCACCATGTCTTCCTTTGAGTGTGTCTGTCTCTGGGTCCAAATTTCCCCTTTCACAGGGACATCCGTGGCTGGATCAGGGCCCAGCACAGTGACCTCATTCAACTCAGTTACCTCTATGGAGAAAGACCCTCGCTCTAGGTTCTGGGGCTTAGGGCTCCTTTGGAGAGGACAGGGTTCCTACACGACACCTGCTCCTCTGTAGGATAACAGCTGGGACAGGGGCTCCGAGGGTGAGGGCCTGGGTGGTGTGGCAGGGCCGGGACTGGGGCTCCGGGAGGAGAGTCCTAGACAGAATAAACCGCACCTGTCTCCCGCGGCTGGTCTGGGCTTCTCTACTGCTGGGTGGCCTCTCCTGCCCTTCCAGGGTTGGGGCTGCCGGGTCCCCGCACTGCTCCAGGACCCTCCCATGGGCAGCCACAGCCACGCACCATCCCCACCGCTGCCTCACGAGTGTGCACGGCTCTCTGCTTCTCAGAGCCCTGACCTCCGGGCACAGATGGGGACTGGTGGGTGCTCAGAGGTTGTGCACAGGACAGACGCTGGCCCAGCCACCTCACTGACAGGTGGGAACGGGTCCTCAACACTCTAGGCTTAGACTCCTTGGTGGGAGGTGAGGTCCTGAGACTGTCTTTGTTGGAGTGGGACCCCACAAGGACCCTTGAGGTGGAGATCAGGGTGGGCTCGGCACCTCCCGGCCCCTCCCTCATCTTGCAGACCCAGCTTCAGTGACCATCCCAGGCCACTCTGTGGGGGAAGGTGTGAAGGCCACTGGGCTCGGTCGCCTCAAGGGCACCTGTGGCTCACGCTCTGCCACAGGAGACACTGGTATCCACTGCATTGGGTGAGGAACGTGCCCTTGACCCTTATCAGCAAGTCACACAGCCCTTGGTGACTCAGTTTTTTTTATCTGAACAATGGGCACAATGACAGGACCTGCCCCCAAGGGATTATGACCAGCACACCATGGGGACTAGGAACAGGGCCTGGCACACCATGGGGACTAGGAGCACCTGCCATCCCGGCCGCCAGAACGTGTCCCCAGTGACTCCTGTGCAAAGCTTCCCTCCCGCCACATCGCAGCATGGGCTTCTCTGCTGCCCCTGGGATGGGCACAGGAAGGTGCTATCTGTGAGCAGGTGGCAGTAAGGGCTGAGTGCTGGCCAGTTAGCCCTTCTCCAAGGCCTCTCTCTGTCCCTCTCCTTCCCTCTATTCCCCTCTCTTTCCCTCCTCTCCTCTCTCTCTCTCTCTCTCTCTCTCTCTCTCTCTCTCTCTCTCTCTCCCCCCATCTCCCTCTCCCTTTCTCTCTCCCTCTCCCTTTCTCTCTCCCTCTCCCACTCTCTGTCAGACTCTTTCCCTCTCTTTCCCTCCTCTCTCTCTCTCCCTCTCCCCCTCTCCCCTCCCCCTCCCTCTCCCCCTCCCTCTCTCTCTCCCCCTCCCTCTCCCTCTCCTCTCCCTCTCCCCTCCCTCTCTCCCCTCTTCCTCTCTCTCTCCCCCTCCCTCTCCCTCTCCCCCTCCCTCTCCCCCTCCCTCTCCCTCTCTCCCTCCCTCTCCCCTCCCCTGCCCTGGAGCTGTCACACCTCTCAATTTATTTCTGGCTCAAATCTACACACTTAAAATATCTGAGTGTGCTGCACAGGGCCATCTGTCTCGAGCCTCCGTGTCTGCTGCATACATTAGCTTTCCTGGCAACGGCTGGCAGACACACAGTGGGTCCTTGCGTTCTTACAGACTGTCCCTAATGGCTGCAGCATAACTGTGGGTCTCTAATTGCCCCTGGATCAGGGGTGAGATTTTCATCCCTGAAATGGGGCCAGCCGGCCTCCACCAGGAAAGACTAGGCATGAGGCTGGGGCGGGGGGCAAAGACCCTGAACCCCACAGCGTGAAGGGAACATCCAAGTTTCAGATTCAAATGATCACAGGCTGCAAGTGTTTCAGCTCACTCCTTGCTTCTAAAGATGAACAAAAGCCCAGGGAGGTGATGGGGTTATAGCCCAGTCCCAGAGCTAGTAAGTGGCCCCTGGACTCATTTCCTGTCACCTGTGTTCTCTTCCATTTTTTCAGTGGCACTCATTTCAACCAGAGCCCTGCTGAGGACCCTCCGTGGCCCAGTCCACTTAATAACTGTGTGACCTGGGGCCAGTCCTAGCCTCTCTGAGCCTCCTCAGTTATACCTTGTTGGAGTAATAACACCTGTTCCATAGAACTGCTGGGAAGGTCCAGGGGACGGACCTGGACAATGCTCAGCCCAAGGTTTTATGTGTGCAGTAGAAATACGCATGCATTGGGCTGGGATTGTAGCTCAGTGGTGGAGCGCTTGCCTCGTATGTGTGTGAGGCACTGGGTTTGATTCTCAGCACCACATATAAATAAACAAAGGTTCATAAACTCTCTCTCTCTCTCTCTATATATATATATATATATAAAAGAAATATGTGTACATGGGTGTGCGTGTGCATGTGTGCATGTCTGCAGCCTCTGGTTACCAAAGCTATTGACCTGAGGGTTGAATTAACTAGGGTTTGGACCTGATCCTGTCTGAACCGTTATTGCTCTTTGCATCCGAGCAAGTTCCCCTACCTCGCAAGTCGGGCGTCGGTGCCTCTTCTTCACAGTCTGGATACTGGGGGTGTTGCTGTTAGACCTGGCACCTCGTAGACATTCGACGTTTGGCAGCTGAGGTTATTTTCCTTTTAGGAAAAACTACCACTGATAGGAAAATGAGTAAGTAAGAAAGACTAAAGCAGCAGCAATGTGCCTCCTTTGTACCTCGTCCCAACTTTGGAAAACAAAGCTGTAAATCCTCCACTTGGGGTGTTTTGTGCAGCTCCGCGTGTGCGTCCTGGAGACTTTGGTGGATTCCAGGGGCCTTGACTCTTCCAGATCCACATGTCATCTTTTCAGGTGACAGTTTGATGGGCCTTCTGGAATTAACAAGCCAAGGAAAATATTGGGGGACTGAATTCTTGAGTTGGGTCCACAGGCCTGGCTCCGTCCTGGGTGACTGACAAGCTTACTCCTCAGAACACGTGAAACAATCATTTTCCAAAACTGACCACTCCGGCCTGGTGGCGTATTAGGGCTTGCTCTGAGCTTCCTCTTCAATCTTTTTTTCTTCTTTTTTTTGGTACCGGGGATTGAACTCAGGGACACTCGACCACTGAGCCACATCTCCAGCCCTATTCTGTATTTTACTTAAGGACAGGGTCTTACTGAGTCACTTAGTGCTTTGTTCTTGCTGAGGCTGGCTTTGAACTTGTGATCCTCCTGTCTCAGCCTCCACAGCTGCTGGGATAACAGGCATGCACCACTGCACCTGGCTCCTTTTCAATCTTGATTCAACCAGTACATGCTGATGCCTTTTCTGCCACAAACTCTCCTCCAAATCCTGGCGCTAGATCAGCCACACAGCGAGGGCTGCCAGCCAGAGACTATACCGTGGAGTAGGGTTGATGGGCAGGTGGGAATAGGGTGAAAAGATGTCCAGCTCACATGGATCAGCAGACTACGTTCAGATAACAGCACTGGGAAGGAGTCTCACTAGGGTGCTCCAGTCAACAGAACCTTCTGAAAGGTGGTGTTTGAACTGGGAACTGTGATGTGAAAAGGTTTGGTCCTAGCATAGAAATGAACAGTGAGTCATCCTAAAAGAAGGATCGTCAAATACCAACACCCTGAGTGGGAAATGGCCCAGTATGTTTATGGATAAAGAAGACCAGGAGAGTGTGGGAGATATGGGGAAGACAGGGTCTTGTGGTTCAATGGGAGTTTGTAGATCCTAGCAGGCAGAGTTAGTATTCTATATGAATATGATGTGAAATAATTGAAGAAAATTAAAAAGATGTTAGAGATGTGGATAGGACCATGTTATTTAAAGTAAACCCAGGAGTTCATTTTTAAAGGATTGCATAACAAAGCCTTTTGCAAAACAGCCATTTGTGAAGTATGTAATTACTTCCTGATTGATTCATAGGCAACATCTAAACTCATTAGATTTGCCCTTTTGTGGTCCTTTGTTCCTAAGTGACTTAGCAATTCCTCAACTTCTAAAAACATGGAGAAGAAGCCCGGGAGCAGGATTCTCACCCCCATCCCCTAGTTTTCTTGGGAGGATGGTTTTTGGAGACGTGGGCCTGATATAAGGAGGGAGTGAGGTCGGTGGAGTTCCTCTTGCCAATGGAGCAACCTGGACAGAAGTCCCTGCACCCGCAGGCGCTGTGCCAGCCCGTGGAGGACTGGCGGGCCCTGGGTCCCTCCCAGCACAAGCGCCTCTCTCCCTCCGTCCTCAACAGAACAGTCAAGAACTTCTGTCATGCAAAACCTCGTGTTCCTTCTGACAAGAAAGATTTCTCTCAGCTGGACATGAGCCCAGGCTCAGCCCTCCTTCCGGCGGAGGCCACTGTCCCGTGCTCTTTCTGGGGACACCACCTCGGTCATCGGCTTCCTGAGGAGCCCAAACATGGTGTGGGTTATGGCTCCCGATGTGGAAAGTGGAACTCAGGAACTTGCGCAACGGAGAAGCTCTGAAACACAGGTGGCTTCTGAGATGCTAGGAGTAAGGCTCAGTCCCCTCCCTGTCCCCAGTAGCACCAGCAAAGCAGAGGACAAGAACAACGTGAGGTCAGGGGCATTCTGTAAAAAGAACCAGGGCTCTGTCTCCTGGACAATGGCGGCCACTACTTTTTCTCAGCTTGGCCTTTTTCCCACGTTACTCCAGTAATTATTGTAAAAGACACATGACTTCCAATCACTGGCTGAGAGACCACCAGTGTCCCCAGCCCCTTTAGGATGTGATCTCCAATTCTTCTGGCCTTTCACAACCTGGAGCCTTCAGCAGCTCAGCAAGCCTGTCATTTAGTGGCCCCACACTTTGAATTTTCCATATCAGGAGAAATCCAGTTTCACTTCTCTGCATAACATAGTCATCTGCATAATTCCCAGACCAGAGTGCTGGGAATTCAACACCTGGCCATCCTCACACACCACCCATCCTCCACGCAAAGCATGGAGCCACCCAGTGATGCCTACTGCACCGACACCGCCCGACATTCTGTGCTCACTTCTTCCACCCGCTGACACCACTCCTCACCAAGGAGCATGCGCACAGCCCCTCTAACTGTGCAAAGCTCCTGTCTACTTCCTTGCCTGAAAAGAGTGGTATCTTTTATCTCTCCTCTTACCGTGTTTTGTAAGTGGTTCTGTCCCCTGATAGGACTTGTCTTTCATGCATGATGCATTTGTGTTTGAAACCCTTGGCTCACCTGCATTTCCTGTTCACCCCCTGAGTTCCTTGAGGTAGGGGCCACCCTGCTCACCTTCCCACGCCCAGCATTCATCAGCAGGACACAGTGCACATTTGGGCAGGGAAGGTTTCAACCCTGACATCCACATCTCACCTGCCACAGTCCTCAGTGAACAGTACACATGCCCTGGAACTAGAGCAAAACACACACACACACGCACACACACACACACACACACACACACACACACACAAAAACATGCCCAGGGCTGTGTGGCTGGTCAGTTCTTCCCACACTCTGGCTAAATGTACTTCACCAGCATTAACTCCCACTTGGGTGGCAATTTCCAGTTTTAGAGGGATTTCCTTCCACCCCGAGCATCGAGGGATACCCTGTGGGAGGCTGAGCAGGGATGGTCAGACCCACTTCTGGTAGGAAAACCAGGGTGCAGAGGGCCGTGGTGAAAGTGGGGTTTGAGCTGATCTTGCTGTCTGGGCAGGGAGCTCTCTGGCCCACATCTGCTGCTCCGAGACAATGAGAAAAAGTAGCTGTGGCCTCCACATAGCATAGGTAGCTGTCAGAGCAGGGAACATCTTGACTCCTTAATTTTAACTGCAGTAAACAGCATCTGGAAGCTAAATATCACCCGGCTGACCACATGCCTGTCCAGCCGCCCCTGGCCCGGGCATATGATTCAGCAGCAACTGAGCAGAGTGTGCAGAAGCCAAGCCCACAGCACATGCTGCCCACCCTCGGCTCAGGAGCTTCTCCCTTACCTCGTCAGGCACCTGCTGGGTCTCCTCTGCAGACACTGACTCCAGACCCCTCTTCCTCCTCCAGAGGGCCTTGGGACTCTCACAGGTTGGCCTCCGATCCTGTGTTCCCTCCTCCATGCCTCCCACTTTGAGTCCCTCCTCCAGATGTCTGCCTCCGACAGCTTCAAATAGCTCCAGGATCCTAATGGAGGCCAGCCCAGCTAAGGAAGAAGCACAAGTCCTCACCCACAGCGGGCTCTCACATCAGACTGCCTGGGGGCTGGGGGGCCAGGCCTCCCCCAGAAGCACTGTTCCCCACTCTTTGAGGTCACAGGCAATGTGGGTCCGAGCCAGCTAGCGCCAGTGCCCAAGGCCCAGCTGGGATCATCTCTGTCCCACTCTGGTTCAATGAAGTCACTTTAGGGGTTTGAAATTGACCATGGCTGCAGTATTTACACCATGGAAGTCGGAAAATGCTTCTGCTGCAGTAGCCAGCTGCTGACCCCTCCCCAGCACACCAGAGGCACAGAGAATGTGACAGCGGTCAGGAGCCTCTCTGAAAGAAGGTGCACATGCTCAGCTTCCTGAGGACTGAGGGGGAGCCTCAGGCATGGCCTCACGTCGACAGCCCTGTGGTGGGCCCCGGGAAGTGGCCCTCACTGTTGACCTTCCAGTCCTGTCTTGGAAGGGACAGGGAATGGGCCTGTGAGCCAGAAATTGCCGACGGTTGGAAATGTGTTGCTGCTCAGCCTTCCTCAAGGCCTCAGGTGAGCCTGATGGCGTCACCACTTCTCAGATGCGGCCCAGGGATTGCTGGCCACTGCTCTTCCTGCCTTGGTCCCCTCTCTAGAGTCCCCTTTCCAGACTAACTTTGTTGTTCAGGACTGTGCAGATACTAAGGGACCGTGCTGGGAGTAAAGGAGGCAGGGCTCGGGTCTCAGGGCTATGCCTGCTCACCAGGCCGCTTGGCACGCAGCGTTCTTTGGAAGAAACAGTAGAGCAGGCTGCTGTGGCAGGCAGAATACTGTCCTCAAGATGTCCACGTCCTGAGCCCTGGTACCTTGTCAGGTTGACATGTGGCCTCACAGGGCAAAGGGACTCTGCAGGTCTGGCAAAGGGTCAGGGCCTTGAGAGGACAGATGATCCCTGTAGGCCCCGTCTAGTGCCTGAGTCCTTGAAGGGAGCAGCGGGGGGCAGAGGAGGTGTGGGAGAGAGGGGCCTACGGTGTGAGGACGACGGAGGAGGCCGGGCCCCTAGTGCTGTGAACGGGCTTCGCAATGGGGACCTTCGCCTTCCCCCCAAGCCATCCAAACCTGCTGTAAACCTCAGGAGCAGCAAAAATCCCCCCACCATCCCCCAGGAGGAGTGCGGCCTCTGGCCTCTGTTCTAGAAGGGCCTCTGGGGGAGCTGCCGCTCTGCCCTCCTCCCTGTGAGCCGAGTACAGCCAGGAAGAGGGGAGAGGAGGGGTGGTCCATGCTGATCTATAGGGTCCTCCCTTGGGCAGACTGACGGCGTGGAGCTGGGACCAAGTCCGTTCCGGGTTGAACCCTGGCTCTCCACGTCACATCACTTTATCTTTCAGAGCCCTGGGCTGTTGCCTGGAAAGAGTGTGGGTGCAACACTGAGCTCTCCAGCTGCTGTGGAGGTTGGCAGACTTGAGGGTCAGGGGCCCAGTATGGAGCCTGTCCATCCTGAGCGCTCAGGAGATGGTGGCTCTCAGCAGACACGGAGAATGCTAAATCCCAGAGGACCTGCAGTGGGAATGGGAGGGGACAGTCAAAGCAAGAAACTTCCAGTAGACAGGAGAGGAGAGAGAAATCTGATTGTTGACATTTCTTTTTTCTATTTTTAATTTTTGAGATCCATTGTGTAGTGTGTTAAAGATAGCTAATAATTTCAAAATATCACTGAGTCAATTTCTAATGCTCTTTTCACAACAAGTTCAAAAAGTTCAATACTTGATATCTTAGCCAACCGTTCACATTGGGCTCAAGGACCTCAGCAGGGCTGGGGCGTGGCTCTGTGGTGGGGCACCTGTGCCGTGTGTGAGCCCCTGGGCCCAGCCCAGCACCGCTCACCAAGCCACAGCGCCACTCCTATCTGCAGGTATGTCAATATATAATAAAGTAAATTAATTACAAACAAATTGATAACACAGACAGCAAGTAAAGCTGGCAGCCTGGGGTCCCAGGAGCCTGCAAATTTCCGGGACGTTTTCTGTTTCCGGCTGCCCTCTAAGAGCTTCAGTGTCCTTGATGTTGCCACCTGAGGAAATTGCAGAGACGCCACAGCATGTGTCTGTGCCTCGTTCTGACCCACTGTACATCTTAGGGACTTGGTCCCTTCACAGCTGCCTTCCACACTGGGGCCCAGGGCTGAGGCGCAGTGACCACGGCCCTGAGAGTGACAGACCTGTGAAAGCCCCACTGCACGACCAGCAGCCATGTGCAGCAGCTCCTCTGACCTGGTGAGGAGACTGAGTCACAGAGACGCAGGCAGGGGGTCCCAGGGCGGAGTCAGCTGAGTCTGTTTATGTCGTCCTGTGCCCTGGGCCAGGCACCTGTCACTCACAGTGCTCACAGGGGTGGTGGGGGACTGGCTCGAGCCCACAGGAGCCCAGCCAAGCCAGCTGCCTGGCACCAGGCCCTGCTGTTAAGGAAGGGCCCTGGACCTGTGCTGTCACTGGGGCCCCAGGCTGAGCAGCAGGGACAACAGGAAAGGCTCCCCTTCAAAGCCCTGGGCTAGGGACCCCTTTCCCAGCCTCCTGGCCATCACAGTGAGTCACACTGAGTCACAGCTAGGGCCAAGCTGGCTTGAGAAAGCAGCGGACTTCACCTCATGTGACCTTCCTCCACACGGATCCCTTCGCCTAAGTAAAGGGACACCCACCCTGCCCCAGCCCTTGCCCAGCACCCCTGTCCAGGGGCCCATCTGCCTGTCACCTGTACCATGGGAGCTGCGGTGACCACGTGAGCCTAGGCAGAGAGGTCCTCTCCTTAAGGGCAGGAGTGGAGGTGGGGGAAGGAAATGAGACCACCCTAGGGTTCAGTACCTCACAGGAAGGGTTGGAAAGTTCTCTGCAAGTGGAAGTACCCATGCTAGTGATCCTCTCTCTGCACGTGCTCCTCTCTCTGCACCCACGTGTGACAGCATACATGAGCATTGCCATCCAGGGTGGCTCCACCAAGTCGGGTGTTTGGATTTTTTATTGGGGCATCATTATGATTGATTGGTTGCCCAAGTGGCCATCTGTCACAGGCTGAGAAAATGACACAAGCCTCACCAGAAATCACATGCATGGTGCTTCTGGCTTGGCCATACCGACCCCAAGACTGTGCTGTATGGCCACATACCCCCTAGGGTCTAGTGCGGTCAGCCTCTCCCTTCAACAAAGCACCCATCAACAAAGCCTTTTACTACCAGAGCCCAAGGACAAGGCCAGGCCTGTCTTGGAGCAAAGCCAAGTTCTTTACCATGAAACTGCAAATCCCTCCCAGATTTCCCTCTTTCACAACCTCCCAGATTCACAACTCAGACCTAAGTACACAGGATTCCCTGTGTCACCCCGACTCAGCCCATGCAAACTCTGAACTGGCTTCCAGATCTTCACCCCTGTCTGCCAGCTGCTCACTAGAGATCCAGTTCAGTGACATACGTTTATTGAGTAACTACCACATGCTGGGTGCTAGAGTGGGCTGCATGGATGAATGCCAACCTCGAAGGGTTGCAAGCTCCTGAGTTATACAGGAAGAAGAGCTAGGGCAGACCAGGGGCTCAAAGCTCAGTGACTGGAGGAGTAAGTAAATATGCAATGATAACAAAGTGTCTTGTTTGGCACACGGTCAAGTGTACATTCTCTTGGGGAGGTGCACACAGGCATTGTTCCTCAGCACTGGTGAGCCCCAGGAGCACCAGAGTCAGCATCTGTCCCGAGGGGCCATGGACTAAGGGCCCAGCCAGGTCTCAGCTAGGCTGAGCTCTGAGCAGGAGTCCTAAAAATGCAAAGAGTGGAAAGGTACTTGTCGGGAGGAATGTTGGTTTTGGCTCATCTGGTTTCCCCAGGGTCTTGCTGCCCCCTGAATGCTTGCCTCTTCCTTCCCTGTGTGCTTAGCCTGGAGTTGCTGGTGGATGTGCAGCACACCTTTGGCCTTCCCTTCTACCCAGGCCACCAGGGGCAGTTTTCCCTGGAGGAGAAAAGCCTGTCGCTGAAGGTCATGCAGTACGTTTCCAACTTCATCAGATCTGGGTGAGTGGACCTCGTCCTGAACCTACCCTCATGATCTCCCGCACCCCCATCTCCATGTTCACATGAGGCCACCTTTGGCATCAGTGGATCCACCCTCTTCTCCCTGGACAGGGATTGCTGGCCACTGCTCTTCCTGCCTTGGTCCCCTCTCTAGAGTCCCCTCTCCAGACCGCCTTTGCATAGATTGATCTTCATGGAGAAAGCTGCAGTTATAGCCCTATCTTGTTCAGTCACATTTGATGGCTCTAGATCAGGGCTTCCCAGTCTCAGCACTCCTCACCCTCAGCACTAGTCACCCAGGAGGCATTGACTGCATCCCTGGCCTCTACCCACAAGATGCTGGTGACACACACCCCCTCCTGCTCATGAGATCAAAATGTCTCAGACGTTACCCAATGTCCCTCTGGGGGCCAGATCACTGGGAGGAGAGCCACTCTGCTCCTGGGGAGGCTGGGGCTGGGTGCCAGGGCCTTAGGATCTCAGCTGCAGTGCCCCTGGCCCTTCCTCCCAGCTGCCTCTGGTCCAGCCTAGGGCTCACTGTGCTCATGCCTCTGCGGCCCCGGGGGCCTGTGCTTCCTCCTCCTGGTGGTTTGCTTGTTTCCCTTCACCTTTCACGGCATGTGTGTGGGTTCCCTAGAACTGTGCTAGACCCCTGGGAAAGGTAAACAAGGAAAAACCTCCTGGCCCAGCTGTGGGCGTTGACAGCCTGAAACAGTGAGACCGAGCCCACCCCCCAGCTGGACCAAGGAAGGCTTGGCACAGTTGCTAGGGAGGTTGAGCAGGAAAGTTTCCCCAAAGAAGTGACTTTGACCCTGTCCCTGGAAGGATGAGTAGAGCATTCAGATGAATGAGGCATGGCTCACTGGAGAGGGGACCGGGCTGGGCCACTGCCCGCAGGACCCAAGAGCACCTTGTATGGTGGGGGCTGGAGGCAGGGCCTGTTGGAGAGGGCCTGGCTGGGGTCTGGGATGCAGCCCAGGTCTCAGCAGATGTGATGGCCTTTTCCTGGAGAAGTTGATTGGCGGTTGGCACGGTAGCAAGCATGCTCCCTGGCTCTGGGCCCAGCCTCCTGCCCAGGTCTTGACAAACAAGGACATTCCAGAGACTGGCCATGTGTCCAGATCCAAAAGTGTCCTGGTAGAAAGGAAATTGAGGCCTCCTGATAGCACAGACAGGAGGGCACCCTGGGTTCTGAGTAATGCCATTGGGAGGCCAGCCCACGTCTCTTCTACAGGAACCGTCTGAGCCAGGCAAGCTCAGAAAGCCTTGTCCCTGATGCTCTGCAGGGCCTGGTGCAGGTCACACAGCCTATGAGCCAGACTGGGCGGGTTCACACGTGGTGTCAAGACCAAACGCACATAGGAAGCGATCCCAAGTGATAACAGCAGGCAGTTTTCCCTCGTGGATAGATATGGCCTTTCTCATTTACCAGAAATCCCAACTACCCACACGAGTTCTCACGGAGAGCTCCTGAGTTCGCAGCCCCCTGGCCCGACTTTGTGCCTGGAGCCGGTGGAGAGAGCTACAAGGAATTCAGCGCCCTGCTCCCCAGTCGTCGGGGCCTGAAGCAAACCGACTGCTCCTTCTGGTCCAAGTACATCCGCACTCTGAAGGCCTCTGCAGGTAGTGAGTCACAGCCTGGGTGGGAGCTGGGGTGGGCTTGAGCTCCATCCTGCCGCTGGCTGTGCAGGGCCTGGGCTGCATGCCCTGGGCTGCGGGGTGCCGATGCCACGCCCCCTTCCAGGAGCTGTGCGTGTCTGGGGAATCCTTTAGCCAAGAGCCTTCTGTTCTGATGGGGCTGGAAGGGGAAGCTAGAGAGGGGTCCAAAGAGAGGCACTGGGGGACCAGACCTGAGAAGCAGTGTGGGGAGGTGGGACAGGGACCAGCATCTGGCTGGAAACCAGGGTCACTGGTGTGGGAGAAAGGAAAGACCCTGAAGCGCATCCTCACATCCTCAGGGCTGGATGGGAAGTCTCAGAGAGGCCCTCTGGCCAGGGTAAAAGCAGGCATCTCTACCTCTTCCTGTTGTGGAGTGACTAAGGAGAGAGAGTGGATCACAACGAAGGCATGAGGATATACAGATAAACATGACACCCCGGAGAATCTTCTAGAAGAGTGGGGATGGTAATGACTTAACCAATCATTGCCCTTTAGCTCTCCTGGCACCATGCTGTCAGGCTGCTGCACCAGGACTGGTGGGAGCCCAGGAGGGAGGACTTGCCTCTCCCTGCAGAGGCCCCCTGGGGAGGTGACACTTTGGCTCAGAAATTCAAAATGACAGTTCTTCAGGAAGGGAGGGACAGGAATGAATGAAGCATCAAACAGAAAAGTGACCTTGTCCAGCACATTTCAGATCATCAGCTCTGCTTTTACCTTCCAAGGCGAGGAGGCTCTGGTTGACAAGTACTATTGTACCCTTAGCACATCCTGACAGCTGGGAGATGAATCTGGTGTCCCAACCACCAGAAATGCCCCTCTGTCTGCCATTGGGAGGGAATGCCCACTGGAGGCTGGGGCATCTTCGGGTCAAAGGGAGAAGGACGGTGGGGAGGTCCTGATCAGGTCGGGATCAATCCCTGCCCTTGTGTTTCAGCTGGAGCCAGGGACGAGCAGCTGACAGGGGATGAAGAGGAGTTGACAGCGGGGGCTGAGCAGACAGAAGACCTTCTGGGGCCCCAAGAACCAGGCCCTAAGAGCTACAGCAAGTGACCAGCCCCTGAAACACCCACCCACCCTGCAAACCCCACCCGAGTCTGCCCACCACATTCCCCTCATTCTCTAGAATAAGCCACTTGCTTTCAATAAAGTGTCTATCTGCAGTGAAGCATTGCTGACTGAGTTGTGATTTCAAGGAAATTCTTGGAAAACGCTGCACTGGGGCTTAGTGATACTCTTGGTGTTTGAATTCCAGTTCCTGGGCTTCAACAAATATTTATGGAGCATCCAGTGGGCACCAGGCCTGGAACTGAGTGCTGGGGAAGAAGGAGCTCGCACCTCCAGGAGGAGAGAAAGCCAGACAAACAGAAGATGGCGACACAGAAAACAGGGACCTATTGAGGACAGGCCCCAAGTGACGCGGTCCCGCCTGAGCAGTGGGAAAGATTTATTAGGGAAGGTTCAGAATGTAGGTAGGAGACCAACTCCAGCAGGAGCAACAGTGAGCTCCGAGTCAAGGCAGAGAAGGTGGAGATGGGAGAGCAGCAGAAACATGGACCCAGCAAGACGTAGAACCAGCTGTAGAACCTGGTTCCTGTGAGAGGGAGCAGGTGCAGAAAATAGGGCTTCTGTAGCTTTCGGGTCCTGAATAAGCAACTGATTAACTGATTTTCTCATTCACCTTCCTAAGGGACTCACTTGTGAAAGCAAATCTTCTGTTTAAAACTCTCTCACCCACCCTACTCTCCTCCTCCCCTGCACCCTCCACACACCCCAGAGTAAGAGCAGGTGGAATTAGTTGTCAGTCTCTGTCATTTACACGGTGCATCATGAAATGTGCTCACACCCATCATTTCAGTTGAGTTCAGCCCAAACTCAGTGATGATTTGTAGGCAGGGTGGGGCTCAGGGAGGCTCGGGTGTGCTAAAGACACACCTTAGATTCTGAGGGGACCAGATTTTGACTCAGGACTCTAGGTGAAGGGAACATTCCCCTGGAAATAGCACAGGAGGCTTCTCCTCACCAATCCCTTGTCAACAGACCTGGGTGTAGGACCACACTTGGCCAGGTGTTTGGGTGACCAGCAGTGCTCCCTCTGACCCAGGTCATTTATTAGACTCACCTGGGAACTTTTACAAATCCTAATGCCCTGGCCACATTCAGGCCAGTAAGAGCATAATCCCCAGGTGCTGGGGCCTAGGCATTGGGAGTGTCAGTGCATAGTCAAGGAAGGACAACACCTTTCTATCCCTGGGCTTGAGTTTCCTCACCTGTAGAATGGATTCAGTTAAGCTTTCTGGTGACCAGCACTTACCAGGTATTAGATGAAAGCAATTTTATGTTTTTCCCACCATTCCACATCTGTGGCAGCCAGAATTATGCACTCCCCACAGAGCTGTATGAACCCCAGCACCCAGAAGGTTTTAGATGGTGTTACAGTTGCAAATCAGCTGAGCTTACCTGACCCAGAATTACTCAGATTAATCCAACATAATCCAAAGAATCATTAAAAGTGGATTAGAGAGGCAGAGAAGAGGACCAGGGACAGGATAGCAGGAGAAGAACTTGGCCGCATGTTGCTGATTTTGACAATGGAAGGAGTGCACCATGGTCCCAGGAATGTGGTCAGCTTCTAAGGCTGGAAAAGGCAAGAGAATGGATTCTCCAGAAAGGAACGTGTCCCATTAACCACCTGATTTTAATCACAGTAGAGATTCACTTTAGATTTGTCACCTACAGAACTATAGCACAATACTACGTGTTGTATTAAATCTATGTGTGGTAATTTGTTATAGCAGCCACAGAAATCTAATACATCATTATACCTGTTTGGGATGAATGTCATATCCTGTCCTTAGATCAAACCTCTGGCATAGCTAGCTTATTGTTTTTCTGATAATAAAAAAAAAATCCACTCCAGTGTAATAGCAAACCCCCAAATTTATCCTCAACAGCCTTGAAAATGCATAGTTTACATTCTTCCATATGGTTGGATTCGGGGGATGGACCATGTTGGTGGAGCTGGTTTTTGACCACCCACTCGGAAGCCCAACAGGTGCGTGCACTCTGGCACTGCTGGATGACATCTGCTATTTTGTTCTTGACCTACAAAACCTGAGATTAAAAAGCATCCCATTTAACTTCCTGTTTTGATAATAATGCCTACTTGGCAGATTTGCCTGTTGATTAAAGATGCGGATGCGTGTGAACGAGAACAGCACAGTGCAATTCACAAAGCCCCCGTAGTTCACCGCGGTTTCGAGACGGGTGAGATGGGAAAGCAGAGGGCTCCAGAGGCCAGGCACCTTAGCCCCTGCCCTGGACCAGCTCAGGAAATTGGAGACAGAAAAGACAATATGTAGTTACAAAGGCATCCAAGGGGGGAAGACTCAAATCCCATTAAGATGAGCAGGGAGCGCAGGGCAGGGCCCCAGAGGCAGCCCTATTAGAGCTCCAGAACCCCCGGCTAGTGGCCTTCCTCACAGCCTACCGAGATTCCCCCAGGTCACGGAGATGGCCTACCCCAGCCCCAGATGGGCTTGGCTGGGTACTTCCTGGCAGCCCTGAAAGCATCATAAGCTCTTTTCTTCCTCTGCAAAGGTCAGGAAGGTCACAGCGCACCCAGTATCAAGGTCAGGGTCATTCTAAAGTCAGGAAGTGAATGGGGCATCTCCTCACATTGAGATCCAGAGTGACCTTCGGGACCAGTCAGGCCCAGAGAGGAAGGAAATGTAGAAATTGGCCAGAAGCCCTGTCACGCTTCCGCTTCCTCCCGAGCTGGAAGCACCCTGGAAGGACACAGAGAGGCAGTGACCTTCTGGAAGGGAAGTGAGGGATGGCTCTGCAAGCCCTCCCCGCCACACCCCCACAACTGAAAGCCAGCTAACTTCACTGACCCCAGGAAGACTTAGGGGCCAGGCAGCCTGTGGGAAGGATGTGTGTGTTCCCTTGGCCCCTGTTAAGAGCCCTGAGCATTTAAAAGGGACCAGTTCTCTCTGAGACCCAACGGTCTTCTTGTCCTTGCTAGTTGCTTGCAATCACACCGTGTTTAGAGCAGGTCCTGTGCAGACCATGTGCTGCTGAAGAGAATCCCTCCGACATTTACATCCTGCGCTTCCTCCTCCCCTCTCCCTCCCTTGACACCCAGTCCTGCCTGCGCCGGAGCCGGTGACACCCCCAGAACCAGACCGCAGACCCCAAGGCTCTGCCCCTGTCACCATCATCGCTATGGGGGCTGATGCGCTGGGCCTTTGGGTTTGGGAGAGTGTGTGAAGGTCACAGTGGGGGACCTGAGGAGGACACTCTGCAGCAACTATGAGGGCAAGGCGAACACTGGGCCACACCCGAGGGTCACCGGGCCACAGCATCTGAGTACCTGGAAGTGAGGCGGGCCCAGCATCCCCCAGGCCTTCCCAGCATGCCCCAGGGCTTCCCAGCATGCCCCAGGCCTTCCCAGCATGCCCCAGGCCTTCCCAGCATCCCCCAGGGCTTCCCAGCATCCCCCAGGCCTTCCCAGCATGCCCCAGGCCTTCCTGGTCCTTTCCATGATTTGTGGGTTCCTTGTCTTCTTTCTTATTCCCATTGGATTTCCTTGGCTCTTCCCAGCCTCTGAATGGAACCTAAAACCCATCCTCCCTCATTCTCATCCTGAGGTCCCCAAGTATCCCTTGAGCCCCATCCTGGGCCAGAGGCAGGTGTGACAGAGAGGAATGGAGCTCAGGGCATCTGTGGAGTTGACTGATGAGCTGGACCCAGCTGAGGAGGTCCTCTATGGAGAACAGCCGAGAGTCGGGACAAAGCCAGCCATCGAGGCGGAGAGGAGACTTTGGCTTCCAGGCTGCTCCATGAGGTGGACGTCAGAGCGACCTCACAGCGTGGCCTACTGTCTGCAGCAACCTAGACCTGGAGACGCCTGGGAAGGCTGGTGTGGGTCTCGGGTTCCAAACCTACGCCCCCTCCTTCCCACAGGGCCTTGCTCACCAGGCTCCGCTCACCAGCTCTGCTCACCAGGCCCTGCTCACCATCCCTCCTCACCAGGCCTCCTCACCAGGCCTCCTCACGAGGCCTCCTCACCAGCCCTGCTCACCAGCTCTGCTCACCAGGCCCTGCTCACCATCCCTCCTCACCAGGCCTCCTCACGAGGCCTCCTCACCAGCCCTGCTCATCAGCCTCTGCTCACCAGGCCCCACTCACCAGGGACCTTGGTCAGGCCCTTGCCCTTTCTGGGACTGGCTTTGTTTAACTGCCAAATGGAGAAAAAGCACAGCACTGATGTGGAAATAAAATGACAGCCTGAGTGGCTCCGTGGGTCTCTGTGTGGCACTGTGGGTCTCTGGGTGGCACTGTGGGCCTCTGTGTGGCCCAGTGCAAAGGTGCTCTGGCAGAGGGCCCATCTGTGTGAATCTGCACCTTCCCTGTGTCCTGGAGGGAGTCACCTAGTGCCCCTGCGCATGTCCTTGGTAAGGCCCCCTCTTGGGCACCCCTGAGCATGTTCTCGCTAAGGCCCCCTTCTTGGGGTGTCGTGAGCAGCCATAAGCCAGCCTGCACCGCGGCACTCAGGAGGGCCTGGCGCACCCCAGCTGCCCAGAGGTAACTAACTGCCGCAGTTGCGGATGTCAGGTGAATTTCTCTTATGAGCCAGAACCTCTTACTTGGATTTTCCTGGCTTTTTTCGGGGGGCCCTTCCACTGACCCAAAGCACCAGCTTGCCCCAGGTTCTCAAGACCGTGGTCTGAAGACTGAAGCCCACAGCTCGCTGCTCTTTGAAGGATGAGCTATAAATACATGGGGTCATTGAAAGAGGAAGGAACGCACCTGGGTTCCCAAGAGCATGTAAATGTGGCCCTGCCAGACTTCAGGGGCCAGGCCTGCCTCTCCCCGCTGTCGCCCCCTGAGTTCTGCAGAACTCTGAGTGTCCAAGTCAGGGAACGCAGGCCACCAGCTGTGCCCAGGAACAATGACCCCGGGAAACAGGGGCCCCACAGGAAGGTCCCAAGCTCAGGCTGGGTGAGTGGCAGGTCTTCAGTTCAGACAACCTCCTGTTGTGGAAGAAAGGGGACAGTGACTTTGTTGGGAGGGCCAGGGCTTGGTCCATCACCTGAGTGCCTCCCTCTGAAGTCCTGCCCGCCTCCCGGGGGTGTCCTGAGAGTCTGGAATCTGGAGAGTCAGAGAGGACAGAGGGTAAGTGTAAGAAGCACATCACGGCAGCCGACGAGCTTGGCAGGTGTCTGAGTCCCTGAGCCCCAGTTTTCTCAGCTGTACAATGGGGTGCCTTGAAGCTAGAGAGAACAGGAAGCGTGCCCGGCCACAGCGGCTCTCGTCGGGCTTCAGGTGGTCCCTCGTCCTTCTCTCCCGGCTCCTCCCGGGAGGCTCGTCACTTCTGGTTGTATCCCAAGCACCCAGAAGAGTCTGGCGCTCAGTGGCACTCGGCGGACCTCTTAGGGAACACTCCGTTCATTCCACCGTGGGGAGAAGTGGGCCGAGTGTGGTGGATAGAAGAGTGACCCACCGCCTGTCCCCGACTCTTCCAGGAGGCTGTGCCTCATGACCAAAGGGACTTTGCATATGTGATTAAGGTTAGGGACTTCAATACAGGGGCATTCCTGGATCTGCTAGTCGGGGCCCAGGCTAACTACCTGATCCCTTAAAAGAAGAGTAAGTTCCCTGGTCACAGTCAATAGGAAGAGGGGACAGAAGAGAACCCAGGAGTGAAAAGGACTCGGTGTGTCATCTCAGGCCTGGAGATGTGGGCCCCCTGGGAGCAGGACAGGGGACAAAGCCGGCCTCTGGGCACCATCTGCTCTTGCCAGCTCCCTGGAGCCTCTTGAGCTCTCCTGATGCCTTCCTCAGGGTCAAGATCAGAGACAAATCTTTGAGGAGGGGCAAAGGGGGCCTCATGAACTCACCTCTGCAATGCATCGGTCACAAAGCCACCCAGCCAGACAGCAGATGATGTCATTGCCACAGCCATGAGCTGGCCTGCCTGGTGACATCACTGACCCCAAACAGCAAGGACCCATGCCATCAGAGGCTCTTGGCAGGATGGCAGGAAGATTGAGGATGACATCACGTGGCCCCACCACATGGCTTCACTCATGGTTGTGGGGACCAGGCAGGGCCACCAGACCTCCCCTCTAGACTCTTCTATGTGGATTCCCCCATGGCAGAGTGTCCAGTCTCTGGTGACTAAGGCTTCTCAGATCCTCACAGTGGCTTTGGGGTGGGCCAGAGGAGCGGTCACCATCCCCATTTTACACATGGGACACTCAGGCTCAGAGAGTGACTGCCCGAGATCACAAAGGAGGCCAGATCCGTTTTCTTTATAACGTTCCTTCCCACGCATCTGTCATACCACCATGTCTCCATGGGTCAGTGGGGAGGCCGGTCGCTCCTCCAGGAGTCGGTCAGCCCTATGAGGAGCCACAGGGGGACTTCCTGGTCACCCTGGTGAGACTCATCCTTGATGCTCAAGGCCCGGCATGGATCTCAGCTGCATCATGTGTCCCACAGGAACCAGGCGACACCATTGTACAAGACAACAACTCCCTCAGCCGGATAGAGCAGGCTTCCTCTCCACCGCGTCAGGAGGAGCTGAGCCAGACCCGTCCGTGTCCTTCTGCAGTGTCAGAATTAACTGAGTGACCATAAATCCACCACCGGCTGTGACACTTGTGGCAGTTCACCAAATACTTGTGGGTCCCCTGAAGCCATAAGCCAGGCAAACGCCATGTCTTCTAGACCAGTCTTAATTTCTATTATCTGTAACACTCAAGTCACACGTCATTCGTCACACCATTATATAAACACATGGATATGCATATATGTCACAGAAAGACTAAGAGAGGGTCAAGAGGGACCTAGCGTTATAAGAGCCTGTTCCTGGGCTCGGGCAAAGAACGAGATGACTCTGGAGTCGGGGTTGCTAGAGTTGGTCACATAGGGACTTAACAAGTCCATTCTGGAGAGCTGGCCCAGCAGAGGGTCCGGGTGGGCGGCAGGCTCAGTTTCAGAGGGCCACTTGGAGTGTCAACTCGAGCATCACTTGGAGTGGGCTGTGCTTTATTGTCACAGGTAAGAGAAACAGACCTCTGCTGAGCCTAGTAGGACAGGAAATTGAGGCTCATCCACGTGGCAATTTTCCTGGGCAAGAGTCTTGATGAGTGACCAGGTAGTAGGGTCAGGTGCTGTGTGTCCAGTCTCACGGCTTCCTCCTTTTTTGGGTCTTAGGTGGAGGGTTCCTTATCTGGTGCTATTGATAAGCTCCATGTCTGGTCTTCCTGATACGATTGGAGATGTGCCTGTGTCTGGGTGCTCCTTGGTTTAGTTGGATAATTTACCAAGTGTAAGTTATTTGTCGATTGATCCCGGATGGTGGTGCTGGGCAGATGGTGGTTGTTTGTTTGTACAAACAAGATATAGAGTCATTCTACCTTGGCACCTGCCTCTACCAAAAGGAATGACTCAGGTTTAGGGACAGCCTGAAGAGTGCTGTCCTCTGCACCATGGAGTCACCCAGCGCGCACAGCCTGCTCTATAACCTGCTCCACCCGGCTCTGTCCTGCGGACCATGGAGCTCCGTCAGACCCCCACCACTCCGCGCAGGCTGGCCGAGACCTGCAGCGGCACAGCTCCCAGCATCATGGGATGTCCAGGTCTGAGAGAGGCAGGAATTCCTCTCCCCCACCTCAGGAAAATGGCAGGAGACAGGAGGAAGGGCCTCTGGGCTGCTGAACACCCAAATCCAGGTGTGCAACATGGACAACTGTCCTAGTACTCTCTCTCTCTCCAGAATGCAACGCTCCAAATGGCATCTCCTCAGCAGCTGGCCCTGGGCTGCAGCCTTTTCCAGGAACGCTTCACCCTCTGTGGCTTCTTCCCTCACCCTTGTTCTGCAAACTCGGCAACTTGTGTGGCAGACACGTACTAAAGACCAGGGTTCAAAAACACAACCTGAAAAACAGCAGGAAGCCACTCGCTAGGTGATGCACCATGGTCCTGATTTCTTGCCGTTGCCCCAGGCACAGCCGTCACTTTCCATCCTGTCCCCGGGCCCAGCCTCCACCAGCCTGGGAAACCTCTAGTGAGGACTATTCCTACCTTCTCTTCCCTTCCTTCCGGATCCTGGCCCTTCTCTACCTCAGTGCACCCCAAAACTCAGAAAGCTCTTTCCCATTGTCAGGTGTGCCATCTGCGTCTACAGCGAGACTTCCCACATCCTGAGCAGGGCAAGGGAGAGAAGTTCCTATGGTTTAAACCCAAAGAAAAGGCCCCCTACCCTGGTTTCCACTGCTGTTCCACCAAGAAACTCCAGAGGCTTTGAGACGACAGCTGACCTCAGTGTACATTTCAGGGTGCCCCGCCCCCTCCCCACTACACTGATGATGACGGGGAGGGTCCCTCACTCAGCTTCCCCAGTCCCGTTGTCCCTCGGCCTCCGCTTCAGGGGCCTTCCTCCACCTGGTGTGAACAAGCGAGTCAGGGAGCAGAGCCTCTGTGTGCTGAGGGCAGGGTTCACATGCTGGGGTTGGAGGTCGTGTGTGTGTGTGTGTGTGTGTGTGTGTGTGTGTGTGTGTGTGTACACGTGTGTGTGCATATGGATGCACCCCCTGGGCAGGCCCCGGGGGAGGGTGCGTGCACGTGTGAGCTGACATGTGTGGGCGCAGGAGGAGGTCCGCGAGCTCACACCGTCCAGAGCTGGAGGTCGGGTGGGGTGTGGGAGAGGAGAGGTTTGTAGATGGTCTGAGATTTTACAGGCTGAGTCCTGCCAAGTGGTTTCCTCTGAAGCTCAGAGTCAGCCCATATGGCCTGGTGGAAAATCCCGCGGCAGGCAGCCTGTCTCTGATTCATTCTGAAAGCCTGCAGGCCGGCCACTGCTGTGTCCCACACTCAGACCTGCTCGCCCTCCTGCAGGCCCGGGCTCTGAGGCCTCATAGTCCTCTTCCAAAGCTCAGGAGCAGCCGCGGAGACCCCTGATCCCATCCTTCACCTCCCTTCCCTCTCCTCCTGCACCCACTCCCTGGAACACAGCTCACTGGGTTTCTGCACTCCTCTGGCCTCAGCCACCCCACAGCCCAGGAGGTAGAGGTGCCTTCAGAGTCCTGTGGCCCATCTCCTCCGCTATTCCTTTCTCCTTGTACTTCCTATGGGGAACCCATCACCCCAGAATCCTGTAGAAGTGACATCTCACCCCTGGAAACAGACTGTCCCACAGAGAAGCCATCAGAACTTCCAGTTTTTAATAACATGGACTGTGCACTCCAGACCCCTCATCCCTGCCCAGACGCCTCCCTGCTCCTGATCCTCTCCCACCCCAGGAGAGGGACGTGGGTGGGTGCAGCGTGAGACTCGGGAGTACTAGTTGGCAGCTCACCCGTGAGCAGGCGGCCACCTTGTGCCCCACACGCCATCTTGCTGCATCCCTAGGCAACGGCAAGATGGCGGCCTCCAGGGTCCTCAAGGTCAGAATGGCGCCACCTGCTGCACTTAGAGCTGGTTCCCAAGTGCAGGCCTGACCTCTGTGGTTACAAAGGTGTCCTTCTGCAGAGGGCGAGAGAATCAGCCCTGAGATTCCCCTGAAACGTGCTGCACCCACCACACGGGCTATTTACAGCCTACGGGGGTGCTGCTAGGGTGAAGCGACATCTAGGGTGAAGCGACATCTGCTGGCCGGCGCTGCCCCCTCCACCAGGGCGTACTCCCCCGAGGGGGAATCCCTAGCGCCCACCACAGCAGCACACCTCCGTGTGGCACGCACACACGCTCACGGAACATTCTGAACCTGTTGCCATGGGACACCAAAGAGGTCAGCCATGTCTGCTGGGCAAAGTGATGACCTGCTTCTGCCCACGGCACCTCGCCTAGAACTGAAGGGACCATGAGCAGAGCCTCTGCCTCCCCAGTCCCCCTCCTGCCCCTCTGCTCCCCGCTGCGGCCCTGCTGCCTCACCTGCCCTTCTTTTGGCGTGAAGCTCACACGTGGCCAGCCTCAGGGATGCCCGATGGGAGGACCAAGTCACCAGTGTGGACTCCCTCACAGCCACCAGGGAGCTGCCTGGGGAGAGCCACGCTGGACCCGGGGGCCTCCCAAACGCCCTGGTAACCTCCGTCTTGTCTCCTGGGCAGGGGGCTCCGTCGTAGGGTGTGTGTTTATAGCACCATGGAAATTTCTTACAAATACTTTGCATCTTTTTTTATGTTTTCTTCTTTTTTGTATCTGCCATATGTCGTGAGCTCTTTCAATTTTCCATTAAAATATCTGTGAAGCCATCAAACACCAAGTTGAAACTGAAACCTAAAAAAATTAAAAAGTCTATGTTCTCAAGAGAGTGTATACAGGCCGGGCGTGTTTGAGTATCTAATGTGTCTTATCTGATCTCCCCCACAGCAGGTATAAGGGGTAGGTTTTACCCCCCCCCCATTTTAGAGATCAGGAAACTTAAGATTCAGATGGTGATGAGCACGCGGTCACAGAAAGTTGTGGAAATAAAAATCGAGTGGACGTGTACAGTCCCTCAGTCGAGCACGTCACCCCTCGTCTGTCACCCACCCACTCGCTCTAGCACAGCCAGATGTTGCTGGAGAGTGCACTGGAAGACCCCCGCTCCTGGGTGGCCGCTCCCCCAGCTGTGGTCTGAAAATGGACAATGAGGAGCTCAGGGCAGAGAGTGTACCCGTGGCGCAGGGTGTGCAGTGCTGTGAAGACGAGTCAGACGGGCTGGGGCGAGACAGCCCTGCGGATTGCGACAGATGCTGGGGGTCTGCCGAGCCAGAGATAATTGGGCAGTCTTGAAAAGGGGTGAAGGACTGAGCCACGTGGACATGGGGGAAGAGCATGTAGGCAGAGAGAGCAGTGTGTGCAAAGTCCCTGAGGCAGGAGGGTGCTTGGATGGCTTGAAGCATAGCAGGAGGTCCAGGCGCTGGGGTACAGTGAGCAGGGGAGAGAGCAGGGACAGGCAAGAGGGGGTCCAGTCACCTTGTAAACCCCTGGGAAAACGTGGGCTTTCCCTCCAGATGAGGGGGACAGCACTGGACAGTCTGAGTGACACAATCTACCTCCATTTTGAAAGGATGCCTCTGGTTTTATGTGGGGAAGGGGCCGCAGCAGGAGCAGGGATGGGTCCAGGAAGCTACAGGGTCCAGGCAGCAGGCAGCAGGGGCTGGACCGGGATCGGCCGAGGGTGGGAGGAAGTGGGATTCCCAGAGAGCATGCCCAGTGGGGGTCCTGAGGGGACGTGGAAGGCCCTCAGTTCGGGGGTCTGTCCTGGGGTGTGTGCTAGGAAAGGAGAGGCCTGAGCCCGGCCATCCTCAGGCAGAGGTTGGAAAGATGATGGGGAAGCAGGGACTGGGAAGAGCTGGGCGGTAAGGCAGAAGACGGGTCTCCGCGAGCCACCCTGGGCAGGCTGCGGACTCCATCAGACCTCCCTGCAGTCTGAAAAGGAACTCACGACTAACAGGATCTGGAGCGAGGACCAAGCCCTTCCCTGGAGGCGGAGGCCTGCAGCCTTGGTCTCTCCTTGCACCTGGCCCTGCTCATTGGAGAAGCCAATGAGGTCGTGCACCAGGGTCCAGGAAGCAGCACCCAATGTGACAGAGAGGGGGGTGGCAGCTACACGCGCCATCTTCTGTGCCCCCCGCTTTGGTGGGACAATTCTGAGGCCTGGCCTTTACCCTCTTGCAGGGACACTGCCTTCAGCATCTCCCAAGCAAGCCCTTGGCTGGGGAGAAACCAGCCCTGGACATGTGCGTGTGAAGACAGTGGCTAGAGCTGAAGAAGGACAGCTGTGGCCTGTGGCACTGTGGCCAGAGCTCACGGCTGTGCCAGGGCTGTGGCGGTGGGGTAGGTGTCCGGGCACCCTGGGTCGGTGTGGGACACGTGGAGCCAGGCATGCACCCTGGTGTGGATGTGGGTGGTGTTCGTGTCTCTGCCAGCTCATAAGTTCAAAACCGGAAAGGAAAATGTAAGCGGCTCCTTATGTAAATGCAGGGCCACCAGAGCACTCTTCTTCTGCTTCTAGTCATTTGGAGTTTCTGAGACTTTGCCGCTCCTCCCCTTGGAATGAGTGTGGGAGTGAAGGGGGGAAACGAGGCTATTTTTGTCCTGGGGATTTCAGGGCCCCTCACTTATGTATGTCTCCCTGTCCCTCCTGCCCACCTGAGCCCCTGGGGGATGATCTACTGAAGCAGGTGTCCCCCTCTGGACAGCAGAACACACTAGACCACACGGGTCACCTGATGCCCTCACTGTGTGACATCCTGTCTCGGTGCCCCCAACTCTGGAGAAAATCGTGGGCAGGACCAGAATCAGAGCCATTCTAGATTGAGTGATGGGGCCGTGGGCTTGCCGTCTGTCTGGATTTCTGTCCAGGCCGAGTCACTTGACCCCTCTAGAAAGGGGATGATGGAGCCTGACTCACGTCCCAAGTGCTGTGAGCCTGTGTGAGTCCAGGAGCCGAGGGGCATTGAAGAAATGGGTTTTAGAAGCAGATGGAACAGGTGCTCATCTGGTCCCTGCCTTTCTGTGACCTTGGGAGGAAAGTTAACCTCTCTGAGCCTCTTTATCCTCGTCTACAAAATGGGGATTAGAAATGCTTTAACATCATTCCATTGAAAAAGTAACTCATCAACTCCCCTCCCTGTTGCTGACTGGGAGAACATTCTCTCCCTCCTTTTGGCTAACCCAGCCACTCCCTAGGGAGGGAGGAAAGCAGAACTTCCCGTGACAGCCACGGCAAGGACAAGGTATCTTCTAGAACTGATTCCAGAGTGCTCCTTGTCATTAGAGGCCTGGGCTCAGCTCAACTAGGAACACCGCCATCACCCTGGGCAGTGTGAACCCCACCTGTCAATCATCAGGCTGAAAAGATGGGTGTGGGAGGCCCCAGGGTCGTCGGAATGCTCACCACTCCCTTTATTATTTTGATTTTTTATATAGGTTATTTTCATGATGAGAAGAGAACTAGAAGTTCACTATAGAGAACTTGGGGCTACAAAACAGAATGAGAACAGCCAGCCACAATGCCCTCCATTACTATTCCCCAAGATGTACTTTTCCTTCTGAATTTGTCCCTGTAGGAACAGAGTTTTCTAAGAGATGATAAAAGTTCTACCTCTTAATTAACCAGCATTTTCGAATGTCTAGAAGATTCCATTTTCCAAATATTCTGGAACTGCACACTTTGTGGCTCAGCTTTGGGTATCCATGGGCTCCTTTGCCACCAGTGGACATGTGGATCCCACGGGCTCCGGGGGCTCTTGCCTTTACCCCACCTCTCTGCAAGTGCCAGGCTGACCCCCGCTTTCTGTCTTTTTTATTGAAATTAATCAAATATCACTGTGGAAATGGTAAAACTTTAAAATGAGCCCTTGAAGGCGGTAAGTGCCGTCTATGGCAATCCTACATTACAGGCCGAGTACCGAGGACTCTCTCCCCCAAGGGGGACAAAACCAGAGCCAGGCACAGCTGCCCTTTGTCCACGGCTGGACACGTTACCTCGGCTGCTCCCGCCGCCCTTTCGCCAGGTTCATGCCACCATGCGTGGTCTCAGAGCACCCTGAGCAAGGAGAAAGGGGAGCCAGAACAGCGGCTGTCTCCACAGTGGTGAGTCCGTCTGGTGAGAACCCCAGATTTGGTGGATTTGAGGGTACCTTGAAAAGAATGCAGTGGGTCGTCCTAATGCAGTGGACCGTAGCCCAGGGTTTTTCCTAATGCCTTTCAGACAGGCTGACATTTAAACAATAGTGTCCAGTGGGCCCTGGGTGACAGGAGCCCTTGCTGCTGACCTGCGTGAGTGGGTTGGGTGTAGAGGTGTTGCATGTCCAGTCAGCTGGAGGAAAGGGGCAGTGGGGAGACCTCCTGGGACACTCAGCACTGAGGACCCCATGAGAGCAAGGCCCATAGCTCGTTTGTCTCTGGGCTTCTGGGACCTAACAGAGGCTGACACACATGATCTGTGTTAAGTAACGTCTGTGAGTCCACGCACAATTGCCAAAGAAGAATCAACAAAACCGAGTTTTTTAAAAAGCTTGATGCCAAGATGACAGAACCTATCCATAGTCCTCTCCTTGTTTCCAAAACTCCATGGGAGGGCTGCATCTGTCTCCACGTCAGTTGATTTTAGTTTTAGTATCTGAGTGCCTGCAAAGCGCTTCACACTGCAGAAGCCATTGGACACATTTTATAACATGAATCCACATCAGAACTTGGGCTGTATATCTCTTACTAGGAAATGTTTATATGTTACTAGGAAAAAAATAACTTTGTTTCTTACTTATTATTTCTCAGCAGAAGAAATAGCTGGGCTCTAAGGATTATTAGAGGGTCAGGCTCCAAATTCAGGCTGAAGGCTGACCTCCAAAACATGTGTGTGTTTCTTCCAACACTCGGTGTGTGTGCGCAATAACACACATCATGGAATTACATGCATGAGATTACCATTCATTCTTTTCCCCACTTAAACGCATCTATTGGCAGCTGGACATGGTGGTGTGCACCTGTGATCCCAGCAACTCAGGAGGCTGAGGCAGGAGGATTGGGGGTTCAAGGCCAGCTTCAGCAACTTAGTGAGATCCTATCTCAAAATAAAAAAAAATAAAAAAGAATTGGGGATGTGGCTCTGTGGTTAAAGACCCCTGGGTTCAACTCTCAGTGCCCAAAGCAAAAAACAAACAAAGCACCCATTGGCAGCCATGAGAGGTGGGTGCCTGGCTTGGATTACAAGGACCAAGAGAAGTGCTGTCTCTGTCCTGCGGAACTCACAGTTGACAAGGAAGAGAGTGAGTCATTACCCATTCTGATCAGAAATAAACTGCAATGGAGGACACAGGAGGTGAGGCCCCAGACAGGGAGTCAGGGAGATCTGAAGGTGGGAAAGGGTTGGCCAATCAAAGAGCAGCAGAAGGGCGTCCCAGGCAGAGGGAGTCTCAGCAGGAGCCTCCGGAGGGGAGGACACTGGGTGGGCATGAGTCCTGTGGCTGGGCAAGGGGAGGAGGAAAGGCAGGCAGGTGCCAGGCATCAGCACAGCAACCTCATTCTCAGAGCGGGGTGCAGCCGATGGTGTGCTTTAGGCTTGGGAGTTAAGAGGTCAGAGATGTGTTGTTAAAAGAGCCCTCAGAAGGGAGGAGCAGGAGGCTGCAGGGCAGTGTGGGCCAGGGCAGTATGGGCCAGGGGCAGTATGGGCCAGGGGCAGTATGGGCCAGGGGCAGTGTGGGCCAGGGCAGTATGGGCCAGGGGCAGTGTGGGCCAGGGGCAGTGTGGGCCAGGGGCAGTATGGGCTGGGGCATTGTGGATTGGGGGCAGTATGGCCAGGACAGTGTGGGTTGGGGCAGTGTGGGCCAGGGCAGTATGGGCCAGGGCAGTATGGGCCAGGGGCAGTGTGGGCCAGGGGCAGTATGGGCTGGGGCATTGTGGATTGGGGGCAGTATGGCCAGGACAGTGTGGGTTGGGGCAGTATGGGCCAGGGCAGTATGGGCCAGGGCAGTATGGGCCAGGGCAGTGTGGGCCAGGGGCAGTATGGGCCAGGGGCAGTATGGGCCAGGGCAGTGTGGGCCAGGGGCAGTATGGGCCAGGGCAGTGTGGGCCAGGGCAGTGTGGGCCAGGGGCAGTATGGGCCAGGGCAGTATGGGCCAGGGCAGTATGGGCCAGGGGCAGTATGGGCCAGGGCAGTGTGGGCCAGGGGCAGTATGGGCCAGGGCAGTGTGGGCCAGGGCAGTGTGGGCCAGGGCAGTGTGGGTCAGGGCAGTGTGGGCCAGGGGCAGTATGGGCTGGGGCACTGTGGATTGGGGGCAGTATGGCCAGGACAGTGTGGGTTGGGGCAGCGTGGGCCAGGGGCAGCGTGGGCCAGGGGCAGTGTGGATCGAGGGCAGTGGGGGAGCCTGACATAAGGCTTGGTTAGCGGGTTATGGTCATCCTGAGGACGGGGAGGAGCTTGAACTAGGGAGGTGGCCATGGGAAGGAGAGGAGTTACAAGGTCAAGTCCCTTTCGGCAGGGGAAGTCAAGAGGACTTGTTAAGAGATCAGATGAGAAAATGAAGAACCAGCCTGTTTTTCTGGCATAAGGAACAACATGGAAAGACAGTGAGAGGGAGAGTTGGACATTCCCCCAAGAGCTGAGCGTTGGACATGATGCCCTTGAGGGTCTGTGACACATCCATTGGACACGTGAGTCTAGGGCTTGGAGGAGATGGAGCGCGGGTGCCCACGGGGGCGTTGGCCACAGCGGCACTGAAAACCACTGGAGCATGTGAGATCATCGGAGCAGAGAAGGGACCCTTTTCCAATTCAAAAACTCAGTTGCTCCCAAACAAAATACCCAGATCCTTGACGATTTTTTAAAAATAAATGGCTGGGAGGAATTTCCTCTGCCGCGCTGGGTTCCTGAGTTATCTTTGGCTGCAGGAGTGATGTGCTGGCCCCGTCCAGGGCCTGGCTCACGGGCGATGCTCAGCCGTCTTGGAAACGTCTCCTCCGGTGGTCCCACGCCAGCCCCGTGATCCTGCTCTCCCCCCTCCCCTTGCCTCTGCGTGGACTCGTGGGACTTTGGTCTGAGTTCCGGAAAGTTCCTAAGGACTTCACAAGGCTTTGTTCTCTTTCTGACATGCTACGGCTCCAGCTCACCCGGCCCAGGTGTCTAGAAAGAGCTGGGTCCCAGGGGTGTCCTCTAGGGGATGGCCCTGCGCCTCTCACTGGGTGTCGTGTCTTATCCTTCCCTGCTCCTTGCCCTGTCACGAGGCCCAGCCCTCCTTTGACTGCGTGCCCCTCCCCCGCAGCCCCACCATTACCCAGTCCTGACACCTTCCAACTGTGCCCTGCTCCAGTCTGTGAGCTTCGGAGGCAGGAGCAGGGCTCCCTCAGGTTCACCTCTCTAGTACCTGCCGCGGTGCCCAGCTGAGGGGGCAATGGCACTTACCTCCAGAGGACACTCTGAGCGGCATCCACAGAGGGGAAACCGGTTGAGTTGTAGGGAAAGGATGATGGGAGGGGCGGTGTCCAGGACTCTGTGACATATGTCATGACCACACCCCTGAGGAAAGCATCCGGAAGGCACTGGGACGGGGTGAGAGCTGGGACAGGCCACTGTGCAGGAGGGACAGGACCAGGGGTGAGGGAAAGCCCAGGGTGTTCAGATTGTCCTCTTGGTTGACTTGCCATCTTCCTCGTCCCATTATGGCCCCTTAAGAAACCCTGTCCTCACTGCTGGGTCCTTGGCCTTGACCAGCAGCCTGCCAGAGTGCTGTGTGTTCTGAGGTCTTCAGGTTTCTGAGACCACCAGCTCCAGGCAAAGACTCCCATAACCTGCCATATGCTTCCCTCACAAGGGACACATGCCCAGTTGGCTTCCCCTGCCCCAAAGTGACCATATGAGAAGCAGTGTCCGGTTTCTACTGGGCATCTGCCTTTCCAAACACGACACAGAACCCTGGAGCCTGTCCCCCCAACCCAAAGAGCACTATGCAGTGCCGACGCACATAGCCACGCAGATCAAGCCGTGGTCAACATCCCTGGGTGCCAGAAAAACTCAGCAGGCGAGAGAATCTGCACCAACAGAGACAGCCAGGAGACTGCCCTTGGGAATTCCCTCCCGTCCCTCTGCTGTCTCTGGTCAATGTGGAAATAGGGAGCCAGAACTCAGGCCCCAGACTTCCTCATTGCAATGTCCCAGAAGATGAGTTGGATCCTGTTCTCTTTTCCTCGTCATCGTTGGAGTCTCCTCCTCCTCGTTCTTTCACTTCTCATAGCCACGTTTATTCATCCTCCATCCACCCATTCTGCCTGCATTGAGGGTCGAACTCCTCCATGGCGGCCACTGTTCTGAGTGTGTGGAAGACACGATTGAAAAAAAGAGAGGCCCTGGGCTGATGGGAGATGGACAATAAAAAACAGCTTAGTAATGAGGCTACATGTAATTTCACAACATGATACATCATGTGACACAAAAAGTAAGCGAAACAATAAATATAAAGAGCATCGTGCCCTGTATACAGGTGTGATGACACTCCTGTTGTGACTCTGCACCACGTACAGCCAGAGTGAGCAGTTGTGCTCCACTTGTGCACGATGTGTCAAGATGCATCCCAGTGTCCTGGGTGACTAGTTAGAACAAATTTCTAAAAAGAGTATTGAGAGTGAACAAGGAGAAGGTTCAACTATAACAACAACAGCAAAACTTTCCATCAGCAATTTCACATTTTAAACAAAACAACTCTTCCTTAAGTTCAGGTCACCCTTTACGTATCGCCTGTTTATTCAGTTTTTGAAGTTCCAAAGGAGAATTTTGTATTATGGATACGCACTGTCCCCTGCCTCTCTCATCCTGCCTCTCATCTCCTCCTGTAGGGCTCCACTACCGTCACCCCAGGAGACATGTCACCTGACTCTCCTCCTGTCGCTTGAGCCTCCCCAGGCTCCTTGCTACTGAAATTGCTTCTTCCACCTGCAAAAGTTGGGGTGAGTAGTTTTGTTATCCGTTATTATATAAAACACCACTCCCAGAACGCAGTGGTTCAAAACAGCTATATCCTACAATTCTGCTGTCGATGGGAGACTTCTGTTTTGCATGTTGTTTTGGGGGGAAGGTGCTAGACCACCTGAAAGATTCAAAATGGCCCCACTAGCCTGCCTGGCATGGTACTGGCTGCCGCTGGGTGCCTCCACTCCACCTGTGGACTTCTCCTGGCCGCTGCTGGGCCTCCTCTCAGCAGGACAGCGGGGTTCCAAGAGCAAGCCTTCCCAGAGAGCGGGCCTCTGAGAGCAAACCCTGAAAGCCTGCACCTGTGGTGTGCCCATGTCCTGCTAGCCCCAGCGGATCACAGGCTAAGCTCAGAGTCAGTGTGAGAGAGGCACAGAGGGATGAGGGCTGGGCACGAGGTCCCCTGGGAGCCTCCACATGGCTGATTATCATGGGTGCCTCCAGGTTTGACTGGTGGCTCTGCTCCTTTGCCCTCGGCCTCTCCCGGGGATCTCATCCAGTCTCAGGACTTCACACGCCTTCCCGAGGCGGAGGACTGCCAAGCGTCTCTAGGCCAGGCCTGCCTGGACCTACTCAATGCGTCTCAGCGTCCAGTCGTCATCTCCCACCTCATAACACGCCCCAGTGCTCCCCAACACAAGCCTTCTCTTCCCCACCAGCTGGTCAGGCCCCATCTGGGGGTTGGCAGTGGCCTCTCTCACCCTGCACAGCCCACAGCAGGCCAGCTTCACCTCCAGTTCGTCGCATCTCACCATCACCTCCTAACCCTGCATCAAGCTGCCACCGGCTTCCTGGTTTCCACGTGTGTCCCATGCTGTCCTCCACACGGCGGCCTCCACCTCCTTAGAACTCAACTACACCAGCCCCATGCTGAGAACTCTTCGGGATCCGTCCCTTGGTCCCTGTGTGGTCCGCAGCGCCCTCTGAGGCCCCACTCCCACCTGACGACTCCTCTTGTCTCAGGATCCTGCTTTCTCTGACCCTGACACGTTCTTCCTGTGGGTGTCTGGCTCCTAAAGCTCTTTGGAGGAGCCGCTCACTGTCTTTTTATCCACCCCTCCTGCAGGGAAGATGGAAAGGTGGCCCCTGGACTCATCATCCACAGCAGGATAAAGCCAGCCTCTGGAGGCTGGGAGGGCCTTCCCGATGCAGCTGCACCTGGCCAGCTGACCGTCCAGAACAGACACACTGCACCCGCAGGGCCCCGAGGACAGCAGCCCTGCTCTGGGTCCTCGGGAAGCTGACCGGGAAGAGTGGACTTGTCTTACTCTCTGCACTGCTCTGTCCACTGCCCTGCTCCCCTGGGGCTCCTGTTGGTCCCTGTATCCTCAACATACTGACCCCATTCGTCTCCTCCTGCTGAGTCTCATGACTCAGAACACAAACCAAGTGTCCCCTGCTCTGGTGGGTCTCCCTGAACTCGACTGAGGAACTTGCTCCTTATCTAGTACTTACCGGACTGCCCATCAGCTGGCTCAGCCAGGTACCTATTCCTCGTCTGGCTTCCTCTCTAGCAACACAGGCTGTCTTTGACCCCATGAGGTCTTCAACTTGAGAGCAGTGCCCGGCTCAGAGTAGGTCCTTAGTCGTGGCTGCTGATCGGCTATTAAGGCAATGATGAGAGCCGATATTTAGGATGCTGTTCTGTACTGGGAAAGACGGTATTTGCACATGAACCTGAACTTCAAATTCTAGCTCTGCCCCGTGTCAGCGATGTGGTCAACCTGGCCTCGGTGGCCTCACTGAGTGGAGGGGGAAGAGCAGCAGCCTCTGTCAAGGGAGCAAGGGCACCAAGGGCATCCGAGTTGACAGTCGGCTGTTCTTGCAACACTGGCCGGTCTCTCGTCTAACCTTTGCAGTAACCGCTGTGAAGTAAGCGCTCTGGTCAGCTCTACAGCTGGGAAGAGTGCAGCTCAGAGCCGCCAGTGGCCTCCCTGGGCATCACACAGATGGCACCTTCTGGGCAGGCTCAGAGCCGGGTCTGTCCGATGCTCATGGTAGAGCTCAGGCCTCCCCTTCCTCTGGCCTCGTGTTCTCATGCAGCCTGTGGAAATGGACACCCAAGCTGGCTTCCCTGGGAACTGGCTTCAGCCTCTCTTGGCTCCAGTTCTCCCGTGTGAAATGCCTGTGACCTCTCAGCCCCTGGTCTGAGGTCCTCGGCTGGTGGTGTGAATGGTGGTGGCTCCGTTCCTGGAATGCCTGGTCATCCTCCCAGAGTTACTCACAGCAGGGAACGAGACCAACACCCAAGAGCAGGAGGTTTGGGGGATTTCAGTCTGAGGTTCAGTGTCGGCTTCCAGTGCCTCTGACCCAAGCCCACGGCAGGCCTGGCTTCCCCACCAGCCCTGGCATCTCACGTGGCTTGTGAGTGAGCTCATGGTGGTGAGCCGTGGGACACGGCAAGCTCGGCTCACGTTGCTGCAGCACGAGGTCCAGCCACAGGACCAGGGGTTACTATAAACTGTCAATGCCCTCGGGAGGTTAGCGCTGAGGCAGTGTCAGAAAACCTCAGCCTTGGCCATCACTGGGCAGAAAACAGGAGCAGCAGGGAGAGGAGGAGGAAGGGACCCTTTGTAAGGAATTGGGCAGTGGTGGGCAGGGAGCGGGTGCAGGAGGGTTCCAAGCTGACTCCTAACCCAGGCCTGATCATGCTGCACTCACCTTGGAGACCCAGATAGTGGACGCACCATGTCTGACAGCAATCACATCCTGATCATTTGTTGCATAGCAGAGCAGCATATTTAAAGCTGTTCATTCATTCTTGCAACAAATGTCTATGGAGGTCCTGAGTGTAGGTGTGCTCTCCTGGATTTTAGAGATTTAACAGTGAAGACAAAAAGCCCCCTCAGGTTGCATTCTTATGGGGGCAGGGACAATTATAAATACATGAAATGCATATGATATTGGGTATGTCATAAGACTTTGAGTAAAATGAAGCAGACTAGCCATCTCCAGCGTGATGATCTGAGCCCGTGATGATGGCAGCATTTTAGCAGAGATGTTTATTTAGGAAAATGATTTTGATTGGCAACTTGAAGTTGATATTGGAGTCTCGAGGGCAAAAATGAGTAAGAGACAAGAAATCAGGAAGCATCAGGAATAAAGATGGATTCATGATTGAGGGACGGGGAGAGAGGAAAAGAGAGAGAATCAGAACACACCAGAGAGGCTGAGAGCTGTCAAGTGTAGAAACAGCTCGAATTCTGTTTTGTCTTACTGTGGATAATATGTTAAATTATACTACAAGTAGAGCTGTGTGTGTGTGTGTGTGTGTGTGTGTGTGTGTGTGTGTGTGTGTGCGTGTGTGTGTGTGTGAAGGTTTGAGATCACACCTAGACAGTGGGCAGAATACAGCACAAAGTGCAGTGGTAGCCGCTGGAGGGGACGGCTGGAGGTGACCATCTGAGTTGTTCCTGAACTCCCGATGCTTTCTCCTAGGAGAGGGAGTGAACCACTGAACCCCTGGGCTCTCTGCCCACCACACACCCTGCCCCTGGGAGGAGGAACTGGGCATGCTCAGTGCAGCTCCTTAGTGAGACGCGGGTGGCGACTGGCTACTGGGTTTCTGGAGGGAGGCCCGGGGAAAAGCTGTGGAAGGACAGCAAAGATAAAGTCTGTGGAGCCCCAGGGGGATGACGGGATGCAGATGCCTCAGCCCTGCGTAGGCCCCGGCGGGTGATGGAGCCGTCCATAGCTGGGGCTCAGACAGGCCAATCCTGAGCCTGCAGCACCACAGGAGCAGGAAGCTGGAGACAAGCTAAGTGTCCAGTGGTAGGGGACTCAGGACACCCAGAGCCATGCAAACAGGCCCCACAAAGGCACCCAATGTTCAGGTGGTGACATTTCACAAGAAGTGAGAGAAAGAGCAAGATCCAGTTACTAAATGTACATGCGAATATACATGTGTGTACATGCATGTATAGAAAATACTGAAAATAACACAAAGTGGAACAGTACTTATCCTTGAGAGTGAGTCTATGTTTGTGTTTTGATTTTCTTCTTTAAAAAGTTCATTTGATAAATAAATTTAAAATATTCATAAATAAAATAATATGTAGATATGTCCACACACACATCCATTTGTATTTAAAAGAACCAGTTTCCACGTGCCAGACATTCAGCCTGGGTCTATAAATCGAATTTTGATGAAAACCTGTTTGGGGTCAATTCTTAGTAATATTCATTTACCGAGGAAGAAACGGGAAGGTTAAGCAGCTTGTTCAAGGACACCTGGCTAGGTTCGAGATTCCCTCCCCAGGGACCTCCCTAGAGGACCAGTGTCCAGCCCCACCCCGAGCCCACCCCACAGCTGGGGACCAGCAGAGCCAGCCTGGGGGCAGGGGACTGCTCTTCCTTTGGCACCCCACACAGGGCTCAGTGTGCTGACAGACACCAGGTCCCACTGACCTGCAGCTCCCTCGGGGCAGAGTTTGCTGAAACCTCCTGAAAAGAAAAAAAAAATGAGAAAACAAGAGAGAAGTTTTATCTAACCCAGATCTGGAGAGAGCAGACCGGCCGCTTTGTGCTCTGAACAGAGCGCAGGCTGGGGACAGGGCCGGCAGGGTGTCCCGGGAAGGCTGCCCACGCAAAGCCAGAGATGCCCCAGGAGTCTGAAAAGGCCAAGGGATCAGGTGCCTTCCCAGCCAGGGCTGCTGGCCAGGCAGAGGGACTGTCCCCGATTCCCCTCTCCCAAGGAAGAGTTGGGGTTTACCCAGGGAAGACAGGAAGTTTCCGAACTGAAAGTCCCCTCGAGAGTAAGTCCCACCCCTCATCCTACAGCAAAGGACACTGAGGCCCAAGAGGTCAAGAGACGTGCACTGAGGCAGGCCAGATGCACTGCAGGACTCAGGCCCAGGGGAGGCATAGGAGCTCACACTGGACACAGAGGTACAGCAGTGGACGAGGGACACAAGGCCGCTGCTCACCAGGCACCACACACCATGTGGTTTACCTCCTATCCCCTCAATTCAGAGCCAAGAGTCAGATTTCAGTGCTTCAAGCTTAGCCCCTGCAGTAATCAGCCAGATGGCTTTCCCATTCTCTGAGAGCCCCGGAGAATAGGCTGCAGGATTGGCCTGCTGCCCCCAGGAACTGCAGAAACTCAGAAACTGGTCTGCAGTTTTCCAGGATTCCCATACTTCACTCAGTGACTCATGCATTTCATCATTATTCAACCCTCCAGGTATCTACCCACCCACCCACTCATCCACCCACCCATCCATCCATACACTCAACCATCTACCCACCTATCCATCCATCTACCCACCTATCCACCCCACCCACCCACCCATCCATACACTCATCCATCTACCCACCCATCCGCCCACCCATCCACCCATCCATCTACCCACCTGTCCACCCACCCACTCACCCATCCATCCATCCACCCACCCACCCACCCATCCACCTATGCATCCACCCATCCACCCATCTACCCATCCACCCATCCATCCATCCATCTACCCACCCATCCACCCACACACCCATCCATCCATCTACCCACCTATCCATCCATCTACCCACCCATACATCCACCCATTCGTCCATCTACCCATCTATTCGTAAACACGTTATTTTAATTTTTCAAAGTCACCTATCTTTTAACTTCTTCTCATCATTCATGCTCTTTCTTCCTCTTCTTCCTTTCTCTCTGCTTCCTCTTTTCCTCTTGAAGTTTTGTCAACACCAACGTGGATCAGACACTAAGCTCAGGGTACACAGAGATAAAGTCCAGACAGCACAAGCTCTTTTGAGAGAATTGGCAGTACATCTAAATAGCATGGCACTCCCAGGTCCCCTGTGGGTTAGGTGTAACAGCTGTACCTGCCCATCACTAAACAGGCAGACAGGAAGTGCTGCAGGAGCAAGAGGGAGAGAGCTCTGGTTGGGTGTGGGGGACCTGGCATTGGAAACACGGTGTGGGAAGGCCAAGAGGAGGCACAGGGACAGGGACTCTGGTCTGCCACCCTGCCTTTGATGCCAATGCCCATCTCCTCCTTCTGCCTGGGAAGCTGTGCTCTCTGTCTCCACCCCTAATCCTACCCTTCTGTTTCTTCCACCTGTGACCCCTACTTGTCCCCACCTCCAGGCCGAGTGGAGGGCCTCCCTGAATTCCCAGAGTTCCTTGGGCCTGCCTCAACTGCCACCACGTTGTCATGATTGAGCCTAGGACTACATATCCACGTCCTTGGGGCTGGCTAACACGAGGGAAGTCGTGCTTTGTTTTGTGATGAAGATTGATGAGTGAATTTGTGGAGGGTGCCTCAATGACACCTAGAGTCCACAGAGACCTTAGTAGGTCTGCATTGTCCTGTGAAGGTCTCTTAGGTTCTTTCCTCTCCCTGAAATGCCAGCTGCTCCCTGACCCTCCCTGGTGAAGGGTCCTTGGTCACCCTGCACATGCCCTTACTGC
Organism: Urocitellus parryii; assembly: GCF_045843805.1. Lineage (NCBI taxonomy): Eukaryota > Metazoa > Chordata > Mammalia > Rodentia > Sciuridae > Urocitellus > Urocitellus parryii. The sequence goes on along the minus strand of NC_135537.1, from coordinate 8,919,229 downwards.
CCCTCCATGGTACACACAGAGGATAGCCCAAGCTGCCACATGGAGAAGCTGTGTGGATCCCTGTGATGGCCCGCGGCCCCGCTGTGTCTGGCCCCTGGCTTGTTCCTTTCTCTGTCTGGGCTCGGCCAGACACACTCCCTGAGTAAAGGTGACTCAGTTAGCCCACATGCTAGCCAGAGAGTGGGTGGGCGTGGATGAGCAACTGGGTGGCAGTGGGCAGGGTGAGGAATGGGAGGATGTCACGTTGCTTCACCACTGTGACATCAGTGTCTGCCTCTTTGACATGGAAGTTGGACACAGAGCTGAGGAGCTTCTAGGCCATCTGGCACTTCAAGACCTTAACTCCAGAGGGTAACATCATCCCAAGGAAGCACCAGGAAGAGATTTCAGTCTTGTCCCAAAATCCCAGACAGTTGTGGCAGGAAAAGACTCTAAGCCAGGGACACTCTCTGACTCTTGGAACGTCCAACTGTGCAAATTCCAGGAGCCCTTGGGCAGATCCAGAGTTGATGTCTGCTTCCGCCAGCCACCCTCTAATGTGGAGCCAGATGAGCATCTGCTGAGGGGAGGTGCGGCTTCTCAAGCCCTGCCACACACCTGCCATCTTCGCATCCCTCATGGGTCTGTGCACTGTGCAGGGGCCACAGACAGGGTAGCCGCTCACTGCTAGGCTGAGTCAAGTGGCGTCTGGCCAGCTTGGCCTCCCCACCTCCTCATCTGCTCGCCTGTGCTCGGAGAAGGCGCACTGATGATGGATTTAGAGGAATTTGGCTGGAGCACATGCAGGGGCTTGGGCCCCCGTCTAGCCACCTAGACAAGCTCAAAGTTTAAATCCCGCAGGTTTTCCAGGAGGGTGGGACAGTCTGCATGCTGCAAGGACTTCAGACCAGATTGGTGACTTTCCTGGAGGGGCCAAGCAACTGCAGGTTCTGGGTTGTGAGTTACTGCTCAAATTGCCTCGCAAGTAGCCCAAGAGGCAGGACTGGGCCTGGCTGATACTGCACACGTGGGCAGTGCCGATCACCAGACATCTGTGGGTGAATGAAGGGCTGAAGAGGCCCAAAGGTCTGGGTTCCCACTTCACATCTGTGGATTAAAAGACAGTTTTATGAGCTGCGTCATGTACCTCCCAAGATAAGTGTGCCAAAGTCCTAACCCCCGACCTCAGCATGTGTCTAGATTGGGAGAGATTAGGACATGGGCACTCACAGAGGAAGACCCGTGAAGACACAGGGAGAAGACATCTGCAAGCCCGAGAGAGGCCTCAGAAGAACCCAGCCGAGCCCACACCTCCACCATGGGCATAAAGACTCTAGACTGTGGCAGAGTCCATTCTGATGTTTAGACCAACAAAGGCTGAATTTGTTATGGCCGCCCCAGACATGGATACACCACGGACTCTCTCGGGGCCTCAGTGGGTCTCTGCTCTCCAGTCCCTCGGCTGTAAAATGGTCGTCATGATACCTGGCATCATATGGTCATTATGGGAATAGAATGAGTCTTGGATGTTGCCGCAGTCTGGCTGGGCACAATTCAGGAGCCACTTGTCAAAAGAAACAAACTTTATTTTTAAAACTACAAACGCCAAACAAAACAGCTCCTCAGGAAAAACCCTCAGAGCCCAACTGCCACCACCGGCTTCCACAAGCCTCTCTCGCACACCAACCACCACCTCCCACAATCCTCCTGCTCTTGAGGCCGATTGGCTAGGTCGTGTGGGCGGAGCCAAAGAAGTCCCCCAATGAGCAGTTCCGTAGTCTGAAGGGCAGGGAAACAGCCCAATGAACATCACCGCAGAGGAGCCAATCAGCTAGATGTTGCTGGGGCCACTGTGAGCCAATCATCAGCTGGCAGCTTGAAGGGCAGGGAAACAGCCCAATGACCATCACCGCAGAGGAGCCAATCAGCTAGATGTTGCTGGGGCCACTGTGAGCCAATCATCAGCCGGCAGCTGGAAGTTTGCTGGCAGCTGGAAGTTTGCTGGGGCCCCTTTGGCTGTGGCTCTCAACATCTCCCCCTCTCTGTTTAAACAACAAGCATGTGGCTTAGGGACCGTGCCTGCCTTAGGTTGTCCAATACTACATATGGTCCTTACCCGTCTTCGGATGAGCTGACCTCAGGGCGTCAGCCTCCTGTCTTAGGTTGGTACCATTGTAATTGGATCTTACCCGTCATTGACTACCGGTCCAGTATACAGCCACACCTGTGGAGAGGTACCAGCGGGGGGGTGAGGTTCTTTGCCTCACCTCTGTTGGCCCCCAAATAGCTGAACGATCATTACAAGCAGAAGGGAGGAAGATATACCAAATCAATACTCCAACACTACCACAAGTCACTGCACCAACAGATAGTTCACAATGCATACAAGTGAGTTTACAATGCATACAAGTGACACATAGTTTAGGCAAGTTCTGTAAGTGGTTCAGTGATGGCTATTGCAGAAATTGTAGATTAGTTTTATCTTTGTCTTCACCGGCACAGGGATGAAGATAGGAATTCTGGCAATAATGGCTAAAGAAAAAATTATATAACATTCTAGAAGGTACTAAAAGAAAACAATTTTCTTAACAATTCTTCACTGGCACTGGGATGAAGATAGAAATTCTGGCAATAATGGCTGAAGAAAACATTGTGTAACATTCCAGAAGGCACTAAAAGAAAACAATTTTCTTAACAATTTACATTATCTTCACCGGCACTGGGATGAAGATAGGAATTTTGGCAATAATGGTTAATATTAATAATTGTGTAACATTCTAGAAGGCACTAAAAGGAAACAATTTTCTTTTAACAATTTACATTATTTTGAAAAGAATTATTAAATATAATGAAAAGAATAGGTGAAAGTAAACAAACAGATCTGTTAACCTTCTTTTTTGTTTACATATTAAAATAATTCTTAACAGTTATTTACCCAATTTAAATTAAACCATTTAAATCACGTGAATAAAAAAAATTTTTGGATCCATTTTTTTTTATGAGCGCTCAATCATATATGATATATGGACATATGTACATTCAAACATATAACACAAAACACAAGTGTGCACACATAATATAATACATACAACACATAACATAATAGTAAAGGCCTTATAACTTTTTACAGGTGAAATCTCCATTGCAATGTTTAAAAACTCAATAGTCAAAAAAGAAAACAAATAGAACTGATCAGCAAAACATTAACCTAGGTCTGTATGAGCTCAAAAAACAAAATAGAACTTCATGATATGGGAAAGGGTAATAATAAAACAGATATTGAAAAAAGCATCCTGGTTGTGTCGCAGATGTAAGGATAGCCAAATTGGAGTTTTGGATATCAGCTATTATTGATTTGAGCCAAATCATCTTCTTTTTGGTCTGTAGAATTCGCTTTAGTTAATCTCTCTGGAATCCAAATTGGCTGCTGTTCTCCCTGTGGAAACACACAAACAGACCCCCGACTCCAGACAATCACTGGGTCAGGATTTTAGTTAATCTCTCCGGAATCCAAATCGGATGCTGTTCTTCCTGTGGAAACATATAAACAGGCCCCCGACTCCAGACAATCACTGGGTCAGGACCTTGGTTAATCTCTCTGGAATCCAAATCGGCTGCTGTTCTTCCTGTGGAAACACACAAACAGACCCCCGACTCCAGACAATTACTGGGTCAGGACCTTTCCATTGTCCTGTTAGAATATCTTTCCAAAGTACCTTGGGCTTATGTACATTTTTTGGACACATATGCCTTTCTGCAGCACTAAGTCCTGATGAATCCAAATTTAAAAAGTTTAGAGTAAAAAGGGTTATTTTAAGTTTATCTTTGGGGAATATATACCCCTTCCCAATTCCGTCTTTTTGCTTTAATAAGTACATTTTAATAGTTTGATGAGCTCTTTCAACTATGCCTTGTCCCTGTGGATTGTATGGGATTCCTGTTATATGAGTAATGCCAAATGATGAGCAAAATTGTTTAAAAGAAGTAGACGTATAACCAGGGGCATTATCTGTTTTTAACTGTTTTGGAATGCCCACAGTGGCAAAATTTTGTAAGCAATGAGCTATAACATCTTTAGTTTTTTCTCCGGCATGAAGGGAGCCCATCAAAAATCCAGAAGAAGTATCAACTGTAACATGCAAATATTTTAATTTTCCAAATTCTGGCAAGTGTGTGACGTCCATCTGCCAAATATGGTTAGGTATCAATCCTCTAGGATTGACTCCAAGATTAACTTGTGGTAAAAAGGTCACACAATTTTGACATTGTTTTATTATTTGTCTAGCTTGCTCCTTAGTTATTTTAAAACGCTTTTGTAAAGTATTAGCATTGACATGGAACCTTTTATGAAAATTTATAGCTTCTTCTAGTATAGAGAAAATATGTACGTCATGTGTAGTTTTATCTGCTAAATCATTGCCCAAACTAAGAGCTCCAGGCAATCCTGTATGTGCCCTGATATGTCCTATAAAGAATGGATCTTTTCTGTCCCAGATTACACTTTGTATAGTGGAAAACAAAGAGAAAACAGTAGAAGAAGGGGAAATCCTACCAGCATCTTCAAGGGATACTATAGCATTAACTATATACTGACTATCAGAAAATAAATTAAATACAGAATCTTTAAACATCACAAAAGTTTGTAATACTGCATTAAGCTCTACCTTTTGAGCTGATTGTTTGGGTACTAAAAATGTAAAAGTTCGATCAGGTGTAACTATTGCTGCTGTACCATTATTTGACCCATCAGTGAATATATTTGGAGCATTCATGATAGGTGTTTTTCTTGTCATTTTTGGAAAAATTACAGGATGCAATGACCAAAAAGACAATAAAGGATTAGATGGTAAGTGGTTATCAAATGAAACATTAGATTTGCACATGATTATTGCCCAAGTATTTAACTCATTAGCTAATTCATCAATTTGATTCATAGTATATGGAGTAATAATTTTATTAGGAGAAATTCCAAACACTGCCTTTGCTGTTTTTATTCCTTTGAGTATTAATTGTCCTACAGCCTCAGGATACCTAGTAAGAATAGTGTTAGGAGAATAAGATAAATGTATCCATAATAATGGACCTTCTTGCCAAAATACTCCTGTAGGAATATTTTTTGTTGATAGTACAATAAATAATAAAGGCAAACTTATATCAATTCTATCCAAATGCATATTTTCCATATATGTTTCAATGATTTTTAATGCCTTTCTTGCTTCAGGCGTCAACATTCGGGGTGAATTTGGATCTGATGGACCTTTTAGGATATCAAATAAAGGTCCCAATTCTCCTGTTGGAATACCTAGATAAGGCCTTATCCAATTTATGTCTCCCAATAACTTTTGAAAGTCATTAAGTGATTTGAGTTGATCTACTCGTATTTGAATTTTTGGTGGACGGACCATGGTTGAGGATAATAGAACTCCCAAATAATTAATTGGAAAATTTAATTGTACTTTGTCTATTGCTATCTCTAGATTATAATTTTTTAATAAGTTTGTAAGTGTGGCATAACATTCCAGCAATGTGTTTTTAGCTTTGTGTGCTAATAATATGTCATCCATATAGTGAAATATTTGTAGCTCAGGATTTTGATTTCTAAGTGGCTGGATTACTCTGTTAACATAAATTTGACACATAGTTGGGCTGTTAGCCATCCCTTGAGGGAGTACTTTCCATTCATATCTCTGATCAGGACCTTCATGATTTAGTGCAGGGATAGTAAATGCAAAACGTGGACTATCCTCAGGATGAATTGGAATTGAAAAAAAACAATCTTTAATATCTATAACTAAAACATACCAAGTTTTTGGCAAAGCAGACAACTGAGGAATCCCCGATTGAGCAGGTCCCATAATGACCATTTCATTATTAATGGCTCTTAAATCTTGCAATAATCTCCATTTACCAGATTTCTTTTTGATGACAAAAATGGGAGTATTATGGGGAGATACAGAAGGTTGTATATGTCCTTCCACTAATTGTTGTTTGACCAGATCATGGGCTACTTGTATCTTTTCTTTAGTCAAGGGCCACTGAGGAACCCATACTGGTCTTTCTGATTTCCAGGTAATTTTTATTGTCTCAGTGGCCCTTTGTGAAAATCCAACCCATGTCTGTCTGTTCCTTGATTTATTTGTATTGGTGCTGCTATACCTTGTTCTTGTTTTTCTAATCTTTTTCCTTTCCTAAAACCTTGTCTAGTCATAATAGTGGGTTAATTTTGATTGATATTATTTGTTAATGTCAAACCTAATTGATCTAAGACATCTCGTCCCCATAAATTTACAGGAAGATGATCCAATACATATGGCTGTATAGTTCCTTCACATCCTTCAGGATCCTTCCAATCTAATACCATTGCACTTTTATCGGGATTATTCTCCACTCCTAGGCCTCGAAGAGTTTGAGTGGCTTGTTGTAATGGCCAATGTTTTGGCCATTCTTGACGAGAGATAATGCTAAGGTCTGCACCTGTATCCAGTAGCCCATTAAATTCATGTCCTTGAATATTTAGTTTTAGCATGGGGCGAGAATCTAAATTTAAACAAAGCATAGCCCAATCTACACCTGTGGAGCCTAATACCTTGGAACCTCTTTCTACAGCATGACTGGAAAATTTATCATGTAGGCTTGGTATTATTAGTAACTGTGCTATTCTATCTCCTGGTGAAATTACTGATATACCCTTTGGAGAACTGGCTATAATTTTTATTTCACCTTCATAATCGGGATCAATTACCCCAGGACTTATCAAAAGTCCTTTTAGAGTAGAAGAGCTGCGTCCCAATAATAAGCCTACTGTTCCTTTGGGAAGAGGTCCTTTCACCCCTGTGGGAATGATTTGAACTCCCATCTCTGGAGTTAGTACTGATTTGGCGGAGGCGCAGATGTCCAACCCTGCGCTCCCTCTAGTCTGTCTGACGAGGGATCTGATGCCCTGGGCACTACCCTGATGAGGTTGCTGGGGTTGCTGGTTTCCTCCAGAGCTCCGTATATTTGTGGTTTGGGGCCCCGGAGCATTGGGGCCCCCTGTCCGTTTTTTGGCAACGGAGCCCGATGCCTTTGTCCACGATATTGTGGATAAAAACCTTGTCCTTGCTCGTTTTTTGATAATGGAGTACCCTCTATGGTGGTTTGAGAATGGCATTCATTAGCCCAATGTCTCCCTCTATGGCATCGTGGGCAAATACCCGGTATTCTATTCCTTTGATACCTAGTATTGTTAAACCCTCCTCCTATGGGGCAATTCCTTTTAAAATGTCCTGCTTGTTGACAATTGTAGCATATTCTTGGCCCGGCATCTAAAGCCTGTTTTACTGCAGCTGCCACAATTTGCCCTTGTTCATTAATGTCTCTGGCATCTAAAGCCTGTTTTACTGCAGCTGCCACAATTTGCCCTTGTTCATTAATGTCTCTGGCATCTAAAGCCTGTTTTACTGCAGCTGCCACAATTTGCCCTTGTTCATTAATGTCTCTGGCATCTAAAGCCTGTTTTACTGCAGCTGCCATGACTTGCTCTTGTTCATTAATGTCTCTACACAATTTAATATATTTGTTTAAATCTTCCTGTTTCCATGGTCTAATGATATCTCTGCACCAACGATTCGCTTGGTCATAAGCCAGTTGTTTTATTAATGGCATTGCTTGTTCTGTATTCCCAAAAACTCTGGTAGCTGTTTGAATAAGCCTATCTACAAATTCAGCATAAGGTTCATTAGCTCCTTGTATTATCTTAGATAATTGACCTTGTAAACCTCCATGTCCTTGTAAAGTCTTCCATGCCTTAAGTGCATCTACAGCAATTTGTGCGTATACACCAGGATCATATGCAAGTTGTTGCTGCCGATCCTCATAAGGTCCCTTTCCTAACAACATATCTAGATTTCTCTGAGGATAACCAGCTGCTGCATTTCCCATAGCCGTCTCCTTGCAAAATTCCTCATTAGCAACCTTCCATAACAGGTATTGTCCTCCAGTTAGCACAGCTTTACACATATTAGCCCAATCTGCTGGCGTCATGTTTAAGTTGGTAATGGATTCGATCAAGCTTACAGTGAAGGGTGCTTGAGGACCATAGGTTGTTACAGCCTCTTTTAGCTCCTTCACTGTTTTGTAAAATAAACCCTGGTGAATTCGCTGCCCTCCTACCTCAAATACAGGGCATACTTGAGATCCTGTCTCAGGATCCCAACTATCAACTGCGGGGGTTGGGAGCCTCCTAGCATATGGAGGTGGTGCTGTTGGTTGGAGACTTTCACTCTCTAATAGAAAGATGTTATTAACAGTCTCCTGTTGTAACTTTTCCCCTGATGGCTTTTGCTGCTCTAAACTTCCTTCCTCTACCTTTGTCTGAACTGAAGGCTTTGGACTAAGCAAACCAGATACGTTCGCCCACAATGTCAATGTGCCAACTGGCAGAGTCCCTGGGTTGTACTTTTCTATTCTTTTTAAATCCTCACCATGATGGTTCCATTGTGATATATCTAACAACTCCTCCTTAAAAAGCCATGGGCTATATTTTTGTATTGTATCAACGTATGCCCTGAGTATTCTTGATTTTACTGAGATGCCTCCTTCGTCTAACAATTTACTTAACACTCTTTCGGTTTGTTTTTTACTAATTGCTGATCCCGTATTTCTACTATAATACAACCCAGCAAGATAACACCAAACCAAACCGAGACAGAATGAAATAAAGTTGGAACCACACAAAATCATTATATCAGCCTTTCTATCCTCCTGACGTGTGCATCCGTCCTTTCTCCCTATCTGTTCCTCAGACGCAAATAGTTTTCCCTCAGATGTGAGCGGTTTTTCTTCCCTCTCACTCATCTCCAGGGACTGAAATGTCCATCCGACCTTTCTCCCTATCTGTTCCTCAGATGTGAGCGGTTTTTCTTCCATCTCACTCATCTCCAGGGACAAGCAACTTAAAACAAAAATGAAGCAAAACAAAAGAGGAAACTTAGAATGGCTACCCATCCTCTCGCCCTGCCCTCAGGGGCGAGCAGTTTACTTACCCTCAGTCGCTCCCCGTACGGGCCACCAAATGCCACAGTCTGGCTGGGCACAATTCAGGAGCCACTTGTCAAAAGAAACAAACTTTATTTTTAAAACTACAAACGCCAAACAAAACAGCTCCTCAGGAAAAACCCTCAGAGCCCAACTGCCACCACCGGCTTCCACATGCCTCTCCCACACACCAACCACCACCTCCCACAATCCTCCTGCTCTTGAGGCCGATTGGCTAGGTCGCGTGGGCGGAGCCAAAGAAGTCCCCCAATGAGCAGTTCCGTAGTCTGAAGGGCAGGGAAACAGCCCAATGAACATCACCGCAGAGGAGCCAATCAGCTAGATGTTGCTGGGGCCACTGTGAGCCAATCATCAGCTGGCAGCTTGAAGGGCAGGGAAACAGCCCAATGAACATCACTGCAGAGGAGCCAATCAGCTAGATGTTGCTGGGGCCACTGTGAGCCAATCATCAGCCGGCAGCTGGAAGTTTGCTGGCAGCTGGAAGTTTGCTGGGGCCCCTTTGGCTGTGGCTCTCAACAGGATGTCAAAGTGCCTCCGATACAGGAAGTCGCCTCCAGTTCTTAGTTCCTCTTCCTTTCCTTTCTGTGTCCAATTTCTGAATTGTTCTCTCTTGCTCCTGAGTGGTACCCCACGGCTTGGTTGTACTGCAGTGGTTTAAACACTTCCAGTTGGAGGACATATTGGTCATGTCATTTGGGGCTCTTGCAGCTAAAGTTGCTGTGAACCGTCCCAGGGTTCCTGCAGGTGTACCTGCTCCTCCCCCTCCCTCTTGGCCTCCTTTTCATCCTCTTGCTCTGCCTCCTCCTTCCCTCTTCTTTTCCCCGTCTTTCGCGTCCTTCCTCTGTTTCAGTTTCTTCTCCATCCGTTGCCTTGCCTGTCTGTGTAGTGGGCTGAGCTCAGCTGGGTCCTCCAGGCTCCCCTCATTAGCATCAGTGCAAAGCTGTGGCCTTGGTTTCTTTTGGCCTCTTGCAGTCCAGTCCCACTCAGTCCTCTCTGACATGACCACAGGCAGCATCTCTGACCTGCTGTCCCTGAACATGCACACTCACCTGTGGAACCGGGGCCTGCCTGTGTGCATCCCACTGTCATGAGCGCCAGGGACAGTGGCTGGAGGTCTCCTTCCCATTTTGCTGCTTTGATTCAACAGGGCTCCCCCCTACTGCCCTGGGCACATCAGACCTTGGTATCTCACTGGGCTCTAGAATAGGGTTGTCCAAAGTTGACCTTGCCGTTCCTCCCATTAGGACATGCAGGCCGCCTGTGATACCTGGGTGAGTAACTCCCCACCTACCCCTCCAGGGGTCTCAGGGAGCGTTTCAGGGGTGCTCAGGAGAGTGGTGCAAGGCCCTGGGTTCCTCTTGCTGTACTTCACCACACAGTGTCAACTTGCCCCACGGCAGGGCCCCCTCTGTCCTTGCTGGGAGCAAGGTGGCTGTGCAGGCTTCAGGTCTTCCATGGGTCACCTCCAGGAAGCAGGGAGGGCTATTTCCCTGCCTGATGCCCGATGGGTAGCAGTTTGTGGGTATCAATGCAGGACCATGGGAACACCATCAAGGCGGAATCCGGAACTGACGCCCAGGCCTGACGAGATGCCAAGGCACCTTCAACCACTGTCCGTGATAAATGAGGCCCTGGTGGCCTGCGGCAGGCAGCAACAGGGCAGTTTCTTCCATTTCACCTGCTTAAGAGCATAGCCCGGAAGCTCTGGGGGACCTGGCAGCTGCTCTCCTAGAACACGTTAGAGGTAACCAGGAATGTAACCACTGGGAGGTTGGTTGGTGGCTCCCAGGTGCCCTGGAGAACTCAGAGAATGAAAATAATCATCTTGGGACTGGAAGTCCCATTTGGAGATCTGGATCATGAGCCACAATGTCTCCAGGGTGATCCTGGAAGAAATCCTCTTCTTGTAGCCACTGGTTGAGAGTTATGAGGGCCAAACCCAACCCTAAATCCTGGGGTGGTCAAATCATATTGAACTTGAATTCTCCAACTGGCAAGGAGGGAGGAGCTGGGAGGCGGGACCCTCAACCCTGAAGTGGCCGCACAGGAGCACATTCCAGTGAACACTAAGTTCTGTGGGCTCAGCCCCCCGATCTGAGGGCCACCTCTTTCCTCATCGCAGAACCTGTTGTCAAATAGACTGCTGCCTGGGGAGACTGCTGATCCCCACAGGGTCCCCCCTACCACCTCTCGGTGCATCAAGACCTCTAGCAGATGCAGTCACCAGCAAGCCACGGCACGAGCTGCCTGCTCTACAAAATGTTGCCAACTTGATTAAACAGACACGTGGGGAATGTGGATTTAAATGACTCATGAGATGGTGGATGGGGGTTAGGAGTGCCAGCTGGAACAGGTCCTGTCCATGGACATTGGAACAGCCCCTGTCTATGGACATGGGCTTACTAACCTGAGCCAGTGGTTCCCTGCATCAGCCCAGCAATCAGGAGTGGTCCTGGGGGTTTGATGGTCACCGACACCTGAGCGCCAAGGTAATCAGTGTGAAGTGGAGCTGAGGTGCCAGCATTCCTTAGTGTCCCCTGGTGGACTGGAGAGGTGGGATTGTGTCATGGCCTTCTAACTCAGTGCTCACCTGGCCTCAGGCTATGTCCCCAGGGTGGCTTGGAAGACACTCCCTTCCCCAGGTCCTAGGGTGAGGAGGCACTGTGCACTCCCTCAATGCAGGCTCCCCTGTGACAGTGGGTGTCCTGCCACCGAGAGACTCTCTGGATTTAGCCGGGTTGCTGGAGTCCGTGGGACCCTGCCAGAACCAGGTGAGCACAGGTGCCAACATGGGCATGAGGGTCAAGTTAAGGCTCAGCTGACGGATGGGTGACGTCCCTGACCCCATCCTCTTCTTTCTTCCAGGTCATCCCCGACCCAGCTCCACATCTGTGAAAGCTCTGACACCTCGGTCCCCACATGGAATATGTTCCTTAAATAAACAGCAGCTGCGGTGGTGGTGCTTGGGCAGCTCTTATGTCTCACTGAGTCATCCCGAGTGAAGCAAAACCTTCCTGGAAGCTGGCACCAACAGAGGCTTGAAGGGGAGCAAGAGCCTCAACTGGGAAGGCCATAAGGAAGGCCCCTGGGAAGACCCTGCGCAGGGGAGAGCCTGTCCCTGCAGACGCCGGCACAGCTGGGAAGGAGAGCAGCTGGAGCGTCGGGCCCGAGGACAGTGGCCCCTCACATCTGCAGGTCCCACTTTCTGCTGGGGCCCTCTCGAATCTCCCTTTTCTCTGAGCAAACGGGGCCCATTCAGATGCCATCAGTCTTTTAGATACAGAGCTCCACGGCCGCGAAGCTGCAGAGTGGAGGCCTCCTCTCCTTCACCCTGGTGGAGGCTGAGAGAGGGTTCTGGCCTCTTCCCACTCCTGAGCAAGGTGGGCAGCTGGTTTATCGTGAAACCCCAGGTCCTGGAAGGCTCCCAGGCTCCTTCCCGGAGCTGCCCTGAGCTCCACGGCCACTGCTCTGCACCAGGGTCCCGCCTCGGCTGCCATTCAGCCACAGAGCAGCCAGCCAGGTTTCTGAGGCGACTTTCCTGTGGGTGACACCACCCTGAGAGTCCAGGTCACGAGACCTGTGCAGCGGTAGAGGGGCAGCTGGAGGTGGCCCGAGTGTGCATTTGCTTTAAGAAGAAGAAGACAGGATTCACCAGGAGAGCAGCCAGGGAGAAGGAGAGGAGGTCTGTGTGTACTCAGAACCCTCCTGGCCCAGGGTCGTACTCAGAGGTCTTATGTGTGACCGTGGAGGTTGAATGGTGTCCCCAAACAGGTATGTCCACATCCTGATCCCCCGAACCTGTGAATGTGACTTTACTTGGGAAAAGGGTTTTGTGGGTGTCATTAAGATCTGGAGATGAGATCTTCCTGGAATATTTGGGTTGGCCCCGAGTCCCGTGGCTGTGTCACCAGGTACACTGAGGACAGACAGACCCAGGACCAGGTCAAGCGGAGACAGAGGAGGAGAAGAGGCACCCTAAGACGGCTGAGCGTCCTGGCGACACCTCCCTTCCTGACTGGGACCTCCGACTCGGTGACAGGAAACACTCCTCTCAGGGTTTGAAGCAGCCAAGTTCATGGTGATGAGCTGTGGCAGCCCCAGGGGACAAGCACAGTGGCTTCATCTCATCCTGAAGACCTCTGAGAGAAGACGCTGTCACTGCCTTTGACAGAGGAGAGGGCTGGGACTTAGTGTCGAGTGTCAGCCGCTGCTCACCAGGAGACACTAGAGCCGGAGCCAGAGGCAGGCCCCCCTCCCTCCCCGTGTCCCCAGCTGGAGCTCTCAAAGCAGGCGCCCAGGAACCCCTCCCCTCCCCAGGTGTTCACTTAAAAGCACATTTGCAAGACCTTCCCAGACACAGGAATGGAATCTCCGGGGTGAAGGCCAGGACCTCTGTACCCTTCACGTCTTCCAGAACAGCTTCTGTGCCCATCAGCAGCCCGAGCCCAGGGGCTCCAGAATCAGGAAGACCAGATCTCAGCACTGGCCCAGCCTGGCCCCGGGGCTCAGATGCTGGGCGTCTCCTGGCACAGGCTGGCTTTGATCCGTGTCTCTGCCATTCCTTCCACAAGTGCTTTGGAAACCCTCGGTGCCAAGGACAGGCAGGATCCCACTCCTCTCTCCGCAGGCCTGTACTGCAGCTGCTCGCTGCTCTCCTGGCCTGGAATGCCTACTTTCCGCCCGCTGCCTACCCAAGCCAGCTGGCCACCAAGACGCAGTGTGCCCTAGGAGATGACACAGGGCTCCAGATCCCGGCTCCAGCCCCTTCTCACGGGCCTCAGGGCAGCCTCCGACCTCTGTGAACGTCTCTGCCTCTGTGGAATGGCAAGGCCGGCCCCTCAAGCCTCAGCTGTGCATCTGAGACAGAGAAGGCACCGTCTTTGATTTCATATCACACCTTCAATAAGAGAGGGTGAGAGCTTTACACATCATGAGCATCTATTGAGTGCCTCCTGCATGCACGGCACAAGGCTGGACCACAGGGAGTATAGAGAAGGAAAGGGTGAGGTGTGGCTTTGCCAGCCCATAGCAGCCTCCTGGGGTCCAGTAGGGGACCGGTGTGGCTGGAGCCCAGGCCATGGGCAGCAGAGCTGAGTGCTGGACCTGAGTCCCAGCTGGGTGGTCACTGCAGAGGGAAGTGCAGGGGCCCAGTACTGAATCTGGACAAAAATGGACCCCAGGAATGTGGTGGCAGCTCTGCACCCCCAAAGCCCACACTGCCACCCTGCAGCCCCCACACAGACGATCTCCCAGCTCAAGGCTGAGCTTGGGGACTTGGCTTGGCAGGGGGCTTCTGTCCACAGGAAGCTCTAGAGCCGGGGAATCGTCAGGGTAGAAGCTGGCCTTCCAGGTGGGTGGCTCCTGGAGGGGGCTGGATTGGGGAGGGACACATAGGGTACTCACTAGCACGTTCCAAGCCCCATCATGCTCCACGTCAAGGGTGTCAGAAACCCTGTGGTCTAGCATGGAACAGGGTCTCGGGGAGGAAGGATCCAGGACGCCTTTGTGTTCAGTTCCCAAGTTTAGGGGAGTTACGTGCACGTGTCCTGTAGGAGAGACATCCCCTGGGAGCATCAGGGAGCGAATCTGACCCGTAGTACCCGTCTGCCTGATCCTTCCCCCTTTCCTCATCTTCACGTGCCCCTGGATTTCACCAAACCCATCGGCAGGAATGCTCGCACTCGGGACATGGGACTGTGCCTTTTACTGAGGGCAGAGAGTGGGGGAGATTGCCCCACCCCACAGTCATGCTAAGTGAATGGGACTCCGCAGAGCAGGGGTGGGCTCAAGGTGGCCCAGGATGTAAAGCCTGTGAAGAGCGACCATCCACTCAGCCGCTATCAGAGGCCAGCCCCACTTTCGTCATCAGGACCCTAGGAGACAGGTATGATCGTGATCCCCAGTTGACAGATAGGAAGACTGAGGCCCAGAGGAGGGTGGCTTCCCAAGTTCTCCTCCAAGCAGGTTTATTTGTGGATTTAACATGGACCGGCCTCACCCCAAACCCTCAGCTTTTCTCCTTGACCTTCCCTGTGAGAAGTGGGGAGCCCCAGAGGCCCCCAGCCGTGGCAAAGACTGTGGCTGGAGGAGAGCTGACCGAGTGGCAGGAGGGAAGCCAGTCTGGCTGCCGGGAGGCCCCACCTCCCAGAGCAGACCCTAACAGAGGCATGATGCTCTGGCCTAGGCAGGCCTGGGGCCAGGGTCCCCTTCAATGGCCCCTCCACTCTCCTGTGGGCCCCGAGAGAGGTGGCAGGGAGCAGAGGCCTCCCACCCCTCTGCTCTCTGGAGCAGCGCCGGGCTCTGCAGAAGCGGCTGCCGTGGTGCAGACAGGCTGTGCTGCGCGTCTAGGCTGCGCCAGGAGCTGGCCCCATGCCACCTACACAGTGTGGGCTCCCAGCGTGTTCATGGGACAAGTAAATGACAAACAAATACGCTTTAAGAAGATCCCATGCAGATGGCAGCCGCGGGGCCTTCTGGGCGCCTGGTCCCAGACAGGCTCCGGAATCTTCCTTGCATCTGGCTCTGGGCAAGGCAGCCTCACTATCTGGCTGGAATGCTCTCCCTGGCTCCTGCCCTGATCCCCTCCACCAGCCCTGCTTTGGAATTTATTGACGGCTGCTCGGGTAGATCTGCTAGAGAGCCACCCAGGAGCTCTGCTCAGGCTGCTGCAGGGACCCCAAGTCCAGGGAGGCCCAAGTGGGAGGTGGTACCTCGGGTGAGGACCGAGCCCAAACCCTGTCCCCACCACGGGCTCCCCTTCCCAAGCACATCCGAAGCACCTAGTGAGTGACGGGCCCTGGTGTGGGACACAAGTGACCTGGGCCAGGCCCTGTCCCCGTTCTTGAGGTCCCCAGTGCAGGACCCCCATGGTGAGCACATACACACACACACACACACACACACACACACACACACACACACACACACGGGGCGCGTTGGGCACCTACTCTGCGCTGAGCTTTTCAGCAGACCCTTCCCCAGCACCTACTCTGTGCCAGGAACAGTTCCATGTGATTGGCGCCCCTCTTCTCCCCACCTCATGTACCAGGGAACTAGAGCACAGAACGGAGGGTGACAGGGTTTCCCCAAGGCCCCAGGGCAGTGTCGGGGAAGGGGTTCCACCCAGGCCTCTGTGAGCAGCACTGGACAGCCATGTGGGAATGACAGGGACTTTGGTGACAGCTAACAGATGAGCCTGGCTCTGGAGAAACTCCTGGAGGCTGTGAGCAGCTGTACTGGGGCCTGCTGCTGGGGAGTGATCCCCACCAAGGAACCGGATAGGCTGGGACCCAAGGGTCACACCTCGGGGAAACTGAGGCAGCCATCAAGAGCCACACCAGGAAGAGGCAGCCAGAGAACGGAGTGGAGGAAAGAGAAACAGCACCCACCATGCCTGGGATGAACCCCTCTCTCCCCTCCAGCTGCCAGCCGCCTCCCCTCCTCCCTTCTTCTCTCCCCTCCTCCCTCCTAACTCCCATCCTCCCTCCTAACTCCCCTCCTCCCTTCCTCCCTCCCCTCCTCCCTTCCACTCTCCCCTCCTTCCTTCATCAATCCCCTCCCTCCCTTCCTCCCTCCTCCCTTCCTCCCTCCCCTCCTCCTTCCCTCCCTCCCCTCCTCCCTTCCTCCCTCCCCTCATCCCTTCCTCCCTCCCCTCATCCTTTCCTCCCTCCCCTCATCCCTTCCTCCCTCCCCTCCTCCCTTCCTCCCTCCCCTCCTCCTTTCCTCCCTCCCCTCCTCCCTTCCTCCCTCCCCTCCTCCCTTCCTCCCTCCCCTCATCCCTTCCTCCCTCCCCTCCTCCCTTCCTCCCTCCCCTCCTCCCTTCCTCCCTCCTTCCCTCCTCCCTCCCTCCCTTCCTCCCTCCCTCCCTCCCCTCCTCCCTTCCTCCCTCCCCTCCTCCCTTCCACTCTCCCCTCCTTTCTTCATCAATCCCCACCCTCCCTCACCTCCTCTTTATCTATTTTGTGAATTAATTTGTTCTTTATTAAAATAAGTCTCCGGCACCTCCTCGGGCAGGGTTCTGAGCAGGCACTGGGGATTTGGCACAGCTGGGGAGACGTGACCTGGTCTTGCCCTTGAACCTTGCAACTGGTGATGAAGGCGAAGCCAGTGATTATACTAGGAGAGCTCCACGGGCCAGAGCAGAGCAAAGTTACCAGCTGGAGAAGAATGAAGGGCTGCCTAGGAGAGCCACCAGGGGAGACCACACGGCAGAACCCCATGAGCCTCTGTCCCCAGAGACGGGGAAAGTGGAATATTTCAAACAATGGAATCATCTCTACACCCTCCATCCAATCATCCTTTGGCCCATCTTCTAGGTTTGGTATGGCTTGCCCCCAAGGTCCCTGTGCTGGGAACCTGGTCCCCAGGGTTGTGGTATTGGGAGATGGTGGGAAGAGATCACAGGATGTCAATCTGCTTCCTGTTTGGTGACACGGTGATTTTCTGCCATAATATGACATATCCAATAGGTCCCACAACAGAGCTGAACCAGTGCAAGTTCCATGCCCTGAACCTTCAGAATTATGAGCTAAATAAACCTCTTTTCTCTATAAAGTTAGCCCAGTTCGGTGTTTTGTTATAGTAATGGAAAACTAACGAATACACTCTCCATCTACCCATCTACCATCCCGATTCCTCCTTGTACTTATTAATTTCTTGTTCAACACGTAGAGCAGTGTGTCTGCTGGGGAGGAATCCACTGGTAGGGCTGGGTTCTGATGTCAGCTTCACCAGGCGCTGACATATGAGCCCAAGCCTCAGTTTCCTCTCTGGAGAATGGGGATAATGATGCCCTTTGGGAGCCTGGTTACAAAAGGAGCTGAGGACCTCGTGAGTGGCAAGTGTCACCCAGCCCATGGCAGCTGTTGTTCAGGTCCGGCAGCCAGTCACGGAGTGTCTGCCCAGCCCACCTGGGGACAGGCATGAAAACTCAATCACTGGGCTCGCGCAGTGGCCCATCTGACTCCTCCAATCAGAAATGTGGAAACGCCCAAGTAACTCTGTGGGCCTCCTGGGGACCTGCAAGGTGGGTGCTGGTATCCTAGTTCTTCAGGTGAAAGAAATGGAGGCACCCAGAGATGGTGGACAGTCCAGGCCCCTGCAAGTGGCAGGGCTGGGCGTGCCTGGCAGGATTTTGACCTCCCAGTCCACCACTATGCCCAGGCCCCGGGTCATCTCCCCAGGTGTCACTGAACTGGAGAACTCAGCTGCCTGTGGGCTCCTCTGGGCCATCTGAGGGTATCTGTGCTGGTCACTCGGGGCTATCAGGGGTCTTCTCTGGGTTTGGCCTTGACAAGCTCCTGACGTGCAGCATTGAGAGACCAGGGCAGCTCAAGTTCCCTTGGAAATGCCTGGCCCTCACTCTGTCTCATGGGGGGTCCAGAAACTTGGGTTTCAGCCACAGGTATGTGGGCCCTGAGGTCACCTGCAGCTCTGGGGTCCTGTTCTGCCTCTGTCATCACATGGGGAAGTGACATTGTCCAGCCAGGGCCTGAGGTGTTTCATAACACAGGACCCCGCCACACTCAGGGTTCTCCAAAACTCTGCGGAACCTGGACTGGCCCCCAGCACCGTGCAAGTTTCCTTCAACGGCAACTCCCGACAGTGCTGGCCTCGAGGATTTGTTCTAAGGAGCATTCCGTATGTGAACGAGAGGATAGTGGTATTTATTGGGCATCTCTGTGTGGCCCCATGTCCCTGCCCTAGAAGATACACATACAATCTCAGTGAATCCTCAATACACCAGTTAGTATGATACAAAAGTATCCTACTATGACTTAAACCATCAGTAATTTTATGATCTCACACAATGGGAAGTCTGTAGGTGATGGTTCCAGGTTGAGCCCAGACTTCTAAAAATTTTTTTTATTTGTTCTTTTTAGACATTCATGACAGTAGAGTGTATTCTGGCCTAGCATACATACATGGAGTATAACTTCCCATTCTTGTGGTTGCACATGAGGTGGAGTTTCATTGGTTATGTATTCTTATATGAACACAGGAAAGTTATGTCTAAATTATTATACTATCTTTCCCATTCCCATACTCTCCCTTCCCTTCATTCCCCTTTGTCTAATCCAATGAACTTCTATCTGCCCACCACATATTGTAAATCAGAATCCACACATCAGAGAGAACATTCAGCCTTTGTTTTTGTTTTTTTTTTGGAATTGGCTTATTTCACTTAGCACGATAGTCTCCAATTCCATCCATTTACCAGCAAATGCCATAATTTCATTCTTCTTTATGGCTGAGTAATATTCCATTATGCATATATACCACATTTTCTTTATCTATTCATCTGTTGAAGGGCACCTAGGCTGTCTCCACAGCTTAGCTATTGTGAATTGAGCTGCTATAAACATTGATGTGGCTGTGTCACTAGAATATGCTGATTTCAAATACTTTGGGTATAGACCAAGGGGTGGGATAACTGGGTCAAACGGAGAAGAACCCAGACTCTTATTCCCTCTATTCCTTTATCCTCCGGCTTGTGCCTCATACACCAAAATGGCTACTGCAGATCCAGCTGATGCTCACACACCAGGAAAGAACAAGAAGAAAAGGGGTATTATTTTTCTTTCCTTGAGCATGGCAATCCTTTCTAGGCACTTCCAGAAGATTTCCTCCTGTGTCTCATGGACTAGAATTGGTCGGCCCACTCCCATGTTAGTGAATAGAGAAGCCATCAGTCATCTCTGGTGGGGTCCTGTCCACGGGGATCATCAGCCCCTCCACGGGCACAAGCTCACTGCTCTCCCGAGGCCGCCCCACGGGGCCGTGATCCAAGCCTCAGGTAGAGCTGCGGAGGCCTGGAGATGGAACTTGCTGGGGTGGTGGCCGAGCACAGTGCACACGTGGGAAGAGAAGTGTCCAGGGGGTAGCTGGGCCGGAGGGCACACACTGAGGAAAGCAGATCAGCCTGGGGAAGTGCATCCAGGAGATGCCCTGTGTATGCCCCGTGTGTGGCCCGTGTGTGCCCCGTGTGTGCCCTTCCAGATCTCTCTGGCTGCTCTGAGGCGTGTGAACAGGAGGAGGCTGGGGGGAGCCTGGGGACCAGGTGGGAGGCTGCTGCAGAGGTCCGTCTGGAGAGCATGGGGCTGGGCTGGGCAGATCACCTCCCTCCCAGACAGCCGAGACACCTCTGTGGCCACCGTCCAGCGGGCAGCAAGGCCAGGGGCCCAAACTCACTGGGGACCACAGTGCCCAGAGGAACTGGAGCCAGCTCCAGCACCCACGCTGCTCCTGAGGACCTGCAAGGTGGGAAGAGGGTCCCTGATGACCACCTAGTCTGAGGCAGTGGGTCCCACAGCTGGAGCCGGGCGGGTTCCTGGGCGAATTCCTATCATTTCTCCAGGGGGACCGACAGGCAGGGGGAGAGGAGCAATGAAGACCCGAAGCCAGCAGCCTGGAGGAGTGGGAGGAGGTCATTCCCCAGGGACCCTGCGGTCCAGGGACCCTGCCTCACCTCACCCCCCTGCACCCGCCCCCTCCCCGCCTTTGTGGCCTGTCCAGCAGGACCAGGGCTCCTGGGTAAGGACTGTCTGCCCGTGGCCCCTGTGCACCGCAGTCCGGGAACTGTCCCTTTAAGAGCTGTCAGGGGGGGAGGCTGGCCAAGCGGGGGCTGGAGGTGGGGACAGAGGGAAGAAAGAAAAGAGAGAGAGAAAGAAGCAGGAAAAGTTTTTTTCAGAGGAAAATGCAGGGCTTGTCCTTCACCCTGACGTCAGATCTTGCTTTAATAAAACCCCCGAGGGCTTCAGAGGAAGCGTATCTGCGGCTCCTGATGGGCAGGGCCAGTCTGGGCCCAGCTCCCCTGAGAGGTGGCCGGACCCTCTGGGCTGATCCGTGGATGCCGGTGTCATTGACTTCCAGGCATGAGGTGGTTCCTGCCCTGGACGCTGGCGGTGACAGCAGCGGTGGGCAGCGTCCTGGCCACGGTGAGTCCTGCCTGGGGGCTCCGAGAAGGCGCTCTGCTCCCTCCCACAGTCCTGCTGTGGGGCCCGGGGCAGAGGGACTGGAGTGGTGGGCAGGGAGGGCCGCTGAGGGCACAGGCGAGGAGAAGGGACTGGGTGTCAGTGGAACCTGGCGGCCTGAGGAACCAGGGGTGCTCTTGGTCCTGTGTCCCCCCTTCCCTCCTGAAGTGAGACGGAGAGGGTCCTGCAGGCGGGCGTGGCAGCGGGCGCGGTGTGACCCTGGGCTGGTCACTCACCCTGCTGGGCGGCATGAAGAAGGCGTCTGAAGTCTCTGGTGTTGGAGGGTCTGCAGGAGGGGAGCCGGAGATGACCACCTGGTCTGCGGGAAGGGGACGCAGCTTTGGACACAGCTCCATGGAGAGGCAGGGTGGGGGACCCCCATTGGTGCTGTTCCCTGCGGCTGTTCTCCTACCTCCAGAGCCGGTAGCACCACGCATAGATCTTGTCCACGGGGCCCCCACCTGCGTGCGTCCCAGGCACACCAGGGGGAGGACACAGGCTCTACCTCCCAGGGGCCAGGGCAGAAGACACGTGGCAGCCCAGGCCAGCCTGCTGCAGCCACAGTGGGCGGGCGGCACAGCCAGGCGGGTGCGGGGTGGCCAGGGGTGGGCGTCAGGGCAGCTGCTGACCGCGAAATGCTTCGGCTGGGGCCGGAGCCGGTGCCAGGGCAGCGGGAGGCAGGAGGGGGACGTCAGGACTGCCTTGTGCCCAGGGCCTCCTTGGGATCTGTGCACCTGGTCACGGACCCGGAGCCTGAGGCTCAGCAGGCAGCTGGTTGCCTACCGGCGCGAGGCCCCTACGTCTGCTTTAGCTGGCTCTGAGGCTGGCACCCAGAGCTGGCACCCACGAGAAGTGGCCTCCCTCAGAGCTCAACATGTGTGAGGACCTTGAGTGGCAGTGCCGAGCCCCCAGAGAAGGGACACTGGCCCCATTTACAGTTGAGAGAATCCAGGACTTGGAGCGGAATGGGACCTGCTGGCTCCTAGTGAACAAGAGCCGGGGTTGGGGGACACACTCAGGTCTCCAAATCCCCACCTTCCCTCCAGGGCTTTCCCAGTTAGGGGAGCAGCGTCCCCTCCAGCCCAGAGCAGGGAGCCAGCCAGGGCAGCTGCTCAGGCCATGGGTGCAGGAGTGCAGGTCGCCTGCCCAGAAGGGGGCAGAGCTTCAGGGTGGCTGGAGAGCCCCAGGGGAGGAGTCGGCCAGGGGCCCAGGACCTCTCCAGAGCCGCTGGGGCTGGGGGTGGAGGAGCTGGGGGTGGGGGACAAGCTAAGGAGCCAGGAGACCCAGAGGTCCAGGCAGGAAGCTGGAGAGGGCTGCCAGGGAGAGCTCCAGGACCCGGTGCCACACCATCGCCCCCTGGGACCCTGCTCCGCATCCCACCCTGGCTACGGGACTTCCGGGCTCCCAGCACAAGGCCCAGCACCTGGGTTCTTCCAGCATCTGAAAAGCCCGGTGTGGGGATGTGGAGAGAGGAGGGGAAGGGATGAGCAGGGGAGGAAGGGGAGGAGGTGAGGGAGGGGAAGGAGGGGAAGAAGTGGGGGAGAGGGACAGGAAGGGGGAGGAGGGGGAGGGGGAGGGGAACAGTCCCTTGCCCAGAAGCCAGCGCCCATGCCTAGATTCCTATGTAAAGGGAGTGCAAGTCCCTTCAGGGTCCTGGAGGATTTTAGTGGAAAAAGTGATTTACAGAGTCCATATGGAAGAAAAAATGTGCGAAATTGCCAAGAAAATCTGGAGGAAGTAGAGCTGTGAGGGAGACTTGCCCATCAGATGAAAACCGAGCACCAAGGTCCCGCCACGGAGGGAGGAGGGGCTGGCCGGGATGGAGCAGTCCAGTGGGGGACCAGACAGGGACCAGGGACACACAGCCAAACAACCTTGGGAACCTAGGATACGATAGTGGTGGACTACAAGTGGGACTTACTTCACCTCTCTACCCTTTCCTTCCTTTGACATTTATTGAGCACCCACCACCTGCTAAGATAAAAGGTCCACAGTTGGAGAGCCCTGCAGGTCCTGTGCCAGTGTCCTGCACAGGACTAGACATCAGACTGCCCCAGTGCTCTGGTGCTCATTCCCATTTCTTAAATTCACATTAAGCACCCCTAAATTCTTTAAGCAACAGTACTAAGGGGACATAATCATTCTTCTTTGTAGAGGTTAAAAAAAGAAGTGCAGAGAGTTTAAGTAATTTGCCCCAAGTCACACAGCTTCCAGCTTCCCTGGTCTAAATACTTGTACAGAAGTGGGATGCAGGCAGTTCCTGCCCCAATAGGAGTTTATAGGACAGACAGGTGGAACGGGAGGGACAGAGTGATGTCATCCAGAGCAGAGAGGCCGGGTGCAGGCTGCCATCTCAACAGGACCCTCTGTCACATAGGACATGTTAATCAGGGCCAGCAAGCCCTTGCCCACCAAGCTCTCTACTGCTGAGTCCAAGCACGTGACATTTGAGTGGGCCTCTCAGAAGCATAAAAGTGGGCAAACAAGTGCCCGGGAGGCAATGCCCAGGCAGACCTTGGGTCAGGGGAGTGCACAGGTGTGAGGTGAGGCTCAACACTCCCTCCCATCAGTGGGTGTGAGATGTGCAGCTGACTGAGTGTTTGTGTGTGAACATGGTGCATCTGAGTGCAGGAGCCTGTGTGTGTGTGTGTGTGTGTGTGTGTGGTACGCAGTCCCACTCTCCACCCCCAGAGTCAGCTGCAGACACAGGCTCATTCCAGGTGTGGGAGGAGGGGCAGGCTAACTGGCTAGCTAGCCTGGGATCAGTGCTGGGACTGATCAGTAAACACTCCCAGATATTGTGTGGGAAAATGGAATATGGATGGTGATGATGGTGGCAATAGTGATGGTGATGGTGGTGATGATGATGATGGTTGTGATGTTGGAGATAATGGCAGTAAGGGTGGGGATGGTGGTGGTGGTGATGGTATTGGTGATAATGATGGTGGTGATGGACAAAATGGTGGTGATGGTGGTGGTGGCACTGATGGTGGTAGTAGTGATGGGGTGGTGATAATGGTTTTTATTAATCTGATGGTGGTGATGTTGCTGGTAATGGTGGTAATGGTGAGAACGGTGGGGGTGGTGATGGTGGTGATGATGATGGTGATGATGATGGCAATGATGATACTGATGGTTATGATGGTGATAGTGATGATGATGATGGAGATAATGATGGTGATAATGATGGTGATGATGATGGTGATGATGGTGATAATAATGGTGGTGATGGTGTGATGATGATGGTGAGGTTGTTGTTGGTGATGATGATGATGGTGATAATGATGGTGATGATGGTGATAATGATGGTGGTGGTGAGGATGGTGGTGATGGTGATGGTGATGATGGTGGTGGTGATGGTGATGGTGGTGATGGTGATAGTGTTGATGATGATGATGGTGGTGGTGGTGGTATGATGATGATGGTGAGGATGGTGGTGATGGTGATGGTGATGGTGGTGGTTAGGGTGGTGATGGTGGTGATGGTGATAATGATGGTAGTGATGGTGATTATGATGGTAGTGATGATGATGAGGATGGTGGTGATGGTGATGGTGATGGTGGTGATGGTGGTGGTGATGGTGATTATGATGGTGGTGGCGATGGTGGTGATGGTATTGGTGATGGTGGTGGTGATGCTGAGGATGGTGGTGATGCTGAGGATGGTGGTGATGCTGAGGATGGTGATGGTGGTGACAATGATGGTGGGATAGTAAGAACACCTCTGGTCAGGTCTGCCCTCAAGCTGGAGTCAGAGCAATAGGCCCTCCACACTGACTGTGCTTTTCACAGGCCGTGCACTTGCTTGTCCATGGACAGTGGCCCCAGCAGTTTCCAGTCTCAAGGGGTGTGGCCATGGGGCGTCTGCCTTGTCCTGCAGGAGGTTGGCTATTGGAGGCGGGTCTTTACGCTTGCAGGGCGGGGGGAGCTGAGGACTCGGTACTGAGGGGTGGTAAAAGCACCTGAGTTCTTAAGAAGAGCCCAGGAGCCTGCATGTCTGGTCCCCTCACACTGGATTTCAGATCATCTCTCCTCGACCGCTGACATCCTGACGCTGATCGTCCACTTCTGCACTCCACAGACAGAGAGGGAGGTGGAGGGAGGAGGGAGCCAGAATCGGAAAGAAGCTGGGCCTCTCAAAACACGAACAAGGGACATTCCAGGGGAGGTGATAAGATCGGCCCGCCCAGGTCTGGGATCTGCAGGCAAGTCCAGGCTCCCCCTCCACTGTGAAGGCCACACCTTGAAGGGGCCCCCGGGTGAGAGGAAGGCAGAGCCGGCACCAAGGAGAGGAAGGGGTCCCTCTAGGACCCCTGCCTTGAGTCTGGGAGTGAGGGAGGGAGCCGGCCATGAGCCTGCCCAGGGCTAGGAGGAGCTGGGGGGCCTAAGTGGACAGATTTTGTGAGCGAGCAGGGGTTGAGCCCTGCCCTGGGGACAGAAGGTAGACTCACCTGCGTGGCCAGAAGGCCGCCAAGAAGCAGCTCATTGCCGCCCTAGTCCAGAGCCCACTGGCCCGTTCTGGATGGACCCCTCTTTCCACAGCAGCAGGGCCCCCAGGGGGCAGCATCTGCCTCTGGAGAGAGCGTCACTGGCCTTCGTGCCCAGGAGGGTGTGTGCCGTGCTCTGGGAGGGCCCTCCAGACGTGCTTCCTCCCCAGAAGCTCTCCAAACCCATTCTCCCTCTGCCCACGTCTCCCCTGTCAGTCCGCCAAGGCGGCTCCTGGTCTCTGGCCCTGCACCCTCAGAAAGCCAAGAAGCGTGAGAGCAGCTGCGGCCCCTGGGTCCCACGTCAGGCCCTGCCCCTGCTCTGCCTGCCCAAGCCGGTTCCCCAGCCTCTCCCTGGCACGCAGGTCACTCGGGTCTCCTCCCCGGCTCATGGGGGCCCTGCACACGCCCCCATGCTCTTCCTGCCATCGCCAGCACCTCCCAGCGGGCACTCTGCTGGCTGTGCCCACCGGGGTCCACCTGCCTCCTGCCCCTTCTTCCTGCACACCAGCCCTTGCTAGGCGGCCACCTCGGCTCCTGCAGCCTTGGTTGGGCCTTTGCTGGTGCTGTCCCTCCACCAGTCCTACTCCTGCATTCTTTCCTAGTGGCCCAACATGTCCCCCACTCAGCCGTCCCTGTCTGTGCTGGCGCATGGTGGGGCTGGAAGCGTCCTTGTGGAGTGAGTGGATTCAGGGGACCTGGAGGCGGGCAGCATGTTTACAGGGCAGGGACCACTGCCCTTCCTGACAGGGGGACTCTGCTGGGGGCGGGGCGGGGGCAGCTGGGAGAGCCTGGACCAGAAGCTCAGAGGACAGTGGCAAGCGCTGGCTTCGGGCTCAGTCCCTGAGTGTGGAACTAGGGGTCAGGAGCCCCAGCTCTAAGCAGGTTGTGCTTTCTCCTCTGAGCCTCAGACAAGAAAAGGGGACAGGAAGACCTGCTTGGCCTGTGCTCCAGGAGGGGTGGTGCAGAGCTCCGTCAGGAGGGGTGGCAGCACACGGCGGGGACAAGAAACAGCTCCTCTGCCCAGCTTCCGCTCCTTCTGTCACCTGGGCCACAGTTATCCTCTCTGAGATGGACACAGAAGCCCATCGCACAGAGCCCTGTGACTGAAGGAAAGGACGCAGGTCCAGTGAGGCGCACGTAGGAAGCCACAAACAAAACCAAGATGTCCAAGTGCATGGGATCCAAGGGTGCTGTCCTCGAGGTCCTTTCAGTTCTCAGCAGAGCCTGGTGGTGCCACATGGTTTGGGGTTGGAGCTGCCCACCATCCCAGTTTCTTCCTCCCCCTTTTTTTTGCTAGTGGACGCCCTGCGCAGCTCTTTCTGTCCACAGCACCCACGTCCTGCTGCTGGCAAACTTCAGCTCATTTACCATCCTAGGAGTCCACCTTGGACAGCCCTATGTGTGCCATGGCTCCACGGGCTGTGCCACCGTCTTGTTAAATCCCACCAAATAGCCTTGTGTGGGTGACAGGAGGCAGAGGAGACACAGTCCCACGCCATCCATGCTTCCAACACCACCAGATTTCCGAGCCAGGCTGGCGGGACCCATTCCCAGGTCCTTCCTGTTGTGTCAGCCCAAGCCCAGAAGAGGGGAGGTAGATGCTCCAGCTCAAGTTAACAGATATTAACTTGAGACAATTAAGAAATTGTGACTCATTGTATTGGTGTGATGATTGTACGGGGGTTACAATTTTTTAAAAATTCCTCATACTTTAAAGATCCATTCTGAAGAATCTCAGGTAAAATCACAGATGTCTAGGATTTGCAGATTTCCAAGAATAAAGAAGCATGTGTATGCATGGTAGCAAGAAAAGAAACAAGAGTCACAGGTGTTGTAGTTATCAAAGCTGGTGGTAGGTATGTGGGTTCATTATACCATTCTCCCAACCTGGTGAATATTAGAGCATGTATCTGGCAAAGAAGTAACACATTTCAAATTTGTACGTGCATATGTATATGTGATTATATACATGATATATTTAATTAATATTATATACTATGTGCAATATACAATTGTATCTTATAGATTAAAATATTGCATATTCTATATTATACAAAACATACATTTTATAGGTATAACTATATATAATTAAATGTAGCATCTCTATATTGTCATACATAGTATAGAATATTCAATACATATCAGGGCTTCTGTTGTGATTTCTTGAAACTCTGAACATGTGAAACCATCCCAGGCTGCCCTGGGGCCCGTGGCAGGGGCTGTGTGCCCACCCTCACCCTAGCATGTGCTGGCTTCCTTCTGCTCTCTCCCTGCTTCCAAGGAAAGGGCCCTCTCTGTGGTTCTGCCCTCAGCTCTGAGCCCTGCGCTTGGAAGGCAGCAGATGCTGCACCTGTGTTGGACAAGTGAGTGAACAACATGTGAAAGAGTGCTCATTATCTGGAAAGAAACCACTCCCTGCGAGCAAAGTCGGCTTCCCCCACTGCAAGCTCACCAGGCTGCGTTAGAAAAAATCTCAGCAAACCTTCTTTATCCCACCAGCCAGGAGCCTTCAGCTCCCAGGACCTGCCAGCTGATCTGCAGGCTCTGGCAGTGCTGGGTGATGGGTCAGTCCCAAAGCCCTCAGCCCAGGAGGACGGCCCCAACAGAGGTGCAGACCCACTGCTGAGGCGCTGGGAAAGAGGTGGCCTTCCCTTGTGGCCAACTCAGTCCTGAACTGGAAATGAGAGAAGCAAGCAGAGGGCAGGCAGTAGGCTGGGCTGAGGCCCGCAGCCCTGTGCCCAGGCCATCTGCACCTCCCTCTTCCCCAAGGCCTCTCTTCAGTAGAGCTGTGAGCAGAAACTGCTGCGAGGTAGGGCACCCTGTTCCTGAAAGCCCGGGCTGTGAGCCCTTCAGGCCATTCCTGCCTCTACCCTGCCCCCTCGTGGAGCATCTGGGTGCAGCCTGCCTAAGGCCCGCGGTGAGATCTCTGTCCATCCTAGTGTTCCCAGGCACGGAAGCCTGTGCTGGGCCCCACACAGGCGGGAAAGGGCAGCCCCTCCAGGGAGAGTCCTGCAGCGGCTCTTCTCTCCTCTTCTGGGGCCTGTGGCAGCCTGGGCTCCACTCCACTCTGTGGGAACCCTCCCTGCAGGTGAGGGCCTGTCTTCACCTGAGCACCAGGTGGGTGGGTGACGGGCAGTGGAGGAAGGAATGGAGAAGGAGTAGAGCAGCGTCACAAGCAGGGGCTCTGGAGGGACACAGGAAGCACATGCCACTTGCTGGCTGCTGGCCCTGGGAAAGTCACTAAGCTCTCAGGGCCTCGGGTTCCTCACGTATGATATGGGGACAACACTAGTACCTGCTCAGGAGGGCCGCTGGAGGAGCTGTCACCACTGCTGCCATTTTACAGCTGGGGGAACAAGCTCAGAGAGAGTGAGGGTGGAGTCGGGGGCTGTCACATGGGGTCCTCTCACTGCAAGTGCTGCCCTTCCACTCATCCTGTGTCCTGGTCACCACTGAACCACGCACACCTCAGAAGAGAGGGACATGGCAGTTCCCGGGTGGCCCCCATGCCCACCACCAGGCAAGTACATAATGATGCACAAGCCCTCATGCATGAAGGTCACATTGTATACTTGTTTCCAGGTCCATTTTCAGAGAGCTGAAATACACTATAAAACCTATGGTTACCTCTCACCTTTAAATATCGTCTCAAAAGACAAATGCAGGATTTCTTACTGGGGCTCTATTTCTGTTCCTTCTCAGTGGAAATCAGCTTAAGTGTGCCTAGTAAGCATGATTGCAGGAATCAATTCACTGCTTTTAACCCACCTGGGGATTACCTTTAGTCCAGAGGGGTTAAATATATGGCACTTAAGGGACTTATCTTGGGAGCTACTCCTTTTTCTTTCCTTCCATTTTTTATGCATTTTACAAAACATCAAGGGAAAATACATGATCTTCAATTATCTGCACAGGGCCTGCTTACTAAGCAGCACAAGGCCCGAGGAACCGCAAAGCGATTTGGGCATCACATCTCTGCAGGACTGTGCTGGGGTCAGTCTTAGGCTGTCGGGGGTAAGGCACAAAAGTGTTGGTTGTCCAAAAGTCAAATGTTTAAAAGGAGGTGAGCTGCAGCCTTACCTCCTCCCTGTCCTCTGCCAACTGAGGCAGTGACTCCTCCCTCTCCTGTGAGATTCCAAGGGTTGCTTGTTAGTGTGCAGGCTCTGAGCTGGAGGATGGCAGAGGTCCACCTGAAGCCTGGTGTGCAAGGTGGGATCCAGGGCCTGCATTTAGCAGGTTCCATAGGTCAGTGGTTCTCAAACTTTGCTGCCTGCAGAACCACCTGAAAAGATCCCAACGTCCAGGCTTCTTCCCAGGTCACTAATCAGAATCTCTGGGAAAGCCACTGGGCATTGGTGTGTATTAAAGCTCCAAGGTGGTCCTAAGGTACAGGAAAGTCTGGGACCACTGCTGCACTTTGGTTCTGTTTGGGATCAGCCGACCTGGATAGTGGAGGGGACACTGAGAATCGAGGGGCGGGATGAGGAGGAGCCTGAGTGGGGTGGGCAGGGTGGGGGTGTGGCCAGAGCCTGCAGGGGCAGAACTAGGCAGGACCCGCTGTGACCAAGCCAGCCCTGGGCATGCTCGGGAAGCATCTTAGAGTCATCAATCCATTTTGTCTTCCCCAAAAACCCAGTGGTGTCTGCGGAGGGTCCTATTCCAGAAGCTCATCATAAGAGGCTTTCCTGTGAACAGCTTCAACTTGGAAGGATGGAGGCTGCTTCCTTCTTCCTCTGACTTTCCCCTGACAACATTCTCTTTGCCATGATTTTCCACTAGGGCCCAAGTGGCAGTGTGTTTGCAAAGATCAGTCTCCCACTGCTCCACAGCACTGTGGCAGTCAGGACTCTTGGGGAAATGGTCAGGGTTTGGGCATGTTCATGTCTATGGCTGGGAGAGCAGGGGTGGGGTCCAATCCCCAGGGAAAATGAGAGCCTGGTAAGAGGGAACAAGGGCCCAGAGGAGTGTCCTAGAGTTTGAGTAACAGAGCCAGCCTGCACAATGAAAGTACCATTTAGAAGATCCTGGGGACCTCTATGCATGTACACACTATTTGTAACCCCAGTATACATGCCCCATGCACATACACTATGTACCCTCCCCAATGTACACACTCATGTATACACTCTATGTACAAACCTCAATCTATATACCCCATGTACATACCACATGTATACACCCCAATATACACACCCATGTCACACACCCTAATGTGCACTCCCATAAAACATCCTGTGTACACACACCAATGTACACCGGCCAAACTATCAGCCCTGCATGGCGGGATCCGCATGCAGCCCTGTTTTCCTCTGTGCACATGGGGTGGGGTTGATTGGTTCTCAGGAGTCTGGACTACTTGTGACCTGCAGCCAAATGCCCAGGATCTCCATGCTGGCAAGGCAGTGGGACCGGGAGGGTCCCCAGCACTGCACAGCTGTGGAGGGCCTTCTGCCTGGACTGTCTGGGAACCTGCGGCCACTAGGTGGTGCCATCAGCAAAGGCTGGGTCAGAGGACCCGGGAGCCCAGCCCTCCAGCAGGATCCCTTAAGCCACCTGCCTAGCCCCAGGGAAGGTTTCCTGTAACTCTGTAACCCGCTGCATGCCCCAGGGTCTTCAGGCAGGTACCTGGGAAGGGAGCTTTTCTGGGGGATTTGCAACTTGACGTGGAGACCCATGGAGTGGGTACCCACCTGCTCACCTCCCACTCCATCCCAGTCTGCATCCTATCCCTGTGCTGGGCACCAGGAAGGAGGGATGCACAGCTGCATCAGGGCAGGGGCTGTGCCTTGAGTATGTCACAGGCCAGGCCCAGCACGTCCCCATGCCTTATGCCCTCCACCCTCCCAACAGCTCCCGGGGCAGATGTTATTGTGCCCACATTACTCTGAAAGTTCAGACAGCTTGTCACAGCCACATAGAAAGAGCCCGTGTGTGTCTGGGTCAAGTCCCATGTTCATTTATAGACTCTCAGTGCTGAGAGGAGAGGTGCAGGACATGACATATTGAATACCAAGTGACACTCTAGCTGTTTGAGGTCAGCAATTCCGCAGCCATCCCTTCCTCAGCAGGCCCCTGGGGAGCACTTCTGTGTGCACCTTGTGTTTCAGGCACATGGCAGAAGCAGGGCCCAGACCCTGCCCTCAGCAAGTCCACCAACCCAGGGCCGAGACAGCTCCAACCAACCTGGCTCTCAGGGCAGGAAGGAGTCATCGCTTCTGCCAAAGAGTGCTGACAGCACAGGGACCCTCAGAGATGGCCAGGGGAGTCCATGGAGCTGCCAGGCGTCTAGTGCCACAGCCCTGCAGGGAAGTGCCTCCCTCCGTGGAGTCAGGAAGCCAGCCAGCAAAGCCAAGTGACCGTCACTTTCACAGTACTCAATGCCACCTGAATAAACCACCCCTATCTAATGCCTGCTTCTCCATCAGCTTAAGTACAGGGAAAGCTTAAATCCATCTTGCAATGCCTAAAATTTAAGAGAAGCTATAACTAGCTCAGGAAATGGTTGTTAGGTGAATGAAAGCCCAGAGGAGGCCAAGGTCAAGAGTGGGTGAGTAGAGTTACGAGAGGCATTTGGGTCTAGGCCTTGACCCAGACTGTGTCCATGGCCACTTTGGGTCTGTTTCCTTCTCAAGAAGGGAAGATAAATTTGTGTGAATAACCCACATCACGGCCTGTTCTGTAACCATGAAATGCAGATTCATAAGCCACATAGAGTAGGGCCCTTCTGACAGAGGGAGACCCTGGAGCCCAGCCGAGCCCACCCTGCTGCCCCACAGAAGCCCTGGCCTCACCTCTGCTCACTCCAGAGTTCAAGTGTCACGGTTGAGCCCTGGAGGATGCTCTGTGGCCTAGAAGTGGCAGGGCCAGCTCCTGCCCTTGCTCTGCGTCCTCCGGGCATCCTCTTCCTCCCAAGGTCTTTGTCTCCTCTGGGACCTAGAGTGAGGGGCCTGGATGGGATTCAGGCGGCAGCTAGGGAGGGAAGAATCCCAGAGGCACAGAAAGCTCAGAGCTCCAGACACCAGGGCCGTCCACCAGACCAGCCTTCAAGGCCGCAGTTGCTCCTTTCAGCTGTCCCTTTTGCACTGTACATTGCCAGAGTGAAGATGAACTTGCTGACCAGGAGGTGGGAACAGCGTGTTGTGGGCTGCCGGTGGGAGGGGTGGAGTGAGACCCATCACTCTGACTGCAAAATGAAGACTCTTCTCTAGGGGTTTGCTCTAGCAGCTGAGCCCTGCCCACCTCCCCGGGGCTAAGGAGATCCAGACGCAGGGAGCTGAGGTCACGTTCCTGTGGCTGCAGCCTGCCCGCCTTTCTTGACAGCCAGTGGCAATATCAGGCCCCCTGGCCCAGCCTGGGCTTAAAGAGCTGTCATCGGCTCAGCTGGGACCCAGGAAATCAGCAGAGGAAAGACGGGGCATCTTGAATGCAGGGAGCACCGTGAGACACCAGCCAGGTCACTGCAGTGCGACTCTCTTGTCAGCAGGCCCTCAGCTGCCCAAAGCCTGGGCCCCCTCCTCTGTGACCTGAGACCACCTCCCCTGCCCCTGGGAGTGTGAGGATGAAAGGGAAACAGGAAAGACTGTCAAAGAGAAGGCAAGCGCGAGCCGACGTCCAACCTGGGCCCAGCGCTTTTCAGAGATTTGGGCTCCTGGGCCTTATTTTATTGAAAAGGAAGGAGACGCTTAACTATCCAATGCAAGGTGGAAAGTCTATTAAATTCCGACACTGTGAAGATGGGAAGGTGGTGGCAGGGCCTTAGGGCTTCTATCCCCTCCTCAGCAGCCCCCCTCACTGCTGCCTTTCCCCCACAGGCCCTCGCCCGGGCCCCCACAGCCATGACCTTCACCCCGGCACCGCTGGAAGACACAACGGCAAGCCCTCAATTCTGCAAGTGGCCGTGTGAGTGCCCGCCATCCCCACCCCGCTGCCCACTGGGGGTCAGTCTGATCACAGACGGCTGTGAGTGCTGCAAGATATGTGCCCAACAGCTTGGGGACAACTGCACAGAGGCTGCTGTCTGCGACCCCCACCGGGGCCTCTACTGCGACTACAGTGGGGACCGCCCGAGGTACGCAATAGGAGTGTGTGCACGTAAGTGAGAGCCTCCGTACCTTCCACCTGGCCCCAGGACCCCAGCTCTGGCCCGGGGCCCCTCGCCCTGGGCACCCTTGCAGGCAGCCATTCACCTGGCCAGGCCTCAGCTTGGCAGGAGGCACCCCCAGCCCAGCCCAGCCCATGGTGAGAAGCCACAGGGCAGGTCCCTCCTGGGGAGAAGGCGATGCCCATGTGCCTTTCATCCCTACACCTTGACTCCTTGCTCCCTTCTCAGTCTGGAAACATCCTTCTCTGGTAAGGAGTTTCCCCAGGGAAGACCTGTTCTCTTAGTGGGTGGCACCATCCCAAGGGATGCCAGGTCACTTCAGAGCACCTCACCGCTTAGTACTATTATAAATTAAAATAATGTGGTTAAATCCAGTAGGCTTGAAATAATAAAAACCAGCAGCCTGCAACCACCCCTTCCTACCAACCACCTTCTCTGGGTTACTTACAGTCACTTTTAACTTTCTTATATTTTCCACTGAGTGACTCATGCCTTCTGCTGTATTTTAACTGGACTGATATGTCAATTTTGGATAATTTGTTTATAATCCTATATGATAACTGATGACTTAGCTCCTCAGTGTCATCTAATACATCCCTTTTCTTTCAATGTCATTGCCATAATTTGGGGGTATACAATAATTAGTATTTTTAACCTTATGAATATGGGAATAATGCTCACTACAGTATAAGATAGTGTACTTGATTATTTCTGTTTTACAATGCCTAGAGTGTTTCCTGGAGTTTCTAATTGCCTTTGCTTTTTTCTTTGCTCTTGGTCTTTACATCATCCTTGTGTATTTGTTTGCTCCACTGTGGGTACCCTGCTCTATTTTGTTTTCAGAGACTGCCTCTCTAGGGCTTTCTGACCTACTTCTGGACTTGCATTTCCTTAATTTGACTCATGTAAGCATTGTCCAGGGTACATGTCCTAGCAGGATGAAGAAAGGTACTTAACCATCATGCCACAGCAGCCTAACTTCTGAAGAGTTCTATGGACTCTCATAAATCCAAGAACTCCCTTCTTCCCTTAGTGCTGAATCAAGACTTCCCCATAATTACAACTCCACATACAGCCCATCACATATTCACACACAGGACAGTCTCTTATCCCCAGACAGCACACTACACTTCCTGAGGTGGTTGCTGGTGAGGGCTATGCACATAATTTCAAGTCACGCAATCCTGTCCAACCCTCGTGGTTAATTTATGGCACTTTTCTCGTTGATCATTAGTTCGTTTTCAACTTTCATTACAAGACATGTCTTTGACTTTGCAAGCAGCCCCCTCTGCTTCCTCTACCCTTCCAGTCTTTCTTCCTTTACTGAAGACTCATTAATAGTTCCACAAAACAATGTGTTCAAAGAGAACTTGCGACCTGACCTGTACAGAAGCATCCAACATATTGATTCAGATATTTATTCCTGATCCCAGTCCAGACTTACTGAATCACATCCTTTGGAAGCAGAGATGGGAATCTATACCAGGTGTTTCTCAGGGATGCTGAAGATCAAGACTGACGGCTAACACACAACCTAGGAGGGAAACTGGCCCAGCTTCCTTGTGCTAGAGTCGCCTAGAGTTATATGAGACTGTCTCATAATTCCTCTCCATTGTTCTTCAAGGTCACTCAAAGGGCAATTCAGTTCATGGCCATTGTACTAATCCCTGGAGCTGTACTACAATCTTGT
This sequence comes from Urocitellus parryii, assembly GCF_045843805.1. NCBI lineage: Eukaryota > Metazoa > Chordata > Mammalia > Rodentia > Sciuridae > Urocitellus > Urocitellus parryii. The sequence goes on along the minus strand of NC_135537.1, from coordinate 8,883,965 downwards.
CAATTACCAGGCATCAAAGCTTTGTAAGCATTCTCTCCTGGATCCAGAGGCTGCCTCTCCTGCTTGCCTCCTCCACCAGGGCCTGGAAGCCCCCTTCCCCACCCCTCCTCCTGCCTGTACATCTCAGGTCCTGCCTGCACCTGCTCCAGCCTCTGGGCTCCCTGCCACCATGAGCCTTTTATGTATTTCCTTGCCATTTATTTGGGAAAACAAACAAACAGAAACTGTGGTCCTGAGAAGATTTTATTGGGTCTTACCATTACCAAGGCTTATCTGGTAGTGTAGGTTTGCAGACACAGGTGCCACTGAACTTCAGGGGCTTGGAATGTTCAGTTCATTGTCAAGTCCCAAAGGAGCTGTGCGACAAGAGGCCTTTTTCATTATGAACTTATTTGAATACTGAGATATTTTGCTCAGGTACTTTATTCTCCACTTTCACCATGCATATGCACACATGCCCGCGCGCACACACACACACACACATTATGTATATAATACATCATGCAAACCCATACACACTCACACAGACACACACACCAACTCACTAATGTTCTACTGACTCTTGTCCTAGAAACACTGCCACAGTGTAGGACCTTCTGAAACCCCAATGCAAGAAAGAAGAGAAGCCAGGCTGAAAGCACAGAGAGGAGGACACCTCTGAGCCAGAGAGAAGGAAAAGTCTGGTCCAACAGACCCTCCCACCAGGGTCAGCTCAGCCAGCAGAGAGTCCTAGGATGAGATGCATCTGCCTTTGGAGATTTTCATGTAATTATGTCAGGATGAGGCAGGTCATAAAAATGAGCCATTGCGAAGCTGGCACTCAGAGAGGATGGGCGGGGCCATGGCAAACTGCCAACTGCGAGCTTGGGCTGTCTGAGGTCACCCCCCCGGGGACCTCAGCCCTGGTGGCTGGGGGAAATGTGAGCTTGGTCTTGCCAGTCTGCTCAGTTTTCAAGAAAACCCAGAAGTCTCGATTTGTGTAGTGTGCATAAGTTGGCAAGACATTCAGAATGTTTTTTAAAAACACTCGGTGGGCCAAGCTAAATGCCCCTGTGGGCAGAGCGTGACCTCTGAGTTAGCCCGCTTGGCTATTTCGGTTGCACAAACACTGCGTCTAATGCGGCTGGGTCAGCGTGAGGGCAGGGTGGTTGGTGGAAGCATCATGATGTTCACAGGCACCGGCTGGGGTTTCCGCCCTGACCCCGAGGCTGGCTAGCTATGTGTCTGTGGGCACGTCGCTCGGGGGCTTAGGAAACCAACCTCGGCAGCCAGGAGGAAAAAGGGAATGCATCCGCCCAAGGGACCAGTGCTCTTAGTTTTGCTTTGTTTGACTGGCCTTTTCAGAAGTCATCTCAGTCCTGTCTGGGGTCCTAATCAGAGGAGGGACAGGTCTGGTTCCAGTCCTGGCCCTGGCCCCAGTCTGAGGCAAGGGAACAGTAAAGGCAGACATGGTCTTTGGAGCTGGCCAACCTAGGTGGGATCCTGCCTGTTACCTGGTACTAGCTAGTACTAGTAAATAAGTACTAACAAGGGCTTAGGCAAGAGCTGAGCCTTTCCAGACTCAGTTTCCTGGAAATGACCAAGAGCACCACCTCTCTGGGAGGTTGGGTTGAGTCCCCACATCTGGGGATGAGTCACCCACAGCCACTGCATACCCCATCTCCACCGGGGTTGGCTCATCACAGCTGGCAGCAACTCCCCCCACTTCCCCACCCACGGGTCCAAGGAGACCATGGAACCTTCCAGACCTTGGCTGCAAACTGGATTCAAAAACACGGAGGATAACATAAGCCAAACATGGAGGTCCCCCTCAGATTCCATGTCATGGGCTGGGCACCCGCAGTTCCCTAGGTGCTTCTGCTGGCCCCAGGGAGCCACGGGTGCAGAGTCTCTGTGCAAGGCCAGGCCTGCCCCACTGCCTTCCTCCAGAGTCCCACACGGGGACGGAGCCTCAGTCTCACCTGCACTTGCCATCCCCACACTCACTCTCACCCACACTCACAGACTCACACACACTCTCACACCCCCCGCACACATACAATACACTCACACACATTCACACTCCTGTTCACAGAGTCCCTCACACATGCACTGACATACACCTACACACACACCCATGCCCACATCACCCCCACACACAATCACACAAACACACTCACACTGCCCTCACACACACTCACACCCCTGATACACACATAGTCAAATGCACACTCACTTTCACACACACACACACACCCATACAACCCTGACACACTCACACCCTCATAACACACACCTACACATTCACACAGTCCCAGTCACATTTATACCCCCACACTCACACTAACTCACACATTGAAACACACTCACCCTCCCATAACACACACACCTACACACACAGAGTCAGAGTCACACACACACACACACACACACACTTTACCTCCACACACTCACCCCCACAGACTCACACTTGCAATCTTCTTCCTGGAGGGGGCGGGCTCGGTCAGGGTGACTCAATGCAAAGCTGAACAATGCACTCCTGCCCGCTCCTATTGGCATGCTCTTCTTCCTTTCCCATTTCCTCTCCTCACCTGGTGGAAGGAAAGGGCTGTGGGGTCAGAGCCACCGGGCTGGAGTCCCAGTTCTCTCATTCACCAGCTTCCTGACCTTGAGCAAATGAATCACTTGGCCTCCTGGACCTTTCCTGTCTGCAAATGAAGAAAATAAAACTCTCTGATGAAGTCACTGGGAGACCTGAATGAGGTCACACCCTGGGGGTACCTGGCACCAGGCCAGCTGGCCAGGACATATTGGAGTCCTGCCTCACTGCTCCTCCCCCATGGGTGACCACTCCCTGGAAAACAGCAGCCAGCAAGACTCAGGCGCACCAAACCCGCTTCTCGTTCTGGTCACCTTGGGGAGGGGACTGCGCCTCGTTGAGGTGGTCTTGCTGTAGTTACGGTGACAGTGATGATGTGCTTCCCTCTAGGAGAAATAACTCCCACGGGCCCCACACTGGATAGAGGATGATGACTATGGACAGCCCTCCCTAGCAGAACCAGGGACAGGACAGAACCACAGGCAGGCTGCACATTCCTCCTCTGATGGGCTCCTGACTGCCTGGGGACTCTGTTCTCAGGCAGCAAATGGCATCAAGCATGACTTCTGGCCCCGCAGCCCACAAAACCCTCCCAGAAGTCCAGGCTTTCATGGCCAACTCCACGGCTACTCAGATGCCAACCCCGACACTCACATCAAGACTCAAATCGGCCTACCTCAAACCCTGCTCCTCCAAGGAGGACAGAGAGCACCTCGCCTCCCAGGGAGCATGCTCCTCACACCCCTCCACCAACAGGCGGGGCCCTTCTCATGGCCATGGCCCTCCCTGGTTCCAGTCACCACTCACTCCTGCCTCTTGCCAGGGCCGGGCGGGCCTCCCATGCTGCCCTTCACCCCTCTTCACTCTGTTCTCTGCTCGGTACCACACAGGTTCTTGTGAAGCATAATTCACGCCATTCATGAAAGTTACTTATCAAACACCTACTGTGTGTACAGCAGGGTTCTAGGCTGTAACTGCTCTGCATTCTCCCCTGGGCCTCCAAGGAAGCCGTCTCTGGCCTGATCTCCTACTCCCCACCCTCTTTCTTCCTGCACCCCAGTTTCCTCCCACCTGAGGTGTGAGCCCTTCCTTCCTGAAGCTCCTCCCCCAGCACCTGGGCTGACTCACACCTGCCCTCCTTTGGTCTGGGCAGAACCATCCTGCGCTCATTGAGGCCTCCCGGGCCCACCTGGTTTCCAGTTCAAAGCTGTTCCCCATCATCCCTCCGGCTGCACTTTTCCCTGGGCGGAGGGATACGGTACCTCAGCCCCTCCATATGTCAGCCCTGAAGAGGGAACTGGGTTTCCGTGTTCTGCTTGCCTGTCGGCTCTCTCAGCACACCACCCTCTGGACCAGGACCAGGCTGTGTGTCGATGCCACAGGGAGCCAGCCGCCCGGTCCCTCTGGGTCTGTACCCTCTCACCGCAGCGCTGGTCCCTTAGGGGTGCTAGCCGCAGCTAATGACCCCTCACTCCCCAGGTCCTCAGTCCTCTCCCGCCCTGCTCTCCGGGTGTGCCCACCCTGGACAGCTCCCCGTGCTCTGGCACCGTAAGCCTGAGCTCGTCGGGTCCAGCAGAGCCCGGGCCACACAGGCAGCCCTGGCCCAGAGCCCTGTGCCTCCGGGGCCTGACCGGGCCGCTGGCTGTGTTTGCAGAGGTGGTCGGCGTGGGCTGCGTGCTGGACGGGGTGCGCTACCTCAACGGGGAGTCCTTCCAGCCCAACTGCAAGTACAACTGCACTTGCATCGACGGCGCGGTGGGCTGCACGCCCCTCTGCCTCAGCACTCGGCCCCCGCGCCTCTGGTGCCGCCGCCCGCGGCGGGTGAACTTGCAGGACCAGTGCTGCGAGCAGTGGGTGTGCGAGGACGACGCCAGGAGGCCACGCAAGACCACGCTGCGGGACACCAGCGCCTCGGGTAGGTGCGGGCCGGCAGGGGCGAGACCTGGGGCGGCGGTCACAGACCCCTCTGCCTGTGAATGGCTCCAGGCGCCCACTGTCCAGTTCAGAACTCACTGTGTGTGTCTTGAGGAAGCCACTCCTCCCTGGGGCCATAGGTTCCCCCCTTGTAAAAATGGAAATTAAGATTTTTATGCTGAGATTCTCGCAATATAAAAAGAGGAAGCACTTTGTAAGCTTCGTAAAGAACAAAGTTTTTTCACAGGTAAACCCTTGTTATCCTACCTGAGTGCTGGGGGGCACTGGAGGCAGGGTGAGTGCCCTGGGAACGGAGGCCTGAGTGGCAGGTGTCAGGGCAGAGGCCTGGGCCTCCTGGAGGCTTCAAGGTGTCTTGAGGTCCCCAGCTCTGGAGGATGGGTGGGCAGGCTGAGCCAGGTAAGCCAGAAAAGAGGAGAGGGAGGCAGGGATGGGCCTGTGTGTTTTACCACTGTCTCCTGGAGCCTAGGCCAGGGCCAGGGTCCTGTGGGTGGGTGGCTAGTGAGGCTCTGAGCTGGGCGGTGGGAGTCAAGGCACGGAGGTCTTGATATGCATCACTGTGGGGGTGAGGGAGAGGGGGTAGAGGTGACTCCTGGGACTTGTCACTGCTGAGGAGAGAACAGCAGAGACTGGGCACCTCTGGTCGGAGAGCTCTGCCCGCCGTGAGGGGATGTGAGAGAGGCTGGGGCTGGCTGGGAGGGGGGGGGACAGAGAGCCCTCTCAGGGAACCCCCTGAGCTGCTGAGGGCAGGGCGGCAGGGCGGCAGGGCCCAAGGACACGACACAGAGAGACATAGAGGGCCTGGGGCAGAGGTCTGCGGAGGTTGAGCTTTGAGAGGTTCTCAGAAGAAGAGAGGAGGAGAAGAAAGAGAAAACCCGAGCACTTGGCGCCATGGGAGACAGGAGGGGATGCTGCTGGAGGACAGAGCCTCCTAAGCCAGGGGACAAGAAGCAGTGAAAACTGGAAGTGGGGTCAGGAGTTGCAAGCGTAGTGGGTACAAAGTAAAGCCCCTAAGTGCGTGACAGAGTCCGTGTCTCAGCCCTGGAGGCCACTTCCTTAGGGTGGGGGCTGTGCAAGGGCGTAGGCTGTCCCCATGTCCTGGCCCCTGGATGTCCGCAGCCACCCCCACCCAGAAGTTGTGATCATCCAGAACATCCCAGGGTTGCCAACTGTGCCCTGGGGGACAGAGCTGCCAGCTCAGGAGCGGGTCCCTGTAGGTGGGAGAGGCAGCAGGGAAAGCCTGGTGCTTAGCAGACCCAGGGTGTCAGAGCAGCTGTCCCACACAGCCCCCCTCAGCAGGGTCACAGAAGAGTCACTGGGCGGTGGAGGGGGGCAGAGGCTGTCCACCAGTTGTGGTCTAGTGACCCCATTACAACAGCACAAACAGAGCCCCTGCAGCGCTGCGGAGGTGACCCAGAAACCAAAGCCCTTTTATCCTCTAGGCAAATCCTTTCTCACCACCTCCAAGATGCTGGCAGCCCCCCTCAGCCCAGCCCTGCCCTCTCTGTGAGCTTTCCCTCTGTTGACATCCCCGCCCCCACACTCATTCCTGCGTCTTGGGGGGAGGGAGGCCTGCACCCAGGAGCTGGGGCCTGAGTGTAGGCGCAGCTTCCCTTCTTGATCCACTTCTCTCCTGCTTATCTTCCCCCCTCAGCTTCCCCCCTCCATGCTTGTGTCCTGGGTCTCCCTCCTCTCCCCTCACTCTTTCTTTCTCTTCCTTTTTTCCTCCCCTCCTTCTCTCTTGTCTGGGCCCTTCTGTCTGTCCTTCCATCCCTCCCTCTCCACCTCTTCTGTTCTCTCTGGCCTCCTGCACCTGGGTGTCCAGTGGGACCCTCTGCTGCGAGTCTGTCGCACCTTCCTGTGAGCAGCTCTCTGTCCTGCTGGCCTTTCTCTGCCTCTTTCTCTGGTTCGCTACCCTCTGCTCCTCAGATGACCACAGCACACCATGTGCAGAAGCTGGAGCGTCTGTGAGCACAGACCTGTCCCCGAGTTGGCATTCATGTGGGTGACAGCCAAGTGCCCACACATGCCCACGTGGATGGGGGCTACTAAGGGCCAGGGGCAGCTGGAGCATGCTTGTGTGTGTGACATTCCCTCCTCGACCCCAGCCCTGGGAGAGACAAGTTGTGGTTGACCCCATTTGTAGAGGCGGGGCTGGGCACAGAGGTGTGAGGGAGCTGTGGGCAGCAGGGCCTGGTGATCCCACGTCGTTTATTGTCTTAGCCACCACACTCTCCACGTGACCTCAGTGAAACGTCAGGTGCCCAGATATAGGTCCTCACCTTTGAATTTCCCCAGAATCAAATTCATCATGCAGGGGTGGGGACAATGTCTTGCTAGCCTCTCATTTCCAGAATCTAGCAGGACACTAGGCATAGGTTCAGTCCAAACCTGCACCCCGTGGTCCTAGGAGCCCCCCAGGGCAGATATGGTTCCAATGTGGTAGATTGGAGGTGAAGGCCAAGTGAGTGTGAAAAGATCACCCAGCTTGGAAATGGTATAGAAGGATTTGAACTTGGGTCCACCTGTCTTAAAAGATAATTTTCCATCCATGCACCCTCCTCCAATCAGAAAATTATAAGGAACTCAGAAAATGCCCCCCCTTCCCAGGTACCAGTGCTGATCAGAAACCAACTTGCCCTCCTGGGAGAGGGACAACCCAGTTCTCTCTCTCTCTCTCTCTCTCTCTCTCTCTCTCTCTCAGTTTTGGGGACCCCACACCTCCCTCCTGTGGAGGTGGAGAGGCCTGGGGCTGGGGGAGGCTGCAGACTCACGGGCACTCTGGTCTCTCTGCAGAGGCTGCAGGTGAAGTGGAGCCCTGGCACGGGAACTGCATAGCCTACACAAGCCCCTGGAGCCCCTGCTCCACCACCTGTGGCCTGGGGGTGTCCACTCGGATCTCCAACATCAACCCCCGGTGCTGGCCCGAGCAGGAGAGTCGCCTCTGCAACCTGCGGCCGTGTGACGTGGACATCCGTCTGCACATCAAGGTGGGTCCAGAGCAGGGGCAGGCGTTTTGAACAACAGACGAAGCTGGCCTTGAGCTTCCTCATGGGGCCACTTGTAGGATGGGAATAATGAAGCCCACCCAGTAGGCCTGGGGCAGTGTTATTTAGGATGATCTGGACACCGAGACAGGGCAAGGTCACTGGGAGGAGTTCAGGGACACTCCACAATGCTCCTGTAATGATTTCGAGGGACTCCGAGGGCTTGCCTCCTCCCTCTGCTCCTGCAAGCCCAAGCCCACCCACATGGGCACACAGGACAGTGTGTGGTGACAGGAGGGGCACTGTACAGGGCCCGGGACACTGGAAAACACCTCTCTGCTGTTAGTTCCCAGGGCTGGGACTCATCCTTGCGTCTCTGGGCCTCAGCCCCCCTTCATCATAATGGAGCTGGTTTCTAAGATAACAGGAATGGAGCATCAAGGATCTAGCAGGCCACAGGACTCTGAGCCCCTTCCCAGAACTGGACATGTATCTTACCTGCCTCCTTCAACACCCCTCACTCATGTCTCAGGCCTGGGGTCACATTAGAAGCAAAGAAAGCTCCATTTCAGGAGTACAGAGGTTTCTTGGGGATGCGGAAGAGACGCAGGTCCTGTAGATGCCTCCTGGCTTCCCACCACCCTCATCTGACTTCTGACATTGCTCCTGTGCATAGGACAGCTCCCAGGTCATCTCCTGGGGGTCAGCTGGAGGCAACCCTCCTCTTCTTCTCCCCTCCTCTTGGTCTTCTCCTTCATCCTCTGAGCATCTTCCCTGTTGAGCTGCACTTGTGTCCTCTGTGCTTGGTGCAGAGCAGGGACTCAGTGGACGTCTCTAAATGGGACACCTGGATGGAAGTGCCTGCAGCAGGAGAGTGGGGCAAGGCAGCTCTACAGAAGCTAAGGCCAGGCCCTCGCTGGAGGCAGGAGACTCCTTCCCAGTTTTGTCTGCATGATTGGGTGCCCTGAGTGGGTTCCCCAAATTGCATGAGCTCCACATACCCTGGGGATTAACTTAATAAGTGCCGACTATGTCTAGGCATGGAATTATCCCATAGAGACATAATAGAGCCCTAAATCTCAAGTGGCCCAGAGCCCAATGGAAGGATGGAGTTCCTTTTAGACAAATGTCAGTCCAATTTGATATGGTAAGTGTGCATGGTAAGTGTGCCAGAGGCTGTGGATGGCAGGAGGGGTAGATTAAGGTAAGGCAAGCCTCTGACCACGGGGTCTTCATTCTAGCACTGCACCTGGCTAGCTGGGAACTGGGTTCACTGAGAGAGCTGCCAGAGCTTCCTGTGCTGGTGAAACTGTGTGAAAGGACATTGGCAGGGCTAAACTGCAGACAGAAGGGAGATTGCAGGCTGTAGAATATAGTCCAGCAGGGCAGTCAGTCCCTCCTGTGATCCAACTGGGCATCCCCTGAGCATCCCCTGCTGAAAGATCCCTTCCTTTCCTTCAGGCAGGGAAGAAGTGTCTGGCCGTGTACCAGCCAGAGACGCCCATGAACTTCACCCTCGCAGGCTGCGTCAGCACACACTCCTACCGACCCAAGTACTGTGGGGTCTGCATGGACAACAGGTGCTGCATCCCCTACAAGTCCAAGACCATTGATGTCTCTTTCCAGTGTCCAGAGGGGCCTGGCTTCTCCCGCCAGGTCCTGTGGATCAACGCCTGCTTCTGCAACCTCAGCTGCAGGAATCCTAATGATATCTTTGCTGACTTGGAATCCTACCCTGACTTCTCAGAAATCGCCAATTAGGTGTGCACATCATGGAACTGGGGGTCTGGCTCAGTGATGGCAAAGCAGGGTGGCCCCTCTGGGGCCAAGAACTTCACAACTGAGCCATCAGATTTTGTCTATTTCTCCCTCACTTCTAATTACCCTGATCTGGACTCTTCTTGTCTTCGACTACCCAAATGACCCATGATGGTGCTGCTCAGGTCCACACAGTTGGTCCCTTCCTTGGTGACATTCAGCATCACTCCAAAGAAAATACTTATCTCTAGCTGTTCTGGACAAGCCCCAAGCCTGATCCAGCCTGCCCAAGTCATCGAACATCCTTGTGCATCTTGCCCAGTCAGCTGGACATCCACTATCACAAGTTCCCCTTTTGAATGCTAAACTGGGGGACCCTTTAGTCCCTTCAGAATGAAGCACAAAATTGGGGACACTAGAAAAACTGTTACTTGGATATGCCAAAGGGACTCTTACAGGCAGCTGTGTTCATAACACCTTAAAAGTAGCTCTGCTTCCTAAGATTTGTGCACCACATAGTCCACAAACCTTGGTCAGGTGAGGCTAATGGTTGTTTGATTATTAATGGAAAACTGTATTCATGAACCTGGGCATTGTCAAGGTTAAATATCTCCTCACTGCTGCACTGTCAGGGTCTCAGCTGGGTTCATCCCAGTCGGAAATTCAATTTCATGAACATCATTTTTGTTCATGAGAAAAATCTCCGGTCACTACCCCAGAGACAGGGCAAGGGTCAGCCAATTTTAGAGGCAGCAACTGACCCAAGCACCACATCTGCTGCTGTCCAACCCATCTGTGGGCATCTGGCCAGGCACCTCCTTGCAACATGACCCTCTCTCTGCTCAGGGCTCAGGGGAGTTGGTGGAGTGCTGGAGAGTGGTGTTCTGGAACATTCCTTCACTTTTACAAAATCTCAGCAGAATCCTCTGAAGTCCACCAGACCACACCTACCAGGCCAGGTAAGGGTCAAGCCACAAAGTGGCTCCACCCTTCATTAGCCTGGCATGGTCTGGGGGACTGGAGATTATAAAGACCACAGAGTCCCTGGGCCCAGGACATATCTTTTCTACTTCAGTAACCCACTTCACAGCCCCTGGGTCTGCGGATCAAAATAACTCTCGGTTTTCTGGTGTGAAGTCAGAGGTTGACCAGTTGTTTCAAAGTGGAATGATATTTAATAACATTATCCTTTGGTTAATAGCCAAAAGGAGCTAAAGCTAAAGGAAGAGAAGGTTGGTATAAATATAAATGAGACTATTATTTATTTTATTAGTAGCATATAATACTGTCATCTTTCTTTCTCTGTGTGTTAGACATTGTTCTCAGTGCTTTACATACACTTTCTCATAAATTTTCATGATAATGATGAAAAATCCTATTATTATTGCTGTTCTTACAAATGTGAAATGGAAGCCCCTGGGGTTAAGGAGACATGACCAAAGAAACTCAGCTGTAAGTGAGGGAATTGGAATTCATATCCAAGGTGGAGTACTTCTCAGTCCACATTCCCCCCTGCTGCCAGAGTTTCCCAAAGTGTCAGAATAAGATACCTTAGTGACATAAGTGACTTCTCTCAATTTTGCTCTTCACCCTGTCTTTCTAGCTTCTTTCCAGAAAGAAGAGAGTATCTGATGTTCTGGTATTTTGGTATTTAAGCATCCAACAATATGTAGGATAAACAGAAATCTGTGCATCCCTATGGGTCACCCCCTCCTCCAAACCTGGACCAGCTCATATCAAATCTCCTTACAGTGACCTCCCAAAGGCCTAGCCCAGCGCAAGGCATACAGTGGTGCTCAATATGTATTTGATGAAGCAAATAAATTTGTACATGTTTCTACTTTTATTTAAAAGCTCTCTTCTTTCAATTGTGTGAAAATCTGATTCTTATCAGTGATGATTTTACATTGAATGCCATAGGAGATGACATCTAATATTTCAAAGAAAAGCATATTCATATATGTACAAGAATTCTCCTAGGGAATTTACCCACGGATCATTTCTTCTGTCAATTTGTGTGGATCGTGTTGGATTTTCTTAGAGTGGAGTCATCTGCCACCTACAATCTTGAAGGCCATGTAGCTGCTAAGTGTATATGAAATTTAGTAGCAACCTAAGAGCCAGGTGTTTACTAAATTTGCACCTTGATTTGGGAGCTGAGCATGACTCTTCCCAGATTGTAGGAAATCTGGTTGAAGGAACTGGGGGTTATCCTAGGAACAGGTGGGATGGGATGACCAGAGTGACTCAGTCAGGACTGATTTTGAGACATGAGACGGGCGTGAGCAGGACCTAGTGGTCACAGTATAGAGGAGATCCGGACCCGACAGAATGAAGCTCTTTCTAACAGGATTATTCTTGGGGGTGTGGCCTTATTCAACAAAAGTTAAGAAAAATAATTAACTTCTTTTCCCCAGAGGGAACAGCCTCAAAGGGGCTGGAGGTTGGGGTCCAGACCCTCGCTTGTTCCTGCTCTGGGAGGCTTCCATCTGAGGCCTGATGACTCCGAGGAGACTCACACTGCAGGGGTCCAGACAGACAAGACTGCCCCTCCAGTCCCTTGGAAAGAAACACTATGGACTATTTGACCTTGAGTGCGGTGGCACATGCCTGTAATCCCTGCTACTTGGAGGCTGAGGCAGGAAGGTCTCAAGTTTGAGGCCAGCCTGGGCAAATGTACAAGACCCTGTCTCAAAATAGAATAATAAAAGGGCTGGGTGTGTTGCTCAGTGGCAGAGCCTGTTTAGAATGCACAAAGCCCTGGGTTCAATCCCCAACAGAAGAAACAAGAAATTAACTCACATTGGTAGATCAGCCTTCTCTGCTGTGCTTAGTTGTTGGAGAGGGAGAGAGACCTGACTTGACCAAACTACTGATTCTTGCTAAACCTTATGACAGGTGTTTGCTGAGCCCTCCACACGTTCGAGGTCTGATGCTAGGAGCTTTACTGCCATATCTCATTTAATTTCCAAGTGAACCTAGGAACTGTGGGATTAGCAAGGCTTTGTTGTAGAGAGAAGACAGCTGAGTCTCATTGACTTAAGTGATTTGCTTAAGCTCTTATCAGCCAGTGAAGCGCAGACCAAACCCAGAGCCACCTGACATCTGAGACATCTCTTCAGGCACTAAGCCTCCTTATCCTGCCCCCAAAGCAAAGGCATGACCTATACAAGAGGAGTTTGCTTGAGGATAGCTGCAATTTTAATTGTGATTCAGAGAGTGGTCCAGGAAAGCAGAGTCAAATGCTATGATTGTCTGCCGTCTCACTGATCTTGTACTGTGTATCCTCAGAGACTGTGGGGAAGTGACACAGCCTGTGACAATTATGTTGAATGGTGCAACTGCTTTTCAGAGTCTTGTTCTGATGCAAAGTGATCACAGTGACATCTCTGCAAGGCTGGAATCATGAGTGGCCATAATGATTAATGCATTACTGTATGTGTGTGTGTGTCTATTTTCAAATTATGATTTAATATTTAAATACTCCTACTGCCATTTTTGTAAGTGACTAAAAGACACATATGAAGAAATCTTAGGATTTAGCAACAGGGTTGGGCAATCTGCCTTGTCTCATGATAGTCCTCCTTTTTCTCATGATTTATGTAGCATGGAACATATTTGTTCAACATGAAGGGTTTTCATTGCTCAAAGTCATTGTTTACAGCTTTTCTTGTTAAAGCAATAAATCACCAGTAAAGTAACGTACCGGATTTGGTGGAATTTCTTGGAATACCTTGGAATTTCATTAGGAGGCACCAGTGGAGCACTGAGCATATTAAACCAATGTGTAGAGGGTGGAAATTAGGTCCCAGATATTTTATCTGGAAATAAAAATAGCTTAAAAGTTTGGAGATGATGGAGTTAGAAACCAATTCTGGAATTCAAAGAAGAACAGGACCACCAATGCCTCTAGGCTAAAAGAGACCTCGGAAATACAAAATGGAATTTTTAGCATTCATTTCTTCATTCATTTTACTTTCTCATTTATTCAGTTTCTTTCTATATCCCCAAGTAGAGCGGGAGCCCCTGAGGTCAGGGAAATGACTGCTTGCCACAGTGTCTGGTTCATGTCAGGGACCCAGTAAGCAGGGCTGGGGTGGATGGCCAGAGGGTCTGTTTCCAGCTGGGAGCCCGGAGAAGACCAAGGGAGGCTGCATGGAGCATGGAACCCGTCCTGACTGTGGGCCTCCCGGGATCCAAACCTGCTCTAGTCCTTGTTAGAATTCCTCATTTACCTGAGCCGAGGCTTCCTCAACAGTGACAGGACAGAATGACGTGTCTAATTCTTGACAGTATGCACATTGCAGGTACGATTTTAAAACAGAACTTAGAACATGGTAAGAATTTAATCGACATTTCTATTATGAGCTGAGTCTCAGATTCATCATAAACAGGGTAATTGACCACCAAGGTACAGTAAGAATTAGTCTCCATGTGTGTGTCTACACATTTAACTCAGTTACCTCTTGCTTAAAAGAGTAAACAGGGCCAGGCATGGTGGCACATGCCTGTAATCCCAGCGGCTTGAGAGGCTGAGGCAGGAGGATCACAAGTTCAAAGCCAGCTTCAGCAAAAGCAAGGGCTAAGCAACTCCGTGAGACCCTGTCTCTAAATAAAATATAGCACAGGGCTGGGATGAGTGCCCCTGAACTCAATCCCCAGTAATAATAATAATAATAATAATAATAATAATAATAATAATAGAAAGGGGAAGTGGCCCCTGCATTCATTTGAACGCTCTTCTCCTTCCCTCATAGGCTGCTTGATCATTCAGTGCTGTGTTTTGTGCTCAAACTTCATTCACAGCCCAGCTCCCTCAGGGCAGGAAGGACCGTGTCCTTCTCTCCTCTCTCTTCCACGTCCAGCACAGCCAGCATACGCTCTGCTATGTGAGCAGATGCCCTCTCCCACAACCCCGAAAACACGATGATGTCACAATAAAAGTCAAGGGGAGACTAGATAAAAAAAAAAAAGTCACATGAATTGTTTCCAAGACCTTCTATCCTAAAGCACACTTGTTTTTCAAAATCAGAAGATGGATGGTTGGAGTCCTTTTGGGGAGAGATCCTCCAAGCATAGGTAGTTGAAGTTTTGGGGAAATGGAATTTGGAAGAAATGACCTAAGTATTTTTATTATGAAGCGATTTATCCTAAGCAGTATATAGTGGCTGCAGGGAGTGGTGGCACATACCTATAGTCCCCACTAAGGAGTCTGAGAGGAGGATCCCTTGAGCCCAGGGGTTGGAGGCCAACCTGGGCAGCACAGCAAGACCTCATCTCCAAACAATAAAAATACACAGCAGAGATGCCAGCATTCTGCATTCCCCCCACCCCATGGGCAAAATAAAAACGTAAAGACTTCCTCTGTATTCAGAAACCCAAGTTCTGGCTGAATCCGGTTCTTTCAAAATGCAGGACTGAGCAAAACTGGCTTCTGAGCTGAAGGAGCTGGCAGGGACCAGGGCCCCAGGCCCCATCCTCTGATCCGTCCCAACAGCTCCAAGCTCTACTCTGAGCCTCGTTACATGTGGATTTTGCACGATACTGACAATGTGTATTTCTTAGTCCATTTCACAAAGAGAGAGAAAGGCTTCCTGATAATCTTGAGAAAACAAGGAGACAAACTGAGAACCAGATAAAAACATAAAGGTGAGTGGCCCGAGTTGGAGGTGACTGTTCCTTGGGGGACAGAACACATGGCTGGCCTGATCACCTTATGTCCTGGGAACCACCTGATGTTCTACAGTCCCGAGGTGTCAGTGGGAGGTTGCCTGGTCATGAGGGTGCTCAGCCGCTGTTCTAACAGGCGGCGAGGGACAGGGTCCATTTTAGCAAAGACCCGACAAGTTGTTTACTGTTGCTGAGCTTTGGTTCTCTCCTCTGTGGAGCCAGGAGAACTCCTTACAGACAAGAATGAAATGGAGAAAAGCTGAGACTTTCTGACCAGAGGAAGCACATATCTGCTTATTTACTGGGCTGGCCCTGAAAATCCAAAAGTAGGAGGTCACTAGTTTGGGGGAAGGATGCACACAGTGCCAGGCATTGCGGGAGCTGCATGTGCTACCCCTGCCAGGAGGCCCTGCTCCCTTCCACGTGGGGGTGGGGCCGGGCACCCGGGAAGGGCTCCCTAGGAGTGGGAAAGGTGTGATCTCCGTCAGGGCACGTGCTGTCAGTGGATGTGATTGTGCGGAACGGACATAACAGTTCACCTGTCACAGCGACACAGATGCCTCTGGACCCCTGCTGCATGGGGTGGGGGGCAGCGTGAGCCTCAGTCATGGTTGAGTGACACTTGAGTCAAGCTGGGCCAATAGTTTCCTCCCCTAAGAGGCACAAAGAGCCGATTGGTTTCAGTTCCAGAGCTAAATGGTCAGGCTAGCTGGCCCAAGGGCTACCGTTCCATGCTTCAGTGTCATGAGCAATAAACACGAGGAAGGCATGTCCCTTGACATGAAGTGACAAAGGGGGCGTTTCACCTCTGTGGCCCTCCCCTGGAGAAGAACCCTACACAAACCACAGCCCAGGGAACTCCTACTAAACCCCTGGTCAGTGCTGCCCAGGAAAGTCCAAGAGACTGGCCAGCCAGAGGGGCAAGAAGACATGAGGCTAGATGTCAAGGGCGTCCTGGAAGGGACCCCGAGTTGTGTTTGGAGGTGAGGAGTCCCCAGAAGCTCCTGGTGAGGCCATGCGGGAAGGTTCGGAGGAGAAACGATTGGGTTCTGAGAGCCTTAACTGAAGGTGGGTGGGCTGTGGCTGGAGGAGGGCAGGGGATGTGACTGTGGGGTATATTTTGTACCTGGCGACTCTCTCTCTCTGCCTCCTGATCATCAGGTGAGCTGCTGAGCTCGGCCACACTCTTCTGCCATGGTGTTCTGCCACCTGGAGCCCGAGGAATGGAGCCAGCTGTATATGGACTAAGACCTGAAACTCTGAGCCTTCAATAAACTTCCCTCCTCTACAGCTGTGCTGTTGGGTCCTTTAGTCACAGCAGCAAAAAGGCTGACTAACACCCTGGGATAGGAAGGGCAGTGACGCCCCCGAGTCTCAGCTTAGTGAGCAGCAGTGTCCGCTGCCGGCATCGGCTGTGACAATGGTACCACAGTGACACATGGATGACAGGGACATGAAGGGCCTGGCATGTGTCGGGATGCTCTGTACACTTGTTGCAACTGTCTTAAATCGATCTTAGATTAAAAGTTTAGATATAATAGAAAGTTACATTAAAACCTGTCTGTATTTTTTTCTAAATGTACAGTAAAAAGCGAGCTCTCGAGTCGTCGGCTTTGCTCATGGGTGGACTTCGCACATATTTTAAAAAAGACGTTTCCCTCTGACGTTAGATTGAAAAGCTCTACCTTCTCCATGCCCTGTTCACCAACTGCTGGGCATCGGAAATGTGGTAGGTGTGCCTGAAATAGGCCTTGAGGGAGAACTACATCCTGGAGTCTCAGAATGGGCAAGAAATGCTCAAGGTCTGGTTATTCCTTTTATAAAAACGGCCATATTTGGATAGATTGGGCTATATGGGGTGCATTGTTAAAATCAGTCTCCCTGTCTCTTCCTACTCTTTGAATGTGGCTACTAGAAATCTGAAGTGACGTCTGTGGCTGATAGTCCTGCTTCTCCTGGACTGGGATGCTTTAAAGCAAAGGTCCCAGGGGCGAATGAGAGAGGGAGGGCCCTGGGTATCAAGATTGCAATCCCTTCACCGGAAGACTCATCCCCACGCTTGATGTCACACACGACCTCTCGGGTAGAGGAAAGGGACACAGACCACTGCAAAGTTACAAATTTATTGGTCTGGAAATAAATACAAATATCTCATTAAGAAAGTCCTCTGGAAAGACTTGGACAATAGTTTCTGGTCTGCATTCCGCCACTCTGGCCTGGATCCCTGCACGAGGTCAGGGAAGCCTCCGCGTGGCCAGGTGGCAGGTAAACTGAGTCACTGCCTCTCAAGCACCTTGATGGCAGGACTACTTCCTTCTGCCAGCCCGAGGGACCTGGACATCACCAAGGCCCGGCGGCTGATTCTCAATATTCGATTCACTCTGATCAAACTTCCTATAAGAAAATCCACGGTTAGCCAAAATGAAAATCAAAAGGCAGTAGTTCAGGAACTGGACAGCTGTGCTGACGCTGCTCAGGAGAGTCGGTGGCACTGCCCCATTCAGCAGAAGGAGGTTACAGGGGCGGGGAGAGGGGTGGCAGCAGACGCAAGGAAACTCCCGTGGAATGTGTATTCCAGAACCCTCAGTTTTCCCAGCCCACTCCCCACATGAAATCCCATCCCCAACAAGAGCAAAGAGTTCATCTGGAGACCAGTCATGACCCTCGGTCAGAGACATCCAGCTTTCAAGTTCGGATCAACCCCCGAAGTCAACGATTGGAGGCTGGACTTAATCACAGATTCCTGGGAAACAGCCTGGGATCCACAGAAATCACCAGGGCACTGGATCCCAGCACAACCACCAGAATCCCTTAACTTCTAGTCATCGGGGCCCCTCCTGCCCCCCTCCCCACCCTGGAGACCCATCACGGCCAGGGACAGCTGACCGAACGTCTCCCTCCACTCCAGAGCATGAGCTACAAATCTAAAAGATGTTCCCCGTGAACAAAAAGAATCACCAGTCACCTAGGTGGGTGGGAGGCAGGGGCTGCCGGGGAGGCAGACGGCAGGGCTAAAGCCTCTGCCTCCGACATGTGCCAAGGAGCACTCACCCCAAGCTGTTCTATAAATACAGCGGGGTCTGTGGCCGGCTTTCCTGGTATGTTAAAAGGAGACCAGGGCAACAGGCTCCCGTGCCTCAAAAGCTTATGTCTGCACCGACAGTAAAAGCTGACCTCTTCAAGTGAATGACATGGACTTATTTTTCTTAATGTTCAGCCTCCACCTAAATTCCACCTCTTTTTCTACCTTCCTGTTTTGCCTATGTAAAAGAAGTAGCCACACTCCACCTCGTCAGAAATGGGTGGCTTCTAGGACTTGGGCCAGTCTCTCTGCAGTTGGAGAGGAAGCAGGAAGTAGGTGGGCTGGGGACACACCAGGTGGTGGAACCTGGAAGCCACTCAGCTGCTCAGCCCGAGCTGGATTGCAAAGTGTTTGCTGCTGGTTTTTGTTTTGGGCAGCTGGGTGTCTCTGAGGGCGGGTTAAAGAGTGGCAGCCAGGCCACTAGTTAATGAAGACAGGACACAAAGATGCCTCCTTCTGTAGGTCCCCCACTGCCCACCCTTATCAAAGAGGCACCCTAGAGAGACCCAACCTGTCGTCACCAGAGCTCACTCTTACAAAATAAGCTTTGGATTAATACCAAGTTAGTGCAGGGTGCAGGCAGAGGCGGGAGGGGCTGGAGGGGAGCCGCTACGGAGACCAGAGTCCAGGGCGCGGGCGCGGCCGCCTAGCAGGACACCTCCATGGACTTGGGGCCCGCGCTGTTCCCAGGGGCACCCGAGTTGGGGGTGATGTCCAGGTGGGCTCCTTCGCTGGTGTGGGAGCGGCTGCGGGCGCCCTCGCTGGTGTGGGAGCGGCTGCGGGTGCCCTCGCTGGTGTGGGAGCGGCTGCGGGTGCCCTCCAGGGAGGTGACGCTGGAGCCGGATGCGGTGCGGGACCTCATCAGACGGGTCATGCTGGCAGAGGGCACTGGGAAGACAGAAGACAGCAGGTTAGGAGACGGAGACCTCTACAGCGGGACCAGATGGACCCCTGTGGATCAGCCTGGCTGAGTCCTCTTCCCGTCCCATCTTAATCCTCTGGGCTGTCCAGACACTGGCACCTGATGTCTCTGTGTCCATCAGAGGGGGACAGTGAGGTCCAGATGGAAAAGGACTTGCAGCCATCACATGGCGAGGGAGCTGAACCCAGGTGTCAGCTGAATCCCCATTCTGCACTTGCTCAGCGGTGTTGTGACCTGGGAGTGTCCCATTCTGAGCCTCCCTGTCCCCATTTCTAAGGTGGTCCCTCCGTGTCAGCAGTCAGGAGGGTGGACACAGAGGCCAAAGGTAATCCCTGCACCTCAGTGAGGGACAAGGTTACACAGCAAGGTCTGGGCAGAGCTGCTGGCTGTCTGTCTGCTCTCAAAGGCTGCAAGCTTCCAGGGACAAGCGATGGCACTGCCCACTCTCTGAGAGCTTCTCCAAGACTTCAAACGCCCTCGTCCACAGCAGGTGGCTGACAGGGTAGAAAGACATCAGAACAACCCTCCCCACCTGTATGGGCCCACGGAGCATTGTCCCCAATGCATGTCCGCTTGGAACCTCAGAATGTGACCTTACTGGAAATAAGATCTTTGCAGAGATAATTAGCTAAAAATGAGTCCTTCTAGATTAGAATGACCCCTAACCCGGTGGTTGGTGTCCCTACTAAAAAAAAAAACAAAACAGACAGAAGCAAGGGACAGGGCCAGAGTAGATGGAGCTGGAGACTGGGTGGTAGCGCTCACGCCACAGGAGGCCCAGGGGCTGGGCTAGGCAGAGGCAAGGACGGGTTTTTCCCGAAGTCTTTGGAGGGAGCCTGGCCCTGCCAGTACTTCAGCCTTAGACTTTTCACCTCTCAAACTGGAAGAGAATACTTTTGTGTGGTTTTAAAACCTCGATTTGTGGGGGCAGCCCTGTGAAACTCACACCCCATCCAATGGAAACTGCATGGTTGAGGTCGCGTGTGGACAGCGGAGGCCAGCAGCTATGAATGTGTGTGTGGAGGGGGGCACCTTCATTTCATGGGCATGCGGGCTGGCTCTCTATGGCAGACACACACAGAATTCAACCTTGCTGTACTGAATTCCCTCCTCAAAGAGTGAGTTTTGAATCCGGAAGGGATCGGAGTTAACCCCCGACCCATGGCTCCCATGTTTTCCCTGAATCTACTTCTCCACCCCAAATCCGGAAGGCTAGCTGACCCCCCGGGGCTATGGCACCATCCAGTGATGCGGGTTTGCCAAGGTTAGTGCTGCTGGCCCACCACACTAGGCTCTCAGTGAAAGGTGGCTTTCTTCCTCTTGGCCAGAGCCTGGGATTGTAGCTCTTCCTCCTGTTTTCTCCAAGACCCGCAGGGTGCTTTGGCCGGGAGAAGCTGAACTTGGGGATAAAGCTGGAGTAGAAGCTGGCTTGGGGGAAATAGAAACAAAACCTTCCTTTCTCCCTGGAATACATGTTCAAAACAGAAATCCAAGCCCCATGGCAGGTTCCAGGCAAGCCAGCCTGGTTCACATCACTTCCTGCAAAGTCAAGGGAGCCGAGGGGCAGGTGGGCAGGACAGGAGGAGGTTCTGTTGGAAGAGGGCATCCCAGGACATGAGTCCTGCCCCATGCATGCAAATCAGGCTCCCTCCTCTCCACCGAGCTGGAAACCAACCGTGGCCTAGACCCATCTGGAGACCACACTGGTTTACCAATATACTATTTTACTCTTTTAAAAGGAAGAACAGTGTAAGGAAAAAACAAAAGATTGAAATTTCAAGATCTTCCTGGTTAGGAAGAGCACATGAATTGTAATTCCAAGCCATAGGCAAGAAAAAGAGGGAGGACCCTGTTGACGTGCCCACTAGTACTGACCATCTCTGCTGCTGAGCTGGAGAGTTTAAACTGGCCATTGTAAGTCCTGGTCAAGGCCTGGCATTTCTAAAAAAGGGCCCTATGTGTCTGACTAACAAACTGTAGCCATAAAGCAAGAAGGAGCGAGACCTTGACTTAAGCTTCCATGTGTCTTTCCTTTCCCAAATCTAATGATTAGGCAAAGACATTCCATCTCGGCTCTAAGCAACTTCATCACCCACATAGACAGTATTGGTTTACAAAGGGCGCCCTGCCACTGCTTGCTTAATCTCTCCAAGCCTCAGTCTGTGCACTTATAAACGGAGGTCAAGAATCCCTTGTAGGATTACCGTGATGCTTAAATGAGAAAAATAAAGGCTATATTCATCTTTCTCACTACCACTACCACCAGTTCTCCACCTTCATCCTCATCACCACAATGGGTAGACTCTTAGGCAAGTACGTAATCAAAATGCAAAAGATGTTCATCACTTTGCTCTTCATCATGTTCTTGGTGTTTACAGGCACAACCCTCATCTAACCCTAAAATATCCCTATGAAAGAACTGCCACCTTTTCAACAAGCCACTTGTAGTCACAGGCTGCATAATGACGTTCTGATCAACTAAGGCCACCCATGGATGGACACAATGGTGGTCCCTTAAGATTATGTGCTTAGTGATGTCATAGCCCTCTTGCTTTGGATAAGCAGCTGTCTGATGTTTGCCCAGTGACAAATCTGACCACGATGCATTTCTCAGGACGCCTCCTGCCATTCAGCCATGCGTGACTGTAAATATGTCTTTCTCTGCCCTGCCCAGTGTTCAAAGAGCTGAAGCCGGACAAGGTGATACAGAAGTCTCATCCAAACCTGGCCAGCGCCCAGCCTCTCCCCTCCCACCCCTGCCCCTGCCCCTCCACGCCGGGGACGCCACACTCACTGTATCCCATGCCCTGCACAAAGTACTTGAAGGCCTCGGCGAGCTTGGCTGGCTGTGAGAGAGAAGAGACAGAGCAGTCAGTGGCTGGAGGGACAGGTCGCGAATGGCCACCTGCCTGCGGTCACCTTCATGCAGGAGCCCGGCCTCAGCCACCATGTGTTCAGGGGACAAACCACAGAAGTAAAGGAAAAACTGGGGGATAATTGCGGGGCCCAAATTAGCTCTGGCCAGCAAAGAGCACTTCCAGTTCTTTTCCTAGTTGAGTTACATGACCTGTCTGGCCAGCTTCTTCTATAAAGTGTGGGTGGCATGCCCACCTACGGCCTCTGTGGGACCACACTGGACAGTGCTGTGCCCAGCATCAGGACTGAGCTGCAGCAGCGTCCCATGACTCACTGTGCCCGGGGACCTGTGGCATCAGCTCACTTACTCTGACATCTCAGGAGGGTAGTGCTACTGTAGGACGTGTCCCAAGCCACAACTAGTACAAGGTGGGTCCTGCAGATGGACCCTGAGGTCTCCAACCCCAGAACCCATGTCCTCAAGGCAGCTCACAGTCAGTAGCAGGAGGGAAGGATGGATGGAGGATGGGCTGAGGAATAGTGGATAGATGGGTAAAAAAATGGATGGACGGGAGGAAGGAAGGATGGACAGACTATGGATGGAGGGTGGATAAAAGCAAAACAGGACTGATGGAAGAAAGGAAGGAGGAGAGAGAGATGGACGATAAAAATGAAAACAAGAAAGGGTGGAAAGAGCTGGCTGCACCGTGGCTGGGTGGACATCTGAACTGGGATGGGAAGGGAAGGCTGAGGCCGAGCTGGGTTCTCAGCTCCTCAGGTGCCTGGTTCTGACGTAGGAGGTGAACACTCTAGGTCAGGGGAGGTGCGCAGGCTCCAGCCAACCCGACCCTGAGACCCTGCCTGCGTCTGCTCCTCCTCTCTCCTCTGCATCAGTGACAGGTCCCTGCCCCACTCCCCACACCTCCACCAGCTCCTGTCGCCAACCTACAAAGACCCAAATGACATTGGGCTACGCAAAAATTGCCCTCTGGGATTTGAGTGACAATGGGAAAAGGGGCAGTTGTATTAGGGTAGCACACAGGGGACCTCTGTGTCTAAGACGGGAAATTTGCACACATGCGCCATTTGGTGTCCAGTCCTCTGTCCCTCTGCTCTGGGCTTGGGCTCCCTGGGAAGCCTGCGATCTCTGGGACAGGCACACGGATTCTGACCCACGACCACCAGGCTGTGGGCCCCTGGCACGCCCGCACCTGTGAGCCCCCGCAGCCTCACTCCTCAGGGCTTGCAGGGGAATCAGGGAGACCTCAAGCATAAATAAGCATGTGACAGACAGACAATAACACGGCCATAGACCGGCACCCAGCGGCATAGTAGGTAGTGAGGGACCAGGGTTAACAGGGTCACCCAGGGAAGTGACCTCGGCCAGGGAGTGGTGACCTTCAACACAAAGCCAGGTGGCACTCACCTGGGAGATCTGCGGGAGGCCGCCACAGTCCGCCATCTGGAAGGGAGAGAAGCTGGTTAGTGCCCATACCTCACCCAGGCAACCTGTGCTCTGTGAGCCAGAGCCACACAGGCACCCAGTGCCCACTGTCCACAGGGGTGACTAGGGGTGGCACGCCCCACGACCCACCAGGCAGGACTACTGCCCACCCAGGCCTGCCCTCCCAGCAGCCAGCTGTGCCCCCTTGGCAACATGACTGGCGGCTCAGGACAGTGCCAGGCCTGAGGCTGGGCCTGGAGCTCACATCACTCGTCCCCAGACACAGGAGGTCCCAGTGTCCCACCAGGAGGCAGAGCCTGGCCCAGAGAGAGTCCAGGAGCCTGCTAGACTGGGCCAGAGTCTGTAAGGGGTCACTGCAAACGGCCTGTGGACACACGTCCCTGCAGATGGCTCAGAAGGCTTCATGTCCCCCGGCCGGCCACCCTCCAGAAACGCTCTTGACTTCCAAATGAATCACCAAGCCTAAAGCCATCGCCACATTCACAAGGCCATTTGGGTCCCTGTGAATCCCCGAGGTGGCTGAGCAGGGCTGGGTCTCCAGGGAGCAGTGTGGGAGCTGAAGGAAGATGAGGCTGCTAAGAGGTGACGGCCGGGAGGCTGAGGCCATCCTGGGCCCGGGATCCTCGAGGCTACCTTCTGAGCAGCGCCACCTGCCATGCCCCTTCACCTGGGCATCTCACAGCTCCGTGAGAATTCAGGTAGAACTGGGCTGGGGCAACTCTGCGGAGCAGGTGCACAGTGGAAGGATCTTTCTAGAACCATGCTGAGGTGGTTCTGATCCTGCATCCACCATCAAATCAGCCTCCTGCTGTCACTCAGGCCACCTGTCCTTTGTTGTGGGTTGAACTGTGTCCCCCAAAGTACCCTGAGTGGGACCTCGCTTGCCGATGCGATGAAGCCAAGCTGAGGTCATGCTGGATCAGGGTGGCCCTACAGACCACTGTCCTTAAAAGAAGGGGGGATCCGGATGCCCATCAGGGCCACCCAGCCATATGATGATGGAGGTGACCGAGACCCGAGCGCGCAGGCCGAGGAAGGCCAGGGACTGCCAGGGACTAGAGACCACCAGGCCCCGCAGAGCCTCAGACAGGGCGGGGCTGCCCACACCCTGAGGTCGGCCTGCCAGCCTCCACAACAGGGAGGAAATGAGAATCTGCTGTTCTCAGCCACCTGGTTCATGGAACTTGGTCACGGCAGTCCCCAGAGCACAGCATAGGAAGACTGGCTAAGCGACTGCCAATCTTGCAAGTTCCTTTTGAGGGGATCTTGAAGGAAAATATAGACAAAGAGCCCAGCGCAGGAACCAGACCTTCCCATTCTACCTTGAAAGATTGGTGCGAGGGACAGTGGCCTCCAGCAGCCACCTTCATGTCCTTCCCCCCAGGTCCCTCCCGGTCACCTGCCCTCCACGGGTACACCCAGATCGGGGACGCCCCGCAGGAAGGAGCCTACTTTTGTGCTGTCCCCAGGTGAGGCTGCCACAGAAGGGAGCTTTGGCCGTTCAGGCAGCTGACCCCCAGGGTGCCAGGGCATGGCAGGGGGGCCACAGGCCCTGACCCAGCTCCAAGAGGCAGGTGTGCGCAGGGGACTCCCTGGAGGCAGACTTGCCCTTCCTTGGCCTTGGGGACATGTCCTCAAAGGACAGGCAGAGCCCTGGGGAGCATCCTGCCCCAACCTGGGGAGCGCAGAGACCCCTCCAGGACATTCCCAGCCCAAGCCTCCCTGAACCCACAACCCCAGCCCCAGAGGGGGATCCGGGTCTACTCATCTCTGCAGCCTCAGGCCACCTGCCAGTGCCCACAGAGGTCTGTAAGTCATCCATCAAGCCCTGACTTCTGTGGGTTTTGGTGCCACTTTGCCCCAACCAGGCCCAGCCCCACTTTGCTGAGCCCCTGGGAGTTTCTCAGGAGGAAACAATGCAAAGCCCACTGTTCCCCGTACCTTGAGGAGGGTGGTCTTCGTGGGATCCAGTTTTGAGTTGCACTCCACCTGGGTGACGGGGAAGAACTTGGTCAGATTCTACCTGACGCCAAAGTCAAAGCCCTCCTCCTTCCCTGTGCTCTGTGCCACCACCAGAGGCTCTGTGCCCCTCGTGCTGAAGAATGAATGTGGGCTTTGGGGTTAAACAGATGTGGTTTAAATCCTAGCCCTGCCATGGCTAGCCGTGTGGCCTCGGGCAAGTAGTTGAACTTCTCGAGCCTCCATTAATGGGGACAGCATCTTCTTTCAAAGAGCTGTTATGAAGACTAGGCAGAAAACAGAAGATGCTCTAGAAACATCTGCTAAATGAGCGGCCATGCTTAACTAGCCGCTATCGGGGATTCTAGAGTCTTCACATCCCAGTCCTTGTTCTTCCTATTAAATCACATCTACCGAGATGATTCCTTTCTTCCCTTTGTCAGTGGCCCTCCGAAAAGTGGCATCCAAAATTAAGCAGTATAGCTATATTCAAAATTCCTCAAGAAGAACCATCAACCCCCTTCATGTGAACAATATATCTCCATTGATACATCCTGCGATTATCTTCAGTGACTCATGGTTCATTAGAGACACCCAGGTCTTTACTACATTCCGTAGCTTGCTGCATAAGACATGTCAGCAATCTAGGGCTATGACCCCTCTCACCCAAGCCTCCCAGCTCCCAAATGTGGGGTATCCTATAGTTCGAGTCCTCTCTGTCTCCACAGCGCCGAGGTGAGTATTAAGGGGTAAAAGGAGCCAGAAAGCTCTGCCTAAGCCCGATCCCCTGCCACTCTCCCCGCCAGACAACCGGGCAGCAGTGCAGGTGGGAGGAGCCCCCTGACTCCAGAGGAGGGGAGTCCCATGGCCAGGAAGCCAACGTGTTCTGCACACCCATGAAAACAAGCCCGTGGGTGGGGACCCCAGAGAGGAGCCAAGGGGAAAGGCCAGGGCTGGTCTCCCTGCCCAGAGGCCAGGTGACATTTAAACCATCCCCTGCACTGACGGGGGCCAAGAGGTAGGAGCGGCGGGGAGACTGCCCACAGCATCACCAGACGGAGACCCCTGATGACCGGCAGAAACCAGGGGCTGATTGCCACATACCACAGCGTCCACGGCAGGAGAGTTGTCCCCGACCACCAGCAAAGCAGGGCACCTGAGGTCAGGAGAGAAAAAAGGAGTGAGCACAGGTCACACTCCCAGGCCTCCTGGTTTCCCCAGCATCTTGGCTCCTCGACGTCACTCTCCCCAGTCTCCATTCTGCTCTAGTAAAACCGGTGAGTAGTCCTTACACCTCAGTCTAAGTTTCAACCAGAGAAGGTCTGTGTCCTGGAGTTCCTATTTAAAGTGCCCTCTTCTCCATGCAGGCCCGATGGTGCACACCTGTGATCCCAGTGGCACAGGAGGATGGTGAGTTCAAAGCCAGCCTCGAGCAGTTTAGTGAGGTCTTAGCAACTCAGTGAGACCCTGTCTCTAAATAAAATACAAAATAGGGCTGGGGGTGTGGTTTAGTGGTTGAGTGCCCCTGAGTTTAATCCCAGTACCTCCCCAAAAATAAAATAAGAAGTGCCTCCTCCTCAGGGAAGGATGCACATGGCCAGTCATCAAGACAGAGGTAAGAACGGTGTGAAGGATGAAGACAGTGACCTGTGTCTAGTGCCCCAGGGTCAGACCCCATGGTGCATCTGGGGGGCACAGAGACACTGGCACCATGGGTAGGACCTCAGCTAGCTGTGTCCACCTCCTCCTAGACGTGCAGGCTCTCTCAGGGCACTCTGTGCCGTTGGTCACTCCCAGCCACCAACATGGTGGCTCAACAAAGGTGTGAGGTCCACACTGCAGTCACCTCCAAGAATGTGGCTGGCGTTCCTCCTCAGAGACCACTCCCATGGAGCCCCCCACCCTCCAGAGCTGACGCAGCCCCACAGGGAGAGCTCAGCCCCTGGGCAGGACACATGGGGGCCCACGGCCTGCAGGGTCCACCCCGAGGGTGGGAGTCCTGCCAGGCTCTGCAACAGGCCCCGGAGCAGCCACAAGCAAGATGACAGGCAGCGGGTGCCACCTGCAAGGGTGGGGAGGGGCCACTCACTGAAGGGTGACGGTGTGGGTTCCTGGCATGGGACGCTCAATCTCCAGGTCCCGGCGGCTACGGACAGGAAAGGCATCGTTAGCATCAGCAGACCCGACCCTGGAGAAGCCCTGGGGGTCCCACTACTGGCCTCTGGACACACCCACACCAAGACCTGCGTGAGGTCATGTGGCTGTCAGGACACCACCGCCTCTTGGTGGGCACAGAAGCAGTTAAGGGGAACTCAGGGCTCCTACATTCCCAACAGAACCCACCTCATTTTGTCCCACGTTACTGTCTTTTAATAGCACCACAAATCATGCCCTCCATTACCGAGGGACCCTATCTCCCTGTGCCCCTGGTCAGAGTCCCCACCTGACAAATGGACCAGCCTCCCCATGGTCCCCAGCCTCCACTCGTAACCTGAGTCCTGTCTCACCCACCAACCCTGAGGTCTCTACGTGGTGGCCGATGATCTCTGAAAACCCAGGCTTGCTCTTTCTGCTGCCTGTGGCAAAGTCTCCAGTGGCTTCTCAGTGGTGTGAGGTCCACACGGCCAGCTCAGCACCCAGAAGCCTCCCTGATTCCTCCCACCAGCCTGTGCTTCGCTGCTCTCTCTGTTCAGCTCCCAGTGCCCTTCCTGAAGGTCAGCCACATGGACCTTCCACTGGTATGCGGTGGCATCTTCCTGGACAAGGGACGCTCCCTTGGGACAAAATGTCTGGGGTAGAGGCTCAGACCCTCACCAAGCTTTCACACCCGGTGTCCTTACCAGGCGGCCCTGCCCTGTTAACTAGGAGCTCAGACCCAGGGCCGGCACCCTCTGGGAACTCCAAGCCTCCTCTGCCCCCCTGGTTCCCAGCCTGCAGCAGGGGCTGCGGCGGGCGCGGTACCTGTTGTAGGCATTGATGAACAGGTGCAGGTTGCCGGGGTTCATGTCGTTCAGGATGTGCTGGCGGTAGGTGTGGACCACCTCCACGTTGCTGTGCATTTCCTCCTGCGTTTGGAGAGAGGGAAACAGGCTCAAGGCGCTGCGGCCTGGGCGGGGCACGGCTCTGCCTCCTCCAGGTTATTCAGGCACAAAGTGAATCCAGGAGATCCGGTGGAGCCCAAGGAGGGCCTGAGGAATGCAGTGGGCAGCACTGGGTTGTGAGGACCACAGGCAGCAGGGGGACCAGCCCTGGAAGGCACAGCCCAGCCCAGGACCCCCGGCTGGGGAGTCTCAACTTGAAGGCAGGCCCCTGGACAGAGAGCTTGGTAACGCCAATGTCCCTCTTTTGGGCAAATCCTTTAACCTGTCTGGGCCTCAGGTGCCTCAAAAGTGTGTGTTTTGGGTGGGTGGGGGGCTGCATGCTGCCTACCTCACCAGGCATAAGACCCCAGCAAAGGGTGCACAAAGTCCTTTGCAAACCAGCCAATCTGATGCAAATGTCAGCAATTACTCTTGGAGGGAGTTAAAGTTTTTATACTTGAAAAATCAAAACCATCTCCTGCACTAGGAAGTCACTGGAAAGAGGGGGAGTCTTGTTCCCAGCCGACAGCCAAGCGCGACAGAGGTCCGCTGAGGCCTCGCTCGCTGGCTGCTTTCTGAACAGGAACATGATTTGGGACAAACAGGCCATGTGCTGCTTGGTTTCCAGTGCGTACAGTGACAGGCGCTGTGGTTGTCATGAAAGGATCTGATGTGACCAGGGGCAAGCAGAGCAGGGCAGAAGAAGAAAGAAAACCAGCAACAAGCCCCGGCTGCTGAGAGTGGTTCACAGTCACTGGAGCAGGAAGGAGGCCAAGAGGCTATTAAAAGAAAAATCAGGAAATAGTTCCAGGAATCGAGCTGGGATCTCTGATGCAGTCAGACAGGTGGCAAGGGGAACAGGAGACTCCACGGCCCGACCTCCCGGGCTCCAAGCTCCTGGTACAGTCAGGATGGACGCCTGGGCTGCATCTCTCACCTTTCCTTCAGGGAACCAGAGATGCTGGCTGGGAATTAAGAATTCCTAACATGCTCAGGGCAGAGGAAAGGCCTCTCCAACTGGGGTGAACCACAGAGGAAAAAGACAGCTGTAGCCTGCCAAAGAGTGGCCCCCAAAGACGTCCACATCCCCCAGTACTTGTGGGCATTACTTAGGAAAAGGGTCTTTGCAGATGTAATTAACTAAAGGATCATCCCAAATCCATGGCCAGTGTCCTCAGCAGAGCACAGAGAGGGAGAGTTGAGCCAGGCAGAGTCCTCCTGGGCCATGTGCAGATGGAGGCAGAGATCAGAGTGAGCAGACACAGCAAGGAAGGGGACCCCTGGAAGCCAGGAGAAGTGGGGAAGCTCCCCAGGGCCTGTGCAGGGTCAGCAGCCCACCAACGCTCGGCTTCAGCCTCCATCTCTGCACCGGGAGAGGGTGGCTTCTGTTTCTGGAAGTCCCTTGGTATACAGCAGCCACAGGGAACTGGCCAAACCTGGTGGACACCCCTCACCAACCCCCAGGCAGGACATCTTCTGTTGCCCTGGACTCGGGAGGGCACCAGACAGTCACGTGCGCTAGCCCAGGACAGCACAGACAGTAAACAGACAGGTCACCTCGGGGCTGGGAGACCAAGGGTTTCCCCAGGCCCTGGATTTGCACCCAAGCACACAGTACAGCACCCTAGGCTGCCAGCCCTGGCGACGGCGAGGGAGGTAGAGCCCAAGGCAGAGGCCAGGCTGATCACTGCCTGCCATGGGCCTGGCTCTGCCCTCAGTGAGCCAACTCTGCAAACAGTAGCCCATCTCAGAGCCAGGCAAGAGCACAGGTGGCCAGCAAGGGCAGGATCACAAGAATGGACATTGGAGACAGACTCATGGGTTCCAGTCCTCACCATAGTGCGCCCCGGCTGTAGGACCTTACATAAGTCACTCAACCTCTCTGGTCTCGCTTTTCCTCATCCGCAGACTGGGAATGGAACAGTATTGATCCCAGAGATCACAGAGCTCCAGAGCAGATTCGTGAGCCAACACTTGCAAAGCCCTTAGGGCCAAGCCCGGCACCCAGCTAACCCAGGACAAGTTTGCTGTGGACTTTATCTGTAATAACCCCAAACAGAGAAGAGCCCTAAGATCCATAAACAAGTGAACAGAAAATAAACTGTTCCATCCAGAGGAAAGCCACTCACACAGGGACAGAAGGAAGCACGGACGCTCCAACGGCGTGGGCGGATTTCTAACTAATCACCAGAGTGAGAGGGGCAGACCAGGGAAAGGAGCACGCGCTGTGTGGCACCCTTCCCACAAGTCCAGGGACACAGACTGCCCTGGGGAGACAGGAGCAGAGCAGCGCTGCCTGGGAGGGTCACCAAGGGCACGAGGAAGCGTCCCGGGGAGACGGAGACGTTCATTATCTTGATTTCGGTGATGGTTTGACAGGTGTTCGCACACACCAAGTTTGTAAAACAAAATACGTGCTGATTACCGTTCTTCAGAAGAGGTTTGCAAAAGGCCTGTGTTTAAAGAGGGGAAGAAGGGCCCAGGAGAGAGCTGGTGAACACCACAGGTCACCTGTCCGCCAGGCCACGCCACTCACCTTCCCAAAGAGGTGGGACACAACCATGTCTGGCAGGGCTTGGGTCCATCCAGAGATCTGCAGAGAATCAAAGCAGGGGTGTAAGAAACCAGGGTCCACCGCAGTGAGGAGGTCAGCAGAACCCCACTGCCCAGGGGAGAGCGGCACTGCCGGGTCCCCAGCCTTCGGGTCTTGAGGACACCCCCCTAGAGTTTGGAAGGGGGTTGGTCCCCAGAGGCCCGTGTGTCAAGGTTTGGGCCCCCACCTGGTGCTGCGAGGAGGTGGTGTGGCCTTCAGAAGGTGGGGTCTAGTGGAAGGTCCTCAGGACACTGGGTCGTGCCCTTGAAGGGGACCATGGGACCCTGGTCTCTTCCTCCCTTTTATCTGTTGCCTCCTGGACACAAGGCAAGCGGCTTTCCTCGGCCACAGGCTCCCCACCATAGTGTGCTGCTCACCACAGGCCCCAATCAGGAACCGAGGTCCCCAAAGCCGGGACCTGAGAGCAGAAAGTCTGTGGCCGGACGGAGTGGCCGAGCCTCCCCCCATTCCCTGCCTCAGAGCCCCGGGCTCGGCGTGCACAGAAGTGGGGTCTGAGCTCCGAGCTTCCCAAGCCAGCTCCGAGCTTCCCAAGTTCTCAGCAAAGAAGCCCCTGCACCCCTCTTCTGGACACACACTGAGCCTCCTGGGCCACACCCCAGGATCCGCTCAGCCCCGACTATCCCTCCTGTGTCACGCTCTGGCTCTCTTCCTCATGTCAGTTTCCTTTCTCTGAACTGACTGAGGTCACCGAAGACCCTTCCTCTCTCCCCTCAGCAACAGGCTGTGCATGTGGCAGGAGCTCCGTGAATGCCACCTTACACCAGGCACTCCATAAATGCTATGTATACTGTAGGGGCTCTGTAAATACTGAGGATGGAGAACAGGCTCCGTGAAGGTGCTGACTTCAGCAGCAGCAGGGACTGATGGAGGGAGGAGCCCTTGCCCTAGGGTCCCGGCTGCCCCTGCTGTCACCTCCCATGATGTGGTGCTGTGCATCACAAGACCGGCGAGGGCTACGGGAGGCAGTCGGCACCCGGCCTGACACGCAGGCCAGACCCAGGCCGCCGCACCCAGGTCGCAGCTCCCCAGGGCTGGGGCTGAACAGGAGGACAAGGTGCACAGAGCAAGGCCACGGTGTGCCTCCTGCTCCAGTGGGCCATGTCCCTAGCCTCCACGCCTGGCTCACAACAGCTGTCCAGAAGCCAAACTGGCCAGCCAGAATGTCACTTCCTCTGCTGGAAAATCTAATAAAAACCAGGGCATGGGCCACACTCCTGCAAGTCACATCACCCAGGAAGTAGGGCGGGCCCGAGGGAGAAATGCACAGGACAGCAGAGGACTGGGGGGGTGGGGTGGGGACCGCGCGACCCACGAGCCCTGTCCCCACAGCCACCCCAAACTTGGCAAAAACACGCTTTCACGAGACGCTGGGTCACCCCAGCCTGACAGCTTTGTGCGAATTCATTCAGAACTATCCCCCCCTCCTTGGCAGACACTGGGGCCTTTATGGGAAAGAAAGGAAGGAAAAAAAACAACAATCATCATTTTAAAAAGATAAACAGGGAACCTCAGGGCAGCAGCCAGGGCAGGGCTCCCGGAGACAGCTCAAGCCACTTGGCCTGCAGGCAGCTGTCCTGTGGCTCAGGCCTGACTGTGCCCCACTCTGGCCCAGAATCCCCAGCCCCAGGGATAGTCAGGCCAGGGACCATGGTGTCCAAGTGCTATACACCCAGTCCCAGATGTGCCCCTAGCTTGTGTGACCTAGACCTTTACTTGACCACTCAGACCCCAGTTTCCTCTTCTGTGAAAGTTTAGGAGAACCCCACCATGAGCGTGAAGTGAGGTGAGACAGTCGACTACAGGAGGGCACGGCAGGTCCCAACTCGGGTGAGCCAACTACCTCGGTGAACCCGGGGCACAGCCACGGCTCCCAGACACGTCAGGAATGGAACCCAGGAGTCCCTAACCACTGAGCGACATTCCCAGCCCCCTCTACTACTTTTTCTCTTTTGAAACAGGGTGTCACTAAGATGCTGAGGCTGGCCTCCTGAATCACTGGGATCATAGGCACGTGCCGTGGCACCCAGCAGTACATGGATTCTTAAGAAGCTTTTGTCTTGTTCGTCTCAGGAAGATGGTTCGTCAAGATATTCAACAGTTGAGAGAAGCCGAGCATGTGACAGGAGCCCAGCAAATACTTAAGAATTGAGCTATTCTTATGGAGCTGGCTGGGGGACCCCTGTCCCTGTGGCACCCCTGGCTTAGACAGCTGCGCCAGGCTGAGGCTGTGTGGCCCTGTCCCTCTGCATCTGGGCCCCCACCAGCCCTACCCTGGCCCCCAGCCTCACCTTGGAGGCCGCCCAGTCCATCCAGCCTTCTGCACAAGGGTTCACGTTGATCAGGACGAGGCCCTCCACCATCTCGGGGTTGTTCAGCTGCAATTAGAGACACGAGGTGAGTCAGCCCAGCAGTCTGAAACACGAGGAACCTGGGGTCAAACGGACGCTTGAGAGGAGCACCCAGGAAAGGGCCAGTGGGGGGCACCAGGACAGACTGCTGCTCTCCGTCCTCCACCAGCCACTGCCCAGGCAAAACTAGACCCGGCCTTCGAGAGAGCAGAAGGAGGATACAGCAGGAGGAGGCCAGCCCTGCACTGGGCAGCCTGGGCTGGTCCCTGCGGCTCGCTGGCCTCAGTCCCAGCTGTCGGAGGGGTCAGCAACCCACCCAGCACACAAATCAGGCAGGCAGGGAGACATCTGCAACTCGCTTACTCCTGGGACACACGCATGTACACAGGAGCCACTTGAGACCTCTTATTAACCGGCTCCGAGCCAAGATGGCCAGACATCTGCGTTCGGGCCACATCCCCAACCTCCAGCAAACCCCAGCCAGTATCAGGCATCAAAACACCCACGACTGAATAAAGTGGGTACACGCATCCTCAAAAAAACTGTTGGATGATGATACAAAGGGCCCAGGAGCACTTTCCACGGGCTCAAGGTCCCAACGGTGGCAATGGTCCTGCTGCCACGGGAGAATGGGGCACAACTCGGGAGGGGCCCGTCCTGGGCACGAAGGCATGGGCCCTGGACGGAAGAGCGTGCCCAGTGCATTGTTTCAGCAAAGGAAATACAATGACATAAAATAAAAGCCTCGGGTCTGTGCGCAAGAACACACGTCACCCGCACACGAGGGCTGGGCAGCCCCGTCCCAGGGCTCCCTTGGGGACAGGAAGTACAGCGCATTTATTTTCCCCTTTTGGTCTTTTCAGTGCTTTTCCAAATGCCTCTCTTAAATCTTGAGTGAATTTTATTCAAACGTAGTATCTTCTATGCCAAGACTCACGGCAAAGCGGGTCAGGATGTAGGCGCCCGCTCCTGTGCCCATCCCGATGACGCTCTTCAGCCTGCAGGCGGGAGGGAAGGGTCAGGTCTCAGGAGGAAAGAGTGAGGAGCCTCAGCACGGCCGCACCGTCCCCTTGTCCCTAAGAGCCCCCTCTCCTCGGTGTCTGTCCAGTGCAGTGAGGGCACCCTGACGGCCCAAGTTTAAGACTCCACGGAGACCAGCAGCCTGGACCTGCCCCTGCCCCTGTTCTGGGTGGCCGCCGAGGCTCCGAGAGAGGCCTGGCACCCACAGGAAGGCCACAGAGGTGCCGCTTCCTCCCTCTCCTGAGCTTCATTTTGGATTCTAAAATTTGGAATGAAAGCAAATTGGACCAGAACCAGGAGATAGTATCAGCCTAACTTGAAAGGCTCAAGCGGGACAGAAGGGAGCACTGGCAAAATAGGAGTCTGCACAGAGACACTGAGGTCAGGCAGCCCCATTCCAGAACGTTCCATGGAAGAGACTAGGTAGAGGAACAGCAGGCAAGGGCAGGATGGGGGTGGGGCTGCCATTAGTGCCATAACTGCGCAAGAAGAAAGGCTCAGGTCCTGCAAGGCCGAGGAGGGTGTCAGGAAGAGCGGGCTGCACGCGGGGCGCCTGCCTGGCCTCTTCTTTCAACTCCTAGCTGCACTTCAGAGGCCAGGCCAGGTCAAGGCCAGGGAAGAAGAGGAGGCTGGGCCAGCCTCCTCTGCAAACTGCGGGGGAGGTGACCTCTCGCTCTTACCCGAACTGCTGAAGGACCCCGGGCAGCATCTCGGCCAGTTGATCCATAGAGGGGTACATGTACCTGGGGGAGACGTGGAAGGCAGGAGGTGAGAGCCGGACCCACTACGGCTCACCCCACTCACCCACCGTGGGGCAGGCCCCACCGGCTGCCCCAGGCTCGCTACCCCAGCCAGCGTCCCCCGTTTCATTCTGTCAGGATGACTTTTTATGAGCTGCGTCCTCTGTCCCGGGTCCTGTGGGAGAGTCCCCAAAGACTCTACGAGGCTGCTGCTGTGGGGACTATAAACGTCGCTGAGTGTGACAGGCCCCTTGGCCTCCCAAGACCAGTGGACGGTTGGCCACAGACAGCTATCTCCGGCTTTGGAAGGAAGCGTCGGCATGGGCTGGACAGCCACAGCCTCCGTCTCCGGGAGCAGGAACTGGGACAGGCGCGGCCAGACACACGCCCAGCTCTCGGGAGGCCACAGGAGACCATGTGAGCTGGACAGACATGGCCCAGCCCAGGACCCAGCTGGTGAGTCAGCGGAAACCCGCAGGCATGACACACAGCCGGGCTACAAAGGGAACCCGAGGGCTGAGAGGGGACCAGAGATAGGAAGACCCACTCTGCTCCGGTGGGCAGGAGGGGCTTCTAGGGGAAGTGGCCTGAGGGCCCTGGGAGCCTGGAGAGTGTCAGAGATGCTGTCTAGGCGGGGCCGGCGTGTGCAGACGTCCTGCCACGGCCAGGAAGACTGGACGTGTAACCCCAGGGAACCCAGGGGAGCCTTAGGAGAGGGGCGCAAAGACATCAGGACCCTTCCAAGTGCCACAGCTCAGCCTGGGCCTGAAGCTCCCTGAGGGCCCTGGGGAAGCCGCTTCCACCTGCAGGGCTTCTGCTCCCTCCCTGCTCCCAGGTCTGGTGCAGCAGGGGGACAAGGGGATCCTGGGCAGGGCATGGACTTCAGGGCCAGGAGCCTGCAGGCGTCCCCACCCGGCATGGCTGACTCAGCACCCAGAGGGCCTGGCAGACCCCACGCCCAGGCTCCAGGAACAAGCCAGGTCCCTCCCACCGTGGGCCCCACCCACTCACTCTGGAGTCAACCTAGTGATCTCAGGGAGACCACCCTCCACGATGGTCTCCAGATCCACTGAACAAAGTCCCTGGAGGTGGGCACACTCCTAGGACCTCCCCGGGGAGCTGGAGCGGCCTGTCTTCTAGTTGACAGTTAACTGTGTCCCTTTGTTTCAAAAGATTTTTATCTCTGATCCTACCACAAGGAGTGGGTGTCCCTTCCTTCCTCTCTGTTAAAGGTTGATGATCAAGAACTCTGGCCACTAAGGAGAAAGGACATCTGCCGGTAAATGCCAAGAAGGACTTTCTAGAAGCCTGTAAGCCAAGGAAGCCCCCCCCTCACATACACCAGGTGCTATTTGGGGGCCAGCAAGCCTGGGCATGGCTGCACCAGGGGACCTAAGGAGGGCTGGGCAGGGCCAGCGCCCTGGAACAGGGCAGTCACATGTGCCAAGGACGTGGGTCTCAGCAGACCCCCTCCCCCCAGAGACGTGACCTTGAGCCAGGTGGCTAACCCTCCAGGCCTCTCTTTCTACGTGTCGAAAACAGAGCTCACAACACCAGGCAGAGACCCCTGGCCAGAAAGACGCAGGGCAAAGGGCATTTATAAGTAACAAGTGGAAGCCTGGCCCAAGGAGGCGCTGCATCGGGTCACTGCCTTCCCTCTGTCTTCTCAGCTTTCGAGCTTCTTCCCCCCTGACCAGTTGGTCCTGTCAAACCGACTCCCAGGTAGGTCCCACGCAGGGCGAACCCACCTGGCACGAAGCCAGCCCAGCCAGAAACAGGGGTCAGGGCTTAATGGGCTAAAATGGTCAATTTTATGATATAGGTCTATATGGCCACAAAAATGGTTAAAATAGTAAATATTATATTTTATCATGATTAAAAGTTTTTAAAGCCAGCTCGACACTCCCACCCCCAGACTCCACCCCACACAGAGCCCTGGTCTCACCCCACGGGGAAGGAGGGAGCACCATCCTGCTGGCCAGGGGCGTCCACGTGGCAGACGGCAAAGTGCTGGGTGATCTCCTGCATGTCCTCGTAGTTGAAGAGGGGGTTGTAGCAGGTTTTGTCTGGAGAACAGGCGGGGAAGGGGGAATGGGGAGGAAGTTAGGGGAGGGAACAGTCAGGTGGCAGAGGGCAAAGCACATCTGTTCTGCTACTTCCACTCATACTCAGCAAGGGGACGGAGGACGGGGACATTCCCTGCCCCACTCTGCCCTCCTCTAGGGATAAAGACAAGAGTAAGTCACAGGCAGGGAGCCGGCACGGGGTGGGGACGGCTGTTCATGCAGCGAGTGAATATTCAGCTCCTGCTGGTGCTGGGAGGGGCTCTCCGTCTGGCTCCTGCCCCTCCACAGCCATGTCCTCGTGTCCACCCTACTCCCTTTCTCTCTGGGTCTTCTAGGCCCTCAGCTCTGGGGACTGAGCAGGACACACACCATCTTCAGACAATGGATAAAGCATGGACCCTCCACTTAAGTGGCCTAGGGTGAGGCTGCCAACTGCCCGGGTCCTGAGGCAAAGATGGCCAGTGAACCTTTTCCTGCAGGGCACATGCTGGACTACATTCCCCAAGGTCCTTGTGACCACAGGCTGCCATGTGACTGGGTTCTGGCCAACCACATGCAATGCTCACAGTCTCCTCTCCACATCTGCCGCTCAGACCTCTGAGTCTCCCTCTCTTCTCTCTTGCACCTGCCGGATCACAGGAGCCAGCAGGAGCTGCTGAGGACCCAGGGGGTGGCAGAGCCACTAGTTAAAAGGGCCCCACGTCCCTGAGTCAACGCACGGGACATGTCTCACGGAATGCCTCAACTGTGACGGAGTGAGGACAGGCCCATTCTGGGGGCCGCTTGCTACAGCGTTCAGCCTCCCTAACCCTGGGCTAAGCAGGGGAGCGGCAGATCTGACGCAAGTGCACTGCCTTCTCAGAGACCAAGGAAACAAGGTGAGGTCTCCAGAAGGACCTGGCCTGGGACCTGGTACATGATGGACACGAGGGACAGACGGGGAAGTGCAGGGAGCATGAAGGGCAACCTGGCTTCCAGCCGCTGACCTCGTCCCCGCCCCGAAGGCTCACCAGCTGTAGGAAAAGGTGGAAAGGAGGCCGTTCTCCACCCCCAAAGAGCACCCCCCTGCACACTCCAGCTCAGACGGCGCCTTCTGACTCACCGCAGAAACTCACCCCTGTTCCAAGTCACGGTAACAGGGGCTAGCTCCTCTTTTACCCCTCTATGAAAAACTGGCCACCCACACGGTAACACTATCTGGTCATGTAAAGAATTCAAGGTCTAAGCCTTCAGAGCAGCACCGTCCACCACAGCCCAAAGCAGAAAGGGCCCTGTGTCCAACAACTGGAGGGCGGAGAAACCAACGTGGCACGTCCATTCAGTGGAACATTACCCAGCCATAAAAGAAGGAAGCCCTGATCCAGGCAGCAGAGGGCCCCGGGGCTCCTGTGCCAGGACAGTGCCAAGCCCCCCAGAGTGCGTGCAGGGCTTCCCAGTGCGGCGGGAGATCCTCCCCAAACAGTCCCCAGAAGTCCCCCAAGAGGAAGCAGCCAGCTCCAGCCCGTCCTGGGGGACCAGAGGGCCAGTGACCACCCAACCAGGGAACCAGGATCCTCGGAACTTACGGTTCATGCCAATGTCGTGGTACGTGAGGATGACAGGCCGGTTTCCCTTGGGGGTCCCACACAGCGTGACGTGCAGGGAGCCATGTAACGTCTCAATGTCCTGCTCCTGAGGAGAGACGGCAGACAGAGGCCCATCACGTGGGGTCAGGGAGCCAGCGTGCCTCCCAGTGTGTCGGAGGAAGCTCCGAGCACCCCTCTCCTGTGGCCCCAGAGCCTTGAGTTTCAGGCAGCAGATTTTTCTGGCTAGAAACCACACCCAGAAGAAGAGGGAGGGAGGGAGGAAGGGGAGGAGAGCTCCAGGAGGAGGCAGAGGAAGGAGTCCGATGCCCACCGTTGTTAACTGCACAAAACGCAGGGGAAGGGCGGTCCCGTGGCCTTCTCTGCAATGGACTTTGTTTTCTCCACCCAGAAAACGGAGGCCATGGCAGCTGAGCTTCCTGTCTACCGTCTCATGCCTCACCTGTCCCATAGGTTAGTCCCCCTGTGATGGACGTCTGATGATTTGGGGTTGCCCAGAATTCTCTTCCCATTTCCCAGCTCAGCCTCCAGTTTCCTTGGGAATTCACCCCATTCTCTCCCCAGGAGGTCTGTGATGCTCACTCCTGCCCCCTGTTTCACAGTCCAAAGCCAATTCCTGAACTCTACCTCCCTGTTGGTCACAAGAACACGAGCTGGGTGAGGCAGATCAGAGCTAACTACTGCAGAAGTGGATGGGACAGGACAGAGCAAGGCTAGGAGGGCTGGATCTACAGCAGCCATATTGTTACATGAGGGTGAGGGCCTGCCTGAGGAAAACCCAGGCAGACCAGACACAGAAAAGAGAGGAAAGAGCTCTCAGCATTGCTGTCTACCACCTGGAATGGCTAAGTGGACCACAACTTCCAGCCCCATACAAGCCATTTGGGGTGGACCAAGAGTCCTGAATGATACCATGTCCCTCCTCCTCCTCTTCTCCCCCAGCCTCACAGAGTCAGGTGGCTCCTCTCCCAGGCATGGCAGTTCCCCCAACTGCTTGCTCAAGCAGCCTCCCCCTGTGGCCCCCACTGTCCTTATACTAAAGCCAGCCACTAAGATGGGACCTACGTCAGTCACTGCCTGGTTGTGGAAAGAGGAAGCCCAGAGTTCACAGCCTCCTGTGGGACAGGAAGGGCTGGTGGGCCACCACCTAGGAGCCCTCTCAGCTTGGGCACCTGGACCCCACTGGTAACGTGGAAGGTCGTCGGTCCCCCCTCCTGGGGATGGTGGAGACGCAGAGCATACAGCAGGTGGCGCTGTGCGTACGCTCTCCTATGAGGCCCAGAGACCCAGCCACACCACTGTCTACACAGGCTGCGCGGATCACACCTTGAGGTCCCAGTGAGACTGAAGCCGGTTCAACTGCAGCCAGCCAATATGCCAGGCTCCCTCAGTCCTTAAAGTAGATAAGAACTCACAAGCTACAGGAGGTGGTGGGTCCCAGGATGGCAGGGACCTGGGTCGCGGGAGCTGAAGGAGAGGACTGTGGCCCCCAGGGGGCGGTGGGAAGAGCCAGAAAGGCTGGAATCCATAAAGCCAGCAGTTCCCCAACCGGGAACGGACCCCCAGGCCCCCCCTCAAGAGGATGGAAGCTCAGTATCACTTTAACCAAAACATGAAAATCCTGTCCCCATCCCAGGCAGAGGGGTGCAGGGACTCCCAGCAATCACCTCACAGAAGCAAAGCCGGCCAGCCTGGGGCCACCACGGTGCCTGGTGGAGGGGACTGACCCTCCCAGGGTGCAGAGGGCCTGCCAGGAGAGGGTGCCCACACAGGCCCAGGACAGAGAAGGCTCCCTGGTAGTGCCCAGGCCCACCAGGACAGGGTCCGCCTGGCCATCTGCCTTATCACCCCCCAGGTAAGTCACTGGATACCAGAGCTCTCCGTCTTCCTGTCCCCGTCCTGTTTGGTCAGGGCCCAGCACTTCTTTCCTCCCATAACAAGCTGGAAAAATCCATGGCCTCGGAGCATCGGCCCAGCCCAGTGGAGCCCCAGATCATCTGTGGGCCCTGAAGCCGTCACGGGAACAATGGCTCATTATGGGGCCACATTCTTTATTGTCTCCCAGGCTGACCCACAGGGCTCCTTCTAAAAATAGGCCAAGCCGGGCAGTCCCCTAGGCCTGCTGACCTCGGGGTCCAAGTCTGCATTCCACCCTGCCCCATCGCTCTGCGCCTTGAGGTCCTCACCTCTCCACCTGGGCTCCTAAAGGTGGAGACCACCACGCGGAGTAGGGCAAGCCCCCAGCGGAAAGGGGGTCCTTGGCACATGCAGCACAGAGCTGAGACAGGGTGGCAGAGCTGGGACACCTGGCCCACTGGTTAGACTGTCCGGGGTGGCCCCCAGGGTGGGGGTGGGAGCAGATTTGGACTCGTTCTTTGGTGATCTTACTAATTACCAACCTTAACTGGAAGGGCCTACCCATCAGTCACAGGGGGAAAGGCCAGCTGGCCCGATTGCCGGTCCATGTTCAGGCCTGGCACAGCCATCTGCATGCAGAGGGGCTCAGTGTCCTCTGGCAGAGCCTCTGGAGCCCTGGGTAATGTCCGCAGTATCCCTGTGCATCCTCCACGGGGCACCAGTCCCCTCTGGATCCACTCTCCAGCGCCTCTCTCCAAACTGCCACACACTCATCCAGTCCTTCTGGACACCCAGGACCAGGGAGCGTCTGCACAGCCCACCTGGCTCACCCTCACCAGGGAGCACAAGAGGTCATCGCCATGGCCACTGCCTCGGCCTGCCCGACCTTGTGCCTGAGCAGGTCCTGGAGGAAGAGGCGTTCGCCATGGTTGGCCTCTTAGGAAGGACAAAGGCCTGGGGCTCAGGAAGTGGAAATGAGATTGGGGCACAAGGTGCAGGCTACCTCTGGTCACATGTGGCCCTAGGGAAGAGTACCTGACACACAGCCGCAGGAACACCTGCAGACCAATGCTATGGGTGGAGAGACCTAGGGCACTTCCCCAAGGTCACCA
Source organism: Urocitellus parryii (assembly GCF_045843805.1). Taxonomy (NCBI): domain Eukaryota; kingdom Metazoa; phylum Chordata; class Mammalia; order Rodentia; family Sciuridae; genus Urocitellus; species Urocitellus parryii. The sequence goes on along the minus strand of NC_135537.1, from coordinate 8,842,336 downwards.
GCTTGCAGAGGAAGAACCAAGGTTAGGGCCTTTATCTGCAGGGTCCTGTGTCCTTGTGCCAAGGGTCTGCTGGCCCCCATCATCCCTGGCGAGGTCCAGGTCCACCAGCCCACACATAAAGGAGGAGGAGGAAGAGAGGTGGGTGCTGGGGTGCCTGGGCGCCACAGCCTGTGCCCCACGTTACGCACTGTGCTCAGGCGGTTCTGAGCCAGCCCTGGCGCACGCTCTCCATCAGCCAAAACCAGGAAGACTGCGTCTGAGACTGAATGGGAGAATGAAAATAGCCACAGACACACACCATTGTCCTCTTCAGTCCCAAAGGAACGCTCTGTCCTCCTGTCCCTGTGGGGATCAATCACCCACTGTCCTGCAGGGAGGAACTTGTCATATCTCCCACGATCTCACCGACACGAGGCACCAGAAACCCAAGCCGCCACCAGAAACCGGCGGCCACAACCGCAGGACGCTCTGCATGTCCTCCAGCCTGATGGGGGAACACCTGGCTCGGGCTCCCTGGAAGGCACCCCTGGCGGGGACCATGGTGGGAACACACACCCCCTCCTCCACCAACCAGAACCCATCCTCAGCTGCCCTGCAGCTCAGAGGCAGACTGCACAATCCCTGCTCAAGGGGCCTCACCAGCTGGGAAGGTACCAGACAAAAGCCAGGCCACCCTGATCTTCCATCCACTGATCAGCCAGACCCTAGAGGGCTGCTCTCCCGAGGTGCAGGTGGTGGCGGTGGCGGTGGCGGTAAGGACCTTCTCAGCCAAGGCTCCTCACCCCAGGCCCTGCCTGAGCATCCTACATGTGCTGGCTCAGCAAATCCCCAAAGACCCATCAGGGAACAGCCATCTGTTCTGCGCAGACGAGGAAACTGAGGCTGAGAGAGGTGGAGAAACTTGTCTAAGGTTGCACAGCAGGAGTGGTGAGGAGGGCCTTGAGCCCCACTTGGATTTGGACAGTCCAAGTTCAAAGCCTGCTCTCTCTACATCCCTGTTTTGTGCAGAGTGCCAGATGTTACGTGAAGAAGGAGTTCCGGAAGGCCTGACACGCGATCCACAGTGGACTCGCTAAAGGGGGCCACAAGCAGGCTCCCCACATTTATGTGACTTCAGCCCTGGCAGCTCCAGGATGGAGCGATAACACCTCTCCTGGGCTCTGCTAAAGCTGCAGGGACTCTTGGGGACTGACGCCATCTACACTGCCTGAGCCAGCAAGCAGTAGGCACGGCACCTGCTGCTGCGGTCTACACTGCCCCCCACTCCTACCCTGAAGATCTCATCTCTCCGGCTGCCCCTCCTGGCGAGGGAGCGCCGCGACCCACGTGACCCACGGCAGACTCTTGCTGTGGTCATCCCAAACAGCCGGACCCTTCCTTTTGGCAACAGAATTCCAATTGTGGGCCCCACAGATTGTGCCTGGTAAAATTCCCTTCCCCATTCCCCGGCATCAGAAGATGGTCAGAGGCTCAGCTGGCCAAGACCATGTCAGCAGAACTTGCTGGGGCTTCGTGGAGAGCTTTGTTTGTTTAAGTTCCAACCTTGGAACTTTCCTCTTGCCCTCCACCTGCTTCCTCCCTGGAGCACGGATAAGATGCTGGGGACTTAGCAGCCACACTATAAAGGAAAGACAGGAGCTACACTCAGGGTGACAGAAGAGGGAGGAACCTGGGCGGGTGACATTCACGGCAGGCTGGACTAGGCCTTCCAGGTGTCAGCAGGTACAGCAAACATTTCCTGGTGAGGTCACTGCTGTTGAGTGGCATTAACCCTAACGACACATCCACCACGTGCCCTTGGCCATATTATGGACTTCCTCTGAGAATCTCTTCCCTGAACTGTAAACGGAGGTCAGTAAGGAGCCTGCCTGCTCCCCAGAGCTGTTCCCGGGACTCAAACCACCACTGGGACCTAGACACTGTGTCACAGTGTCGCCCTCCTCGTCAGTCATCACAGACAGCTGTTCTAGAGATGACTACCATGACGGGCAAGGTCAAATGGCTGGACCATCCGGGGCTGTGGAGACCAGCGGCCGCACCCTCCATCATCCCCTCCTCTCAGCGGGCCCAGGCAGATGCTCTAAGAGGATGACAGCTTACCCAGGCTGTCAGTCAGAGGGTGCGTGCGGTCACCCTTCCCCTGCCAATCAAGCTTTGGGGCCACAGTGTGGCCAGAGTGGGAGGTGCCTATGGAAAGCCAGGCCAGGAAAGCCGACGGTGGCCGGTGGCCCGTCAGACCTGCCTGGAGTCCAGGCCCATCACAGGGCTGCAGAGAGCGCGGGAACTTACCCCACCACCTTTTATAAGCCAGCTCGCCCTCCCCATCTTCCCAGCTCTTCCTGAGTCCACAGTGAGGAGAGGTGGGCACTCCTGGGAGCAGGAAGGAGGCCCAGGGAGGAGCCGGGGAGCAGGGGAGGATCTCAGCAGCACTGGCAGAGGACAGCCACCCACTCGGGGTGACCACTGCCCCACACTGCCAGGGCAGCATTCAGACAGCCGCTGAGGCTGCAGGTGGGTGCCAGGGCACATGCAAATGTTCAAGGCAGGCTCCCACAGCCACATCTGGCCCCTCCAGGCCGTGCAGGCCCATGGGGACACCTGGAGCATCCCCCTTCAATCCTCAGTGCTCTCTAACACTGTCCCCCCAGTGGGCAGTGCAGGGCAGCAGGCTGCTGAGAGCAGAAGGGCATTGCCTGGGGTCACCACATACAGCTGGGACCCACCCTGCAGACCTCCACTCCCTGAGGAGAAAAGAACCAGCAGCAAAATCTTTCTGGGACGAGGGGAAAGAGAAAGGGGGACCAACGCCATGGGGTAGGAGGCCCAGGCCCAGGCCGAGTGAAAGGCCATGAGGGTCAGCTCCGAGGCAGACGCCCTCCCTCGGTTAAAGGATTTGAAAGCAGACCCCAGGGAGGCTCAGCAGGTGGTCAGCGCAGCTGGGTCTGGACACCCCTCTGACCACTGCACCTGGAGACAAGGTGGTCAGAAGGCCCAGTTTGGGCCAATAGAATGTCAGCAGAACCTGCTGGGGCTTCAAGGAGAGCTTTGTTCGTTTGTTTTAAGGATCAACCTTGGAACTTTTTTCCTTTGCCCCTCCACCTTCTTCCTACCTGGAGCACGGATAAGATGCTCCTCTGGGATTTAGCAGCCACACTATAAAGGAAAGCACAGGAGCTACACTCGGGATGACACACTGGTCCGTGTGTCAGAGCCTGGACAGACCTCGATGACCCAGCTCTGAGTCCACCCAGGCACCTGGTGACCAAGGCGCCCTTCCATTCCGGCAGGAGGGCATCCGGGGAACCCACAGAAGGGGGGAGAAGCGGCAGCCCGTGTTTATTTCTCAAAGCCTCATTTTACGTTGATCCAGATGAGAGCTGCTGCCATCTGTCACCCGGGTTTGCTGCACAACCTGGAGGCTTTGCCAGGAAGTGGGGCGGTGCGGGGGCGGGGGACAGGGAATGGGTGGGTTGGGATTTCCTAGCTTCTGTCTCGATCTGCACACCTTCACTTAGGGGGCAAACAAGAAGGAACGCTGTGCACAGAACAGGGTCAGCAGAAGGTCCACTGTGTCTGCTTTCCCTGCAAGCTGATGGGTGTCCAGGGAAGGGGGAAGAACCAGCCCCCCACAGGGACCATACTTCCTGGACCCAGACCTGGGAGGCCTGCCCACCAGCTGTGCTGCCCCTGCCCCTCTCCCCACACCAGGCCCTGTGGCGAGCATCAGCTCATTTCCCAGAGAGCCCTGGTGAGCACACAAACACGATTCCCATGGAAACCAAATCAAATCAATCCATCTGAATAACGCAGGTGGAAAGAACTAGAAAGAGCAAATCCAACAGAAAAGGCGACCGGGGCGCCACAGGGAGTCACTCCGCCTGTGGGGGAGAGTTGTGGGTAGTGCAGGCAGCTCCGCCGCTCCTTCCCAGAAACTCACTGTAGGACTCTGCTCAGGCCTGGGGCTGAGCGTTCCGCCATCTTCTCCTCACGGTGTGACACGGGGCAGATCCCTTAAGTCCTCCTGGCACTTATATTGTGGGATGCAATAACTCCCTTACAAGGCTGCTGCAGGGGCCAGCTGAGAGGGCCTGGTGGAGCCCCAGCACTGTTTCTGGGGTGCAGTTCATGCCCAAGATCCATCACCCTCCACTTCCATGAGGCTACACTTTCAGGAGTCTGCTGGACCTAAATTTAGGGCAATCACAGGGCAAGTTCCCCACACATCTACCAACCTGCACTCTCGTCTGCAAAGGAGGACAATACCTCCCACCCTGTCCAGGAAGCCTAGAGATGAGGTGATCCAGATGAGATCCTCCTCTGGAGCAAAAGGGCTAGAGCTGGACCATCTCAAAGGCACCTGCCAGTTCTGATGGTCTGGGTCATGGAATTCTAGCCAAAGAAAATAAATCAGAGCCGCAAATACCCCAACCTTCCCCTCATCAGACCTGTAAACACAACTGCCTAGACCCTGAGGCCAGAGCCTTCTCAGCAGACTGGATCAGACATATCCTTCCTGTAGTGTGGCCCCTCAGGCCAGCGGCCTCCCAGGGTACAGGAGGGCTCCGGAATGGGATGCAGGGTCAGAGAGCAGCTGGAAGAACCTCACATGCACCACCGACCAATCTGCCCTGGGACAAGTCCCAGACCAACAGACCCCTAAGGAGATGCTAGCCAAGGGGAGAGAAGGCCACGGGCCATCTCCTCTGGCACCCATGCTGTCTCTTGAACGGGCTGTCAAGATGAGCAGCACACAATCAGCAGCTTCTCTCGGCTGAGCTCCGGCCTACAGGGTGTGTGTTTTGACTCACGGCAACATTTAAAAGCTGAAAGGGAAGGACAGGGAGTCTGCTGTGATAGCTCAAATGCTGAAACCAGCTGTTTGTCAAGCAATGACCTGGGCTGCTGTTAGAGATGAAAGCAGGTACATTCCTTCGTCTCCAACCCCAAGGACCTGGCTAGAGAGACAGGGCATCCATCGTGATGAAGAGATACATGCAATTGGCCGCTAAGGAGCAGCGATCGGAATCCTCGACGCATTAAACGTAAGACACAATGATACTCCAGATGTCCGAAGAGAAACTGCAGAGGGCAATGGGCACCAAGTCCTGCCGGCTGGCTGGCCCTCCCAGGTCTGGACCACAGTGAGGTCCCAGGGGCCAGAGACCAGTCCTGGCTCAGACAGCTGGCATCGGCAGGGCCCCCTCGCTGCTGGCCATGGGGAAGCCTCGGTTTCCTCCCCTATAAACTGGGGGTGACAGGACATGTCCCAGGAATCTACACAAGAGAGTGAGGCAAGCCCTGGGCACAGTGGCCAGTCAGAGGACACCGAAGGCCAGGGCCCGTGGTTTTTCTGGGGCCCCTGTGTGAATGCTGAGGTCAGAACCAGCTGACCAGTCCCTGGGCAGAAACACTTCCCAGACACCATGACCCTGCTCCATCACCCTCAGCTCCCAACCCTGTGGGCAGTATCCCATTGGGCCAGCAGGCATTGCTGGTGACACTGAATGGCCCCTAGTGAAGGAAACCCTACACTGACCTCGTACCGAAGAGTGGAGACTCGGTGTTCATGGTCACCACCTGAAAATCTGGGGTAGACCTTCATTAATATCACCAGTCAACCAGGTCTGTGAGCCACAGCCAGATGAGATCAGTGTATCCCAATATCTTCTTATAATAATCTTCATTCAGTGTCACTCAAGCTTGGATTCAGCTCAAATATTGTGATTCATTGGTGAGAGGGAGCCTATTAGCAGCTCAAAAGTTAACCCCTCTTTGTCCTTGGAAGGTTCGGAATTCAGGCCAGAGGGGCCCAGGCAGAGGCTGCTGCCCCAGCCTGCAATGATCTAAGCTCCTGTCGCATGACTGGGTCCATCTACCCTCAGGTCTCAGTTCAATGTCACCTCTCAAAAAGCTCTGCTGCCCACCCCCGGCCCTGGCCTAAGACAGTGCCCGCCTGCTCTCTCCCACCTCCTGGCTGGGGGTCAGCGGCAGATTGTCTCAAGCAGCCTCTGGGGCTGAAGCTGCCCTGTTGCTCCGCTGAGCTTAGTGTGCTTGTCTCCGCCGAGGGGACTCGAGCACGGGTCTCAAGCACGTGCTGGAGGTGAAACCCAGCCCTCCCCTCCCAGCTGGGTGGCTGAGGCTCTCCATCGGGGCCTGAGGCGCTCAGCACAGGGAACACGTTCTGCACTCATGAACGTGGAGCTATTCTTCTGGAATTTCTGTTCCTGTACATCTCCACTGTATCCTCAGCACCTGAGACCAGTCACAAAGTGGGCGTTGGTGAAGGGAAGGAAGGATGACAACAGGAAGATGCCCGCCCTCGGGGAGAGGGCAGGATGAACCAAGAGGCCAGCCCAGGCCTGAGGCAGGAGGCCTGCAAATCCCTTCCTGACCAGTCAGCCCCTTCAGAAGGCTCCTCCTGGGCCCCCACATCCCCAGGGTCCTGAGGGTATAGTTTCTTTGCCCCCCACACCTTGAGCCACTGTCAGATCAGCCTGCTCTGCTCTGCCAGCTTCCCCAGACTGCAGGAAGAAACAGATCAAGTGCTTCCCAAGCTACTGAGCGGCACAGCAAGAAGGCCTTCCCAGCACCAGGAAGACCATGCCTCCTAGGCCAGACTGGGCCCAGGGCTTCCCTCACTCTCCTGGAGTCTTCCTGTCTCCTGTATTGCAGGGTTTTAAAAAGCTGCAGTAACCATATTCCAGCAATCCTACTTCTAGTTACCAAGGACGGAAAGCAGAGTCTAGAATAGGTCATTGCACACCTGGGTCCACACCCAGAGCCAGAGGTGGAAGCCACCCACTCGTCTAGAAATGGATGACTGGATAAGCAATGAACGAGGACGCAGGGCCTCATCAAGGAAGGACGTTCTGACACTTTACCACAGGGGTGACCTCGAGGACATGGGGCCGAGTGAAACGAGCCAGTCTCCAAAGATGAGCACAGCACGGTGCCATCTGCAGGAGCTGCTTCGAAGTGGCTGCCAGGGGCTGGGCAGGGAACAGGTGTCCTTGATGGATGGGTGCAGAGTTTCAGCTCCACATGGTGAAAAGCCCCCGAGATGAATAGTGGTGATGGCCTTCCCCGTGAGACACTGCAGGCCACTGCCCTGTATGCTTAAGAATGGTTAAGAGGACACATTTCCATGTAATCTGCCACAATAAAACAACCGGGGAAACCCACAGTAGTGGGTAGGGAGGAGTGTTGTGTTCCCAATGGCACTCATGTGGAAGTCACACCACCGTCCCCCGGACTGCCACTTCAGCAAGGCTAGAGTGGCTTCCCACTTCCCAGATTGGGAAACTGAGGCTGGAGGGAAGTGAAGCAATATGCCTGGGTCCCTGGAGCTTTCAGTCCACTTCTCCTAGCCCTGGGTCGCCACCTGGACCCTCAGGAGGATAGACAACCACAGCACCAGGAAGACACACCCAGCTGCAAGGCACACTCTGTGACAGAGGACATAGGGTGGCTCCTATCAGACAGAGGCTGGGGAGGCCCAGCCTGGCCCTGGATGATCAGATGGCCCTTGGGGCTGCCCATCTAAGCTCTGCACAGTCCACAGACCTCGTAGATCATCTAGGGCTTCGGGAGTGGCTGCTGCAATTTCTACAGCTCTAACTGCTCTGGGTCATGGGTGCAAAAAAGAAGAGAGATTAGAAGCAGGATCAGATGTCACAACTCCTAGCGGCCCTAGAGCAGCCCTGGGTCAATGACTTCCCCTTGCCCGCTCCTCAGTTTCGCCTACTGGACTCTGAATATCTGGATGAGATAAACCTAGAATCCCTCAGGCCGATCCCGTCTCCTTCCAATCCCCCTGAGCACCTGCACATGTCCCAAGTCCGGAGAGATATCGATGGGCAGGATCAAGCTCTGGATGGCGGGGGAAGCCAGGCCTCAGCACAGGAAGGCACAGGAGAACATGAGCTCGCTTCCCAGCAGGCGAACCTGGAGATGGTTTCCAGTCCTAGCACGCTGGCCTCAATCTCCCCTGAACAAAGATGAGATGGCACCTCTCGTGCCACTGTTGAGGCAGAGATACCGGCTGGGAGCCCTGGGTACAATGCCGGGCACAGGAAGCAGTCGCTAACCTCATGGGCATCTGTGCAGGCTGCCAGGGGCGTCTGGGGCTGGGAGAGGGAGGCCCAGGGTCTGGCACAACCTGCCCCAGTCACTGATGAGTGGCCTGGGCGGCTCACTTCCCTACTCTGACTCTTCTGTTCTCAAGTACAAGTGGAACTGGAGGCCGCCATGAGACCTGCCCTCCTTGAGCAAGATCTGAGTCTCATGCTCCACAAAGGGCCACAAAGTGACATTCCAGGTCATGGCAGGGAGCTGGAGCAGATGGCCCCGGGGCTCAGAGAGTAAAGCAGCCAGAGCCAGCGGAAGGTGAAGGAGAGGGAGGGAGAATGCTGTCCCATCTGGACCCCGTCCCCAGACCCAGATCCTTCTTAGACCCCAGGATCCCCTCCCTGAGCCAGCTCCCGCCCCTGCAGGGGGTGGGCTGGGCCTTCCAATTGTCTCTGCATGCAGCTCGGATGGCCTGCAGACTCAGCTGAGATCTCCGCTGTGTGTACAGGGCACAGCGGGTGGGTTCCCATGTCACCTTGGAGAGGGTGTCCTTGCCTGTGAGCTGTGGGTGTGCCCCTGAATTCCAGTGGGGTCTGAGACAGCCCTGGAGGAAGGACCAACAAGCCAGGGGAGAGGGAGCGCTCCACACTCCAGCTCTCCAGGTCACGGCCTGGGTAACCTGGAGGTTCCCCAGCTGTAAGAGATGACACCAGAAGCTCCCTACCCAGAGTCTTGCAAAGATCAAATAAGTGCATTTCATTAAAGAAATCAAATACAACAAGTTGTAACAGCCCTGGGCACATAGTCGGTGCTCAGAAGCACTGGCTATCATGGTGTGTGATGATGATGATGATAATCCACAGGTGGAAGATAACCAGGTGCAGAAAAGCCCAGAAGCTTGCTGACTGAGAGGAGGGACCTTAGCCAGGCTCTCAGTGTGAGCGGCTCATTTCCTTGTTCCCAGCGTGCAGAGAAACCAGCCCTGGCCTGCATTCACCAGCTGCAGAGCCGGGACAGGCTGGGACAGCCAAGGCACAGCCTGGCTCCATGAGACAGGGGGAGGAGGGGTTCTGGGCAGCCTCCTCCCAGGCACCCCTGACAGCGAGGAGGGGCCCAGGCTGAAGCACTCACTGGAACAGATGACAGCGTCTAGTGACGGCCCACCATGTCACTCCTCAAGGGACACAAGTGCCTGAGTCCTGAACAGCAGGAGACTGGCCCCTGACTTAGGCCCCCACTCTTTTACGGGGACTGCAAAAGCACATTTTTATGGGAAAAGCCCACGGGGTGCTGGGCCAGCTATGGACCGCAGGCTGGGCTGCCTGACCCCTTTGAGCTTCAGCTTCCTCTGCTCTAACCATGGACACAGGCGTCCCACTTTACTGGGCGCCAGGGATCAGTGGGGTGTCCCTTGCTGTGCTGAGGGGCCCCACATCTCCTAGAGGTCCAGGGCCCGGGGCAGAGTGGGGCTTGGCACATGTTCTGGATGTTGGGGCTGCACAGCCATGAGGGTGTCCTTGGAAGAAAAGAAATGACCACACAGAGGGCAAGGTGTCCGACCCGTGCCAGCGGCTCGAGAGCCTGAGGTCGGGGTGGTCAGCCCAGGCTGACCCTCAAAGGCCTTGCACTGTGAGCAGCTCTTCAGGGCCCCAGTGACCTGCGCTAACCACTGCCCCCAGCACCCGCCCTGCATTTCCGCTCCTTCCAGAGATAATGCGGGTTCCCTGGCTGTGGGTGGATGGGGAGGGCGAGCCGTCACTGAGACAGGAGGCTCAGAGCCAGGAGCCCTGTGAGAGGAGGTGGGGTCGAGATGGGCACAACACAGCCGGCTCTAGTCCGGGGTCGGCACCCCAGGGAAGGCCAGGTCGATGGCCCTTAGTGAGGCAGGACAGAAGGAGTGAGAAATGGGTAGGAAGGAGGCAGAGAGAAAGGACAGGAACCAAGATTTTCACCCAGAAGTCTGCGCACTTCTCCAGACCTGTCACCTCTCCAGGCCTGTCACCTCTCCAGGCCTCTCACTCCCAAATTCCTGGAAAAGCGATAAACTTGCCTGTGCACTGTTAATTAACCCCCAATCAATCAATTAAGCAAAGAGAAACTCGGTATCTTGAGGAACCTGTAGCTTCAGGAACTTTCCACACTGTCTACTGATCAGATAATGAAGACCACGTCGGCCGGAGGGCCCGGGACTCCCCAGACACCAGAACCCACCTGGGGTCACTCCTTACCTTCCCAAGCCACCCAAGTGTCCCTTGAAAGAAGACCAGGGAACCCCAAACCGCACCTCTCACTCTCAAGACGGCCACCTCCTCCCTGGAGTGTGCGCCTGCTTTGCTAGATGTGCCCCGTCCACGCCTCCCACTGGCCCAGCTGCAATTCTTTCCTGTCACGGACGCCAAGACCCCGCTTGTCCTGAGGCAAGCCCCCCCCCCCCGGGAACGTCTCGGACTCTTCTCCAGAGGCACCTCTTCTCTCGTGACACCAGAGTCAAGGTCACAGGGTCCCTCATCTCCCTGCGTTTGCCCATGGCTGTGCGCCTGACCTGTCCTGGGGGAACTGACTGCTCCTGTTTCTTCGAGCAGCACTCAGGCCAGCTTCTGCCCTGGAGAAGCAGTGGAGTGTGGGACCGGCTGACAGCCTCCCCCTCTTCCCCGGCCCCCAGTGTTTGAACAGAGATCCACTTCAGACCAGCGGAGAGAGAGGAGAGGGGAGGGGGCAGGGGACAGGGAGGAGCCCCACCCTGTACTTGCCTGAACGTCAAACTCCTGCAGGAGGCCAGTGATGGTCTGTGGAGACAAGACACATGAGAGGTGGTCAGTTTCCTAGGGTCCTTTGTTACAGAAATAATGTTGGAACACACATGTCCTGCTATCCACCCTCCGTCCTCTGTAAGGCCCCCTCGCTCTTACAAAGAGAGATATTCCTTTTCATCTCAAAGAATAGCAGACCAACAGAAAAGCAGAGGCACTGGTTGGGTTCCTTTTTGACGGCAGCCTTGGTGAAAAAAGATCTGAAGGTCTAAGCTGACCACAGGATTCAGTGGTTACGGAACGCAAAGTGGTGATTAACTGGTCCCCTTATCTCCATGCACCGGCTTCACTTTTAAAACTCAAACCTGCCTCTTTTTTCCACGGCTGCCACTGTCTGGCCTCTGGATTAAAGTGCAGTCCTTCATAAATGGAAAGGAGATTGAAAACCTCGAAGCATTTCCCTTGATCTAAAAATTGTAAATTTCAGCCTAAATTCCATCTTTCACCAGAGCTTTCAGAGGCAAGAAAGGTCCAGGAAGATAGGGAAAGGCTCCCTGTGGCCGGTAGAGCCGTTGAAAGTGCGGCGTGGAGGAGGAACGGGGTCTCGCTGGGCTGGGTTTCCTAGAAATGTGGCCAGATGCTTTTCTCCAGACCCAGGGAGGGAATCCAGATGTTCTCCCAAAACCCAAGCCCCAGCCCAACCCACCACCAGCCTCCAGGAAAGTAGGGCTCAGCGGAGACAAGACACAGGAGGCCAGGGAAGCAGAATGGGCCCCCTCAACTGGGACTCAAACCTGCGTAGTAACAGATGGCCAGTTGCTGGGGGTTCAAGAAGTTTCCTGTCTCCTGGGCTATGGATAGGAACATGCCAGAGAAGCAAACCCAGGTGGAAGCACAGGATTCCTCATGCCGTGTGTGTGTGTGTGTGTGTGTGTGTGCGCGCGCACATCTTTTTACCCCTCTGACTTTCAAAATGTCAACAGGAGCACAGTGATAGCCCAGAGTGAGGAGAGACATCAAGAAGAACTTCCCACCAGCAAATCAAACTTAAAATATTTTGCTGAGTCAATGTAGGGAACCGGAAGGAATCCCTTTCCATTTGCACCCTGAAGGACAAGGTAAATGCCCACTTGAGATGGAGGAAGGAGCACATGACCTAGAGTCCACAAGCTCTTTGATGCCTGCTTCAAGAACAAGATGTTCTGAGGACACCGACAGGCGGCCTGAACGGATGTTCTAAAGTGTGCACACCCTGGGGACCAGCAGAGCCACTACTGAGAGTTCTTCCTCCAGCGGCGCCTGCACACATAGGAAGTGGTGTGCACACCAGGTACAGCAAGGGCACCCATGTCCGATTCACTGTCTGTAATGGCAAAGGGTTGAAAAGACGGACATGTCCACACAGCAGGCACCGCCAGAGGAACCCAGAGGAATCCTGTGCAGGGCAAAGAGAAGCACAGGTTCTCTGTGGACTGGCATTGAGAGGGTCCCTACGACATGCATTTGAGTGAGTCCAGCAGGGCGCAGCACACCATTCCCTGTGGTTACACAGAACACACTTCCTGTGGTTCATAGGGGACGTGCTGATGTGTATTTGTACTTCGAGGAGGGTTTTGTCGGACTGTCAAAGACTGTCCTGGACCTAGAGTGAAGATTTAGAAATGGCTGAGAGCATGCGCAGTGTCCAGTAGGGGTGGGCACAGTGCAGACCGCCATCTGTTTTATAAATAAAGCTTTATTGGGACACAGCAAGCCCATTTACATACACACTCTCCATGGCTGCTGTCGGGCTATAACAGCAAAGGTATCCAAAGGGGTTGGTTCCAGGAACCCGATGGAGACCCAGATCTGCAGATGCTCAAGTCCCTGATATAAAATCATATATTTGCATATAACCTAGGAGCATCCTCTTGTATACGTAAATCATCTCTGAATGACTGGTAAAGCCTATTATAATGTAAATGCAATGTAAATGGTTGTTAGGCTCCAATTCTTTAGGGAATAATAAAAAGTCTGGGCATGTTCCAACTTTGTCTTTAAAATATTTCTTAAAAATATTTTTGATGGGTGGCTGGCTAAATCTTCAGATGGAAGCCCTGGATACTGAGTCCTGGCTGAAGTGGCGACACAGCCACAGGGCCACGGAGCCAGTGGTGGACACCGGCTGGCCCTCTACAGAGGGTCCGCAGAGCCCGGGAGCAGTCAGCAGGGGCTCCGCAGCCTCCCCAGGCCTGGCTCCTATTTCTACTTGTATCCATATCTGAACGGGCTCTGGCAGACCAGAGGTCTGGGCCCTCCCCAGACCAGTTCCTTCATCTGCAAAATGGGGATGAGGACCGTTGCCCCACGGGTTGGTGATGAAAAGATCCTGAAGTGAGGAGGCAAAAGCCAGCAGCCACGTGTCCAGCCCTGCAGGAACTCCAGGCCTGTCACCAAAGGCAGCAGCCTGGGTTTGATTCCATGGCCCACATTTGTAACTACACATTTTGCAAGACCCTGCCTCCTCTGCTATGGAGGACACCACGGACCAGCCGCAGTCAAATGGGGCGCATCATGGCCTACGCATGTTAATGATCATCTGTGAAAGCATTTGGTTGGCCTTAGAGTAACCGCATTCTTAAGCCTAAGTTGCCACACTTTAAAAACGAGGCCTCATAACGAGCAGTTGTGAGTGTCTGAGAATCGGGATGTGAACAGGCTTTCAAACTTTCCACGGAAAGGTTGCTCCATCTCAGAACAATCAGCCCAGGACAGACCAGGCAGCTGGCCTGGGGCAGGAGACTCTGCTCTCAGCAGGAGGCCTCTGTCCCAGGGGTTTGGCAAAACCCCAGTAACAGCAAGCCCAAGGGCTGACAGCTCGGACTTTGCAATTTTGTGGACACAAAGTTGCAAGATGCCATGGCAGGACTGAAACCCAGGCCTGTGGCCCCAGAGTGTGTGGCTCTAACCCCTCAGCTGTGGACGGAGTAGGCAGACCCAGGGCAACGGGGCTCCATGTTGCATGATCTAGAACCACAGGTCAGACGGGGGCGGCTGGAGAAGGCAAATGAAGGGCAGAGGGCCAGTAAGGGGCCCATGGTGCTATAGCACTTAGAAGTCAAATTGAACTTGAACCTGGGCCTCTACCCCAGTGAGTATGTGTACACACGTGGGGTACACATGTGGTCACATGGGCACGTTACCTACACGTGCACTTGTGCCTGGGTGCCATGCCCACGAGTGTGCATGCTGTGTGCCCATGTGTGCGCCAGGGAGTGTGTCCACATGCATGTGTGTGTCCCTATGTGTGCACACATGTGTATGTGACAGGGACAGCCTGGAGCATCTCAACTCACCTCTCCTTTCTCCACCAAAGGCTTCACCTCGGCCAGATCCACGTCCTGTAGTTCTCGAGACATGTCCGAGTTGTCACCTGCCTGCTGGCGGGGGGAAGCAGACAGGTCAGCACTTCCTGAAGGAAGCACGTCCAAGGTCAAAAGGCCAGCTAGGCCCTGCCCGGCAGCTCTCCCCACATGTCCTGGGAGAGGAACCTGGCCTCACAGACACAACTACTTTCCAATAAAGTGATTTCCTGGACTAAAATCACTTCCCCATGCAGAGTCCAGGCCCACCCACTTCCGGTGGCATTTTAGATGGAGCCTCACATTATTCCAAAGCCCCCGACTGACAACCAAAGGAAAGAAACGTCATGGGGCACAGTCATGTGCAGGGGAAACAGGCTTCGCAGACGCGCGCACCCCTCTGGGCCACCCGATGCAGGAGGAGGGAGGAGGCAAGGAGCAGGGAAAACCCCGGCCAAGGGTCTGGTGGGCCCTGAGCATGCAGTCGGATTTGGGAAGAATGAGGTCCTTCGAGGCCAGAAGCACTTTGGGGGCTGAGGCAGAGCCAGGTGGTGGAGGGGGGGCAGGGCTGTAACTCCTTGGCTCTAACTCGGGCAGGTCCCAAAGGGCCAGGAAGGAGGGCTGCAAAAGGACACCCAGAGCGCAGTTCCAGTCCAGCCTTCGATGCTGACTGATGGGCCCCTGGGAGGGTGGGACTTGGGCAGGCAGTGACATCCGAGAAGCATACTGTCTGCAGCTTCATCTGGGAGCTGGACAGACAGACATTCACTCTGTGGTCAACAGTCAAGTTGGAAAAGGCAAGTCACTGCCAATACATGGGCGCAGGGTCCTGGGGAAAGCCGGAATGTCACAGGCACTAGGGAAGGAGAAGCCAGCGACAGAAGGGGGCTGGGCCGCCCGGCTCTCAGACCCTGCACCTCCGTGGGAACAGCCTGACCCAAGCCCTCACTGCTGCATTTCCGGTGGGAGCCTGGCCCCGCTGCCCAGGCCTCTGATGCCATGTGAGCAGAGAGTGTAAGTCTCTGAAATCCCGGCCCCCGGCTCCTCTGCAGAGCCAGCTCCTGGGTCCACAGGGACATGGGAAACTCAGAGGCCAGCAACAAGAGCAGGGCCACTCGGCTTCAGGCCTAGGCCAGCACATGGCATTCCGTGGGCTGCTCCTGCTCACCTCTGGGTGCTCTGGTCCGCAGCCACAGCGTGATTGTTCCCCAGGGGATAACCACCCCCCCCCCCCGGAATGCCTTTATGCGGCCTTTGGAGTATGCTCCAGAACATTCTGAAAACAAAGTCGGTTTTATGTCTGTGAGCATTCCTGGCAGCTGCCCGCTCGGAGGCAGGAGGCATGAAAAGCCAGGGTCTGTGAGCCTTGCTAACTCAGCGCGTTCAGGGTCCCGAGACCCTGGCCCGTGGGACGCCTCGCCTACACAGCCCAGAGAGCCTTCCAGAAGTTCAGGGCCCTGCCAACACCACCTCCCATGATAAAAGGGAAAGGACTGCAGGACTCACAGGGGCTTCCGAACCTCCCTGTTCGGCCCACCGTGTGCCCGGCCCACCAGGACTCGCTCCTGTAGCGTACAGGATACATTTACTTAAACCCCATTTTTCTTCTTCTATTTTTTGCACGCTAGGGATGGCGCCCAGGGGCACTCTACCATTGAACCACATCCCTAGCCCTTTGCGTTTTTTTTTTTTTTTTTTTTTTTTCATTTTGAGACAGGGTCTTTCCAAGTTACCAAGGCTCATCTCAAGCTTGCAATCCTCCTGCCTCAGTCTCCTGAGTCACTGGGATTACAGGCATGTACCACCACGTCCAGCTTAAATCCTTTTTTAAGTTGCCACTAACCCCCGAGAGCAAAAGGCCTTGAAAACTCTTCTACATCTGTAAGGACTCAGCACATGCTGTGGTTCAGCCCAGTTTGGTCAGATTTCTGTGGCTTCCAGAAATTTCCATCATATTTGAATATGACATCAGCCTCCACAGCTTCCTCCTCCTCCTTCAGAATGGAAAGGAGAGCAACTTCAGCCTCTGCTTCCCAAGCACACGTGGGGAAAAGCCCTTTTACCTCTTTTGACCTGGCTTCCCACAGCACAGGAGGCAGTGGCTGGCTGACTCTTAAATACCAAGCCCTTGCCAATCTGCTCTTTGGAGCTGGAAGGGCCTCATCTGGCAGAGACCCCCAGTGTGTATCTCAGTTAGGACTGACTTGGTCCCAGGCCACCTCCAGCAATGTCTGGGGCACTTTTTGATTGTCATGACTGGGGGTTGCTACTGGTTCCTAGTGGGTAGAGGCCAGGGATGCAGCTGCCCAACCTACCATGCACACAGCAGTCTCATGACAGAGTTATTTGACCCAAAATGTCAACAGTCCCTGACTGACACCCTGGCCAAACCAAGGACTCTGATATCCACAGTGGGACTGGATAAAGCAGAAGAAATGTTGTTCTTGTATCTCAGGGACAGATACTGTGGGGCTTGTGTGCTCATAAACATAACTACCCCGGGCGGGGGTGGGGTAGAACACCTGCCAGGTTTGCCCCTCTAGGTCACTGCCCCCAGGAACAGGGCTGTGTACACCTGGGGCTCCAGCAGATGACCTCTGCCCCTTGAACTCTCCAGCTGCTGGGGTCCAGCATATGGTCAGCCTGCAGCAGGCCAAAAGAGAGCAGCTGTCCCATCTCATTCCCTGGGCTATGGCCAGTCAACACCAGCCCCTCCCGCATCTCTGATGCCCCAACCAAAGGACTTGCTAAACTTTATTTTCAGACGTTTTTGTCCAAAGGAAATGTTATAACAAAGATCAAAACCAGATTTTAAAAAAAGAGGTGCTTTGGATGCAGATGGGGACAGGGCGTGGAGCCTCCCCCGCAGCTGCCCTTCTCCCCTCCTAGGACCTGCCCACCCACCCTGCCCTGCACCTCCAGAGCTGCCCTTGCAGAGCCCCTGAGCCCCAGGAAGCCAGGCCTCAAGGCTGTAGCCTATCAGAGGTTTCCTCCTGTGTAGGGTTCTCCAGCACCTAACATGGGGCTGAGACAAAAGCAGACTTTGTTGATGGGGACCTACTGCGTGACAGGTCTGAGGATTCTGCCTTGAACAAACAGCCAGTTCCTGTCCCCACAGACCCAGTTCCTGTGCCCCTGGAAGCCCCCCTTGGGTTCACTTAGCAGGTCTGTGCACTGACCGAATGTCCCTCAGCGGCTGCGCTCTCCTGGACTGGGCAGATGCTGTCCTCACCACGGCGACCTAGGACTCAGCACTACCAACACTTGGGGCCCCAGAGTTCTTCCTGCTGGACGCTGCCCTGAGCATTCTCTGATGTGTAGCCACCATCCCTGGCCCCCCCAAACCCACCCCCAAGTCCTGACAGCTGAAGGTGCCCGTGACATGGCCAAACATCTCCAGGCGCAAATCAGACCTGGCTGGGAGGGGCTAACCTTGGCAGTGCCTGGCATGAAACGGGTATCCAGAGAAGGTCTGTCAGACACAGTTCTTATTTAATGTGGTTCCTTCCCCCGCCCCGCATGCCCCACCACATCTTTGCTGTCCCTTCACAGAGGAGGAGGCTGATCCGTGGGTCTGATGAGTGTCCTGGTCATACAGGGTCATCTGCAGGACTGGCCAGGGTGGAGCTAGCCAATGCATACTCTTGATTCTTCCCCATACTCTGCTTGTCCCTTGGGATTGGTCACCAACCAAGAGCAGAGACCACTGAAGAACTCACTTCCAGCACAAAACTCTACTTTGTGGTGCTTGATCTCCTTCCACCCAGATGCACTGGGTTGGGGCTCTGGCTGGTGTTTCTAGGCCCACTCCCCCACAGGGGCCACACTCAGTGGTCACATCCTACAGCTGACAGAGGCCACTTGGCCCAGCAAGTAACAGCAGACAGGAGGTAGGTGCTAGACTCCACCCCTGCACCTCCACAGCTCCCTGTAGAGTCCTAGCTGTTGGGATCAGAAAGGGGCCACAGTGAAGTGACCAGCAGAGACTCCACACAGCACCATGGATGGACACTGACTCCCTGCTCCCTGCTCCACCTGCACAATGACATGGAGCTGCCACCCACCTCTCCAAGGTTCTCCAAGGAGCAGACATGAGCCCTGGAGGCAGGGAATGAGGTCAGGACAGTCTCCTTCTGCTAAAACCCCACTTCAAAAACAGGGCTCAGGCCACCACGGTATCCCACAGACTGGCTGGCATCACCCTCTTCCTTCTCCACCTGCCCACTCAGAGGAATTCAGAAAACCCACATCAGAGCAGGGGTAGGCTGTTCTGAGCTAAGGGAAAGGCTGGTGGGTCAGACTTGAGCATTGCCCTTCATCGGCATGTGATCCTGACCAAGGATCTGAGACTCTCTGACTCTGTTGGCTCATCTGCAAATTGGACATTATAACTCCTGCTCCCAGGAAGCAGCAGGGGCTTAGACAATGATGCACTGAAGCTGGCACACTGCTTGCTGCTCAGTTAATCAGTGTCCTTGTCTTCCCTGGTTGCCTGAGAGTGCCTGGGTATGTATGGAGACAACCTGTGTTTTACACCGTTAGTCCCTACGGTGGCCCAGCAAAAGGGGATCACAGGGAAGATGTTTAGCAAACAGCACAGGAGTCTCCAGCCTTCATTGAACTACCACCATGTCTCTTCCTCACCAGCAACGGCCATCAACAAATGACCAAGCCCCAGAGGGCTGGGCAAATACCTCTCCATTGCACCAGACCCCAGAGACCATCAGAGATTCTCAGGAACTCATGGGTTCCAAACCAAGCCAAGACCAGGATCTGCCTAAAGACAAGCATGTGACCCCAAGGCCTGGGTCTCAGAGGTGTCTTGGGGAATCTGAGACCACTCGGGAATAGTTAACCAGTTCCTATGGGACGGAAGGGACACACCGTCTGTGATTCTCAGAAAGCCTCAGTCAATACGAGGCATGAGGGAGCACACCTGAAAGCCCAGTGACTCGGGAGGCTGACGCAGGAGGATCGCAAGTTGAAGGCTAGCCTTGGTAAGTTAGCAAGACTCTATCTCAAAAGAGAAAACAAAAAAGGCTGGGGATGTCACTCAGCAAAGGTAGACTGTCCCTGGGTTCAATCCCTAGTCATGAAAAAATAGTTTTTTTTTTTTTTAATAACAAAAGGAAAAGGTCTTAAGTGGCAGGTGCACTGGCTTTGGAGTCCTTGGCACGGGAATCCTGCCATCTTACCACCTCATAACTCCGGACAAGGCCCTCTCTGGGCCTCAGGTTCCCCATCGGTCAGGTATGCCCAGGGCACATTCCGTGGAAATTGTCTGGTGCACAATAAGTTGGGCCCATGGGAACCGCAGGAACGTGCTACACCAAGGCCAAAGGGCCACGTGCCCGGGACCCTCACAGGGCTCAGCTCAGCTGTGGCCAGGTTAACTTCAGTTTCTCAGGCTCCTGCCTGTTAAGCCTGAGGTTTTCGCCTGGCTCTGTCATGCCTCCAACTCAAGCTATTTCTTGGAAACTCTCTGTCCTCTTGAGCAACTGCTTTTGGGCCCCTGGAATCCCTATGGGGTAGGACTGAGGGGCATTCAGCAGAGACAGCCAAAGGAGCCCCCTCTGTGGCACTACCTGAGCTCTCCAGTCTGTATTTGCTGCAAGCATCACAGCAGCCCAGAGCAGGGCACCAGCATGCTCACCGCCTACCACGCCGGCACTGAGTAGGACACGCGCTGAGCCGGCAAGCTTCACGCTGGCACAGGTAGGAGCTACCTTGAAGGGAAACGCTGGCAATGACACCACGGTGCCCTGAACACACAGCAGACCTCCCTCCATCTGTGGCAGCGCAGCGTCCCAGGGCTGACTACACTTGGCATGTGGGTGGGTGGGACAGTCATGCGTCTCCTTCCAGCCTGTGCAGTCACAGTCACGGCTGAGCCACGGGGAGCGGCCTCCACTTGGGGCAAAACCCATCTTAGCCTTCTCTATGCTCCCTTCACAACGCCCAGAACAGCCTCTGCTTTCAGTTCTCCCCCAGGTGCCCTCCTGACTTGGCAACCGCAGTGCTCTGAAATGTTCCCTCTGCACGGTTTCACTTGTTCGCCTCAGAGTCCCTGGGAAGGTGGGTTGTACCGTGCCCAGTCTAGAGACGGCAGCCCGAGGCTCAAATAGGAGGGACACAGGACTTCCCGGGGTCACAATGTGGACCCCTCCCCTCCAAGGGAAACGTCAAACTCACTGGTTTGCCATGGGAGCAGGTCTGGGGCTTAATGAAAGCGACCCACAGCCTTCCAGAGTTCTGCAGTGAAGCCCAGGGGACAAACCTGGAGGGGACACTGGCAGCTTGTGCACGGATTGTCATCATCAGCCACCTGCCTGGATTCTGCCCCCTCAATAACACGCCTGGTTTCAAAGCCACGTGAAAACCAGCCAGAGCTCTTTCCAGTACACTGGGCTCTTTATAGGACAGATCTTTAAAGGGCGTGAAGGGAGGATCAATACTGCTCTTGCCTGACACAGAGACTTCCCCATATAGAAACCCCCAGAAAGTTCCAGAGAACAGTTCCATTTCTGCATGACTCCAAGGAGGACCGCCCTGGGACGTGCCAGGATCCCCAGCCTCACTGTGGAAACATTATTTGGCCGATTCTTTGCCAAAGAGATTCTGAAGCCAAGCTCCAAGGCAGGTCACCGGCTCCCTTGCTGTTTTTCGGACCTTTGGAAACAGGAGGCCCTGGGGAGGGTGAGGAGGCTGGCAGCCTTAACGCTCAGTGTTTTTCTTGTGTAATCAGCCAAGCAAACAGTATGGGTGGACTCGCTGGACCCTCAAGAAAGTTCCCCAACTAGAGAAAGGAAGAATTGAGGTTGGGTTTTCAAAGTCTGAGAGAGAAATCAGGGGGAAAAAAAAAAGGTATAGGGTCATGGGCAGAAGACCTCCAGACTAGGGATTTCTAGGGCCTCTGTGCTCTGCGTGGAGCCTGAAACCTGGCAGGTATCACTGAACTGCTCAGTATTGAAAGACGAGACCAGAAATCACTACAAGGAAGACAAACCCCAGCCCCACTCACTGTCAGATCACCAGCATGGCCTGCATTCCCTGGGTACCTGCTGGAGCTGAAACCAAAGTTTTGCCGGTTCCACTGGAGCCCAGAACCCAGAGGTCAGGAGAGCAGCTGAAACACAATAGCAGGAAGAGGGAGGGTCTGGAATCCACAGAGGCCCACCCCCTTCTCTGCAGTACACCGGACCTTCCTGGAGGTTCTCAGTGGAGTCTTGGCAGTGCCGTCTGGCAGAGCCACTGGTTTGGCAGAGAGAAGACAACTGTCCAAGGGGCCAAGCCCAGTAACTGGAAGTCCGGAGGAGGACACTGGTCTCTTAAAGGATTGTTCTGTGAATCTGCGGGACAGGCGGGAGTTGCGCTGGATGGTCTGAGATAAACAGAGCCAGTGTTAGCCCAGGACGCGGAAATGGATCCCTCATACAGGGCCCTTTGTCCCCAGGATCAGATGCTGGCCTGGCCCACAAGATCCTTCCCCCAGATGGTCTCGCTGCTCCCACCCTCGGGAACGGCCCACCCGTCTTCCTGACACACAGTGGCCCAAGTTATTCCCCTCACACTTGGAGTCTTCCTTTTGAACGGCATTAAAGGAACCCCCACCAGGGGCCAGGGTCTCCTGTGTTGGAGGAACGGAAAAGCAGAGAAACAACCTAATCCACCGTGATGATCCCAGGACACAGGGGACACTCAAGTCACCCAACACAGGACCTTCCTTCTGCAGAAAGGAGGAGGGAAGACCAAGGGTCAGAGTCACCTGTTCACAAGAGTCCCACTCACATCCATATTTGGGGCAGGGTGCTCAGAACCTTTGAAAGTCAAGGCAGGCAGAGGCGGGGAGGGAGGAAGAGGACCTGCACCCCACCTCTCTCTTCGAAGCTCCAGAGGGATTAAAATGCACTCCTGTTTAAAGGGTTCCCCAGGCTGAGGTGGGGGAAGGATCAAAGATGGACTCCTGACAAGGCATTCACGTCCCATCAAAAGAGACTGTTTGTGGGCTCGATTTTGTCATCAGTTCCTATTCTTTGGTGGCAAGACTGACTCTCGGCCATTCTCCTCATTCGTGGCCTACCCTGGAGAGTTCAGCTCCACACCAACACCCAACAGCAGTGTCTCGGTGTCCACCTGCTGTTTGTGCGCTCTCCAGGGAACAAACCCGGCCACACACAGTAGGCCAGGCTGCTTAGCAGAGACTGCCCACAGCTCGGCTCCACTCCAGGGTGAAGACAGGTTGGCAAGCAGGCTCTGGACCAGACGCAAGCAGGAACCAGGAAACAAGTCCATCCTTGAAGGATGGGCTCAGGGGCCTTCAAGGTGGCCTTAGAGGGCAACACAGGAGTCTGAAATGGCTGGGCCTAGCTCACTACCTTGATCTGAACCCACTCATTTGACAGGGCAGTCTCCTGTCCAAGCCCCAGTTTTCTAACCTGAGAAGAAGAACATGTCCACGAGGTACGTCCAGCATCCAACATCCACTAACTGCCAGACCCAGAGGCCACAAGATGGCCTGTGTGGCCACTCCCTCCTTCTCCTCTCCCCAGCATTCTGGGACAGTCTTCACACCCTGCCTTCAGGGTACCTGGCTGTGAGTTCAGTCCAAGTCTGGCTCTAGCATGGGCAGGTGCCTTCAGCCCTAGGTAGGTTTAGAACAAGGGGCCCCAGACACTGCCCAGGACATGGTTCCAGAAGGCTGACACCCCTACTCAGTGTTCCCCACCTGCTGGGCACTTTTCTGTTTACATGTATCAGCTCAGTCAAGATTCTCATATCCTGTTGAGGCTGTCATTCTCATTTTACAGACCAGGAAGCTGAGGCCAGGGCTGATTACCTCTCTATACTTTCACTCTGGCCTGCTTTCTCCAGGCACCCCAACATGTTTCCATGCCAAAGCACGAGGACTCCGACACCGACTGTCTGGGTTCAAAGTCTGGGTCTCCCATCTTAGCCACATGGCTAGAGTCAAGGCCTCTGATTCTCCTGGCTCAGTTTCCTCATCCACTTGCTGGAGATAATACAGCCCCGTCTTACAAGGTGTTAAGGGGACACAGCAGCTGCTCTGGAGAGAGATGTCCCAACCCTGCGCAGCCTTCCTTCCTGCTGTGTCTGGCCCGGCTCCCTGCTAGGACCTTAGAGACTGTCACATGCTGGTTTTCCTGCTGAGCCACAGGCTCTTTGAATCATGCCTTGGATAGATGCTCTGGAGTTGGGTTCCAAGGAAGAAATACAGCTTCAGGCCATCAGGAAAACATAATGCCATCTTTCTGGCCCCTATGAAGCAAGCTCGGGCCAGCGGGTTTCAGCCACCAGCTCTGCCATTTATCCTGGAAAGGGCAGCCCAACCAGTGAAGCCAACCAACAGGGGCTGCAGTCCTTGCGCCTTTCCCACTCAACTGATTTGGCTAATCTCTAAACATCTGATTTATACTTTTTAAAATACCCCCTGCATTCTGCCTCCCCTGCCTCAAAGTGCCCTGTCTACACTCTTAATGGAATGCTAATTTCATCTTACGTCTCTACAGGAGACAGACAAAGATCTAGTTCAGCGCTAACCAGAAGATCCTGAAATGGGCCTAGAGGGGGAGTTCTGGTTCTCACTTAGCTTTGGCACAAGTGTCCCTGTTTCTGGGTCTCACTTCCCATCAGCAAAGTGCAGAGAGGTCCATTACAAATCAATGGCTTGCAACTGCAGATTTGCTTGCCACTCTGAGAGAACTCTCTGAGGAGAGGAGGCCCCCATACATGATCCATAGCCAAACATAACACCTCCACCCACACCTTCCTCCTTGGGACCCCACCTACTGGACCAGAAGGGAAGGGGACAGTCCGCTCCCTGTTGATGGTTGGACTCTTCCTAGGTGCTGGCTCCTGGGACAGCTGCCAGGCTCCAGGTTGAGGCAAAGTCCTCCTCCCCACCCTGGTTCTACTCACCCTCCTGGAGAGACAAGGTCCCACAAAGCTAAGAAGGTACAGGACAGGGGACACCCAGTGTCAATGCTTATACCTAAACATCCTCCCTTTGGAGTTTTTCATCACCAACTGGAACTACTCCCTCCCTGGCATCTTCCTTGAACCCTACCTGGTGCCATCCTGGCCAATCAGGCTCTGTGCCTTTCGTGCCAGTGCCCCTGCTGCTGGTGGTTGGCTAGCCCCTAAAGGCAGGCGGGGTTTCCCGCTGCACCTTGCTTCTTCCAATTCACATTTGTGAAACGAAGTGGAGACTCCAGAATGTCTAGACAGGAGGAGGCCGGGCTGGAAGGTTTGCCTCGAAGCTGCGTTTTCATACCAAGAACAGGGCTTGTACTTCGATATCACGTTCCCTGGGTGGCGTGGAGGAAGGTGGAGCTGGCTGACTGGCATATAAGGATGTCTAAAGCCCTTGTGTAGCCACTAGCTCAACTCTCAGTCTTCCATCTTCCCCAGGAGCTTAAAGGAATCAAACATACTGAAGTGCTCAGGACACGGTGGGGAAAGGCTGTTCTGGGGACGAGATAACCCGGCCCTCCCTGCTCGCTGCTTCTAACACGCATCTCCCACGTTCAACCCAGAGAGGGGGCGCTGGGGACACGCTAGGACAGCTGACAGCTTGGGTCAACAGACGCGGGAGGAGGGGAGATGGCAGTGGTGAGGAAGCGGTCCCCTAAATCCCAGCTTCAGCTCCTAATCCGACAGAGGAGGTCACAGCGTGTTTTCCCTGGAGCCCTCGCGTTCCACACCCCTGCCCGAACCTCCTCGAGAGGCTGAATCAGAGACCGCGGCGATCTCCCGGGAACAGCCGAGCAATTCCAGCTGTTCTTCCCGCTGGACCACAGGAGTGGCTGGCCACAGAGACACAGGAGGGAAGGAAAGCGGGGGCGGGTGGGCGGAGGCGACAATGACGACACTCCTAGCTGCAGTCAGCTCAAGGGCCGCCAGATACAGCGCGACCCTTCGCGCCCAAGCTACCTCTCCAGCGCCGCCACAGCGCCTACCCCGGGCCGCCTCGGGGACTCACCCTGCCCGGCGGCACTAGCTGACACTCGATCTTGCGCGTGCGGCACGCGCCATAACACACCCCGACCCCCCCACCCCGCGCGCGCGCGCTCGCGCGCGCGCACACACACAAACACACACACACACACGCCCTCTCTCACACGCACCACCCAGCTCAGGATCTGGATCGGCACCGCCCCTCATATCTACTCCTCATATCTACTCCGTTCCTGGCCCAGTCTGGAAACCAGACACACCCACTCCCCCTTCTCCAGCCTCTTCGCCAGCGCTGCTCACCCCTACCCACCCACATCTACACCCGCGGCGCAACCGCTCCCTCCCCGGTCATCCTGACGTCCCCCGCCAACACACGCACACCTAGCACCTCCTGCGCCCACTTCCAGCACGCACGAGGGCCAACGGGGCCAGCGGTGCCTCTGGGAGGACCCCAGGAAGCGCGATTCAGGTGTTTCTGCGCTGGCTCAGCGCACGTTCGCCGACTCCCCAGGACCCCGATTCTCCAGTTAGAAGAAAAGCAGACGGCGATCAGTCTCCCCCGCCCTTTTCTCTAGTCGAAACCCCTACTCCAGCGGTGCTGGAGCCCCAGAGTTCCTTCCCTAGCCCGCGCCTTTGGGTCACCACGCTCTGGCAGCTCCGTAGCGCTCGCTCCAGAAGCCTGCGGTCCACAAAGGGCGGGCTAAGCGCCCCAACAGCACTCCCCAGAAACCCCTTTCTGCTGTCCCTGTGCGGGGGAGGAAGAGGGTGCCAGGCTTACCTAAATCAGACGGAGAGAGGAAAGGAGCCAGTGGTTAGGGTGGTGGCGCAACGCCCAGAGACAACACTGAGGAGAAGTAAAGATCGGCGTGCGCTCCGGTGCGACAGCGGGGAGCCGGGCGAGGTTTGTTTATGTCCCGGCGGAGGGCGACTTTATAGGCGCTGCAGCGCCGCCTCTAAGCTTCGCCCCTCCCCTGCCTCTGCGCCCCGCACGCAGCGGGGACACACCCCTTTCCCGCTCCCTCCTCCCCAGGAACGGGTCTGGGCTGGGGCAGTGCGAGCCGGGTCCGCGGAGCCGTAGCCTGTTGCGCAAGCTTTAGTAGGGGCGCGGCTGGAGGGCCCCGGGGTGAGCTCTGCTGTCCTCTCCGAAGTCCCAGAGGCCCAGGGCTGGGCGTGCACCGCGAGAGCGTGTGAATAGGGGTGCTGTGTGTGCTCGTGTGCGCGCTCGTGCGTGTGCATGTGGACTTCCTTGTGCCTCGGCGTGGCCGCTTGGCTCCCGTCTCTCAGAGTTTCTTCTTTAAAACATCTCATCGCGCCACGCCCTGACATCCCTCTGGTGGACTCCTCTAGTTCCTTGAAGTCTCAACGCCTTCGCCCCTAGCCCCACCAGAGACCTTCCCATGGCCGCCTGCTCTGCTTCCTCCGACCAATTTTCTCAGACTCACACCAGACCCCTTCTGCTTCCCCCCAACTCTCAGCTGAAATTCTCGCTCCCATGTAATCTCGTCCATCTTCTCCGCTGCACCCCAACGTCCCGCATCTCCCCTTCCCTTCCCCCTTCCAGTTCTAAGCGCCTCCGCCCGGCCCGGCGGCCCCTCTCCCTGCCCCACAGGCGGACGGGAGGGGGCATCTCACCCTCACGCTGCCACTCCTGGTTGCTAGAACTTGCGCAGAGCTGCCTTTCCAACCCCAGTCTGTCCCACGGGCGGTGCTTTGTGTAACTGGCGCCTGCCTGCGTGTTCTCAGGGACCAAAGAAAGCAGCAGTTCTCGTCCCCGTGAGCAGGAGAGAATCCCCTGGGTCCTGCAGAGCTTTTATTATTATTATTTTTCTAAGGTGGAAACCACGGCCCCACCCTTTAACAGTTTAATCCGAATCTCAGGGAGTACAGACTGGGCACTGGGGTTTAAAAAAGGCCGCGCCTCTCCTGTCCCCTCCCCAGGTCACCTCTATGTGAAGCTACGCTGAGAACTGCTGCACTGGAGAAATATCCTCTTATGAATAAAGGAGAAAGTGACTCAGCCTCGCCCAGTCGCTGTCCCAAAGCCACCTGCCCAGCTTGGAGCTTGCCACGGAGCCCCAGGCAGGCTCAGGTGCCCCTCCTTGACTCCTCCTACTGAATGGTGACCCCCTTTCCTCCACCAGCCCTAGAGAGATTCAAAGGACCCATGGGAACTGGCTTTCTTCCTTGCCTCCTATTTGCCTTAACCTGCCCTGACCTTTATTCTGTCCTAGTGAACATTTATTGAACTGCAGCTATTAGCTGGTTCTGCTCTTAGCCTCTGGGAAAGGACCGAAGAGGAAAAACCCTTTCCTTCCAGAGCACAGCAGAGTAGAGCTCTCTGACTCGGTTTCCCCCACCCATACTAGAAGGTGGAGCTTATGGCTGTACTGAGACCTGTTATGTCCAGGTACTGTTCTAGACCCTGGGGATGTAGGAATGAACAAATAGTTGGCATCCTTGGGAGCCATCCTGTTGTATAAACACCCGCCCCTCAGACCTGGCAGTTTGCTACCCACTTACAGACATCCATTTTCCCATAACCTCTCCTGCTTTGGTTTCCAACAACACTGATGGAGCACTTAGGGGTTGCTACCCATCAAAGATGCAGTGTTAAGTTCAAAAGTGTGCGGGAGGGTGCCCCCTCCTTCAGTAACCAAGGGAGCTCCTGCTGTGTGGGTTGAGAAGGGCATTTTGCCAGGAGAAACCATGTCCTGACCCTTTGAGGAAGACTTCCTTGGGGCAGTACAACCCAGAACTGCAGCTGGGAACCCTAAGGATGTTGCCAGTGGGGGGCTGGGTTTGTGCCTAGGAAGCCCAGATGAACTTCAGCCCTGGGGGGGGGGGGGAACAGTAGAGGAAAAACAGAAGGGGAGGGGAGAACTTATAGGTGGGGTAGAATTTCCCCAGAGTGGTGACATTTTAAAGCCAGAGTCCAAATCACCTTGGAAAAGTTTGAGGAAGGTGCCATTTGGATTCCACACTCCTCGGGGGAGGGCCAGCACAGCCAATTTTCCTTCCCTGTTGCACTTGGCTTTTCTTTCTCCCTCGCAGCAGAGGAAGTAGTTATCTCATATCCAGCGAAGGTTGCCATGCCTGAGGGAAAAAGACCCACTTAGGGCAACCCTGGGTGCAAGGCAGGAGGAAGGTGCTCACCCTGCGGAGGGGTCACCCCGGGAACTGAGTGCTGCCTGCACATCCCCAGCCCCAGCCCCAGGCAGCTGAGACAGCAGAAGCTGTGGAGTTGAATGTGGGTGCCACCGCATTGAGCTGTTTAAATTATTTCTCTTTCTCGCTGGTCAGCAATGGAATTAGATTTGCTTAGTAAATGTACATACACTGCAGCTCTATCACAGGGTGAGATTAGATCTTCTGGACTGATGTCCACTGGAAATTTCTAGTTAGCAACACCTTCAATTTTTTAATGACCTTAGGAATCACCTATTCCCAACCCTCTTTCATGGGGTCTGTGGGTATGTGGGGTTGCGAGAGACCCCACGGGAAGCTGGCATTTGTGGGGAAGAGCATTGAGGTCTGCAGCCCCCCAAATCAGATGTCATTACTTATAAACGATTGTGCCTTGGACAAGTTACCATTCCTCTCTCCATGGAGGAAGGGGTGAGGGAAACCATCAGGACTTTTGACCAAAATTTATGAGCCAGCTGGTGCAGACTCATCTTCTTTTCCCTCCTGATTGAATGAGAATCTGACCCCCAAACCCCGCACCTCTCTAGCTCCTGTACCAGGCTTGCTCAGGAGACTCTCTTTGCTTCAGCATCAGTTTCTCCCTCTTTCCTGGGTCATTCTGGTCAGCAAGTAAATATCCATCACAGTGAGCGACCCACCCCGGATCAAGTCTCCCTGCAGCTCCTATGGGCTGTTCACCCTCAGGTTTTCTTCTCCAAACTTCTCAACATGGGCATCTGCATACTGAGTTCCACTTCCTCATCTCCTCTTCCTTTTCCTTTGCAGTGTGTGATTTAGCAAGTTCCTCTTGGACTGTTTGAATAAGTCTACAAAACGTGTTAGGAAGACAACAGCCTCTCCCCGGCCAGCTTCCCACTTCCCCTCCCCAGAAGCCTCTGGTTTCACCTCTCCGAGAGCCATCTTCATTTTGTCTCGGCCACTTGCCAGCTCCATATTCTTGGTGGAGTTCAATCATTTTCTGCCTTGGCCTCCTTGGCTGTAAGAGCCATATAATATGGTGCGATTCTACATGGTGTTCAACCAGAGAAATGAAAAGTCATGCTCCATTTGTGTACAATAACTCAAAATGCATCTGCTGTCCTATAAACCTAACAAGAACCATGTTTTTAAAAGATACCTATGGTAGAGTTAGCTCACAGGTCACTGTGAGAAACGCGTGTGTTGATATAAGGGCCTAGAACAGTGCCCAGCATAGAGAAGGCTCTTGATAAAAGGTCAGCCGCCACCACCACCATCACCATCAGCAGCACCTGCAGCACCTCACCCATCCGCCCCTTCTCTTGCCCTACACCAAAGCAGAGAGACCTGCAGCTGGTGTTGGTTGAGGAAGTGTGTGGAGGCAAGGGGTTCCAGTCAATTCCTCCTCCATTATTCAGCCTCGTGGCTTGGATTCTGTTAGAATGGGATCCTTCTACCTGCTGCAAGATCCCAAGTCCACTTTCAGACCCCACCTGTACCCCTCCACCTGGACATCTTGACCTATGTGGATTTCTCCTGGTTCTCAGGGAAAGCAGTGAGCAATGGGAGGGGGAAAAAACTGAGAAAGGAAAGCCAGTTCCCAATGAGGTGGAATGTAAGGCTCTGCTCAAGATGCAGAGTAAGTCCTCTGGGTGTGGGTGAGGAGGTGACGCTGTTAGGTCCAGAGACACAGTTTCTCCTCCCTCCTGGTTGGTCTGCGCTCCCCAGCATGGCTGTCACAGAGTCCCACAGTCTGGGGGGCTGTAAAGCTCAGAACTGATTCTCTCAGGGTCTGGAGGCCAGAAGCCTGATGTCAAGGTGAAGGCAGGGCCCACTCCCTGTGGGGGTGCAGCAAGGCTCAGCCTGGTGCGGCTTCTGGTGTTGACTGGCGATCTTGGAGATCCTCGGCTTGCACACATACCCCTCCATGCCCTGACTCCGTCTTCGTACCTCTTCCCTTGTGACTGTGTCCCTTTTCTTGTAAGGACACCAGTCCTATAGGGTTAAGAGCCCTCCCTAATACAGTATGGCCTCATTTTAACTTAATTACATCTGCAAGACTCTATGTGCAAGTGCAATAATGTTTTTGAATTCTGGGTGGATATACATTGGGGGGATAATTCAATCCAGCACAGGGTTTATATGTAATTAGCAAATATTTAGAGTAGGAATTAGAATTCCTACTGAGTGGCCTGCTCAGTCAGGGTGGCCCTAGTGACTCTGCTCTCCTGCAGTCCCAGGGGGCCCTTGTCTGGCCTTGAGCTCTGCCCTTTGCCTGCTTCCAGCTCATGCTCAGCTGTCACCTTGAACAGCTTAGGTCACAGCTCCTTCCTCATTAAACCTTGCATGTCTCTTGTGGCCTGTCAGGGTCACCACCCCCTCCTTGGTGGCCATGGTGGACATCCCCCCTTCTTCACATTTTCCTCTGGCCACTGAGTTACTCACTGCTGTCTCTGAAAACTCCCAGTCACCTCCACCGACTCCTTCACTAACTGCTTCCTCCTGGCCTCCGCCCATTCACTCACCCAGGGACACAGACACACTGGGCTCCTATCAGTCTTGTTGCTTCCCGTCCCTCCCACCTTGCAGCGGGCACGTGGGTGTGACTGGTGCTGTTGATGGTGGTGAGTGGAAGTGACCCGGGGCACTTGGGATGGGAACTTGCACAGTCCACGTGTCTGCCATGCTCTCCTCCTTTCTGCCACAGGAGCCAGGAGGTGGGGGCTCTGCCTGTGGACCTGGAGGGAGGAGGTGGCAGAGCCCCTGGCTGATCCTCAAGGAGCATGTCGTAGGGAAGCTATGGTGGGAATGTCGGTGCTCCCCCAGACCCTTATGTTGAAACCTGATCTCCACGTGCTGGTGAGAGTGGGCCTTGGGAGGTGTGCGGTGACCGGTGACCAGGAATGGAGGTGCCTTACAGAAGCTAGCAGGAGCTGGCGGCTCCTCCATGTGGGAGTTCATCGCAAAGGACCGCCATGTGGGAGGTGGGTGCTTCCCAGGTACCAGGCCTCCTCGGCTTTGAGCTTGGACTTGGCAGCCTCTAGTACTGTGAGAAATGAACTCCTGTTGCCCACAGGCTACCTGGTTCATAGCATTTTCTCACAGCAACTCCAACAGACTGAGAAGGAAGACTAACTCTGCTGCCAGCATTGCTAAAATTCTTCTCCTTTTCTTTGTCCCAGGGGTTGAGCCCAGGGGAGTTTTTACCACTGGGCCACACCCCAAGTCCTTTTTTTTATATTTTATTTAGACTCAGGTTCTAACTGAGTAGCTCAGAACCTTGCTAAGTTGCTGAGGCTGGTTTTGAACTTTCCATCTTCCAGCCTGAGCCTCCTGAGCCTCTGGGAATTCTAAAGGTATTTGTTACTGAGGCGAACGAAGCCTATCCTGACTGATTCACCACCCTCCAGAGCCCGTGAACACTGCCAGATCCCCCAGGAATCCTCACTTGTTCCTCTGCAACTGAGAGCCTTTCCCCCCCCCATAATTTATTATATGTGTTAGGAAAGCACAACCCAGAAGGCACAGTGTGGGGTGCTGGGAGTAGAGGGAGGAGGTGGGGCATATTTCCAACCCTCATGAGAAGCAATGAAACCAAAAATGGCATGCCTATGTGACTGCTAGTGAGCATGTGTCTTCAAGTAAGACTACAGGGTCACGGAAGAGTGCATGACCTAAGATCTACATACTTGTGAGGGTAAGGAGACACCCTCTGGGAAAAAAAAATGATATCTGAAACAGAGACTCATTAGGGTAAGCATGGGTAGACTTGACCTCACTTCCTTGTGATCTCCTGAGTCTTGTGTGTGTCCTTTTCTTTTTGTTGGTCAGAAATCTTTAGTGTATGCCTGGTATAAATATAACGTCAAATATCTTAAGCAATAAAGGGAGGGGAATATTTATTGGCTCATGTAGCAATAAAGTCTGGAGGAGTCTAGCTTCAGGCACAGCTGGATCCAGGGTCCAATATAACCAGACATCTTTCTCCTTCTTTTTTTGTCTCTAGTTCTCAGTATTTCTCGGATCAGTTTTATTTGATCTTGGCTTTGTTCCCAGTCGGGTCTTTTTTAGATTAAGTCACCAGGCTGTCAAGGAAATTACAGACATCCTCATTTCTGTGGAAGGCAGAGCCCTGAGAAATTTCCCTGGTTCTCTTTGAGAGGCTGGACCAGTTTTGAGAAGCCTGCTGCTATGCTGGCCCTTGATGCTCTGTCTGCTACCTGGCCTCCGCTGGCGGCTACCTCACCACCTGCACCAACGCCGCACCTGCCAGCCCCCGCCCCCGTGCCTGTCTGCCGCATGCGGTCAGGCAGGGCCCCCACACCTCTGGGCCACACCTGTGCCCTGCAGCAGGAGCTGTGCTTGGGGGCAGAGGCTCCGCATCCTGGGAACATGCCACCTGACACAGGTGGTGCTGAGTGACGCTGGCCGACCCACAGAAGGAAGGTCACCGGTGGGGCTGGAGGCGAAGTGTGAGGACAGGAGGGGTAAAGGGAGGGAGGAGGTGGGAGGGAGGGGTTTGGGTTTATGAACAGTCAGCTCCCTTAGAACTCCTGGCTCATCAGGCTGAGGAGGTGGCCCGGCGGCTCTCCGCTTACTTCCTGAGCTTCCACCAGCTCTTTGGCTTTGAAGCTGGGATGACCTTCTCCCCAGATGCGCCCGGTGATTTCAGTGGTGGAGACGTTAGACCCGGCCTGACTGGTTCCCCACCCACCATCACCTGGGCCTGGCCCAGGAAATACAAAGAGATTTCATAGCGACCATAAAACCTATCCCCAGCCTGACACGGGAGAAATGCCACCTGCTGCGCATCCCTGTGGTCAACGATGTCCCAGGCAGCCAGGCCCTTGGCTGGACAGGGGTAAATTACATCTCAGTCCCTGAGTTACCCTGCCCAAAGCTGCCGGAATTAGGAGGGCAAGCCTATAGATTTTTTCTTTTTTTTCCTTTCTTTTTACATTTTGCCTCCCCCCTTCCTCCTCCCTCCCTCCCTCCCTCCCTCCTGCCCTTCCTACGCTTCCTGAAGCTACATCTCAGTGTCCCTCAGACCCCTACCTGGAGCCTCCTAGCCCACAGCCCTGCAGCAGCTTTGGTTCCACAGGGACCTGTCTGCCCTTTCTGCACCTGGACTGCGGGCTCCCAGCAGTCTGTCCCTTTTACTCCCAGCAGCAGCAAATATGAGAGCAGCAGCTTTGTGCAAACCCAGCCCCACCCTGGGCACCCACCCTGCACGCTGCAAGGAATCAGAGGACAGAGGTGGGCAGCCGGGGACAGTGGCTGACACACAGGAGTTGATGTGATTTTCAAATTACACACAGACCACAGCACAGTGGCCCTGTTCCTAGGCAGAAAGGGGGTCATGCGGAGGAGAGAGACCCAGGCCCTGACCTCACACCCAGTCAGGTTCAAGGCTCACTGGGCGGATGCAGAGCTCCCTCCTCCCTGTAGGCGCAGGCAGAGGACTGCTCAGGGGCAGGCCCTCCTGCTCTGCAGGTGGCTGTGCACCAGCCTCTGTGCACCAGAGGCGATGTGGTGGCTAAGACCACAAAGAAATCCAGCTCTTGTCCCAGGCCCAAGATGGGGACCTCAGTGACCCACACGCCTATAGCACTGGGCAGGGGTCTGGTGATGCACCCCACTACCAGGCCTCACGGAAACCTCCGGCCAACGCCCGTGCCATGGGGGAGGAAGTAAACCAGGGAGCGCCAGGAAACAGGGACCATGGCTGCAGGCTCCAGGCACCTGCCAGGGGAGGCAGGGAGACAGTGGCCAGAGCCACACCCAAGGAGGGGAGGGTACCAAGATGCCCATCTGCCTGAACAAACAGACATCCCGCTTTACCACAGGTCCAAACTACAGCTGCCCAGTTCGACGATGACTTCATCTCCAGCACGTGCAACTGGGGGCCCATGAAGCCTGCTGGAATCCTGAGCTAGAAAAGTGGTACAACGCTCATCACAGTGACTTTTGGAGGTTTTAAAAAGAAGCACTTCATGTGGAGCTATTAGGAATTAACATTAGCACTACCTACATACACAGAGACACACACACATCTGAAAATAGACCACAGAAAAGTAAAGCAAAACATGGCCCAGAGATGATCCCTCCTAATGTTTTTGTGTTTTTGCCTTCCAGACACTTCTACGGGTGTGCCTATGTGCAGATGCATGCAAAAAGATAACATTCAATTACAAACAGCTAAGACAGCCTTTTGAAAGGTTATTATACAACCTTGACTTTTTTGCAGCCTGCTTTCCCCCATACATTATGAACATCTTTGCATTAAAAATAGCTACCCTCGTCTTTTCACTTTCTTATAAATACCACATGCGTAAAGCAAAACAAAACAGGAAAAACGCATGATACTCCAACGTACGGTATGATAGAATTAGTCATAAAGTGAACACCCAACGTGATAGCAGAGACCCAAGTAAGACTGAAAACATGGCCAGCCCAGAGAAGCTCCCTCCACACCACCCGTGAGGCCACACAGTATTTTTTCTATCACATGGATGAACACCTGTTCATTTACGATTCTCAAATGGTGGGACAGAGAGAGACATTGGCCATGCTCCACAAGCATGAGCATCCTGTCCCTGTGTAAACCGTCACACACCCATTTTGCATAGTCTTCCAGGAACTTGTTTGGGTAGAGTCAGAGGATTGACATCTTGGGGTCAAAGGACATACAGATGTCGAGGCTCTTGAGCTGTGGTTGCCCACTGCCTTCCAGTAGACCTCAGGTGAACAGCGGGATGTGTCTCCATCCATGTTGCTTGCCATTGAAGAGGTGAAGGCCAGAGTCTTGGTGTGTCTTGATGCACTTGCAGCCAATGACATCATTTACTTCATGTATTTATACTTGATCTCCAAGGCTCATGCACGAGAGGTACTATTAACAAAATGTTATCGTCTCATCCGCTTGTCTGATCTCTGTGTTCATAAAGAAGAAATAAAAATCCCATCCTACCCCTCTGCTTCCTGTCAGGAGCCGTGGTTCAGCTCCTGGAACTGAAGTAATTCTTGGCATGGATGCAAAGTCCTTGGCTCTGCTAATGAGGAGCTATAGGGACTGGGCTAAGTCACTGTTTTCTCTGAGCCTCCTGTTCCTCAGTTGACAATCTCAGTTGTCATTTAGCAAGTGATAGAATAATGTAAATGGAAAAGAATTGTAACTCCAGCCTTTAATAAAGCCAGGCTTATTTGCTGTCTATCAAATGTGAGGCACTGGACTAGACATGTTCTGCCTTTTATTCTGATTTGTGCAACAACCTTGCAAAACAGATGTCATAATCCCCATTTTAAATCAAAGAAATAGGCTCAGAGAGGTGAGATGACTTTTCCAAGGTTTCATGTTGGGAACAATGACTCAACCTGCTGATTCTCAAGAACCAGCTCTTTCCGAGAAGACACAGTACCATGAGCCTCTCTGGATGGACATACAGAAAGAATATCACAGTGTCTAGAGAATGTCATTCTCAGAATGTTCCTGGA
Source organism: Urocitellus parryii (assembly GCF_045843805.1). Classification (NCBI taxonomy): domain Eukaryota; kingdom Metazoa; phylum Chordata; class Mammalia; order Rodentia; family Sciuridae; genus Urocitellus; species Urocitellus parryii. The sequence goes on along the minus strand of NC_135537.1, from coordinate 8,806,548 downwards.
GAAGCTCACTCTTCTGCCCTGGTGGGACCATTCACACCCACATGCAGGGTGGGAGGGACCACTGCTCCCGGGAAGACCTTCCCCGTCGCTCAGGGCCCACCAGATGTCCATTTCTTCTATGGGTCCCTTCCTTGTGTCTGTCTCCTTATCTTGGCTTGAGTCCCACCACCCAGGAAGCTCTTCCTCATGAAAACTTGGAATGTCTAAACCAGAAGAGCTCCAAGAAGAACAGGATGAGAGGGTCTTTCCATGACTAAATGTCTGCCCTTGGCCAAGGGGTGGTTGGGTTTTCATTTTGCAGATGGAGAAGCAAATCTCAAGCTGGTAAGGTCTGGGACCAAGGTTCCCCACTACTGGGAACATCTCACACTTCTTTAGCACCTGGTGCTGAGGAATACTGCAAACCACTCTCATGCGGTCACCCTAACCTTCCCTGTCTCCAGGAGTTGGTGCTTTGGTGTCACGGAATGGAAATTCCAAGGCAGACAAGTTTTAAGTCAATTTATCTACATGTCCCAGGAAAAAGTAGAGCTGGGATTGGAACCCAGGGAGTTCCCCACATTTTCCCCACCTGCCACGTCTGGATGACCCTCAATCCCACATCCTTCCTGTGAAACCTCCACGCATCTTCTGCACATGTTCCCTCAGGGCATGTCGGAGGGGAAAGGTGTGTGGTCAACACCCTCTCTCTCTCCAGGTAGAAGAACCTGGCTGCAGGTTCTGGGACTCTGACCCCAGTCCTACAATCCCCGCTCACACCACCTCTCCTGGAGGGGAGAGAGGCTGCGCTGGTGATCTCACCACCTCCTGGCCCTGGGGCTGCAGACCTGGGCGCTCTGAAGAGTGCTGCTGTGCTTAGTCATTAAGTGAGTAGCCGTGGGAGGCTTCCTGCGGCTGATTATTAATAGAAGTTGTTCAGTGACTGGCGGGTGTTGGGGAAGACAGGCTGGCCTGGCCTCCAGATCTCGGGAGTCACCTGGGTGAGTCAGGATCCAGGTCATCGCCCGTGACTCCGCCTGTCTCTCACCCCTGGGACACTCACTCAGGCCAGATGTAGCCTTACCTGTCTCTTCCTGCTTGGTAACATCCTCTGCTCTCAGGCTGGCCACAGGGCCTGAAGCTTTTGTACCGAGCTGACCTGGGTGACCCCCTAGGAGACCTTGACCGCACTTTCTCGTCTCTTGGGACCTCCATTTCCTCATCTTTGAAGTGGGAATCTCAAGAGATATTCATATAGTGGGTGCTCAGCAGGCTGCTGTCACCACTGTGATGACTGTCCCTGAGGCCACCACAGTAGAAGTGCTGGCCACAGGCCCTTCAAGGACTTCTTCTTTTGCACAAATGTTTTGTCCTTGTCCCTCCCCTTTTCTCCATGTGGGGACCGACAGTCCTACCAGGAAGGATCATGTATTGCCATTTTTAATAGTGGGTTCTTTTCAATTTTCAGCAGGGCTCCTGAGAAGAAATCTCAATCCAGACATTAGAGTTTCTGAGAGCCAAGCAAGACACAGCCCTTGCCGGCTTTTGTTTTGGTAAAACCTAGGGCATGAAAGGTGGGTGCCAAGGCTGGGCGCTTGGAGGCAAGGGGAGGAGCCCTCTGTGGGCAGGGAGGGGCCTGGGGTTCTGTTGGCCACAGGCCCCATCACTCTGTCCTGAGGGTCTGCAGTGTCCTCTGGAGAGCCTGGTGCACAGGCAGGCGGCTCCCTCTCCTCAGAGCCTTGGACCCTGGTGCCTGGCTGCTGCATGACAGCCCAAGAAGCCTGATGCTGGTGGGGAGGTGGGTGTCGTGCTCAGGACTGAGACTGCATTTCTTACTGGTTAAAAGAAAATGAAGAAATGGTTACTGCCTCTGTCTAAAATACACAAGATGGATAATTTATAACCAAAGAAGTTCATTTGGGTTCACAATTCAGGAGGCTGGAGGTCCGCAATCAGGCGGCTGTGTCTGGCCCGGCCTCCTGCAGTTTAGTGGAACGTGAGGGCCCAGTGGGTATGCAAGAAGAGCCCGGAGGGAAGGGACAGCTCCCTTTACCACAGCCCACTCCAGAGGTCACTAATCCAGCCCCAGGGGAGTGACCACTCACTCATGCTTAGAACAGCAACACCCCATTCATGCTCGGGGGAACCAAACATCTCCACCAGGCCCCTCCTCTAAATGCCGTGCGGAGGGTACATGCCTCCATGCGAGGTTTGGTGGGGATAAACCATTTTTAAACCTGGCCGATGTTTCTTTCACATGTGACCTTGTGGTATCAGGTCCCCACCCCACCTGCAGCGGGGCCCTGCGTCCATATCTGCATCCTCTGAGCACCAAGCGTGGGGCTCACATGGAGAGTCACCCTAGAGACACACATGGGGGAAAAGGAGAGGCCGTGGGCTGGGGGGCGAGCAGCTTCCTCAATCTCTGGACCTGAGCTACTCCAACAGCCCACTCGTGGCTGGGCTTAAACTATATAAAATGAAATGAAATGAACTGTTAGCCCCACTTCAAGGCTTAACAATCCATGTGACCAGTGGCTATCGCACTGGCCAGCACATCTTTCCACCACCCAAGAAAGTTCTATAGCTATATTGGTGCATTACCCTGGAATGTTCCATTGGGGCTAATCAACACGGGGCGTCTCTCCAGGGAGCGCTGGGAAAAGGCCTCCTCTCTGTCTCTGGAGCGCTAGGGGAGACCAGGCTTGGCTCCAGGGGCAGCTTTAATGGCTTCCAGCAGCTCGTGTGGAAGAAGAGGCTAGAACAAGCACAGCGTGGGTGAGGTTAGGCAAATCATTTCCACTTGGCACCCATAGGCGCTCTGTGGCCATGATGTTCTTTGAAACATCCAGGGATCCCTCCTTTGGAGGCCTAGCAGGAGGCTTTCCTGGTGGACATCTCCACGCCTCCCCATGGTGACTGTTCCACTCAGCTTTTTCACTGCTGTGGCCAAAAAGACCTCACCAGCAGGATTTTAGAGGAGGAAAAGTTTATTCGTCGCTTACAGTTTCAGAAGACTCAGTCCACAGACAGCTGGTTCCATTGCTCTGGACACGAGGTGAGGCAGAGCGTCATGGTGGAGGATGTGGAGGAGGAAAGCAGCTCAGGACATGGCAATCAGAAGCGGAGAGAGCTCCTCTCACCAGGGACAAAATATATACAAAAAATGACCATAAAATGACCCCAGTGGTATGCCCCAAAGACCCCTCTCCTCCAGCCACATGCTACCTGCCTACAGTTACCACCCAGTTAGTCCATCAAGCGGACTGACAGTGTGACTGGGTTAAAGCTCTCATGAACCAATCATTTCACCTCTGAACCTTCTTGCATCATCTCACACGTGAGTGTGGGGGGACCTCATATCTAAACCATAACAGTGAACCTAAGTCGTTCTGGGTGGCCAAGTCATGCTGAAGCCTCGTTTTCTGTTTGTAGTTATGCTCTTATGCTCTTGCCCTTGGGCACCAGCTCTTCAGGACAAATCTGGTCACCAGAGCCACCCAGCCTCCAGACCAGGCTCTCCATGGCAGAGTCTAAGCATTGGTGGGAAGGAGAGATGCGCTGACAGACGGTGAGCTGGCCTGGGTGGCTCCTGGGATCTCCAGCAGAGCTGGGGATAAAACCTTCTCCAGGAGATCTTGGCTCACTGTGGCCCCACTTCTGGCACACCAGGGGACTTCTGGATTGTTTTCTTGGTTCAGAACCGGTGTCATAGGCAGGAGAGTTGGTGGGATCAACAACCAGGAAATGGGGAGGGGAGGAGAGGGTTCAGTAGAAACTCAATAGACAAAAAAAAAAAAAAAAAAAAAAAAACCATAAAAATCCATGAGAGGCACTTGGGGGAAGAAGCCAAAGGTTTCCCCAGTAGTGACTGAAAGCAAGTCCCAGGAAATACTTATTTTTTTTTCCTAGAACTTTTAAAAATTGTTTAGAGAAGAGAATGGAATATTCCATTGGATCTTTTATCCAAGAAACTAAGAATCTGGCTGCAGATAAGTGTGGGGAGAGTCCTGGAGGCTGGCGGGCCCCACCCTGGAGGACGGGGAGGCTGTGCTCAGGGCCTGCTGGCCCTGGAGGTAGGCCAGGCTCTGTGAGGTCATAAGGTCATGCTGGCCTGCAGTGATGGGCCAGTGGTGGACCTTGCCCGGCCTCAGCCCACTCTGCTCCTGCCCTCAAGTGCTCATCTACTCTTGCAGGTGTCCCAGCTCCACAGGTGTCTGGCTGGCTTCTCACAGGGCCCGGCACATGCGCTGGCTTGCCCGAGTTGGGTCACGTCCTCCTCATAGGCCGCGTTCCCCGGGTCCTCTGCACCAGCCTCTGAGGTGAACGTAACCTCTGGCCTGGGGCAGGATGTCTGTCGGTGTCAGCCCCTTCCCCACCCCCGAGGACCCAACAAGACGGGCCTCCTCTCACACTGGGCACTCCCGCTCCTCTGCTGCAATCTCAGCTCCATCTTTAACACGTAGAGCTCGTATCAGGGCCGAGTGGCCTGGAGACAGTCTCTCAGGGCCTGTGAGCCCTGCAGGAGGACAGGAAGCAGCGTCCACCCATTGGCTCATCCCTCATGCGTGTCTAGCGATGTTCCCTACGGCAGGCTAAGCGGTCTGTCCTGCCTAGAGGACACAGGAGGGGCCTCGGCTGGGCAAGGAGTAGGGCGGGTCCATGGTGGACAGGAGTGAGCATCTCAACTGAGGCTGACTCTGCCAGATCCTCTCAAGTGCTCCCCGCCCTGCATCCTCAGGACACTCTTAGAAAGATGACTGTGGGGTCCCAATTCATCCAGGAGGAGGTGGACAGAGAATTTAAGTGCTGAAGGGTCACATGGCTTATGTCCGTTTTCTCTGGCAGCTGTGACTCAGTCCCACAGATGCGGTGGCAGAAATTTCATCCTCTGGTTTTGGATGGCGGGATCCCGGGTCAGGCACAGCAGGGCTGGTTGCTCCTGAAGCCTCTCCTCCCTGTGTCGTCCGTCATAAGGTCATAAGGTCATAGGGCATCTCTCTGCACCTACACCCACATGTTCTAATAAGGACCCCATCTTACTGGCTGACATCACCCTAAGAACTCCTTAGTGGGATTACCTCTGGAAAGACCCCCATACAGTCACAGTCTGAGGCCCCAGGGTTAGGACTTCTCCAGCCAGAGCATAGCCAGTGGGGAAGAGGAATGGACCCTGGTTCTCTAGCCTCCTACCCTTCCCCCAGCGCTCAGAGACATCTCAGCTGTGAATACTCTAGCTCAGACCCCCATCAGCGACAAGACCCCACAATACTACCAATGGAAAACCAAGGCTCGGAGAAGGGATGTGGTTCATGGAAATCAGAAGGTCCACTGAGGTCAAAGGCTGGACACCCCCTGGACTGGGAGCCTGGGAGACAGACTGGGTCATCTTGGATATTTGAATCCCAGGATGTGGAATCAAAGGAGCACAAAACTGCCCTTCATGTGTATTTGTTTTAAGAAATAAATTAAAGAACACTGAACAAAGCAATTCACATTCCAAGTCTCTGTTTTAGGAACAAATCATCTAAGAAAGAACGGGTCCTAGGCACCCACCTTCATGTGCATACTCCATGACAGAGCCAGCCGAGGCAAGTACATTCCCCAGTCACCCTTCATGTGACTGAGTTGTGACGAATGGGACCTAATCTGAAGGGGCCGAAACCTGAAATAGGGGAAAGTGTGTGCTTATCAACATTCTTTCTTCTTAATGATGGTAGGAATGGAACACAGTGGCAGGAGCTTCCACAGCCAGAGGCCAGAGATACTGGAGAAGGGCTCAGACGGTGCATCTGATGCTTGTGTTCAGGGCATGCCCTGGTGCATGTGCCTGCACTGCTGCAGCAGGGACTCATGGGTAAAGGCTCGGTCTGCAGCCTGGGGCATCACGGGAGGTGGTGGAGACTTCAAGAGGTGGGCTAGCGGGAGGTCTTGGTCCCTGGGGGTGCGACCTTGAAGGGATACTGGGAGCCCGGACCCTCCCTCTTTTTCCCTTTTCTGCATCCTGGTCATGAGATGGAAGCTCTCCTTGCCAGGAGCTCCCCTCCACCATGTGCTGCCTCACTGGAGGCCAGAGCTCTGGCACCAACCAGCCATGGATGGAACCCCCCAAAACCATGAGCCCAGATAACTTTTTCTCCGTAGACACTGATTATTTCAGGTGTTTGTTATGGTGAAGTAAAAGCTAACTAGCTTCACCTCAGTTTCTCCATCTGTGAAGTGGTTAGGGACAGCTGGTGTGGGGATTAAATGAGATACATCCCACAGAGCCAGCAGCCACAGCCCACTGTGAGTGCCCTGCAGTGGAAAGCTCGGCAGCGACCCTCAGCTCCAGGGCCCTGGGTGGGCTCGGGGTGGGATCGGGTTTTGCAGATGACAGTAACTGTGTGGACACTTCACTACTGTAATAGGAGGCCAGCAGTCAGCCTGGACTTCACTGTGGCTGACCAGGCCTCCTGGCTGAGCCTTTATGGATGGGAACAGAGGGCTGCCAGGCGGGAGAAGGCACACAGGGAATTTTCTTGACTTTCCAGCCTCTGACAGCTTGGAGAACTTTCTAGAAAGGCAGGCAGGTCCATAGGGACCTGAGCTGACTGTTCCTGCATGCCATAGGACTCAGAACCAAACAAGGTATAATCACACAACCCCAGGTAGCGGCATCTGACCTGTCTACCCCCTCCCAACCTCGACAGGTTATAGAAACAGCAAATCAGATCTAGGTGGGCTTAATTTGGAAGGGTTTGCTCTGCCTCAGATCTGGTATTTGAACAGGCAAGAAATTCATTTTTTACCAACTCCGGGAGAAGCCATTTCAACTCTCTGAGCCTCAGTTTTCATCACGTGAGCAGCGGGAATGGTATGATGTACCTCAAAAGGTTGCCAAGGAGAAGAGATGAAATAAAATTCTCTAGCAAACAGTAGGTGTTTAATAAATTTTTCCTGCCCTCCTTTCTCCACAAGCCACCACAGCAGGCCCCAAGTGGATACACAGGATTAATTCCAAGATCACAAATGGAGAAGGACTTGTGCCGCCTGTGAACTCTCCTGGTGGACAGAGCGCTAGGCAGGGGTGGAGTGGACGCCAGGACAGCCCCCCAGGGCCTAGAGACCTTGCAGGAATCCTGCCCCAGCCCGGCCCACAGCATACCGTGAGAACTGTTTTAATGTTAACAAAATGTCATTAAGTCATTTGGAAGGAGCAATCTGCTTTAGTGGTTTTTAAAAATTAAATATTATTTTGAATTTTAAGTTCTAAAAGAATCTGAAAAACCAGATACAGCAAGACTGTGATGGGCTTTGGGGACCTGTCTGGGATTGGTCAGTGGACCTCACCCCCGCTCTGGCAACCCACAAGCAACGGGCTTTGAGAACTCCCTGCCCCATCAACTAGTGACGTCTTCCCTGGACATGGAATGCACGTGTGACCGCATCCACGGGGCCAGGGCATTTGCCATTCCTGAGCAGGTCCCTCCATACCACCTCATTAAATCCAGCTAATGAGAACATAACCCAAAAAGTGACCCAGCAGAGCTAGGCCAGGCAAGGAGGAGGCTCGAAGCGCTCTCCTCGGCGAAAGTCCCCACGGGCAGAGCTGGAAGGGAAAGGTGTGTTGACACCTGGATCTGGAGCCAGGCTCCCCGGGACTGAGCACCGAGCGCTGAGCACTTGGCACACATCGCTTCTCAGCCAGGCTCCAGGGCGCCCATTGTATAGATGAGGAAGCTGAGTCTCCAGCTTCTGCCTGGAGCGAGTGCTCTGCCTGCCTGAGAGGGACTGCTCCAGCTCCAGCCCCAGAGCCCCCTCTGCCTTTCACCAGGCCACGCTAGGTTCCCAGGAAGGGAAGGCAGAGGCCCAGCCAACTGGACACAACAGCTACCCAGGAGACCTCCTGGAGCCCTCTGACTTTGGTCCAGGACCGAGCACTGGCTCTCACCACAGACAGCTGGGTGGTTCCCGCCGTGGTTGGAGAAGCCTGTGTTTTGCTGCAGACAGGTCAGCTTAGGCAGGGAGCACGTTCCTCACGCCTCACCTTTAGAAAGTCATTTCTCTGCATGCAGAGGCAAGCCGGTGCTGACTCAGGGCTGCTTGGATGGCGCGGGGTTGCTTATTCCAGCAGAACTGGGTCTGTCCACCAGCCCCTGGCTATGGGCGGGGCGCGCACAGGCCCAAACTTAGAACACAGGCCACTCTCCCTGAGGGAGAACACGGGCCACTCTCCTTCCACCTGCTCCCCTTCTCCACATTCCCTCTGTAACTAACTGTGCAAACGTGTCCATGCTAATCAGGTTACTTTAGATAGGGACTGCACTTTAAATAGGCAATATAAAAAGATGGACTGCTAATTTCTTATTTCTATTCCAATCCCGTGAAAAGAGCTGCCCTCCCCCACTGTAGCAACTACTTTTATAACCTTTGTGCAGAATCTGAGTGTCAGACAGAAACTCAACCACATGAGTGGATATGCACGGCCTTCCCCATGTGTTAAGCAAAGGTGGGTGTTGCAAAGGCCCCCTGCACCTTATTGCAAGCAACAGTATATCCTAGAGCTTTTGCAATGCATAGAGCCTGTCTCCACATCTTCTTGGCCTTTCAATCTGTCCCACTGACTGGGTATGCTGGAACTATTTACTCTTCTGATGGCTCTTGTGTCTGTTTCCAACTCTTCACTGCAAACAATGTTGCAATAATTTATATCACAGAGCAAGTTTACAGGCTGGACGAATTCCCAGAACTGGGATTGTTGGTTCAAATGGTATCTGCCCTTATAAATTCTGTAGCACCCATGACTTACAATGGTTGGACTTGTGATCTTTCAACTTGGCTGTGGAAGCCATGTGCATGGTGTAGTCACTAACTGCTTCAAATTTAGATTTGTGATCTGTTCCCAGTTAGTGACACGGGCATCCAGTAGCCTTGGTGTGTTAAACGCATGTTTGACCCACAGTGGGTTTATTATGGCAAATCCCGTATCTGGGAATATCAATGTGACCAAATTGCCTTCCCTAGAGTTTATACTAATTTACACTCTCACCAGCAATTTACCAATTGCTATTCAACTTCACCATAATTTATTGTCAATATTTTTAAAATCAATCTGAGAGGTGAAAATGGTATCTCTGAATCGTTTTTTATTTGATGATCTCTTATTTGCATCAAGCTATACATCTTTTCTGCACGTTAATAGCACCTTATGTTTTTTACATACATCATTTCTGAGCCTTCCAATAACTCTGCAGGTTGTTGTGTGAATAACTCCTCCTATCACTGTGTAAACTTTTGTTCATATCTTGTGTCCATTTGTCCTTTGGCTTATTAGTCCTTTTCTTTTTTATTTCTGTGGGCTCTTTTCATATTAGGACTATCAAGAATTTCTTCTATAATATGAGTGGCAAATATTTCTCCCAGTTTGTATTTATCTTTTGAATGTGCTAGTGGCTTTTATTTTTTAGGTAGAAATTTTAAAATTTTGAATAGTAATATTTATCAATTATTTGTTTTGTGAATATTGGATATAATTTAAGTGTATCCTGCCGAAGATCCATGTGTGGAGAACTTGGTCCCTGGTGTAGCAATGCAGGGGCAGATGGAACCTTTAGAAGGACTTCAGAGCATCGAGAGCACTACCTTGGAAAGGACACTGGTCTCACGGGGTGAGTCCTCATGAGGGGGAGCCATCATGGAATTCTGGGGCTGGCCTCTGGTCTCTCTGGGCTTCCCGATGTGAACGTCCCCTGTAGCAAATGACCCACCATCTGCCACAGGGCCTTCACCCCAGCCAGCACTGTGTTGTCTGAACTCTGAAGCTCCAAAAGTGAGCTAAATAAACTTCTTTGCTTTATAAACTTAATGCACCTCAGATACTTTTTTACTGTAATAAAAAGGCCAATACAGGAACCACAATTCAACAGATCTTATTCCATGTTTTCTTCCAGTATTTTTACATTTTTAAAATATTTTGAAATATTTTCATATATTTAACATTTTAAAATATTTTATCTATTTAGAGTTTATTTTAACGTATGAACTAAGGTGTGATTAGCCCATTACCCAGTTTTCTCACCATCCCTTATTGACTTTCTTTCTCTTGATGATTTAAGATGGTATATTTATCTTGTCTTATATTAAGTTGCAGAATGTGTTTGGATCTGTTTATCTACTTATTCCTATTGGACTACTTACATATCAGTACCACACAAAGTTAATTAATGATTAATTGAATTGATTATTGAGCTTCATAACATTTGAATATCGAATAGGACTGAACACTCTTATTGTTATTTTTCCTGATTTTTTCTTGTTTGTTTTCAATATGAGCTTTAGAATCAACTAGTCTACTTCTGAAACTAAAATAGAAGCTAGGTATTTTACTGAAATCACATTAAACAGTGAAGAGAATTAACACTGTCATCAATCAGAGCTACCTGACCAAGGACCATGTACTTAACTTACCTTTGCGTCTTTTTTAAAATCAGAACTAGGGATTGAACCAAGGGGTGCTCTACCACTAGGCTACATCCCCAGGCCTTTTAGTTTCTGTTTTGACACAGGGTCTCCCTATATTGCAGAGGCTGGCCTTGAATTTGAGATCCTCCTGCTTCAGCCTCTGAAGTCACTGGGCTCACAGGCCTGTGCAGCCACCTGGCTCACCTTGTGTCTTTCAGTAGTTTTACAGTTTCCTCCATAACAGGTCTTGGTTATTTCCTTTCAAGTTTATTCCTAGACGTCTTACCATTTTATTGCTATTGCTCATGGGGCTTTTCTCCCATTGTGTGTATTGGATAGGTCAGGATTAGTCAGCTGGCCACAGAAACCCTGCTGGGTGTTCAGTCCAAGGGAACCCAACACAGGAACTAGTTTCAGAATTACTGGAAGTTCTGGGGCGCCAAAGAAGAATTGCCTTGAGCTCAGGAAGGTACTGACAGCCTGGGCTGGAGTGCAATATGGGGTCCTGCAGGTGCTGGGGCAGGAGTCACGGGGAGGTGCCACAGCAGCAGGGACCCCTGGAGATCTTGATTGCTCACCCAAGTTCCTGCTGTCCCTCCAAAGTGTCTTAAAGAAACAGTTCACCTCTCTCCTAAAAGAGACATATAAAGTTGGGAGAGAAAAGAGACCTGGATTACTGCACACCAGGACCAAACAGCTCTGAGTTCATGGCTCACTGCCATTTACATCTCTAGTCTTAATCTACTTACCAACATCCCCCCCCCCAAATCTGGATTACTCTGAAACAAACCTTAGATGCTGCATTATTTAGTCTGTAGACATTTCAGAATATACCACTAAAGGACAGGTATTTATTCTAAACATAATGACAATCACATCAAATAAGTCAATGATATTTAGCACGATCAAATATTTAGTCAATATTAAATTTTCTCCAATTATATCATAAATATTTAGTTTTTCAAATCAGGGACCAAATAAAGTCTAGAGAATTAAAATTGTTGTAAGTTTCCTATGAATTTCACCTACTTCTTTCTCATATAGCTGTCCTCAAAATTTATTTGTTGAGTAAACTAGGTCATGTTGCTGGTAGAATTCCTGCCTCTGGATTAAGATGAGTTCCTCCCTAGGTGTCATTAAGCACATTCTCATGTCACTGTGTTTTCTGAACTGTTGATCAGTCTCCTGGCTGTCTCAAAGTCAAGTTCAACTTGGGGTGGGGGAGGAGCTAAGAATTCCTCATAGGTGGTCATGTGCCAATTTATCCCTAAGTTGAGGAATAGTCTCTTACAATTCTTTTCATTTTCTCTCTTTCTTGATTCTTTCCTCCTTAACATTTCTTGTTTATTTAATCTCCTCCCCCCACCCCGCCTTTTCTTAAGCAGGTTAGTTTGTGGATCATGTATTTTATTATATTGTATTTATTTATTTTGGTACTGGGGATTGAACTCAGGGGCACTTAACCACTGAGCCACATCCCCAGCCCCCTTTTAATATTTTATTTAAAGACAGGGTCTCCCTGAGTTGCTGAGAGTCTCACTAAGTTTCTGAAGCTGGCTTTGAACTTGCAATCTTCCTGCCTCAGCCTCTCAAGCCTCTAGGATTACAGGCATGTGCCACTACTACGCCTGGCTCAAGTATTTGATTTTATTGTTTTTCAAATAAACACATGTTGACTTTAGCTGCAATCTAATTAGTCTACCTTAGTTTGATAAGACTCCTGAGCTGGCCAGTAGCTGGGGGTGTGGCTGGAGGAGGTGGATGGCCTGGGGTGGGCCCTTGAGGACTGTACTTTTCCCCTGGCTCCTTCCTCTCTGCTCTCTGGCCTGCCTGAGCTGAGCTGCTATCTCCCCCAGCCCTCTGAGGCCCTCAGGCCCAGACCAGTGGAGTCAGCTGGCCATGGGCTGATGAACCCTGGAAACCATGAGCCAAAATAACCTAATTTTCTCCTCCAAGTTTTTATTTTCAGGTATTTTGGTCACAGTAACAAAAGCTAACACAGATGCTTAGAACTCCCTATTTATTTTTTAAACTCGAAACAATAATCCTTAGACTCCAGTTGTTATGTTGAAATTCTCAGCAAAGTTGCCCAACTTCCTCTTGCCCAGTCGTTTCAGTTGAATTTGCATCCTGCTTCACCAGCTCAACTCCGTCTTCATTTTTTAATGTCTTAGATAAATAAATACAAATATATCCAATGTTCATGGCAGTCCTTTGCCCAGTGATATTTTGTCCTGCTGAAATGCAGTTTCAGTGTTTCCCTGGAGCTGGACCTGTGGAAACGGCGCATCCTGAGCTCCTGCATATCTGAGCTGGTTCGTCTGTGAGGTCAGCTCAGCTGGGATGCAGCCTTGCCTCACACTTCTCAGCTTGCGGGTGTTGGGACGTTGTCACAGACTTCAGCATTGATGTGGCTGTGGCCCGTAGGAAGCCAGCCTGATTTTAACTCCCATGTACGTGACTGGACCTGTTTGCCTGACTGTCCAGATAATCTCTCTTTTTAAAGTTTTTATTAGAGAATTACAGCTATATGTGGTAGTGGGGTCCATTTTGATGTGGTCATACATGCATGGGATATAATTTGCTCCTTTTCATCCCCCAGTGTAGTAGATATACACAATGGAGTTGTACTCCGTCATAAAAAAGAATGAAAATACGGTGTTTGCTGGTGAATGAATGGAAGTGGAGAACACCCTGCTAAGTGAAAAAAGCCAGACTCAGAAAGTCAAGGTCAAATGCTTTCTCTCACATGTAGAAGCTAGAGCAAAATAAGGGAAAGGAGGGAAGGTAAATAATCACCTTAAATTGGATGACTTTATAGGCACATATCTTAAGATGAAACTTGGCGCACTGAGTACTTATTAACGCACTCAGCCAATGTGGCATCTCTCTCTCCCTGCAGGTCTGCTCCTGGTGAGGGTGGTGTGCCCGCCTTCCTCCACCTGGCGCAGGTGGCCAGGGTGTATCAGACCTGGCAGCTCAGCTCTCAGCTACGTCACCTCTTTGGAAAGATCCCTCTCCCCGCCCTCTCCCAAGCACGAGTCTGTTTCATGTTTTCCATGGTCCGTGGCACCATGGAATGGGTGCTAGCTTGTCTCTCGTCTTTCCCATGAGACAGTGGGGCCGAGAGGACCAGGGCCATATCTGGTTTTGGCACCAGTAAATCCTTTGTGCACAAAATATGCCTGGAACATCTCAGGCACACAGTAGATATTTTCACTCATGCACACATGAATGCACAAGCAAATCTGCCCCAGTTTAAAAACAAACAACCAAACCAAAACAAAAACAGGTAGAGCGAAGTTATCCTCACAGCTCTCTGCTGCGTAGGGCTGAGTACCTTCAATCAGAGGCGGAGGAGAGAGAAGCAGCCCTGGGATCGGGGCCGGGAAGGACAGCAGAAGAGTGCATTCTGCTCCTGGGGACTCCTGGAGGTCCCCAGCCCTCAGCTGCCCCAGCTGCTGAGGAAACCACACAGACTCCCGTCGGTGTCAGTCTTGGAACTGCCTCCCCACAGCACAGACCCTGGGAAAGTAGACATGGGGTTTTGAAGAAGCTGGGACAAGATCGGAGCCCCTCGCCGAGGATACCTGAAGGAGCTGGGCAATCCAGCCAGCTTGATGCAGAAGAACTTGGATGTGGGCTTCTGCTGAATGGAAACTGAAAGAGGAATTGCAGCCTCCTCCTGCCCGAGAAGCGCTCCCATCTGGAGGGGGACCAGGCTTGCCCAAGCCACAAAGGGAGCTCCTGGAAGGACCGAGAACCCAGGGCAGTTTTACAGCCGCCTTCATTGGCAGGCGGTGATTCCTGGGGCCTCTCCACCCGCTCGCGCACATTGCAGCCTTCCCTCCTGGGGGCTCGAGCACTCTGGGTTTGACCCAGATGATCCATTCCTGGCCATGGCCAAGCTGGCGCCTCTGCCCACACACCAGCCACAAAGGGAGTCATTCCCACGGTGGTTTCCTGTTTGAAGGACAGAGACGCAGAGGGAAAAGGTGCTGCTCCTGACCTTGAGGAGTTCCCAGTGCTGCACGGGGACAACTGTGAGGGGACACCCTGAATCCTCGTGTGTGAGAGATAGACGTGTGATTTAAACGTGAACATATGAATTTGTCTCTCTATAAATGTATACATATGTATATGCATATATAACACACGGGTGTCACACCCTCTGAGGGGCACATCTGGGGTGCACCCACTCTGGCCACTCCATTTCCAACTGGGTCCTGGAACCCTCAGGAGGTCTCCCAGCTGACCCCACTGTCCCTCCTCGATCACCTGTGCTGTCTCTGCAGTCCTTTTCTAGGGCCACCCATTGTTCTCCACCCTGGCCCGGTGGACATTTCCCTCTGGCCAGAGTTTGGCCGACCCTTAGAAGCCAGGTATGTGCTGCACACCAGGTGCGCAGGATTTGTCTTGCTCTCATCTGGGCCAGCGCACTCCCTCTCTTCTCCCAAAGCCGAGAGGGGCCTCGCCTTTCCTCCAGGGCTGCTGGGGACTGATCCTGCTGCTCAGGTGAACTGGCCAGCTCTGTGGCCCCAGGCACTCAGCACAGAAGTTGGCTCCCTGGCTTCCAGGGAGCGGGGACAGGGCAGGCTCAGGGAATCCATCCCCAAAGCTGCTGATGCTGGCTGTGCCTTCTTCCGCACAGTGTGGCTGAGCCAGCTCCTGGGCTGGGCGGAGAGCCCCAGGGAAGAGGACCCCCCACCCTGGTACAGAGGGGTCGCTGCCCACGGCACAATGCCCTGTGCTCTGGGCTGGGGAGGGCTGCTCGTCCTGTTTTCTCTGCTCACCATTCAGTCTGTTCACGTGGTCTCAGGCCTGGAGGGTCCCGCGGTGGCCTGGAGGACCTGTGCCTGCCTCGGTGGAGCTGGCCTTCCAGTGGGAGGAGGCAGACAGAAAAGGGAGACAACACAGAATCAGGAGGACACAGCACAGCCAGAAGGGAAGGACCGGGAGGCCCTCGGGGCCTTGCCACGCCTGGCCGAGGCGCTGGGATCCCGGGGTGAGGGGGGCCTTGCCAGAGCAGGAGCTGGGCAGAGGCCTCACTCAGACAGCTCAGCCTGGGGAGGGCCCTGAGAGGACCCGGAGGCCGTGAGGGACCTCAGGGCAGTGAAGGCTGGAGTGGAAAGGGAGGCTGCCCTGGGCCAGGGTTAGGGCAGGGCTTCCTGCCCAGGTGATTGGCAGGGTCCACCTTGGTGGACAGTACACACAGCTAGAGGGACAGTGCCTCTGACCCTGGTGTATAGTAGGTCCCCGTAACCACAGGTTCCTTCCCTTAGACTATGAATGTGGTTGGTTTCCCCACTCCCTATGCTGAGCACAGCCCCTGCACACAGTAGGTGCTCATGGATAGTGGTTGTGTTGAGCTGAACATCTTTACCTCTCCAACCACAAGGATGTTCTATTACCTCCCTGCACCTGGGTTTCCTCATCTGTAAAACGGGCTGACACTCTGCTCAGCTTCACAGGGTTCCCCTCAGGAGCAACAAGCTAATACATGAGAATCAGCTGGAATAGTCCCTGACTCTTAGTGAAACGTATGCAAGTTTCACTAAGTTATTATTTTTATTATCATGACTTACTCCAAAGCTCCTGCATACACCATGATCTGACAGGAGTGGTATAAGTCTGTCACCACAGCCTGTATCCTTCACTCATTCACTGTGCAAAAGAAATTAACTCACATCTTACCCTCCTTGAATATGTGCCATTGATATTCACAGAAAAAAAGACACATTTTTAATGATGATCTCAGCCTAGAACTTAACTACATTTTAAGTTCAGTCCGTTTTGTGCTGCTATAACAGGATACTAGAGACCGGGCAATTTACAAAGCAAAGACATTTATTTCTCACAGTCTGGAGGCTGGGGAGTCAGGTTGAGGGGCTGGTGTCTGGGGTGGGGGCATGTGGCATCATAACATGATGGAGCCATCAGATGGACAAGAGAGTGAGCGGTGGACAAACTCATTATGATAACAACTCAGTCCCCTGGTTGACCTTAAACCATCCTGGAGGGCACGGCCCTCGTGGCTCAGTTACCTTAAAGGCCCTCTTCCCCCTGCTGTGCTGAGGATTTGGGAGGACAGAGTCAGACCACAGCAGTGCTGAGCTGGTGCTTTCTGAATTTTCTAGGAAGCCGTTGCAGTGTGATGGAGGGAAGTGCGCTGAGCTTGGCCTGAGGTTTCTCAGGGGTTACTCACTGTTTTGGAAACTCGCAGCACTCCCAGCCAGGGCACGGTCTTTGACTCACAGGAAAACACACCCAGGTCCTTCTGTTTATAACTGCGTTCATGGCAGCGGCTCTTACTCAGGGTTGTGGGGATGGGACCGCCCCTCTCTTCCAGCCCGGCTTGCCCAGGCATTGCGTATCCAAATGCCTACACGTCACACCGTCTGCTGCTTCATTGCCCCGTGCACAGAATCGACAGCATTATTTGTCTTATCTTAAAGTTACGCACACGAGCAGATCACGCTCGACAGTTTTGATTTGGGGATAATAAAAGGACATATGTGTTATAAGGAGGTCATAGAAGCAAAGTTGTGGTTTTTTCCTAGAAAATAGACAGGTCAGTGAGAGGAAGCTCACGTTGGTGGAGGGTCCCCTGGGGTTTCAGGTACGTAGACGTTGCTGGAGAGGTCACTCCGTGCTCCTTGCTCACTCCTCCCCGACCTGTGCTGCTCTTCCTTCTGGCCTCTGAGATTCAAGCAATACCCATACCTCTTCTCTATAACCAATGTGTTTTTTTCCACCCTGGCTGCATTCTGTTTATTTTAGAGGGAAAGGAACTAGTTGGGAGGCAGAAGCCCTCAGTTTAAGTCCTCTTCTGCTGATTGTGTCAGGACACTGGACTTCTCTGAACCTGTGTCTCTTCATCTGTAAAAGTAGAAATAATAATTCTCTCTCTGAGGAGAGTGTTCTGAGATCTGGGGTCATAGGAATACAAGGCAGCAGGTGCAGGAGGGCTGAGAGTAACCTGGAGAGAAAAGATCAGGCTCTGCCCAGAGAACAAGTCATGCTGGGAAGAGCTCTGGACTAGCTCTGTCCACCAGCTGGCCCTGTGTTCACTGTCAGTCCTCCCACCCTTGGTTTCTCCCATACAAAACAGGCCTGGGGCAGAACTAATTAGAGGTGTTCTAAGTCCCATTTGCCTAGAGAAAGCCTATGAAATTAATCACAGTTTGGCCTACTCACAGAAAGGGG
This sequence comes from Urocitellus parryii, assembly GCF_045843805.1. Taxonomy (NCBI): domain Eukaryota; kingdom Metazoa; phylum Chordata; class Mammalia; order Rodentia; family Sciuridae; genus Urocitellus; species Urocitellus parryii. The sequence continues at coordinate 8,788,920 of NC_135537.1, read as the reverse complement.
ATGCGTATGTATTTAGAAGGGATCATTTCTAGCACAGCTGCATTTTACTCATCCACTTGACTGTGCTGAGCGGTGCCCAGACTGAACATCCCAGGTGTGTCTGTGGTGTGTTTCTGGGCGAGCTCAGCCTTTGAATCTGTGGGCTGAGAATTGCAGATGCCCCTCCCCAGCGTGGACAGGCTTTATCTAATCCACTGAGCACTAGAATGACCTCCTCTTCTCTTGCCCCTGGACTTTGGCGCTTACTCCATTGCCTCTGAGTCTTCAGGCCTCTCAGGCTGGAAAGTCACGGCCACTTCCCTGGGTCTCCGGCCTGCAGATGGCAGATCTCGGGGCTCCGGGTTTCCATCGTCACATGAGTCAGTTCCTCATGAATGACATGTGCTGTGGCTTATGTCTCCTGGAGAACCCGAACACATTCTGTTCTAAGACGGCAAAGAAGTTAAGCCCAGTGGTTCCAGAAGTCTGGGAAGTGTCTTGAAAATAATTACTCATAGACAGGAAGCTGACAGTTGCCATTTCCATGTGCCCTGGAAGTTTCCGGCAGGGCCACTGTGTCCGAGGCACGTGCCTGTCCTGGATTCACACAGGGCACTGTCCTCTCATCTGGCCCCGTCTTCTCCAGCCAGGCCTGAGCTGGGCATATCCTAGGTCACTCTAGGTCAGCAGGGATGTGGTGCCTAGAAAAGCCAAACTGAGACTGGGTGCCAACTGTGATGACCTGACCGGGCCCCAGGGAGCTAGGGAGCAGGGCCACCTGACCCAGCTGCTGGGCAGGTGCCAGGGGCAGGACAGAGGAGGCACAGTCAGATACTTGGGATCATTTTCCTAGACAGAGGTGTGGAAGGGGTGCATTTCCAGGCAGAGGGAACAGCCCGTGTGAAGCACGGAGGTGTGAAAACGTCACTGAGCTTCGCCATCGTTAACAATCATGCCTATCAGGTGTGAGTTCAAGGTCTGGGGAACGCTATTGGGTAGATGGGGGTGGCCACGAAGGCCCTTGTACAACCTCATAAGGAGCTCCCATCTTCCTCTGGGCCACTGCGGCCACTGAAGGAGTAGAAGCCGGAGCCTGGGTGACCAAAACGTGTTTTCATAAGGACTTCATGCTTCCCATAGTGAAGCTCCCCATCCCAGCACCTGAGTGGGGACGAGGAACAGAGGCAGGATGGACAGCCAGATGGCTGTTAGACAGTGAGCGAGAAGGGACAAAACCCAGACTGTGGCCACGGGAACCGTGGGGGGCCTGAGCTGAAAGCTGCTAAAGACAGAAGGGGGAGCCCAGCCCGAGCCGGCTGCCGTCAGCAGATCCCCTGGCAGGGGACAGGCACAAGGCCCTCAGGACCCAAGGTGATGAGGTTTATGTGGTGGCATCTGAGGCAGGACAAGGCCACATGCATCTTGGCACCAGTCTTGGGAGCTGTTTGATCTGAGAAGTGGGTTATTCAGAGAAAGAAAGTGACCTCCCACGGTCACATCTGCAGACACCCAGCTGTGCCCTCTGTTAACTGGGGCCCTGGGGGACGGAGGCTGGGGAAGCTCTACCAGAACCACCCAGGGGCCTGGGCTGGGGCTGAATCGTGTCTCAGCTCCTGAGTAGGATGTGGGCTGTCCTCACAGCAGCCCTGGGCCGGACGTTTTAGCATTGTGACCCTCCCTGGGACAGGGCCTACGTCAGGGTCCCTCTCTCTGAGCAGAAGGGTTTGGGCTGGCATGGTGACGGGGGATGGGGAGATGTTTCTGGTTCTCAACTGTGTGAAACCAGGTGTGGCTCCTTCTGTGGCAACTGCCCACAGGCCCCACCTGGATGCCCCACCTGGATGCCTCACCTGGATGCCCCACCTGGATGCCCCCCTGCCTGCCCTATCCATTTGGCTTGTGGGTTTCTCCTTCCTGCCAAATAGGTGGTGGAGTTGGAAACGGTCACTGTTTGCTCTGATGGGTGCCAGGCTTTCTGCCTGACCTTCCTCCCTTGACACCAGGTCATCAGCCACCCAAGCCCAGCTCAGACGGCCCCTTCTCCTCTAGGCCTCCCACCTGCTGTCCCTACGTGACTCCCACAGCATGCAAAGTCTTCTCTCATAGACACTGAGTGTCCCCTCCTAAGAGCCATGGCCTTCCTGGGTCTCTTCATCACCGGCTCTGGGCTGGGGCTTGGTGGTAGGATGAATGAAATCAGGAATGAATTCAGAAGACATGAGTAAAGGGAGCTGACATGAAAACACACTCTTGGGTATGTTTGAAATGGTTTTTAAATTATTTGGTAAAACACATTACATTCAGAATATCCTCAAAGACCCAAGGCCTTCAGGTAGAAGTGGATCTTCTTCTGCTTTCCGAGAACATGCTCCAGAGGTTGCTGTGCACCAAGTGGCGTCTTACCCTTGGAGTTAAATCTTTAAACCTTGGTTTACAGACTCCACACAGCCGAGGAGGGGCCGCACACACTGCTCCGATAAGGCAAAGAAGAGTCTCTTATTTGTTTTAACAATATCATGGATGTAGTTGCACACCATTCTCTGTTTTGTTCATAAAGATATAACTTATTCTTAGTTCATAGTGGAAAACGAGGGCCGAGTGCCAGTCAGCACGCCCACCGCCAGGGCCTGCTGGCCTCCTCCGCCACAGCACCAGCTGGGATTTCGTTCCTCCCTGGACCTTGTGGCTCTCCTCTGGGCAGTCACAGCCAGATGGTGTGAGTTGAGAAGAGCTGGCAGATATTTTCTGAGACAAGGTCTGTGACTTCAAAGTCCAGTTGCTGAAGATACTTCTTGTGCTGAGTTCTCCAAGTCACAGCAGCAATTCCTTCAACGGCTCTTTGTGAACGGACGTTAACACCCAGTTCCCTTCAATCTTCCATTACTCAGAACAGGGCCTTGCACTTTTCTCAGGACTTTCTTCCTAAAATATTCTAGAAAGTCTTAAATGTGAAATTGCTCAATCAAAAGAGGCACTATTTTTAGAGGTCTTTTAAAAAAAAATACAGATTATTGAATTTTCCCTCCAGAAGATTTTCAGAAACTTTTCCTACCATAGCCTACAAGTCTGTGATGTGGGTTCCCCATCCTTGTATAGGGGGAAGAGGTGAAATGGATCTGTGAATGTGTTTATTCATTTATTTTCGAGATGGGGGGTTCTCACCACGTTGCCCACCCTCCTCTCAAATTCCTGGGTTCAAGCGATCCTTCTGCCTCCCAAGTAGCTGGCACTGCAGGTGCGAGCCACCACCCCTAGTCACGATGTGAAATTTAGACTTGTTGGGGCTGGGGATGTGGCTCAAGCGGTAGCGCGCTCGCGTGGCATGCGTGCGGCCCGGGTTCGATCCTCAGCACCACATACAAACAAAGATGTTGTGTCCGCCGAGAACTAAAAAATAAATATTAAAAAAAAAATTCTCTCTCTCTCTCTCTCTCTCTCTCCTCTCTCACTCTCTCTTTTAAAAAAAATTAGACTTGTTTCTTCAGTTGTCAAGCAGGTGGGACGTACTTTATGTGTATTTGGTCATTTGATTTCTTTTCTTCCTGCCTCTGCCTTCTGAGTAGTTGGCACTCAGCACACAAGCCGCTGTGCCCTGGTAGGCCATGGACATCTCTTAAGTGAGTTACTTGTCCACTTCTGTGGTCCCTTTGCCCTCCGGGTCCTATTTCGGTTCTGACTGTGGCAGAATGTCACTTTGTCATTGTGGTGAACCATGTCTGCTGGCACTTGTCCCTGGATCCCATCCCCTCGACTTGGCTGGTCTCCCCAGGTGCTCACTTTAACTGATTGAAAGTGCACAAGTCACTCTGGGGTGTGTCAGGGCTAAGCTCTCAAAAGGACTAGAGGTTTCTTCGTTTTCCCCCTTGGAGGAGGTGGCCCCAGGCCCTCCTAGCACCTGAGTGGATGGTCCAGCCTACAGAGCGGAGCAGCCAGCCCTGCCTCCCCCTGTCCAGCCTGCAGAATCGACAGGAAATAAAATCTACCATATGGAGACAAGTGATATTGCAAATAAAGTGATTGCTGTTTCAAGCCTCTTGTTTGGGAAGTTTATTATAGAGCAACAAGAATCCAAAATCCAAGATCCTGTTTGCAAGGTTCAGGTTCTGCATGTGAGGACTCTGGGTGCCAGGTGTTAACTGAGGTGGCTCATTCCCCAGAGTTTGGCTTGTCATTATACTGGTGCATTTAGCCAAAACCTATCAATTCTTCTCTGCACAGTTTCTGTTTTGATATGTTCCTAAAGTTCTTTCTCACCAAAATTAAGCACAATAATAGCCACCACTGTAACGAATGTTCCCATCCATCAGACTCCACCCTGGACCAGGAAAAGGGGAAAGAGGGAAAGACAGGGGCTACTTTTCTTGGTCTGAGGCAAGAAAACAGTAGGAGTGTGGGACTGGGGTAAGGGGTCATGAGGGGTGGCACACCTGGCTGGAGGAGGCACAGCAAGGGTCCTGAGTCCACCCGCACGGCCCCGCTCTGACACCAGACTGTTACCCGCCGACAGCACCATCTCTTCGATCTAGCAGCCCACTGACGCCCAGGTGTTTCAAAGAAGCTCAAAATTACAAAATAATTTTCATATTAAAGCTTCAATAAACCCATTTGATTTGAAATAATTCAAGGCCCTACTAATAAAAAAATAAAGGGTACTTTTTACTTTTTCCTCACTTATATAATATTCCAATAGCAATATACCCGTCCAAATTTGGGGACTGGGAAATAAAACCTACCATATGGAGACAAGTGATATTGTAAAGGGCAGGACGTTGGGTTTGAATACAGCCCCTGTCGCTTGCAGCTGTGGAGCATCCGATAGATGTGACAATACACGCTCTGGAGGGTACTGCAAGGTAGGAGGTAAAGCTGCGCACAGGTCCTGGGAAGGCCCCGCTGCTGCTCGTGGGGCCGGAAGTCTGACTCACACAGTGGGGTAATAGGCAGACTTCAAAATTTAGAAAAAGCTTTCATTTTTTTTTTTTCACTTTTTAAAAAGTGTGTCGAAAGCTGACTCTGTGTCAGGTATTGTGTTGAGCATTATGTGGTTTACTCTTTACACAAGAAGTACGAAGTAGTTACTAATATCCTCATTGTTCCCTTTTTATAGATCATGAAAGTATGTTTCAGAGAAGCGTGAGGAACTTGCTCGAGGCACAGGAGAAACACACAATTCTACATTGGAAAGCTGAGAGCAGAAGCCCAACCCGTCTGCTTCTGCATTTTAAATCCCTCAGTGATTGCCTACCCGACATGAGTGGGGTTTAAAATAACATAAAACAATGCAAAGTGAGTAATGTGTGGAGGAAAGTCATTAAAACATACCCAGGGCCTTTTAGTCAGTTTGTGCTAAGCTATGCTGGAAGAACAAATGAGCCCACAAATCTCAGGGCTGAACACAAGTGTTGGCTTCTTGCACAGGCAAAGCCTGACGTGGGCCAGACAGCTGTCCAGGGCAATTGTCACCTGGGAGGTCTTCCAGCCTCCAGTTCTCCAGTTCCCTTCAAAATTTGTGCCTTCACCAACTGGACATCTGGCTACCAAAGTCACCACAGCAGGTAAAGAGGATACCATGGTCTCCTGGGGACTTCCTCAGCCAGCCTGTGAAGAGGCAGGTACATTCCAGCCCATCTATTGTCCAGCATTTGGTCACATGACCCCAACATGACAACAGGGGGACTGGGCAGCATGGCCCTTCATGTGTCAGGAGGAGGGGGCACTGCAGGGGACACGTGGTATGGTTTCTGCTCTGTGCATTGGGACTCTAACTCTGTGGACAGATAAAACAAAACTGTGGATTTGCCCAGTGGCTCAGGAGGCTGAGGCAGGAGATTCGTGAGTTCAAGGAGAGTGAGACCCTGTCTCTAAATAAAATATCAAAAAGGGCTGGGCATGTGGCTCAGGAGTTAAGCCATTGGATCCAATCCCCAGTACAAAAAAAAAAAAGTGAATTTGTATGTTACTGGTAGTTTCTGGTTGGTTACTTGGCAAATGATCTGTGTGTCAACTCATCCACGGGAAACATTTAAAAAAAAATTAGGTCATGCAAACCATCTCCTTTGTAACTGAAAATATACCCATTTTAAAGAGGATGAAATGAGAAGTAGAGGAAGCGGCCGACTCCAACCAGGCGGCATCCAAGTGGGACTGAGGGAGTTCCTCTCTCAGCACCCCCTTGGCCTGCTCCCAGCTGCCCCACCCCAGCTTTCCGGTTCTGTTGCTATAGAGGCATCACCATTGGGCGGATTTTGCTTTCCTGACTGGGGTTTTCGAGGCGTCCCATCCCTGCCTCGGTGTGTGTCCCGTGGTAGGGCGTCAGGACTGCTGCAGGAGCCGAGTTCTGGGAGGTGGAGCAGGCTGGGCTGGTCCCGTCTTCAGGGGAGAGAGCAGGCTGGAGCCCCTGGGAGCCTTCCATGTAGACCCCGTGGTCCTTAGAGGGCAGGTCTGATGCCTGGTGCCGCGCGGGCCAAGGAGTGGCTGCGGGACCCAGCTGAACCCAGGCTCCTGAGCCTGAGCTCAGCAGAGCTGCCCAGTGGCCTGCTGTCTCCCCAGGGAGGCACTCCTGCTAATGGGTCCTGTGCTCACCTCACTTTAAGGGTCTTAATGGTCTCAGGGGACAGTGAGGAAGGTCTGGCCGGTGTGTCTTTACAAACAGGGACTGTCTCTCCATGAGACCAGAGCGAGCAGGCATTGTGCCTCCAATCTCTGGCTTAGGAAAAGGAAGTGTGCTTCTCTCTCATTACACCTCCAGCCTGGGCGGGCCACCCTGCCCCAGTCCGTAAGAGCCTATGCCTTCTCTGGGTCATTCCATCCCACAGTGGGACAGTGAGTCTGTGTTCTGGTCCAGGCTGTCAGTGAGATCAATCTCCTGCCATTAGCTGTGCTCACTCAATGGCCCAGGAAGGTGCCTGCCTGCGGTGTGGGTTGAGCGTTGCTCTGGGGTGGGAGTCGTCACCGCCTCATCCCCAAGGTCACGTGTTCAAATTCTGACTCCTAGAACCTCAGGACGTGACCGGGTTAGGAGGTCAGTAAGCTGCGATGAGCTCATCTGGATGGACCCCAGTCCCTCAGGGGCCTAGGGTAGAGGGGAGTCATCAGGAGAGGAAGAGATGGAGTTGGACGTGGAGGGGCCACGCAGACGCTGGAGAGAGCAGCCATCTGCCAGCCAAGGAGGGGCCTCCAAAGAAACCTGTCCTGGGCCGCCTCCGACTGGACTCCGACTCCAGAATCATGATAAAATTGTCTGTGTCGTTAAATCTCCAGGACTTTGTGAGCTGTGGACCAAGCACACTAGGACAGCAGGGTGTTCGATTTCTGTTGCTGTAAAAAAAAAAAAAAAAATGTGCCTGAGATCAGCAATTAGGAGGAGGAAAGATTTACCTTGACTCCGAGTCTTGGAGGTGTCAATTCATGATCAACCGGATCCACCACTTGGGGCCTGTGGTGAGGGGAACCTCATAGCCGCAGCATGTGACAGAGCAGAGCTGTCACCTCCTGATGGCCGAGAAGCAGAGAGAGGGGAAGGGGCCAAGGTTCCCTCCAGGGCCAGCCCCAGTGACCCAGCTTCCTTCCAGGAGGCCCAGCTCCCCGACAGCACCACAGCTGACGGCAAGCCTTTAACACATGGCCCTTGGGGACATTTAAGATGGAGACCATAGCAAGCAGCCAGTCCCCAGTTCCAAGGGGTCCAATTCCAAGGACCCCTTGCCAGTGCTCTAGGGGAAGGGGGCGAGGTGGCGACACACTGACCCACCTGTCCTTGGTCACCCCGGCAGTGGTGCAGCCGGCACCTAAGATGAAGGCCGCTCTACTGCACACCACCCCAGCAGCCCCCAGTGTCCCGAGAACTCCAGCACCAGGCGCTACCCTGCGGGAGGATTGTGGGAGATTCCCGGCCCTGGCTTTGCTGTGGAAATTCTCTGTCCCTGCAGCAGCAGTCGGTGTCCCTGCCCCCTGCAGCCCTCCTTCACTGCAGGGCACACAGGTCCAGGCCTTGGACTTTGGAGTCAAACGGCCGGGACGTGAGCTCCTGGGGGCCTGGCCGTGTGTTCCCGGGGTGAAGCTGGGTGTGACTTAAGCTCCCTGAGCCTCGGCTTCCTGGTGGAAGAGCTGCATCCATCCCACCCACCTGGCAGGGGGACTGGGAAGATGTGGCCTAGAGGAGAAGCCTACGTAGCAGTGTCCGGGCAGTTCCCAGGGCAGCTTGTCCTCCCTGGGCTGTCCCCGGCCACCTTGCCCAAGGAGAGGGCTCCTGGCCATCAGCTTGTGCACACGAGCATACAGCCTAGTGCCTGGCTCCTTGCCGACCTCTGGAAATGTACCCTGGAAAAGTTAAAGTGCAGACACACAGGGACAAGGACGTCTGCTGGTGATCTGTGACGTTCAGACTTTGAGGTTCCGTCTCCTTGACTCCTGTCTTGGTGTTCTGGGACCCTTAAGAAGGTACCAGGCTCCCTCCAGTATTTTGGGGTGTAGGCCACACCAGGGCGAGTGTCTCAGTGGGTTGGTGGCCGCTCCCCCAGGGTCTGGGTGTGGAAGGGGCGCTTTCTCCTTTGAGGGATCTGAACCCCAGACCTTGTGCAGCATAAAACTTCACCCAGGGAGCCACAGATGAGGGCGGCATGCTTCTGGGCCTGGGGAGCAGGGTCCGCCACCTGGGTGGGTTTAACGAGGGCAGGATTTGTGTGCACCACGTCCCATGCCCTGGTGAGGCGTCCACAGTGGGGCCTGGCCGACACGACCTCCCTGACCTCCGGTTCCACCCTGCCAGGCCACCTGCTCCAGTGAGCACAGTCAGGAAGCTGAAGGCTGGAATCATTCTCGGGGGCGTGGCTGGGAAACGGGGTCATGGATGATTATTGATTGATAGAGACCAGGAGCGCTTCCCCTTGGCTGGAAGGTCACTGGGAGTTTGTTTATTCATTCATTCGAAAACCTCTGTGACCACGTGCCTGTTGACCTGGGGTTGGGGGGTCAGCGAGACTGGCCCCTGGGCTCAGCACTCACTACCACCTGCACCAACATGGTGCTCAATGCCCGGCCCACCGGGTGCTTCACAGAAAAGGGGGGGTGGCTCTGGAGAATGCAAGCCCAGCACTGCACCCCACCCAGGGCAGGGAAGGGAGAGGAAGGATGGCACAGGCAGGGACGTGAGCCGGCCCCGGGGACAGGGTGGGATGGCGAAGAGCAGAGAGCAGTGCTGGTCTCTACCAAGCCCTTCCCCCACAGTAGGGCGCCTGCAGCTCCCCTCCTCCCCCCAGGAGCCCCCCCCATCATTCTTGGCCCCCAGGTTACCAACAGGACGTCCTGTGGAGAAAGGTTAGGTACCTTCCCCCAATAAGAAAAAGGTACAGTGACATCTGAGCCCAGGCGCCCCCTCTGGAGCCCGGTCACCTGCAGCAGGCCTCACTGTCACAGCCAGGGAGGGGCCCAGCAGAGAGGCAGGGACCTGAGGCCCAGAGCAGGTAGAGCTGCAGGGTGTCTAGCCGAGCAGGGCAGGGCGCACCAGGGACAGAGACCCCAGGGCTGGGACCTGGAAACGGCTCCCTGGTTTTGCAGGGTGCCCTCGATGCTCAGGGAGGTCAAGGGATAGTTAGCGAGGCTCCACCTCAGAGCCCAGGAGGATCTGGTGTCCACGTTCTCTGTGGGGAGCCTGCTGCTGTGGTGCTCCTGGGGCTGGCCTCAGCCACCCTGGGCTACTGTGGGCCTGAGAGGGGCCCGGTCAGTGGGGGTGGGGGTGGGGATGATGGGAGGCAGGGACTGTGTACCTACTTTTTTCTTTTCTGGTTAAATAAAAACCCAATGACTAAAGTGCTGTTTAAGCCCGGAGCCCACGTGTACCCCGGCCAGGTCCACCTAGATTCGCCAAGCTGGCTGTGAGTGTCCTCTGGAAATGGGGCCAGAGCAGGCAAATATTTAACCAGAGAGGGGACAGGTCAGTCCTGCGCTTCTCCAGAGCTGTGGACTCAGCCCCAGCAATGACCTCAGGTGTTCCAGAAAAGCGCTGCGTGGGGTTTCCTCCTGCCACTGCCCCTGCCCCAGCTCGGCATGTGGTCCCCCCCCCCCCCCGCAGCTCCTGTCCAGTCCAGGGCACTGGCCAGCTGAGACACACAGGGGTTCTGCTCCGAGGCCAGAAGCCCTTAGCCATAAGGCTTTTCATCTCTTGTCCAGAGAGGAGGAAACGGGCCAGAGAAGGGAAGTCCCACCTTAGCAAGGCCTTAGCTGAAGAGGGGTGCCAGCCAGGCCCCTGACCCCAGCTGGGGCCGCACCCCCCCAGGGCAGGTTCCTGTGCCCCCAGACTGGAGCCCACTGAGGCCATCTCTGGTCTCGGATGGCCACCTCTTGCTGTGTCCTCCTGTGGAGGAGAGTGGTCTCAGGTTGCTTGCTGTCACTCCTCAGGCATAATCATATCAGGAGGGCCCACCCTCATGAACTCCTCAAACCCTCATCAACACCCACAGTCCCCTCCTTTAAACATTGTCCCAGTAGATTACCGCTGTGACATGACATTTTGGGGTGGACACATTCCATTCATGAAGGTATCTTGGTCCTTTTTTTTTTCCTACCCAATTGCAAAATCTCTACTCCAGCAGCCTCTAAGTCTAAAGGATTCCATGACCCCCCATCCCCCACCACCACCAGGTTCTGTCCCAGGAGGTGGCAGCTTCTTTATTCATCTCTGCAGCCAGCCCCAGAGCTGGCTCAGAGCAAGGCCCCAGGGGAGCAGAGGCTAAGGTACCCCAGAGCTGCCTTTCTGTGGGCGTGCAGGGGGGTCTCCAGCCTGAGCAACTGGGAGAGGCCAGTGTGGCTCCAGCAGAGAGTGGAGAGGAGCTGAGGACAGGTGTCTGTCACTTGGGCTGCCGTAAGTGAACCAGCAGTCCCCTCATCCGCTGACGTTCCAAGCCCCCAAGGTTGCCTGAAACCGAAGAGGGTACTGAACTCTAAACACCCATCTTCTCTGCTACACACACACCTGCGACTACATTCAATTAATAAATGAGTCTCGGTTAGAGACGAATGGCAACTCGTAAGGCAGGAGAATTCTAAGAACACGCCGGAACCGTCGCTCACCACTGCTCTTGTGCTCTGAGGCCAGGAGTGATTCAGAAAGTGCTACCTGAACACCAGCTCCACCCAGCTCCGTGACACTGGCACACTAACTGATAACAGGCGGCTGCTGGTGACCCACAGGCAGTCCGTGTGGGTGCGGGGATAAGCTGGGCGGGGGAGTGACTCACATCCGGCGGGTCAGAGCAGGTGAGCGGGTTCGGGGTTTCCTCACACTTCTCAGAGCCCTGGGCAATGCGAATCTCATAACTTTTTACTTCCAGAATTTTCTCTCTCTATTTTTGGACCGCAGTGGACCACTGACCACGGGTAACATAGAAACAGGGGTCTCCAGTACCACAGATCAGGTGGCCTCAACAATAAAAATGCATTCTCTGGTCACCTGGGAGGTGTCTGAACCAAGCTGTGGGGGCTGGTTCCTCTGGAGCCTCCTTGGAGGTAGGTGGTGCCCTGCGTCTCCACTTGGTCCTCCCATGACCCCAGTGTCCTGACCACCTTCTCCCATGAGCACACTGTTCAGATTGGATCAGTGCCACTCTAATGACCTCCTTTTACCCTGACCAGCTCTTTCAAGGTCCTGTCCCCAAATGCAGCCGTGTTCTGAGGCTGGGGCTAGGATTTCAACAGAGGAACCCGGGGCTTCCGTGCGACCCTCAGAGACAGGGCTTGGAGGCCCGGGGAGCCCAGAGGGAGCCTTGGCCTGGCTCTTACTTGCTACGAGGCCAGCAGAGGGTGTGAGCTGACGGTTAAGGCGCCAGAATTACTTTGCAAAAAGATCTTCCTGACAGATGGGGACTAGAGTTCAAGGCACAAGGGCCAAAGCAAGGAGCAGGCCTCCGAGTGGAGGGGAGAGACGGTGGGGAAGCACGGACGGGGAGACGCTAGTGGGGAGTGGGACAGGACGGAGGGATGGGGTGCTGCGGCTGGTGGCTTTGGTTTTGCTCTGCAGTGTGGGGTCCAACCCGGGTCCTCGCATGTGCCAGTCAAGTGCTCCATCACTGAGCCACACCCATGGCCCCGGGATGGGCGTTTTGAAGCTAGAAATGGCAGTCCCTGCGGACGGTGACTAAATGACCAAGGACACCAGGATTAACTCTTGCTCAGCCTCTTGATGCCGAGTGACTCTGGGGAGGTAAGTTCTCATCTCTGGGCCTTGGCTGTAAAGTCTGTAACGTCTAAACAAGGGCACACCTGGGGGCATTTCTGGAGACCAGGAGAACCGTGTCCTGTGAATGCACAGGCGGGGGTAGCCACGTGAGCATCCGAAACGTCCCCCCCAGGCTGGTCACTGGCTCTGAAACGTCACACACCAACAGGGCTCCACAAGTGGAAAGTGACTTCATGTGACAGGTCCCAGACAACATGTTGGTGCATCAAAAAGATGGTGTGAAATTACCTTCAGCTCTGAGGATAAGATACAAACGAGGGCTGGGGCTGGGGCTCAGGGGCAGAGCACTTGCCTACCGCATGTGAGGCACCGAGTTCGATCCTCAGCACCACCTCAAAATAAATAAATAAAATAAAGGTATTGTGTCCATCTACAACTAAAAATTTAAAAAAAGATACAAATAAGACAAATGCATTTAGGACCCAGACTTGGGTCCTTCCCCAAGATGACTCATTATACATACGTAAATATTCCAATATGGGGGAAATCCCAAATCGGAAACACTTCTGGTCCCAGGCATTGTGAACAAGGGATCCTCAACCTGTTGTATTGGCAGAGTGGGGCTCTGAGAGGCACATGGGCATTGTGCACGCTTGGTACTCTGCTCAAGCAGCCTACAAGATACTGTTTCCCCTGCTAGGGTTCTGATAACAATTTCAGAGAGTTTAGGTGACTTTCCAAAAATCACACAGCTAATTGAGTAGAGACATGACTAATGGTTCATCCCACCCTGGCCTGAAGCCTCCCTTCCCCACACAATTTGCCCCTCCTTGCACTTTGAGGGAGCTGAGTTTGTGAGCCTTGAGCTGGTCTTTCTTTGTCTTAACATGAAGAAGAATGGCACTTTCCCGGTGCTGGTCAGAAACCAAGAGCTGACTATCCACAGGACTCCTACAGAAGCCAAGCCCAGCTGGGACAGAAATTTCGAACCAAGGGGCACCTGCCTGGGGCCAGCAGCTCTGTTGATAGGAACTTAAACTTGCACCCAGCTTTGGGTGCTAGTCAATTCTAAACCTGAGTCTAGCAAGGCCGGGGGTTTCTGTCTCTTGCTCAGACTCACCCAGCTGGGAGGGGGAAGGCCCGGAGTCCAGCTCAGCTTCCTCAGCTCCAAGGCCGACATCTTTCCTGCCCTTGACCTGGGATGTCAGAGGCTCAGCTCCCAACCCCCAGGGTCTCTCACAGACCCTCACCTGAGGACTCCTCCCGGGGCTGGAAGCCTGACTTGGGCACTGTTGGAAGGGCACTTGATGTGCAAGCCCCGAGGAGGACGTAGCCAGAGGAGGGATCTCTCCCTGAGCACACGGGCCTCAGGTGCACAGACCCCGGGCCACAGGGGGCCGAGAAGACGGGGTCTGGGCTGAGAGACCAGAAACCTCCACCAGACACTCCCTTGGTCTCCGGGCCTGTGAGATGAGGAGGGTGCAGCAGCGAGCTCCTGGGCTCCCCCAGCCACAGTCAGAGTTGTGTGTCCCGTTCTCACGAGGACCCCCACCCCATACAACCACGATAGATAAACAGATGTCCGAGTGTTTTGTGTGAAAACCCCCAGCTCTCTAGCTGATATTTGAAAAGGGGAAGCTGTTGGGGCAGACGTGGCTGGAGGGACCTGTGTGGGGGACCCTGCTCTGCAGCCTCCTGCTCCCTCTGCCCCGAATTGACGTGGCCAGCTGGTCCACACGCATTCTGGTGAGTTTTACAGGAAAGGCAAAACTCTTATGCCTCCTCTCGCTAGAGTGTGTGGGGGCCAGACAGAGGAAAGGGGAGCCCTCCCTCCCTCCCTCCCTCTCACCGCCTCTCCCCACCATTCTCCCTCCCTCCTCCTCCCTCCTCCCCTCCCTCCTCCCCCTCCTCCCCCTCTCCTCCCTCCTCCCCTCCCTCCTCCCCCTCCTCCCCCTCTCCTCCCTCCTCCCCTCCCTCCTCCCCCTCCCCTACCCCCCATTTTCATCTTGTCTGTGTTGCTGTGATTGTTAGGGGCCGTGGGTCCCCTGCTCTGTGAAGATTGAAACCCTGTTTAACACACAGTGAGCCATGACTGTGGCCTCACCCCTCCTCCCCATGGTCCTCCAGCTCTCTCTGAGGCCTGGTGGCTATTGCGGGGGCTGGAGGTCCCTTCCCCTGGGATCCTGGGCTGCCTTTGGCCAGCTGACCGCATGGCAGCCTGGAGGGTCAGCTGCCCAAGGTGGAGTCTGGAATGTGTTGTTTCATCGTGTGATTCACACAGTGTTCGTTGAGGGCCTGACTTGGGGACTCGAGCCAAGGGCATTCCGGGAGGGTCAGAGGGAGCGTGTTTACTGTCGGGCTGTGGAAGTCACTTCCTTCCATAAGCCCTGGGGTGCACCTGCGTGTTCAAGCACTCAGCAGGTCTTTATTGAGCACCACTGTGTGCCTGGTGCTGAACCAGGTCCTGGGAAGGCAGGGACTGTGGGGTGGCTGCCCTGCCAGGGGACAGCCTGGGGAAGATCAGTGACAGCAGCCAGGCCAGGGGATAGGGCAGGGGATTGGGGCAGGGGACACAGAGACGGCTGCCTGGGAATCTGAATCCTAAGTCCCTTCACCCTTTATTCTAGGGAGTGGACCTCTCCAAGACGGTCATTTCCAAAGGCATTGTTCGGATACCACACACAGACTTGCTTTCCTGACTGCAAGAGCAATTCATTCTTCCTTTCAAAAACATCAAATGCTATGAACTGGGTGAGTCCTGAGAGAGCCCAAGTTTCTCTAGTGCAGTTTTCTTCCAGCTCAGGAGAACCAGCACCCTTCGGGCGCCCAGTGCTCCTGGCCTTGAGCAAACAGCAAACAGCACAGGCTTTCTTCTTTGGTCCTTACGCCTGCTGCTCAGAGCAAGCACTGCCTGCGAGTCCCTCTTATAGGGGATAATGACCTAGCAAGGATAAGTCACAAGTCACAAGCCAGACACGTGGGAAGGAGGTGGCCAGCCAGGATTCACACCCAGGACCCCTGGATCCTGCCCTGAGTCCTGGCCCCCAGACATGAGTCAAGTCAAAGGACTCATCTGCAGCCATCAGCTAAGGTGGGGGCCAGGGTGAGCATCAGGTGGCCTCTCCAGAGCACTGAACTCAGCCCCGGCTCCCCCACCATCCACACAATGTGCCCTGCACTGAGATCTGTCCACTGCGGTGTTCTCAGGGTGACTCGGCCCTGCTGCAGGTGGATGGGACCGCCTCACTGTTGCAAGGGAAGCTTTGCTTCTCTTCAAGGTGGGCCCTGGAGTGTCAGCAGCCACAGTTGACTCTGCCTATCTCCTCCCCATGGTTCATGGGTGGTTTCCAGTTTTCTGCTCTTGCAACAATGTTTCCAATGAGTTCTGGGCAGAGGCTGCCAAGCATCTCTGCAGGACTGATTCCCAGAAGAAGGCTGGCTGGCTGAGGGTCTGCAAGGCCTAGCTGGGAGACCTGCCCAGGCACCCTCGGGCAACATCCCAGGGCTCACCTCCACCACCTGGGAGGGGCAGGGTTGGCTCCAGGCCGTTCCCACTGGCGCTGGTGGCAGGGCTCCTTGTCACAGACTCAGGCATTTTGCATTTTTATCTGTGCTCTTAGATGGTTCTGAGAAGGTCATGGTTTGAAAATAAAAACCAAGCAAACAATAGCTGTGGTTTGGTGAGCTTCCTAGGAGGCCAGCTTGTCCTGGAGGTCCTGTGTCCAAGTGATACATCCGTGCCCCTTCCTCTGAGCAGCCCTGTGCCAGCACATGCATATCAAAGAACAGAATCCCAACTGGATTTCAGAATTCCGGCCAGGGGCCCTTGTGCAGTGTGCAGCCCAAACAATCTCACACATTCTAGTTAGGGCTGTAAGCTGGAACCCAGCTGCCCAGACTCCAATCCAACCTTTAAGTCCCATTAATCAGGGGAACTTAGACAAGCCACTTATACTCTATCTACTTCCCGGGGTGAAATAGAAGCTTATCATCATGGTGCCTCCCTTATAGAGCAGAAGCAGTGAGCACTAAGTTAAAATATTGCAGCCCCTTTGAGGGGTGCCTGCTACGTACCACGCACTTGACAGGCATTTGCAGTTAGCCGCTGAGGGTCCCCTGTGCTGCTTAGGGGGTCCTGCCGCTCCGCCTGCTTTGGTTTTCAAGGGAGTGTGTCTGAACGGTGGGAGGCTGGGCTGGGAATCCCAGATGGATGGAGTCCAGGCTCTGGGGCTCCTTCCTACCCTCCCCAGGACTCCAGGCAACTCTTCAACCCCTGACCTTTGCCCTGTGGGGCTTTGTTTAGACCCCGAGACTATCAGTGCCTAGCCAAGAGGTGCCCAATCGGCTTCCCTACCAATGCAGGGTCACTCGGGGTCAGCTGTGCGGGGCAGGAGGACTGAGGAGCTGGGAGGGGGAGGAGCACAGAGCTCCAGTCCAGCAGGGCTGTCCTCTCCCAGGCTGACCGCAGGGTCATCCCCTTGCCAAGCTTCCGAAAGGTTCCCACCTGCCAGGCCCAGCACCCGACACCTCGGCTCTGCCCGTTGTCCTGGCCAGTCCTGAGTGGCCTCCACCTCCTGGAGACCTGGGCCCTGCTCTGCATGGGGCTGACTTCTCTTAGGACCCCCATAGCTGGTGGCTTGTACCCGTGGTCCACCTGTGTTCAGCCACCCGTGAGCTGCCTCTGTTCTCCTTGGGATACGTGGACACTCCCAGAGGGCTGAGTTGGGGGGCTACAGGCAGAGGGGGTGTGGGCATTGGCAGTGTGAGTCCTGGGGTTCAGGTCCCAGCCCCCCCACGTCCCAAGGAAGGCACTCAACCCGCCCGTTTCCCTCTGAGCGTCTCTATGGGGAGAAGTGGCCCCCATTTGCCGGCATCTGCTCCACTCTGCTCTAGACCAGGTGGCCACACCTGCTGACCTCAGAGCAGGCAGGAGCCGGGCGGCCAGAGGGAAGAGCGTGGAGGCTCAGGCCACAGGACATTTGCCTAAGGCTGCAGAGTCTAAGCAACAGAGATGAAATCTGAACTTGAATTTGCATGCCTGCACCCTGCGAAGTCCCTTCCTCTCTCAGCACGGCCAGGAGGGGGGAGGCATGGGGACAGGGGGTCAGGCTCTGTGTCCTGTAACACACGGCACGTGGACTCCAGCTGGACTTTGGCCTCGTGGCCCAGGGTGTCTATTGCCCTGACTAAAGCTGACTGGGCCTTTTCTGTCTGCGTGGAGCAGAGGACAGCAGCCCCCCCCCCCCCCAGCCGGGAGCCCTTGCCTAGAAAGGAGGGCAGCGGCCGAAGTTAAGAGAAATGCATGTCCCGGCCAGCTCCAGTGCCCGGCCTCCCCCCTGCTTTGCTAGAGAGCGTGGACACACTGTGTAAAGCTGGCACTAGACCTGTCAGCCGTGAGTTGTTCCCTGCGGGCAGTGGGGCAGGTGCATCCAGGAACCTCCTGGATCTGGTGATGCTCGTCACTGTGCCGTGAGAACCAGGCCCCCGGGTTTACCCCTGGAGGAGCCTGCAGGCGTGGGACACGCAGGAGCCCTGACCACTTCCGCACAGCCACAAATGCAGCGGTGTTTCTGTGAGCCCCGAAGCACAGGCTCAGGCCGGGCCTGGTCTGTGTCCTCCCAGACACCTGCCCTGGGCAGCTCCCGGGTTACCAGAGGTTGTTTCCGCCAAGGGTAACAGTCTGTCCACCGTGTGCATTTTATGATCTCCACTTATAAAGCGGCTTAGAGTCTCACCAGATAAGTGGTGACTCAGGAAATAGCCTGTGGGGGGACAGGTGCGTCCATGGGGCCCAGCAGCCCACAGGTGATGTACCCTTTGGCCCAAACTCCGCTGAACCAAGTGGCAGTTGGGGGATGGTGCAAACCAGAGAAGGAGTCAGTTCCTGCAAAACTCTTGCTTCTCACTGCACTGGATCCTTCCGTCCTGTGTGGACTGCCATGGGGTAGACCATCACAATCCTGGGCCCCTGGGTCTAGGTGGTGTGATCCAGAGCAAGTTACTTAACCTCTCTGCGCATCACTGTCTTCAACTGAGATAATTACACATATCCACCTGGGTGGTGAGGAATGATAAGACAGAAAAGCAGAAAAATCTTGCGGCAGATGGACAATGTCTGATTTGTGTTAATCGTGTTTGTCGTCCTCGTTGTTAGAATGATGGTATCTGTTCCTTTTCCACACACACATTTTCAGAGGTACATATTCACCAGAGGTTGCTCCTGAGGTGATCAGATCACTTTTCATGTTGCCGGTTTGTTGGTGAGTCTGTACCCAGGCACCGATGGGTCGGTCACCCCTGGCCTTATTCTAACCTGTAGCAGTTATTGGACACCATGAAAAGCCTGGCCTGGCTGAGGAAGCCTGACCTGGCCTGGCCTGTGGTGCCTGCATCCAGTGGAGGGGAGGAGGGCAGGGGCCGGGACAGGCATCCCTGTGGGCCTGCCTTGGAGCGCAGACTGGGGGACCGGTGCTCGCTGGAGGAGGCGGCCAGGAGGGGCCCTTCGGATACGAGCCGGCTGGCAGGTCAGCAGCGCAGCTCATGCTCCTGCCTTGCTAAGGGTCGCCAGGCTGCTCTGGGCTGCATGGGGAAGAGGGTGGGAGAGGGCAGCCCAGGAGGCCGCGTGGAGCAAATCCTTGAGCTTCTGATTTCTGCCATGTCCTTGCCCCATTGGGGCTCACAGGACAAGGCAGGATGTCAGGCGAGACATCACACTGGGGGGGGGGGTGTCAGGAGGAGCAGGCAGCACTCTGCAGGTGGCAGTCACCCTCAGCATCGTGCTGTCTAAGATGGCCCTTGTCTTACCCAGCATGCCCTGCACCGCGAGGGCGGGTTGCGCAGAGCCGACTTCCTGGTCACGGAGGGTTAAGCTGACTGTTTATTGGAATTCAGGGTCGGTGGCTCTGACTGACTCCAAACATAACTGTGATGCAAACCAGGCGGGAGTCTACGTCTCATGCAACCATCGGCTGGGCTGTCCTGGGCTGGAACAGTTGCTCCACTGGGGACTTGGCTCCTTCCTTGAGCAGCTCCACCATCCCTGCTGCTGCTTCCTCCAGGGGATCCCTGGTACCCCACCAGGCCCCAAGTGACACCACTCCTAGCCCCTGGCAGAGAACGCAAGGCACGCAGTACCCCCAGCGCCCTGCGGAGAGGGCAGCCCTGGGCTGCAGGGTGCACACTGGACACCCACTCTCACTTCTGGTCTCAAAGCCCAGGTCACAGACTTTGCCGCATGGCCTCGCCTGCTTGTGACATGGGACCTTTGTGCTTGGTGGTCCTGCAAGGCTGTGGCCATCAGCTTCCTTTGCTCTGATAGAATGCGCTTCCTACAGTGACTCTTTCCAACTGCCTCCTCTGGCATCTCAGCCTCCTCTGTCCTGGGAGGAAGCTGCAGAGATCCAGTTAGTTCCTCATGGACAGCTGATTTGTTCATCAAGCTTCTCTCCAAGTTGCCTGGAATCCAGAGCCATTGTTCTTGATTCTAACTTT
The DNA here is from genome assembly GCF_045843805.1 of Urocitellus parryii. NCBI lineage: Eukaryota > Metazoa > Chordata > Mammalia > Rodentia > Sciuridae > Urocitellus > Urocitellus parryii. Next base: position 8,769,278 of record NC_135537.1, on the reverse strand, counting down.
GCATTAAAGTCACCTGGGAAGGTAACTTTTGAAAATAAATATTAATGTCAGGGTCCCTTTGACAGAAAATCTAGTTTGGCTCTTTCTGATGGGGCTGGGACTTCTGGATTTTTTGTAAAGGCCCAGGAAAGGCTAATGATTTGCAGGGGTGGACACTGCTGGCCCAAGCTGAGCTCCAGTCTCCCCTTGAATGGTTAGTCTTGGCCCACTGGCCAGCGGGTGCAAGACTAGCCACTTTGTGAAAAAGGTGTTCAGAGAAGTGCTTTGAAAGTTTGTATCCAGGAAGCACATTCAACATTCAGCTTCCCCTAGCACCTGGCACCCCTAGCAGTGCCTGCCTGCTGTTCCCAAGATAAGGGCCTCCCAGGGCCCTAGTGGGTCAACAGGATTTTTTTTTTTTTAAATACTGAGGATTGAACCCAAGGACATTTAAACACTGAGCACATCCCCGGCCCTTTTTAATATTTTATTTAGAGACAGGGTCTTCCTGAGCTGCTTATGGCCTCGTAAAGTTACTGAGGCTGGCTTTGAATTTGCAATCTTCCTGCCTCAGCCCCTGAGACACTGGGGTCACAGGTGTGTGTCACCACACCCCATTCAACAGTTTGATAACTGATCGTCAAGAGCCCCATGATGTTGATTCAATTCACAGCGATTTCACATTTTTTATGGGAGCATTTATTATTTTATTGGAGTTGGGAAGGAAGAAGAGATTTGGCAAGCAGTGGTTAAGGGGGAGAAGTCACTCTGCGATGGCGCCTCCACCCATAGGCTAACTCTTCCCTACAGAGGCTGCGTGAGCTCAGCACCTCTTTACCTAAGCCTGCACCCACATTTTATAGTTGGTGCAATGACTTCCCTGGCTGATTGCCACAGTGACCCTTTGTTGGGACACGCAGCATCATTCTTGGATTCCCTGCGACCTCGCTTCCAGTCCCCGCAGACTCCTTCTTGTCCTCCTACCTTGCCATGTCGCTTCCCCACCCCTTGGCTGGGATGAGCAGGACAGATGGCTTCTCGTGCTGCCTGGCACCCCGTGTCTCCCAGCGTCTTCCTCTGAGAGAATCCACTGGAGGGCAAGGCTGCTTTGGCAAACGGAGGGCAGAACAGCTTCCCCGTCAGGATTCCTGGGCCTCCGAGGGTGTAGGTGGGTGACGGTGACGTTGCCATCTGTGACCCAGAGCTGGCTCGGGGTCGGGGTGCAGGAGGAGCTCGGAAGGCCCCCCGGGAGCAGAGGTACGTGAAGTGGTCCTCACTCTGTGTTCCTTTCTGTCCCCTGGAGACAGGGGAAGGGAGACTCCGGTTAGCTGAGGGTCGGCGTCACATGGCTGTGGCTTCCTGGGAAGCAGATGGAGCTCGGTGGGCAAGATGGACTTGGGGGGTGCCCTTGGTGGCTTGACCGTCTTTCCCCAGGGAGAAGGACACCTGGGGGATCAAGGCAGGGGAAGGACGCAGGATGCGCTGGGGGAGAAGCTGAGAGAAGCTGCTGTCCCCCCGCAGGGCTCTGTGGGGGTGGACAGCCAGGACGGGGGTGGCCGCAGCCTGGAACTGGGCCGGCTGCTGAACAAGCGGGCACACACTGGGTGACAACAGAAGTGCACCGTCCAGACGTCCGAGTCAAAGTGTGGCGGGGCCTGCGCCCTCTGAAAACGTTAGGGAGGGATACTGCTTGCCGCTTCCAGACGCAATTTCTTTGTGCTTTCTGGCTTGTGGATGCTTCTGTCCGGTCCCTAGCCTGGTGGCTCGTGGCTGTCTCCCTGGTGTCTCTGTCGTTATGTTGACTTAAGGACGGAGCCACCCGACTTCACTGTGGCCTCATCTGAACCAATTGTTTCTGCAACAACCTTCTTTCCCAATACAGCCCCCTTCTGATGCACGGGTGGTTAGAACTTCAGGGTATCTTTGGGGGACATAATTGGGCTCCTGTCGGCTGGTTGGGTGTTTATGCCTTGTGTCCATCGGCTCTGCTTGTGGGCATTCAGTGACCTCGCCAAGGAGACCCTTGCCATCACCCAAGGGGTTGACAGATAAGGGCTTTCTCTCCACGGATTCCCAGCAGATGAGACGCAGGCCCTAGGTGAAGGGCGATGGGCAGATAGCCTCTACGGAACTGCCACACAAGTTAATTGAGACTTTGCTTTATCTATTTGCATGGTTTTAATTTAAACAACTGGGCACTGAGTGTTGAAATAAGATCAAGTATATTCTGAATTGCACTCTTCTAAGTACTGCTCTTATCTATCTATTGCCAAACCTCGGAGCCCAGCAAGGTGTCTTGCTAATCTTTGTCTTTCCATTGGATGTGAAAGATGAAGGATGTGGGCACAGTTGCTACTGGCAGCCATTCTGTGATCAGAGGGGTCCGAGCCTTCGGACGAAGCCAACACAGTGAAAGGTAGGATGGGGACAGAGAGCAAAGTGGGTCTTGTTGGCCATGGAGTGCTGAATCAAACCTGTCCAGAAGCCCTTCCTGCCATAATTTTTATCCCATCTACCAACAAGTTCCCTTTGTTCTTTAGTCCACCTGTATGTAGGTGATGCTTCTTGCAGCTAAAACCATTGTAACTGGTGTGAGAAGTCATAAGAGGGTCTGGGACACAGGAGTTAGCTACCTTGTGTCCTGGAGACTTCCAGGTTCAGATAACCATGCCACCCCGTCAGTATGTACCACTACAATGCACCAAGAAAAACATGTGGGAAAAATGAGGGGTAACATCCCACTATTATCCCTCACTATTGTATCTAAATTAAATCAAGTTGAAATGAAAACCATGAATAGTCTTTAAATAGGCACAGAAACCCAGGAGTATTCCTAAGTATCATGGATGAGGGAAAGTCTCAACCTTCAACCTTCAATGAAGGTTGTGTTAGTTTTCTATGACTGTGACAAAATGCTAGAGATAATAAACTTAAAAGGAAGAAAGGTTTATTTGGGTTCATGGTTTCAGAGGCTTCAGTCCATGAGGGTTTGGCCCCAGTGTTTGGGTCTGCAGCCGTACAGTGCATCATGGTGAGAGACCATGGCAGAGGAGGTCCACTCTCCTCATGGTGGCCAGAAGCAAAGCGAGAAAGAGGAAGGGGCCAGGATCTCAAAGTCCCCTTCAAGGTCATGCCTCCAGTAGCCCAACTTCCTGCACAAGGCTTCTCCCTCTGAGAGGTTCGGCCACTTTCAACAGCCTCCAGGCGGGACTAGCCTGGGACACATGGCCTTGGGGAGCATCCAGTTCAGGCTACAGCAGAGACTCGGGCCTGGCACTGGTGGCCTAGTTGTGTAGGAACTCTCCGTCTGTTTCTCATCTTGCTGAGGCCACCAGCTGACGCCCTGGGTCACTGCCAAGACCCCAGAACCTTGCTTCTTGGAATGGGCTCTGACTTCACATGAAGACCGGGGTGACACGCAGCCGGCCTGGGCCCCCAGGACTGTCGGGTGCCCTTCTGTTGTGTTAAGCCACCGCTTTGGCGTAGTGTGTCCCATCAGCCTGGGAAACAAACACAGCGGTCCTCTCCAGACACAGCTGGGGACAGTTCACGAGAGACTGTCCGGCTCCCCCAAAGTCTTTGCTCTTAAGAGAGTTCTAGAGCGTTGGTTAAAAACTCAGATTCCTAGGCCCCACCCAGACCACAGTCGCCCGCAGAGGCCCTGGGCCGCTGTGACTTTGACAAGTCACTGGATGAGGCCTGTGAACAGAGACCTCTGGCTCCATGTCTGGCATCAAGTGAGCTTCTTGGTAGGCTGGGGGACAGTGACTGGGCAGGAGCCCGGGAGTCTGGAGGGCAAAGGGGGCCCTGGGAAGCCACTGGGTGGGTGAGATGAGTGCGTTTGTACAGATCTTGTCTGTATCTCCCTCCTGCACAGCGAGTGCAGCCCCAGCACACCCAGAAGTAACCTAAACAAGCCCTGCTCCCCCTCTCTCCCACTCCCTGTCCCTCTCCCCCCTCCCCCTCCCTCTCCCACTGCCCCCTCCCTCTTCCACTCACTCCTTCCTCTCCCACTCCCCCTCCCTGTTCCCCTACCCCTCCCTCTCCCACTCCAGCCAGGGTTTACCCAGGGGAGTGGGCAGTCCAGACAGGCCGGGAACCCTCTGCTCCCAGGTGCTCCTGTGGCCTGGGACCTTTCACAGCACCGTGCTGACCCAGGGCTGGCGGAGTGCGTGTCGACAAACTAGCATGGACGGTTTTGCTGCATCTCGTGTGCAGTGTGCGATATCCCCGAACGATCCTCCAGTAATTATGTTTGGAGCATCAACTACGAGCCAGGCTGCAGTCTAGACGCTTAGAGCAGGATGAGCCCCACAGGGTCACCTTCTAAGGGGCAGCAGGGCCATCGGATGAATATCAAGGAACAAAGCAGCCTGTTAGCTGGAGACCAGCGCTACTGAAGCAGGGGACCTCGTGTGTCAGTCAGTGATCAGTCACTACACAAAAGCAATAAAAATGAATTTAGAAAGGTGCTGATTTGTTGTCTTCCAGGCTGTCATCTGGGCTTAGCTCAGCTGGGCTGCTCTTCCTGCTTTATGTGGAGTCCACTGCGGTTGGATTGACCTAGACAGTGTGAGCGTGTTCACCAGGGAGGGCCCGGAGGGCAGGCAGCCATCCTTGGAGATCATCTTCCACAGGCAGGAGGTGCCTCTTCACATGGGGGAGGCTTCACTGATGACGGTGGATATAAGCAAAGACCAGGAAGAACGGGAGAGAGCCATGTGGTAGATGGTCAAGAGAAGAGCACGTGCAAAGGCCCTGAGAGAGAAACCTGCTTGGTATGTTCCAGGATGAGCAGGGCGGCCATGGGATGGCACCGCGGGTGGAGGTCCCGCGTGCTGAGACAGTCGGAGAAGGTCTAGGAGTCGGTATCAGTGCACACGGGGCCTGGGGGACCTCTGAAAGACTTGGTTTTAACTCTGAGCAGACGCGGTGTAGGTGACCAGCCGTCCCAGTTCATCTGGGGTCCGCAGGATTCCTGGCATGTGGGACTGAGACCAGGGGATCAGTATAGGGAAAGGGGAGAGGCCACGGCAGGACCCCAGATCTGACAGCAGCTTGTCCCACAGAGGGGACACAAGGGGGCAAGACGCAGACCCAGGAGAGGTCAGCAGCAGGGTCCATCCCCACCGCCTCACCCCGGAAGCTTGGAGCTCAGCCGGGCAGCGGGGACCTCTAGACCCACCAGTCAGCTAGAGTCAGCCGTCAGCTCTGAGGGGCGCCTGGCCTCTGATGCCACATGCTCTGTGTGTCTGTCCCCAACCTGCCATGCTGTACCGGTGGTCCCAGGAGGAGGAGAAGGGCTGAGACTTGAACATAAGATCCGACTGGGAATCGCTCTGGCCGGGCACCGGCGTCCACCTCTGCCCAGCGCAGCTGCTGGCCCTCGAGAAGCACAGCAACTCGGCCCGGCAAGCGCAGGAGCCAGCGCAGCCTCCACGGCTCTGGGTGGTTCCCCGCTGCTCTTCCCATGGCCACTGGGGACCCAGACCAAGAGCCCAGGAGGACACGGAAGCTCTCAGGTGTGTGTCCTGCTCGAGGTGAGGAGGGCCGGGCTCCGTGCCCTCCATGCCCTGGTTCAGTGGGGCAGGGGCTACTGAGGGTCAGCACAGGGGGCTGGACATTCAGAAAGGACCAGGTGCCCAGCCCTGGGTGGGGGATGGAGAGGACACACACCTCCAGCCATTCATGTGTCTGGACATTTACCCCCGCGGCCCCCAGAGGGTCCCCCAGGGCTGCCCCCCGCCCCCACTGGTACCGGCAGCCTCCCTCGGCACCACGCCGTGCTCATCCCAGACCACAGGCCCCACCACGACTGCCCTGCGACAGGACGCCCAGGGCCCAGGCCCCACCGGAGCAGGCGATGTCACCCCAGACCTGTCACTCTCTGCCCTGATTACAGCCATCGCGGCTCCCGCCCTCTCTTCAGACCTTCAGAACCAACCATCTGTGAGGCAGCACTTTCCCCAGAAATGACCAGGTGGAGGCCCAGGATGGTCTTCAAATCACAGGTTGGGCCCAGGCGGAGGCGGCTGCCGAGGGAGGGGCAGGAGCCACAGTGGCCAGAGAGGGAAACGTTGAGGCGGAGAGGACCCAGGAGGGTCCAGTCGGGAGAGAAGAAAGGTTAAAATGCCTGAAACACACAGTGACCCGTCTCCAAAGCCCCACTGTAGGCTCGGAGAAGAGGCCCCACTGAGGGGCCCTGGTGCGGCCTGGCTAGCACGGGAGACCCATGGAAACTGACCACCGGCAGGGCCCCTGTGGGACAGGGCCTGCCAGCTCTCTGACTCTTTTCTGGAGGGAACTGCACCCTTGTGCAGTGCCCAGCCCCAGCCACAGGGCCAGAGCTGATTCCAAGACTGGCTTTGGTACCAACTGGCTGGGTGACCTTGGGCAAGACACTGGGACCATCAGAGCCTTGATCTCCTCCACGGTGAGACAGAACCCGAGCCAGAGGCTAGGGCACAGCGGAGAGCTGGGAAGATGGCAGCTGTCTTCCAGAAAGCAGCAGGGCCAGAGGAGAGTGGGTGGTGGGACCCAGCCCGGGCCTCTCCCTGCAGGAAGATGCCCGGCAGCGGGGGTGAGGGGCCTCGGCATGCAGCCAGGGAAGTCCTGTGTGTCGGGGGAAGGGGCTGGTGGTGTCCTGGTGGATGGGTCACCATGGGGCCCTTCCTAAGGTCTCTTAAAGCAGCTCCATCGTCTTCTGCACAAGGAGAGGCGGCGGCTCCCCTCAGCAGGACTTGGGAGGCCCGGGAGCTGGGGTGGCTGGATTCCAGCACTCCACAGTGTCCTCAGAGCAGCGAGTGTGTGGACACAGGGACGGAGGTCCCTGGCCAGACAGCACGAGGGGGTCCAGGAGCAGGGGCCAGCGCCCCTCCCAGAGACGGGGGCACGCAGCTCTGTGTGTCTTCTGCCTTCTTGGCTGAGGGGGCTCGTCCCTGCCCCCTGTCCCCTGGGGAAGAGCTGAGGGGTCAGCGTAGCTCAGGGGAAGGGCTGGCGGGTGACCAGGCCTGGCCAGGTCAGGGAGCAGGGATCTGTCATGGTTTTGTGTTTCCCCAGCTGAAAAAACCCTCAGAACTCAGCCGCCCGCCGGCCGCCGGCTTTCCTCTGGACACTTTCTTCAACAAGCAGAGGGTGGGAGAGGCCAGGGCAGAAGAGCCGCCCAGTGGGCCCCTCTGGCTGGCTGCTGGGTTGTCTGGCTGCAGGTTTGGCCTCCGCTGTCACCTGGCTGGCTGCAGGGGAGTCCTGTTTCCAGGCTCCCGGGTCCCCGTGGCCTTCACCCACCCGATGGCCTTGGGCTGCTGGTCCTGCCTGGAGGCAGCCATGGGCCCCCGTGGGATCTGAGGCCTCCTGGGGCACAGAAGGGGCCAGGTGCCCACTCAGCATGTCCCCGGCCATCACTCCCTTTTATTCACTCAACAAACTCTTCAGAGGGACCCGAAAACAGAGACCCAGTTTGGGGTGGTGGGGAGGGGGGCTGTGGCCTGCGGCCACTCCTGACAGCAGCTGGAGTCTGTCGTGTCAGCAGGGGTCCCCACCCTCCCTTGGCCACCCTCTCACTTCATCTTGAGAACACGCTTGTCCTGGGGGGAAGAAGCCACCCGAGGGGGCAGGGGGCAGGTAAGCCTGAGACCCACCTGCCGTCCTCCCTGGCAAAGCCACGTCCCTCCCAGCAGAGGCTTGCCCCCCCCCCCAGGCTGGGCCTGTCCCCTGCTCCTTCAGGGGGCCTTCCTCCATTGGCCTTTCTCCATTAGCCCTGAGGCCCACAAGGGACAGGGACAGGCAGAGCAGGATCCTTGTGTCCAACAGCCTCACGCCTCGGGGCAGAATTACAGCCGGCTCCTCTGTGGGCCTGGGCTGCAGGAGGGCTGGGCTTCAGCTCCTGAACCCCCAGTGCTGGGGCTGGAGACCAGGGACCGCGGGGCTGGGGCGCTGGCCACTGACCAGCACAATCCCAAGGCCTGGGCCCGGGGCTGGAGGAGGGGACGGCAGCAGGAGCCGGGGAACCAGGGGTGCTGGTTGGCAGCCTGCCCCTCAGGACGTGCAGCGCCTCACGCCCTTCCCAGGAATCCCTCTGGGCTGGGAGGTGACTCAGCACAGCCTGAACCACACTGGGGCCCGCAGAGGGCGTGGACGTGGGGGAGGGCATGCAGGGGGGAGGGCAGGGCAGCGTCCCTGAACCTGTCTGCAGCCTGGACTTTGTCCCAGCCCCAGCCAGGCCCTCCCTGTTCCCTCCTCGGCAGGGTCCTCCCCGCTCCCTGGGTCTCTCCTGCTTGCACCCCATGGGCACCCAGCAGGACACGCTGCAGGAGGCCATGACACAGGCTCCTGCCCCCTCGCTGCCATCCTGGGTGTCCAGGGTGGGGAAACCGAGTCTCAGACTGGTGCAGGGAGCTGACATCCATTCCAGCTCAGCCTGGCCCCTGGGACCCCCAGAGACACCCAGTGTGCGTTCTGGGTGGGCTTCTGGGAGTCCCCAAGGCCTATCTTACAGAAAGGGAGACAGAGGCCCAGCAAACGGAATGACAGAGGAAGTGTGGGAGAGGAGGCTCACCTCCCCATGGGCCCGCGTCCCCAGGGTGGGCCGTGGCTGCCACAGAGGTCGAGGAGCGGGGGTGAAGGAATGAGGTGTTGGAGGGCCTTCTGCTGTGACAGCCCTTCAGCCATGTGATTTCAAAGCACTGGACATGTGACAAAGGGATAGAACTTTTAATTTGATTTCATTTCAACTAATTTCAACTTTAAAACCAATATTGTATTCACAGTTGATGGACTCAATTCCAAGACATGCAGAACCGTCTGCACCGTGCCTTGGCACTCACGGGGCCTCTGCAGCCTCCGCACTCTCCTTTTAGTCTCAAAACTCACTGAGACCCACATCTCAACTTGCCAGAAGAATCTGAAGTTCTGAGAGGTCAAGAGACTTGCCTAAGCTCACACAGCCAGGAAGTGGCCGGGCCCTAGAACTGGGACATTCTGAATGTCTGCCAGATTCCTTTCCACCCTGTCTTACTCACACAGCAAGCTCTGGTTGGGGTCCACCTCCAAGCCTGTCCCTGCATTACCTCTCTGAGTCCAGCCTCCTTGGAGGACAGGAGGACCTGCATCACCACTGTTCTAAGAGACGCAGAGGACACCCATGTCCCAGGGTCAGAGCCCTGCAGAGCTGGGATCTGCACCCCAGGCATTTTGGAGCGGGACCTGAGACCTTTCACATGGTGGGTGGGGGGTGGAGTGCCCTGTCACCATCGCTGAGGGCCTTGGTGGTAGATGCCTTTGTTTCTGGCTCTGGGAAGCCCCTGGGCGTCACCCAGATGGGAAATTAGAGAAGGCTCTGTCTGAGGCTGGGGAGGGACGGCAGGGGAGGTGCTTCACGCAGCCAGGTGAGAGTCCCCAGACCTCAGAATGGGGCACAAGGAGCTAAGGATTCGAGGCACAGTCACGGTCTGGCTGCCGAGCCAGGCTGGCCACGCTGCCTGGAACAGGTGGGGAAGGCCAGGCGAGAACCCCAGGTGAGCCACGCTGCCAGGTATGGGCACCAGAAGGCCTGAGCAGAGTGCCACTGGGCAAAGGTGCAGAGCAGGAGGGCCCGGGACCGCTGCTGCCCAGGGCCGAGCAGGGAGGATGGGCAGAGAGGATGGGCAGGAGGCCCCAGGGAGACAAACCAGGTCTCAATTTGGCTGGCCCTTGGTGGCCAGAGGACCCTGTGCCCATGGTCTCATCCCTTGAAGCTGCAGCTGAGTCTCACAGCCAACCCAGGGCACCAAACCCACCTGGTCACAGGGTTGCAACCAGACACAGTGACAGTGTCAGGAAGGTGCCCGGCCAGCACCTTCACCCCGTCTGGTCTCCACACACACTAGCGTCCAGAGAAGGGCGACCGCCTGACGGGAAAACAAGGAGAGAACGCACCGGGCTCTGTTTGTTCAAGCCGAGGTGTGATCCACTTGAAGAAAAAGTCAAAATAGTGGCCTTGGAGAAGATGACAGATCAAGATCGCTCTTCAAGGGAAATACCCACTCAAAATTGCCAAGGCCCCCCTCCCCTCCACCTGCTCTCCTAATGATTTTTCTTGCGGCGCTCGTTACTGCTTCATAACGGGTTCTGGGCAACGCATGGATTCGTTTTGCTGAAAGTCCCTCTCCCTGGTTGCAGAGTGAGTTCTTTGAGAGGAGGACTGTTTTGGAGTCTTGCTGGTCATTGAATCATCAGGGCCTCCATCACACCTGGCACATAGTAGGAGCTCAGTGAATTCCTGCTCATTGAGTGAATGAAGGAGTGGGTCACAATAAAACTATGACACTGTAGTGACAGCGTGGTGTCTGAGGAAGGAGGTGAAGGAGAACCTAGGAGGTGGCCTGTCACCTGGGTCAGGCCCTGAGTAGGGGCTTCACAGAGGAGTCTCAAGGGAAGTGTCGGTGGGAACGGGAACCCTGGCCGCTATGCTACCTGGCTGATGCAGCTTAGGTCTCAGGAGCTCAGCCACCTCCATGCCACCCTCAGGGTGACGGGCAGGTCTGCATGCTGGAGGCCAGGCTGGCCTGGCTGTTGGCAGAGGGGCCACCTGCAGCAGGGCTTGGGCACCTGTCATCAGTCTGCCCCCCTCCCCCCACCGCCTGCTCAGCTCCCTGTTGGCCCTGGACAGAGTCATTGGAGCTTTGAAACTGGGCTGGTCACTGCCAAGAATCTGGAAGCTGTTCCAAGAGTTACGGCCCAGAGTGCTGCACCGAAGGGGAGGGAGGAGAGGTGACAGGCTGCTTTCTGTGAATGCAGAGTCCCCACAGAAGTTCAAGGCCACCGAGGGAGCAGTGGAGTTAGATTCCCACCATGAGCACACACTGGGTGAACCAGTGCCCATTCTAGAGTGAGATAGGGCGGAGCTCAGACCCCAGCACCCCTTCCTGGCTGCGTGACTTTGAGCCAGGCATAGTCCCTCTCCAGACTTTGCATTTTCTGCACTTGGGTATGTGCACGTGTATGTGGGTGCACAGATACACACACACACATACACACAAAGGGGTGGGTGTCTCATGGTGCCTCAGGATTAATGTGAATACTAAATAGTGTACATGTGAGTTCCCTTTCCTGCTGCTCTAAGCTCAACTTTTAAATCCTTTTAAAAATGATCAATATTCAAGCAATACATAGGTGCTATGTGCTCATTGCTAAAAGATTTGAAAATAGAGCTAATGAAAAAGAAGGAATTCAAAGTCACCCATCACCATGAGAATGAGAAGGCAAGCCACAGACCGGGAGAAAACACTGGCCGAAGACGAGTCTGCTAGAGGGCTGCTCCCCACGTCCTCCAGGATCGCCTAGGACGCAGTAAAGACAGGCAGCCCCACTGAAAATGGGCACAGGCTCCAAGCAGATGCCTCACCAAATGCAGACCTGAGAATGGCAAAGGAGCATCTGAAAAGATGCTTGCATCCTAAGTTGTTAGAAGCTTGCAAATTAGACAGGGCACCCCTAGAGACCCGTTAGAATGGCCAAAACAGAGGACAGGGACCCACCGGGTGCCAGAAGGATGTGGAGCTGTAGGAATTCTCACTCCTCGGTGCTAATGCAAAAATCCCACGGCCACTTTGAAAGACAGTCTGGCAGCCCCTTACAAAATTAAGCAGATGCGCTTTCACCATTGTGTCCAGGAATCTCCCAAATGAGCTGAAAGTAACATTTACAGAAAAACCTGCACACGAATGTTCATAGGAACTTCGTTCATATTTCCTGGAACCTGGAAGCACCGGAGATGTCCTCCAGGGGGTGATGATCCTCAGGCTGTGGCGCATTGGGACTACGGAGTGTGGCTCAGCATGTAAGAGAAGGGCACCAGCCACCAACATGGGTGGGAAAGCTGGAACGTCACTCCCCGGTGGAAGAGGCCAGTCGGGGAGGCTAGACACCGCAGGACCCCAACCACAAGGCATTCTGGGAAAGGCAAAACCAGTGATAGTAAGAAAATAAGGGGTTGCCAGGGGCTGGAGGGGGGGGGACGGGGGAAAGGAGGGACTAGGGGGAGGCTGTGAAGCCAGATTTACAGATAGGTAGTCAGTGTAGCTAGGTAAATCAGGTCTAATATGGAGTAAAACAAAGAAAATGGAGGCCATTATTGAGAATGGAGTCCAGGAAACCAGAGCAGCTCTTGGGGAAGTTGAGATGTTCACGTCCCCAAGGCCGGGACCCATTCTAAGGAACTGTTAATGCAGCAGCTCGCAGGGAAGACCTGGCCCTTCCACGGATTCCGCCTCTCGGGTCCCTTCTTCCTCGGGGAGAAGTCTTTTCTGCTGTCCTTTAATAAAGCTTCACTCTCCACTCTCCACTTGCCTCCGCCTGCTTCTCTGGTGTTACACTTCAGCACTGGGGAAGCGAGGACTTGTCACGGGTAACACCTGGAGGATTTGTAGGGTGCTGAGACGACTGTCGGGGGCACTATCATGGTGGACACACATTGACACCAAAACCTTGGGCCTTGTGTCCATTGCAGACTTAGTCACAGGGACAAAGGGAAAAGTTTTTAGTGAATTGCTAGCAAAGGAGGAAAACCTTCCAGAGTCTCGCTATGCACCACAGCCAGTCCCACACCAGCCTGCGCTGGCCCATCGCCCCGTAGCCCTGGGGGCCAGTTGCTCCAGGACTTCTCAGGCAGAAGCTGAACTCGTGGCTCCAGAGTTGACTTTGGAAAGAGACACCCTCCGCCCCTGCTGGAGCCTGTGCTCCCAGGATTGGGGAGGCGCTTGGGCGGGAGGCCAGAAATGGAGCCGCGGCCCCCACTGACTCTTGGCTCTGTGGTCTCCATCTGTAAAGGAAGGTAGGACAGGCCTGGTCACTAGCTCCTCCCAGCTCTGACCCTACCTACAGTCACTTCCCAGAAAAGCTACAACCCACCCAGATCCCAACCAGCGCCTGTTTTCATAGGCCCAAAGCAAAGTTTTTATTTTTATTTTTATTTTATTTTTATTTTTAAATGATTAGGAAAAAATCCAAAGAAGAATAGTTCATGGCATTTGAAAATCATGTAAGATTGAAATGTCAGCCTCTATAAAGGAAGTTTGATTGGCACCCTGCCATGTGCACTCATTTTCCTGCTGTCCTGGCCACTCTCGGGCTCCCTGGCCCTCAAGTCCTGGCTGCAGGGGCTGACTGGCCTTCTCCTGCCCAGCTCGCTCCTCGCAGGCATGCCCTTGGCTTCCTGCTCTCAAGCTGACTTTGAAGATTAATTGCCGGCTTAAAGGTTTCCCAGTGCTGTCACGTGCTGAGCTCTGGGGTCAGGATTTCAACACCTGAATCTTGGAGGGGCACAGTCCAGCCCGGGAGGGTGCTGGGAGGACTGAGGGCAGTCAGGAACCTGGAATGTTCCACTGAGTTTCTGGAACACTCCAATGAAGTGTGAGTCTTTGGTCAACGTGAGAGCTCACATCCACTGATAATCATCGTGCTGCCCCTGATGGAGCTGGGCCAGCACGTGCCAGAGACTGGACAGGCCTGTCCTCACCGTTGGAGGGTCCCTGCGGGGGCTCTGGAGCAGGGCAGCTTACTCCCTGCCCCGCCTCCAGGGGTTCCGTCCACACTGTGACCCCATCATGAGGATATTGATGAGGAAGACTTTTCTGGCAGGTCTCTGAGGAAAAGTGGCCTTCCTCACGTCCCCCAGACGCACAGTGTGGCCAGGACCATGCTGCCTGGAATTCCATGGTCAAAGAGCACAGTGGATGAACGGGGAAGAGAGAGAGCACGGTCCTGAGCAGCACGGGGCCGGCGCCTTCCCTCGCGGGCTCTGCCGTGCCCCAGCCCTGATGCCGTCTGGCAGAAGCGAGTGCTCCGTGATTGCTGAATGACCTCTGTGTGCCCACTACAGCTGTCCTCCTGCCTTCCCGTTGAGCGAGTCTTCAGCCCGTGCAGGGACTCAGAGACAGTGCATGGGTGCTTACTGAGCCCTCCTGCCAGTCAGGGGTATCCTCCTGCGTTCTAGACTCTCTCCTTCCCTCTTCTACTTCTGACTGCCACAGCCCCGTGAAGTGGATTGTTCTGGAAAGAGCAAATTATTAGACCCAGCTGCTTCAGTTCTCTGAGCCCCATTCCATTCCCTTCCACTGGGAGAACCAGATGGCGGGATGCTTCTCTCCATCCAGGACTTCCCCATCCATTGCCCCAAGGCTTCGGAGGTGAAGGAGGAGAGAGGAGGAGGTGGAGGAGGTGAAGGAGGAGAGAGGAGGAGGTGGAGGAGGTGAAGGAGGAGGGAGGAGGAGGTGGAGGAGGTGAAGGAGGAGGGAGGAGGAGGTGGAGGAGGTGAAGGAGGAGGGAGGAGGAGGTGAAGGAGGAGGGAGGAGGAGGTGGAGGAGGTGAAGGAGGTGAAGGAGGAGGGAGGAGGAGGTGGAGGAGGTGAAGGAGGAGGGAGGAGGAGGTGGAGGAGGTGAAGGAGGAGGGAGGAGGAGGTGGAGGAGGTGAAGGAGGAGGGAGGAGGAGGTGGAGGAGGTGAAGGAGGAGGGAGGAGGAGGTGGAGGAGGTGAAGGAGGAGGTGGAGGAGGTGGAGAAGGTGAAGGAGGAGGGAGGAGGAGGTGGAGGAGGTGAAGGAGGAGGGAGGAGGAGGTGGAGGAGGTGAAGGAGGAGGGAGGAGGAGGTGGAGGAGGTGAAGGAGGAGGGAGGAGGAGGTGGAGGAGGTGAAGGAGGAGGGAGGAGGAGGTGGAGGAGGTGAAGGAGGAGGGAGGAGGAGGTGGAGGAGGTGAAGGAGGAGGGAGGAGGAGGTGGAGGAGGTGAAGGAGGAGGGAGGAGGAGGTGGAGGAGGTGAAGGAGGAGGGAGGAGGAGGTGGAGGAGGTGAAGGAGGAGGGAGGAGGAGGTGGAGGAGGTGAAGGAGGAGGGAGGAGGAGGTGAAGGAGGAGGGAGGAGGAGGTGGAGGAGGTGAAGGAGGTGAAGGAGGAGGGAGGAGGAGGTGGAGGAGGTGAAGGAGGAGGGAGGAGGAGGTGGAGGAGGTGAAGGAGGAGGGAGGAGGAGGTGGAGGAGGTGAAGGAGGAGAGAGGAGGAGACCCCAGCAGAAGGGAGCAGGGCAAGGAGGGGACGAAGCCTGGTCCAGGGCAGGTGCAGGACCAGATGAGCCAGCCCCTAAGCTGGGAGCGTTTGGGGACAGGGCTGCTGCTTCACCCTCCCTGTGCAGGGATGTGTCAGGCCTGCCCCTCCCACGCAGCAGCCAGGGTGACAGGTGGGTCTGGGAAGGGTAGAGGCAGAGCTGCCCGGGGCGCAGCCTGGGGGAAGCACTGCGGCCTGGGGCCTGGGCTGAATGGGCCCTTTCTCTCCCACAACAAACGCGGGCCTTGTGTGCAGGTCTGTTTGTGCTGCTGCTTGCCCAGGCGGTCTCTGCCCTCCTCCCACGGCCCAGCCTCGGGCAGGCGCCTCTGAGAGCCCAGCTTCAGGAATTTCCAGAGCCTGGGTCATTGCCTCCCCCGAGTGCGGAGACAGCACCTGGGAACGCAGAGGTCCTCACCTTCCCGTCCACAGGCCGCCGGACTCTGCCCTCCTTGTAGCTTTCTGCTTTGTGTTGGTGGGAGGTGGCCCCCCCAACCGTTCCGCTCTCCCCCTCAGGGCAACATTTAGTAATTGCTTAAGATATTCCACACTTCATTGTTCTCCGTGTCAGACCACTGAGCCCCCGTGGGCTCTCGTGTGTGTGTTCAGAGCATGGTGAAGGTCAGGTGGGCTAAGCCAGACACTCGGTAGGGCCGGTGTGTTAAGTGCGTGTCGACTTAGGTGGTCTTCAGCCTGCAATGGGTTTTTCAGGATTGAACCCATCACCCGTCAAGGAGCATTGGTACCTGGCAAGACAAACCTGTCTGTGGAGCAAGGACCGACCTTGGAACCCTTAGGAAGGTCAAGTGCACCTGGGATTTGGAGGTCATCCTCTCTCCAGGGCCGGCAATTAGCCACATTGAACCGACCATGTCGCCACCCTGCTTCAGACCCTGGCAGGCCAGCTTTGCTGGCCAGTATGCGGACCCGGGGCAGAGAGAGCTCCGTGCCTGTCCTGCTGCAGCAGCTGAATTGGACCTGGCCCTGAGAGACCTTCCTGCCCTCCTGACCCCAGCTAAGGAGAGGATCCAGGCTCAGCATCTCACCCCCCAGCTCTGTCTTCATTGTACCGAGTCTTGCTTCCTCTCTGTTAAACGGAGACAGGAAAATTCCTGCTCCTGGCAGTGTCTATCCTCAGGATGAAGGGATTTGATTCTTAGGAAGAATTTAGTCACTCTAGCAGGCAAAGGAGGCCAGCCTTTCAAGTTTTTCACCCTCAGAAGAGTCTCCAAGGGAGATGCAGTTGGTTTCCATTTCACAGAGGGGTCCCTGAACTGGAGAGCCATGAGTCCAGCTGCCCAAGGGTGCCACAGTGCCAGGACCATCCATCTTCCTGCACACGGCCCCTGCTGCAGTCCACGCTGGTCAGAGGCAGGTCCTGGGTCGCGGAGCCCATTCGACACGTGCAGATTTGCCGATGAGCCGGAGGCTGAGGAAGGCCGGTGCTGGTGTTTAGGAGGGACAGGGCGCTGGGTTGGCTTGTTGACTCAGGAGTTCAGGGAGGACCCAAGGTCAGCCCGGAGCCTCTGCTCGGAGTTTCTCTGCCTGAGTGAGGCATGGCCGTCCCTGAGGAAGCCACTTCTGGAGTTGACATGGCCATAGCTGTGGACACTAGACACTGCCCCCGCACCTCCCTCCAGCCCCCTTCACCTGCTCCTTGCAAGGGCCAAGTGTTTCCGGCGGTCACCTGCTCTGCAGAGCCACCCCCTCAGGCTCCAGAGCACCTCCTGAGGCCCAGACTCGCCAGGGCTGCCCACCTCTTTTAGTCAGGGGTGACTCCAGGATCTGACCAGAACAACCGTCAGGAGGAAAGTTCATCTGAGAGCTCGCGGTTCCAGAGTCTTAGTCCAGAGAAGGCCGGCTCCACGCCTCAGGGCTCGAGCTGGAGCTGGACACCATGGCGGGAGACGTGACAGAGGGAAGCGGCTCACATGGCGGTGATCGGGAAGCAGAGAGGCTCCACTGGCCACATACAAATATCTACCCAAAGCCACGCCCCAATTCGCACCCCTCCAGCCCCACCCCAGCACTTCAGTTACCACCCAGTCATCCCACCAGGGGATTAAGTCACTGACTGGGGTAAGAGTCTCTCAACCCAATCATTTCTCCTCGGAACCTTCTTGCATTGTCTCGCACATGAGCTCTGGGGACACCTCACATCCAAACCTTAACACCCCCCGGGGGGCTGGTCTGCTTCAGCCAGTAGGAACTCCCAGAGCGGATTCTGTGAACCTGACGCTCCCTCGAATGAGAGGGAGAGGTGGGAGAAGGTGGAGGGTGCCATCAGGGACTGCACTTGTCCACTTGTCCTGTGAGTGAAGCTGGACCAGCATAAAGCTCGCCCCAGCCACCAGACAAGCTATGGTCGGGGGAAGCTGCTGAATCTGCCAATCCTCGAGGGTGAGAGGCAGGTTCTTAGTTCACTGTTGCTCTAACAAAGTGCCTGGGACCTGGTCATTTATAAAGAAGAGAGGTTTTATGGTTCCTGGTTCTGGAGGCTGGAAAGTCCAAGGGAGGGGCAGCAGCATCCAGTGGGCCTTCCTGCGCAGTCCGGCGGGCAGAGCTACGTGCAAGCCCTCTTGACTTTTTCTTCCTTTCCTGATAAAGCCACTGATGCCACCCACCATGGGGTCCCACCCTCATGACCTCATCTAGACCCAGTGACCTCCCCAGTGCCACCTCCAAATCCCATCCTCAGGTTAATATAGTGACCAAGTTTCCAACACATGAAGGTTGGGGACACAGTCAAACTGCAGCCAAGGTCACTGGGGTTCCAGGTCACTTTGTCATCTTCCTCCTAAACTGTGAGTGCCTTGTCCTGTGGACTATGACTCTGTCCCCTCTCTGTCCCCAGGCCTGAGCCATCCAGGTCTCACCATCTCTGTGCTGGCGTTTGGTGGCACTGTTGAGTGCACACAGCTGAGCATGCTGTGGGGACATCTCTGTGTCACCCTCCTGTGCCACAGAGGGAAAGGCATGGATTAGAGGGGGAAGTGCCATCTCTGAGGTGGACAGGCCAACCAGCTCCCGACCCTGCCAGCTTCACCTGCTGCTGCACCAGGGCCACCATGTTCTGGTAAAATGATGGACAGGAATGCTCGCACAGGCTGAGACTCCATGGGGCCGGCCTACCTGAAGAGCCTGGCATTCAGTAGGTGCTCAATACAGAACGTTAGGCTCCTCAGAGGAGCTGCCCGTTGGGACCACTGGCAGATCCACTTGAGCTACGCCACACACACCCCGACACCCCAGGCACTCGGTGAACACACCACTCTCAGGGGTCCTGAGCCCTCCCCGCCGGGGCAGGGCCTGGAGACGGGAGATGGTGTCCAGAGCCTCTTCCTGCCCAGGAGCTGGCTGGAAGTTGCTCTCCCCACTCACTGACATTTCCACACTGGGTCTGAGCCTGGCGCACCGCCCAAGGCAGAGGCAGGAGGCGCAGGCTGAGTCCGGACAGTGCTTCTCACTGGTCCAAGTGAGTCCCTGTCCCTTTAAACATCGGAGCTTCAGAATTGTGTCTTACTGAATTCACTAGGGTCAAGGGCCAAGCAGGGTCCCTGCCCACCGGAAACAGCCGTGGTGGTCAGCCTGCCCCTCCAAGCTCTGGCCAGTGAAGCAGTAATGTTTTCTGGGAGTAGCTATTGCCTGGGGGAGTGGGCGAGGGAGAGACCCCAGCCTGATCTGAGAACTTCAGGACTAACATCCTAGACAACAGGCGACGTCTGCTGCATTATTACAACTGTTCTGAGCACTTTATGTGAATCAACTGAGGATGAGATAATCACTGTTATTGTTCCCACTGTTAGATGAGAAGACTGTGGTTCAGAGTGGTCAGATGATTTGCTGAAAGTCACACAGCTGGTATTGTGTGGGCTGGGATTTGAACTCAGGCTTTACGTTCCCCGGGGCTCCCAGTGACACTCTTACCCTGCTTTCCCGCCAGAGCCAGTCTCCAGCCAACTTCCCTGTGATGGACGGAGCGGTTTTCATGGTGATAGCAGAGAATGATCCTTATTCCATCTTGTTATTGTTTCCTGAATTTTCAGAGCGACTTTATATGGGCCCAGAGATGGGGAAGAGGCCGTTGCCCGTTCTTGAAGGACGGGCAGTTTAGAGGGGGAAGCCAAGCCACAGCTTCCTACTCCGTGTCACGGATGATGGCAGAACCCGGAGCAGAGCCATCGCAGTCCTGCACGGAGGAGGAGCCTGGACCCGTGTGGATCTGGGGGCTCTCCTGCTCCCATGTCGGTGCCAGCAGCGGGGGTTCCCGGGGCAGAGGCGCGGCTGCAAGCCAGGTGCAAGGGCCCTCTGCTCTCTCCAGCTGCCGCCCACAGGAGAGACCAGCACCTGTACGATGACCTCGCCCAGGGAGTGCGTCTCTGAGGAGTGCCCGAGGGGAGCAGGGACATCTCTGGCAGGACAGGGGGCCGAGGACTGAGCCCCGAGTTGGCTGGGGATGGCAGAGCACAGTGCTGGCTTTGGGGGTCTGCTTCTGTCCTGTCTGGAGCTGGAGGTGCCTGAGGACCCCCACCCCCCACCCCCCGCCCCCCGCCGTGCTCCTGTTTCCCACGCAGCAGCGGCAGCTGGGTCCCGGCTGGAATAAGGCTGCCCTGCGGCTTCCCTCCAGGATCCCCTCATAGATGGACACTGGAGAAAAGCCAGGGGCCTCACTGCTCCTGGAAGGCTCCGGCAGTGTCCTTCTTACCTTTATAGAGTCCCACTCAAGAAATTGGTCACCTCCTTTCCTTTGATTGACTCTGAAGATGCATGTTTGCAAGAAGACTTACAAAATGAACCCCTCAAGGAAAAAAAAAGAAAGTGGGGGAGGGGAAGAGGGGAAGGAGAGAGACTTCTGCTCCTGGGAAAGCGTCCTGGGCTATAGGCATCGGCCATCAGGAACCAGGGAGGGGTCAGAGCTGCCCTAATGGTCAGCAAAGCCAAGGATTCTAGATCATGGAGTTGTTTTGACTTCTCCTGACCGTGGCCTGGAGATCGCAGCCCAGGAGTTAGAATAACCCACACCCCTGGTCCAGCACTAGCCGTGGTCCTTGGTGACAGGGGGACCTGGGAAGCCAGCACCTCCCACATTAGGCACAGGGGAAGGAGCCGTTATCCCTCCTGTGGGATCCCTGTGAGGACCAAAGGGGACAGCATGTGGGGTGCCGCAGGCAGGCTCATGTCTGAGAGCTTAGCTCCTTCCCTGGCTTTTAGAAATCGTTCCTCGTTTTATTTATTTATGTTTTTAACTGTAAAGCAATTCCTCCTATATTTAGCCAGAAGTCTATTATAAAAGGCTTTTTTAAAAATAAGTGAATAGTCTCCTTGTGGCAGGAGCCATTACCTGACCACCAACATCTGCTCCATTTCTTTCTTATAAGACCTTACATTAGTGGGACAACCACTGCCGTCCCGGGCAGCAAGACACCACACAGCTCACAGGGCCATCGTGACCAGCCCTGTCCTCCTTGGCAGGGGGGTGTGGTTGGTGGGACTCCTTTCCCTAAAAGAGGAAAGCATCCTGGGTTACAGGCTTCTTCTGTCCCTGCCTAGGCACGCTGGCTGGACTCCAGGGACATCTCTGGCAGGACAGGGGAGCTGAGGACTGAGCCCCGAGGTGGCTTGGAATGGCAGAGGGCAGACAGCGTCTCCAACCACAGGACCATAGGCTGCTGTGGAGAACAGAGGGGCCAAAAGACAGACGGGGACTGAGTAGACGGTCATGGAGCCACAGCTGCGCTCACCCTGGGTCATTCTGTGAGAAAAGTAAATCTCAGGCTGCGCAAATGTCAAACCCCAGATTTCTGGGGTTTCCCTCAATGGACCTTGATCTAGTAACTGCGGGTACTTCCCTCCCCTCCCAGCCCCTCTGAGCACCTCCTGCTCTGTGCTCCCAGGAGAGGTCTATTCACACACACACACGCACACACACACACACACACACACACACGTACAATGGGACCTGCCACTAGCCACACTCTGATTTCTTAACAGTCCTTATAGGGAGGGGAAATTCCCAGGTCAGGGTGCTCCGGTCTCTGACGCCATCCGTTTGCAGGTGTTTCAACTAATGTGAGTGACATGCATCGAGGACAGCAGCCCCACTTCCACAGTGGGATGGCTGGTCCCTGAGCCTGCCAAGTCTCCCTGCATCTCTTCCTTTGAGGGACGAGTGGGAGGGCAGGCTGGGCCCCCGGTTACATCTAGAGCAGCAGCTTCGGGCTGTGCCTAACCCTGTGCTGCTCCTGTTGGGAAAGCAGCAGTTTGTCATAAGCTACTCCATTTTGAGTTTAAGTGGAATGGGTCCACACCCAGTTGTACAAATAAACCACCACCACCTGCCTGGCACAACCCTAAGCATGCACTGATAAATCAATCAATAATGTGAATAAGAATGGCCGCCTGTGAATTTATGGACTTTATCGGAAGCCCATGGACACAGGGGCAGGTCAGACCCACACCAGGAGAAACAGGTCCATGAGCTTCTCACACACACCAGCCAACACACCCAACCAGTGATGCAACCCCCTCTCCTGAGACCTTAATAGTAGGAGCACCCTGGGCTGGACACTGTGGCACCCTGACCCCGTCACCTGGTCACTTGCCATGAGCTTTGCCTAGGAAATTCCCCACAGTGGGCCCTTGGAATCTCTGGCCTTGGGCCTAAGCAGAGTGCGGTTTCTCCTGCCCAGGATGACCACGGGTGTCCTGCTGCAAGCTGACACCTCAGGCTGACACTCTGAAGCTGCTGTCCATCTGGACCTTAGCCTAGAATAAGCTCTGCGCTCTGACGGCTCTGTGTCCTGAAGGAGTTCTTGGCTGGCTCCTAATCTTACCTGACCACTGTGCATCTGCTCTCTGCCTTGGCTCTCGCCTCAGCCCCTGGACCCCTGTGGCTGCCCTATCCCCTTCTTGGCCTTTCTGTAACCTACCTACAGGACTGTGTGAAGTGTGGTACGTGGTGTGAGTGTAGACCTCTACAGATGCCAGAGAGTGACATGGAGTAGAGGACCTGGGACTGCCCGGCTGATGGCTACCAGGTGTCCCACTGCTGATGAAAGTGGTGTCTCCCATGAGTTTTGGGTCCCTCCCGTAGCCTGACGCTATGGAGAGCTGCGGACGTGTTTCATCTGTGTCAATGACAAAGGTCCTGACAGATGCTGTGCCAAAGACCACAGGGAAAGTTGGCCTCCAGCCTTCTCCTGGGTGGAGTCTGAGCCTCATGCCCTATTTTCCTGGATGGAGACGCAGTGAGATATTACCTGTGGAAGGAACCTCCAGAGTGTTTGTAGAAAAGATGCTGCATCCGCCTCTCCTGACATGTTGCTGAGAGCTGGGCTGACCTCATTTCTCCTCATCCTGGAGTGTGCAGGCTTCTAGAATGTTCTTCCTTACGATGTGCTGCAATCTGGGTGCAGGAAACTTGAGCTTGCTGGTCTCCGTTCTGACCCCTGGGATCCAGGGGTACTGGTCTACACCCTCAGAAGACAGAAGGGGTTCCACAGGGCAAGCTTGTGGTGACACGGTACTGGGTAGGGTCTGTTGGGGGCTCTTCGCAGTCGGGCCTTTGGAAAGGGCGCAGTGTGTGGCCCTCAGACTGTGGCTCTTAGGTCCTTAGGGTACCAGGAGGAATAAGACGAGGCCTCACGAGGTCACCATTCAGGGCTGGCGGGCATCTGGGGGCACAGTGATAATGAGCTCAGCTTTGGGCACCGTGAGAACCCAGCAGTGCCACTGGGCGTGGTGGAGGAACGCTGGGAGGGCGGAGAGGCGAGGAGAGCGTGGGTGGGATTGAGGGCTCATTTGGGAGAAGTAGCTGGAAATAAAGCTGGCTAAGTGAAAGGGCAGCCTGCCCTCCACCAATGGAAGAATCACTTCTGCTGTAAACACTGATTTGTTTTCCAAGGAAAGATTCCTAAATCACAAGCAGTCACATTCCCATGCAATCCTCCCTCCCCGTCTCTCTCCCTCTCTCTCCCTCTCTCCATCAGAGACAGTGTTTAGAAAGTCAGGCCAACAGAACACAGACCCCCGCTGCTTTTCCCACCCAACCTGCCAGGGAAGCTGGGGTTTTTCGGCTACTGTGAGGGGAGGTCACAGCAAGTAGCTGCACTCTTTTAAAATGCCAGGTAACTCAGGGGCAAAACCAAAGTTAGGTCGATAGAAATTAAACCTCAAACAGTACAGGGGGCCAGGAAGCACCTTGCAGTCGGCTGGACATGGAGCACAAAGCCAGAGGGCCTTGAATTGGAGTCCAGCCCTCGCTCTGTCACTGGAGGCGGGGAGACCTGGCCACATCACTTCTTGTATTTTCATATCCTTCTTGTAGAAAGAGGAAAGAAAGAACAGCGCCTACATAAAAGGTGTCTGCAAGAGAAAAATTTTTTAAAAAATGAAATAGTAGAATTAAAGATGTCTGCCCAGTGCTTGGCAGGCCTGGGGTCGGGCCAGCAGACCTGTCCTTGCTGTCTCCACTCGTCAGGGAGAGGGTGCGCGTGCCCAGCTTCTCCTGCTCCGCTGAGTGCTTGAGGATGGTGCTCTGATAAAGAGGTTCCAGCAGGTCCTCTTGTCCTTCCTACCCTGTGAGGACACAGCGACCCTTGTCTCTGAGCCGCAGACCCTCGTGGTCCCAACTCGGCTGCACCTTGCGTTTGTGCTGTGAGCCCTGGGGGCGGTGAGCAGGACACTCCAGTGGTTTGTAATGTGTCATTTGTGACACCTGAGTAGATGAAGACCGTTTCCCTCGGCCTTCGTCCATGATGCCCACGTGGTCCCTGAGCCACCTGGGCCACTGGCTTGTTCTCCTGTCCAACGTCTTGCTGATGGCATGTGATAAGCAAGAGGTGGCTGGGCAGTGCAGTGGGTGTAGGGATAGAGGCCTGAGCCATGTCCTGCAACTGTTCTAGTCACTGTGGGACCATAGTGAGTCCCTTCCCCTCTGCCAGCACCAGGCCCCTGCTGTGTAGACAGCGTCACTGATACCCGCCTTGCCCGGCTCTGGACTTCTTATGGAGTTCAACAGTAAAACGCATCCTAAAGCTATTCAGGGGTGAGAATCTGCAAATGGTGGAGGAAGCCCAGGGAACCCCAGCCTGTGGAGCTCCCCGCTGTGGCGTGGGAGGGGAGAGCGCTGGATTGGCTCCTTCAGCTCTGTCTCACGTCTGGCTGGACCTTCACGTCCACGGTCTTGGTCTCATTGTCGAGGGCCTGGACTAGCAGCTCTGATGGTCCCCACTCTGCAGATCTCTACCTGCAGAGGTAAGTGTGGGGGCCTGAGGACCTCCTCGGAGAGCCAGCTGATGTATATCTTGGGCCACTGGCCCTCAATAATTTTTGCCTCCTCTCTTTGTCTCAATTTCTCTATCTGAAAATTGTGAGCTATCAAGACTTTCAAGATTCATGAAGATAATATGTGTCAATGGCTGGGGTGCCCACAGAAGAGGACCCAGCCTCAGGCAAGAAGCCTCTGCTACTAGGAGGATATCTCATGGACCCCCACATGGAACCACATACATGACTTATATTAATAATGATTTCTCTTGATCAAAGCCATCATCTACACCAAGAGCTTTACTGCTATTATTTGTCTCATTTGAGCCTCATTAGACTCTTGAATTCAGTGGCACTTCTAAATAAATTGGTGCTGATCAGCAGCACCCAGGTGTCCTTGAAAACTGACAGCACATTTTGTGGGGGACAAGACTTAGGGTACATGCTATGCTGGGTACCTAGTGTCTTTGGGTTCCTTCCCTACCATGCTCACTAACTCTTTGCTTATCAGCCACAGGTCAGCAGAACTTAGCTATGGCATTAGTTAGTGTACCTGTTTGGTTGCAGTAATAGACAGTCCCCAGGTAATGGCGTAAAATGCATAAATTTTAACCTACTTATTGTTCCCATAAATGTTTGGGTACAGGACACAGGGCATGAATCATGACTCCACAACAATCAGCGCTCAGGGTTCCTTGTTGTGTGGTTCTGTCACTCTCAAGAAGTACCTTACCTCTCATGTTCCAAGGTGGCTGCGTCACCTCCAGCTCTCATAGCTCCATTTCTTATAATAACCAGGGAAAAGGGGAGTCGTACATTGTACTTTCTTTTATATTCTGTTAACCAGAAATTAATTGGCTTAATTGCAAAGGACTTTGCAAAATGCGTATTTTGCCTGGGAGTCCTTCTGCGCAGGTAAGAGTCCCACAGTTCTAAAGAAGGGAAGAATGGCTGTAGAGGATTGGCCCGTGTCTGGAACCATCCTATCAAATCAGGGAGGGGACGGCATTTCAAGCCGCAGGAAGATGCTGCAGGGCTTCAGTGGGAGGGGCCAATCTGCTTGGAGGGTCAGAGGACTTAGTGAATGGCCAGGAGCAGAGCAAGCAACCACTGCCTGTGGCAGGGCTTGTAGGCCACAGGGGAGACTGGCTGAGGTGTGTACCCTAAAGCCACTCCGTGGTGGTAAATCAAGTTTTCCTTCAACGCTGCATGGGCTGCTCAGGCATCTGCCACCTGTCTCAGTGGCCTGTCCTGCCTGTCCCATGTGCTTCTTGGTGTGGTGAGGCTAAGCCCCAAGTGCTCACCTGGCTCCAGGTGTATCACCCCAGGCCTCAGGAAGTGCAGAAGTAGCCCAGCCCCCGGCCTCTCTCCTGCTATGGCTCAGGAGGGAGGCCCAGGGCCCTTCCTCCCACCCCAGGGGCCTCCTTCCTAGGCTGCAAAGTCCTTCTAGGTTTGTATAGCCCAGAGCTTTCCCATGAAGAACACCTCTGGGCCTTCCCTGCTCCTGTCTGACCTTAAAATTCTGTCCCCTCCACAGTACTGGTGTTAAGGAGGCCTCCACCTATGCCTTTCTCTGCTCTGACCCAAATCTCCCCCTTCTCTGGTGAGAGCCCTTCCTCTGTCTAACTGTGAGCTCTTTTTCCTCTAGTCTACTAGGACTTCATATTAGCAGGTAAAGGACATTGATGGCCTGGGGTACCCCAGCCACTGACACATATTATCTTCATGAAACTTGAAAGTCTTGAGAGCTCACAACTTTCAGACAGGGAAACTGAGGCAAAGGGAGGAGGAACAAATTGTTGAGGGCCAGTGGCCCAAGCATACATTCACATCTAGGCCTGGCCTGCCGATGGGTAGTCTGCATCTCCAGTGAGCTGCAGTTCCTGCCATCCCATGGCTGAGCACCTGTGGTAGGCCAGGCCCTGTCCCAGCCTCGTGTGATTTGGAGATGAATGAGGTGTGGTCATGAGCCACTTGGAGAAGCTGTTGATAAAAGTGGTTCAGAGTTCACACTCTGAGTCCCATTGACATGGTTCCAACCCTTGTCATGTGACAGCATGGCAAGCAATGTACCCTCTCTGATCCTCAGTGTCGAGTCCAAAACTCGGATAACTGCCCCTTCCCCCCCTCACTCACAGTGTCGTGAGGACCAAGTGAGATTCAGTCAAAAGGGAACCATACAGTATCTCTGTCTTGGAGGCCAAAGACAGAGACTGAAACTGTGACCTCCATCTGGCAGTAAAAAGAGACCCCACTCCTCAGTGGAGCAGTAACAGAAAATTTTTACCAAAACAGAAGGCCTAAATGTGACCAGAGTCTCAATAATACTGGAAATCACTCATTATCCCAATAACCAGGATGCTCTCAACCTGACTCAAGAGAGACAATCGATAGTTGCCAGTTCTACAGTGCTGGGGTGTTAGGAAGATCCAACAAAGATTTCAGAACAGGAGTGGTGCAAATACTTCAATATAATCACAAACACACTGGGACAAAATGAAATGATAAAAAGACTTTAAAAGAAACATAAGATCTCATCAAGAAATTGAAGAAACGAAGAGGAACCAAATGGGAAATTTAGAACCGAAAAATACTGTAACTGAAATAAAAAGCCAACTGGATGGGCTCAAGGCCAGAAATGAGATATAATCCTAATTTCAGGGTTCATCTTCCCTGTTTCCTGTGGTATTCTGAGAAGTCTTGAACCCTGATAACTGAGAGAGACCATCTCTGTACCCTGAGGATCTATCTCTGACCCCTCGGGAGGGTTGCACTTAGCGTTAGCAGAGTTTGGTTTGGGCTTAGTCCAACGTGATGCTCACATTCTACCCCCCAGTCTCTTGCTCACCCACATTGTACATTGACTGTGAGAAAGAACAAAATATCTTTATTTATTTAAGTCTCTGAGATCTGGGCATGTTTGTTACTTCAGCATGATTTGTTTTATTCACATTAATACAAGCCCTGACTCTGAGCCAGAGAGACAACCCCCAGGTATGAATGGTGGAGAGCTGAAAGTTGTGACCCTTGCCCTTGTGAGCTCACAGCTTTGTAAATAAAAAATGCAATAAGAAAACCAAGGAAAAAAGTAAATGCACAAGTAAATTATGATGCATACTATGAAGGAAAAGAATAACATGGAGAAAGAAATGACTAAGGACAGGGGAAGAGGGGACCAACTTAGACCATGAAGCCAAGCCTGTCTGCAGCGAATGCTTAAGCCAAGACCAGAACAAAAGCAGCGTCCAGGGAGGGGGCAGCATGTGTGAAGGCCTGAGGTGGAGAGGGACCTGCTTGCTGGAGGGCGTGGGAAGAGGTCAGTGCAGCAGGGACAAGTGGGAGATGAGGGTTCCCAGGATGAGGTGAGGAGGAGGAGGGTCGGGCTGCAGGTCCTCAGAGCCCATGGGGCAGCTGCAGCAGGAAATGCAGGTCCAGCTGGCTGCAGGGACACAGGTTTGTCCTCTGAAGAGGAAGCCAGCTCAGCTAGACCTCTGGGGGCCACAGTGGTCCTGGTCCCTCCTTCCCATGAGCCTTTGAGAGGGCATGGTATGTGCTGCCACAGCTCAGGGCTGGAGGGGGCTGTGGAGGCTCACCCCAGACTGCACTCTGTCCCCTGTACCAGTACCCATGGGTGACAATGTCCACACTCTTGGGAGAGTGCCATATCTGCTGGATGGTGGGTGGATGGAATCATGAAGCAGGGGCAGCCCAGAGAGGTTCTCATATTGCACTCTTCCCAACTTACTCCCACCCAACCACACACACACACACACACACACACACACACACACATGCGTATACACACCCACATAAACCACACACACCAGCCCTACCACACACTCCATACCATACATAAAATCATACTATACACCTCCTTGCCATACTACACACATACCACACCACACCAAGTACACATGCTACTACACACACACACACACACACACTGCATCACATACCCCACACCATACACCCCACCCACTCAACCATACACACACACCACACCATACACACACGACACCGCATACACATACTATAACACATCACATACACACCACACTACACATATGCATGACACTTCACACACAGAGAGACACATGCCACTCACATCACACCCAAACCACACACACACCCACGCACGCACACACATCACCAGCCATACATATCACACCCACATCGTGAGTACACAGCACACACTCCTTCTCCACTTTGTATCTCAGGGCCCTGCAGATGAGCTGGGAGTATCCCGAGCCTCTCCAGGGTAGGGGGTTTCTGAAGTCCAGCCTCCCTCATTGCCAGGGCGTGCTGTTGTGTGTGTTTGGAGACGGTGGTGTGCTGCGGGTCTGTGCCTTGCACAGGTCTGCCACAACAGAGCGCCACACCCTGTGGTGTGAGGTGACAGGACCGTGCTCTCTCTCAGGCCAGAGGTCCAGAGCCAGGTGTTGGTGAGGCTGGTTCCTGTCCAGCTTCTGGAGCTGCCCCTCTGTGGCTTAGATTGCCACCTCTGCCTCCCCACGGCCTCCCCTTTTCTGTGTCTCCAATGTCCCGCCCCTTTCTCCCATAAGGGCCCATCCTAGGTCCAGAGCAGCCTCATCTTGAGGTGCTCATTAAGTCTGCAAAGAGGCTGTTTCCAAATAAAGGGTTTCCAGACAGGTTCTGGGTGGGTGCCGGGGGTGGGGGGCACGGCTCCACCCACTGCAGTCCTCGGCCAGCCCTAGACTCCTAGGGGGGTCTGTGAAGACGAGCGGTGTGGCCGGCTCCCCGGCTGACCGTGTGCACACCTGCGCCAGCCCACACCCCCACCTGAGCGGCCCCTCCCTCTGAGCCCTGTGAGACTCCCCAGGAGGAATGCTGCCCAGGGAGGGAGCTCGGAGGTTCCTGGGCCGTCTGAGTTCTTTTGCCAACTCCCTTGTGCTAATGGTGACCTTCAGCAGGGACAGTTGGCCCATGCTCTCTGTGGACAGATGAGGAAACTGAAGCCCACAGTCACATGGGGAGCCACTCACAGAGGGGCCAAGGGCCAAGGGCCTGGCCAGGGGCCCGGACTCTGGATCTTCACATTACCTGAGAGAGGACGCAGAGTGAGGAGGGGTCGGCTGGGTTGCTGCAGCTGGGCGACATGGACACTGTGCAGGGGACAGCCCAGCAGGGAGACACCATGTGTCCGGGGGACAGGAAAGCCCTGCACCAGGACTGGCTCTTGCCTGGTCACCGTCCCTTGGAGGTAGAGCCCACTTTTGAAGAGGAAATGACTCTTCACGTGAAGGCACAGAGGGTTGGCTTCCACAGGGCACAGCCAGGCCTCCTGAGGGAGGCCACCTTCAGCACCCCTGAGCTGACTCAGAGATGGGGGTTGTGACTCGCCAAGGCACACAGAGCCCAAGTGGCAGCCTGGGCCCCAGCCCTGAGACTCCTGAGGGGCCCCTCCCGGCTCCCCTGAGTCCTGGGTCCGAAGCTCTCATCTCAGAGAAGCGGGCTGGGGCTGCTGCGGAACCTTGGCTCTGGGGGTTTGGGAACAAAACAATAAAAACAATGAGTTATGGAGACTCTTGTTTGGCTCATAAGCCAAGGTCTCCTGGGGCCGAGTTCTTGCTGGGCCCTTCTGAGCTGACGATCCTGTGGGGGAGGGAAGCTCTTGTTTGGATCTTGAGGCCAAGGCCGGTCAGAGAAGCACCTTCCTCCGGCCCCTCAGCTCCATCCCTACGCTCAGAACCCTTGACCCCCAAGGTCACTGTGTTCTGAGAGTCATTCTGGGGAACGGGTGTAGGGGCTCTGTGGTCTCCAGAAGCGACTCTGTATCCTGGGATCCCCTTTTCCTGGCTGCAAAACCTTAGACAGGTGGCAACACCCCCTCCTCTGCCGCGTCTGCCCTCCCAGCTCAGGTACACAGGAGGGAAGGCCACCCTGCCCCGACTCAGAGCCCCTGGGGCTGCACCCTGCTCCAGCTCTGGACGGTCCTGCCCAGGGTGCAGACAGGAGCCCAGCCGGTGGAGAGGCTGTGCGGAGGTCTCTGGCCCAGGGAGCGGGTGTGTCCACATCTTGGTTCTCTCCCTCCAGGGCCCTGGGAACAGCTCCAGGCTGGAGCAAGTTTATCACATTCCTTTCTCTACCCACCCAGCCTTGAAGTTCTGGAAAACAAAGCCGAGAAGTGGAACAAAGCAGCTGGACTCCTGCTTCCTGGGTTTCTGAGCCTGGTAACCAACCAGCTGGGTGCACTTGGAGAGGTCTTTCCAGGTCTCTGCGCCTCAGTTTCCCTGTGTGCAGGGGGCAGCAAGGCTCCCCCAGTGTTTGGATGGGTGGTCGGTCTTGGAGGGCGGGCAACTGGCCCTTGGCATGGAGCCAGGGCTGCTGGGACAGGTTCCTCTTATGCTGTCTTCTGATAGTCTTGGACTCGGGTCCTCTCTCTGGGATCATCTAGAAAATTCTGTCTTTGCTGTATAATTGCTCAGGTGCACACTTGCCAGGGATCTTAGCCAAATTCCACTCTCTCTGGCCCTCTGTTTTCTCCCTTGAACAGGGAGAGGTCTGGTGATGCCCGGGGGTAGTCCAGCTAGCTGTGACATCCTCGGGTTCCCTGCGGTCTTGCCTGTTTTGGAGAGTTGTGATTTCCTTCTCCTCACAGTCTGACCCCTCTCTATCCCACGTGGAGTACATGTCCTGCTCCCTGGCTGAGTGGTGGGTCTCTGGTCGAGGCCAGGCCTTTACACTGTCTGTCTGGACTTTTAGTTTCTAGCCAAGTGGCCTAAGGTGGAAGAAGGGGCAGAGGCCACTTGTGCCAGTGATTGGCCCTGTGGTCAGCTGCATATAGGAACCCCACACCAAATACCCATGTGCCTAACCCCAAGAACTGTGGATACGTTTGTTGTTTTATATGGTAAAAGGCACTTCAAAGCTGTGACTTAAGTCCAGGATCTTTGGGCTAATAAGCAGAATACCCGCCTCTGGTCATTTAAACACAGCATCAACTCAGTGCACGTCGTGAAGGCCGGAGTGCAGGGTGCAGGCAGCAGAGGCAGGCTCCGTATCTGGAGAGGCGGCCCCTGGTTCACAGACAGTGCCCTCCCACTGTGGAGCGGGGCGGACATGCCTCCTGAGCCTCCTTCCCGAGGCACATCCAGGAGGCCATCCCTCCTGACCTGGTCACCTCCCAGAGGTTCCGCCTCTGTGGAGTCATGTTGGAGACCAGGTTCCAATACCTGATTGGTGGAGGTGGGGTGCATTCCCACCATAGCAGGTGGGAGATGATCCTGGATGGTCCTGGCGACCAACATCACCTCAAGGGTCCTTATGAGGGGAGGCAGGAGGCTCCCTCAGGCCAGAGGAAGGTCAAGTGGTGGAAGCAGAGGGAGGGGTCGTGAGATGCAGCGCAGCCATGGCATGTAGGCAGGTGCTCAGAGCTGGAAGGCAAGGAGTCGGGTACTTCCCCAGGGCTTCCAGAAGGAAGGGCCTCCTGCAGCCCAGGACTCGGAGCCTTCTCCCCTGCATGGCTGTGGTTGCTTTAAGCCACCAAATGTGTGGTGGCTGTGACAGCAGGCCGTGAATGCCTCCCGCGCTGAGCTCTGCAGCACCTGCCCCAGCCATCTCTTCCCCGGGGCTTCCTGACCCTGGCACTGGGCTGGCTCCCCTCTGTCCGCTCCCTTCCCTGTTGCCCCAGCCACGTGGTGGCTCTAGCCTGGATACTCCTCTGCCCCCTGCTCCCCACCTGGGTTGGCAGTTCTGACTCGGCATGGCTGACAAAGCACCTGCAGAGGATCATTTATTTAGACCCAACTGCAGACACTTGAGATTTGGACTCTGTGTGGACGTAGTGAATTTACGTTTTGGGGTTCCATGCCCCGCCTTCCAGGAAATGTGGGAGGCAGGGGCAGAGCAGGCTATGGAGCCTCTGCTGTGTGGGAGGACTGACTCACGAGGCTAAGGCTTGGGAGCTGGGGGACCAGAGGCCAGTCCTGTTTGTGACTTGGGTTGGGAGGAGAGTGCAGCCCGTTGTTGGCATAGTGTGACCCAGAGGGGCTGTGGAAGACCAGCGGCTTTCCCTTTGATTTCATGCCTGTCTGCTTCCATGAATCCACTCCTGGTGCTAAAGGACTGAACCTCTAGTTATCTGCTCAACCGGGGACCTCCCAGTGACTGTAAGCCCCTGGAGGTCAGGGTCAAGTTCACCCTTCTCACGTCTCCAGCGCCTGGCATGAGCCACCGCCTTGGCACAGGGTGGGTATCCGAAGGGCATTTGCAGAATGCAGCCTTCAGTTCCCTGGCTTCCTCTTCTGAACGGGACAGTGGCGTCCTCTCTGTCTGCTGCACGTGACATTTACTAAAAACTACCAGGAAGGTTCAGAGGAGAGAAACCTGAGTTCAGGTGGCTTGACTTTGGGAAGCCACCCCGACTCTGGCTGGCCCTCGGCCGTGGAGCAGATAGGACAGCATCTTCCTGGGGACCATGTCCATCCCCCCATGGCAGCCCTAAGAGGCAAGGACTCCCAGTGCTGACTTTGCACCCCGAGGTGCCCTGTGTGGCCTGGCAGAGTGGCGTGTGACCTTGCGTATTAACTCAGGTGTTTGTGGATGGCACGGCCCTCTCTGTTTCCTGACCACCAGCTTCATTTCTCATGCACCCTTTCCCTTGGCCTCTGGAGTCTCTTCCCTTCTGAAGCTGGAGGGCTCTGTCTCTGCAGCTAGCTGGGAAGTGCTGACTGTCCCCTGCTTCACAACCCTGGAAGCTCCTGGAGCTCAGGCTGGAGGCTCAGCTCTGCAGCAGGGCTGACCTGGCCTTCCTGCTCCAGCCCTGCCCTCTCCACAAGGGCCCTAGCACCCTATGCCAGTGAGGCAGACTTCTCCAGTCTCCCACCCACTTCAAGGTGGCTCCATGGTGAGCTCGGAGGGGTCACAGTTCCTGCTATTCCACCTCCTGGTGGCTTGGCCTTGGAGTGTGACTTAAGCCCTCTGACCGCTGTTTTCTCATTGGTTGATGGGTAAAGCATCCCTGCTAAAGGGCAGCGGGGGGTTCTAGTGATTTCTACAGGCAGAGCCTAGAGCAGTGCCAGGCACACACGTCAGGAGACGCCTTGAGGCCCCTCTCAGCTCAGAACATCTTTTCTGATTCTGTCAGCCCAAACCTGGATCCTTCCCTGGGGCCTTCTGCGAGGGCTCTACCCGTCCCATGTGCTGACCTTTGCTCCCCTCTGTTCTGTCAGTGTTTGCTTGTACACCCAGGGGCTCCGACGCTTGGTGCACAAACATTTTTAATTATTATATTCTCCTTCGCCATTACTCACTGTCCTTCTTTGTGTCTGGCGACAGTTTCTGACTTGCAGTCTGCTTTGTCCCATGTCAGCGTAGACACCTCTGCTCTCTCTGGCTGCATTTGTGTGGATTTCCCACCCTGCCCCTCCAGCCTGCTTGTGGATTCTGGTGCCTTTTCTCTTTTATCCCCTCACCCTCTCCAGGCTCTGGATGGGGGTTTAACACAATGTGGAGCCTCCTTTGACTCCCTTCCTCCTGCTGAGGGCCAGTGTCCCGTCCTTGGTGTCTGGGAGCCTCGCATCTCTAGCTGGCTCTGGGCTACCTGCCTGACGCACCTGCTTGAATCTGCATGTTTCATTTAAGTGCTCGGCCCTTGGAGAGCTGGGATTTTGTCATTTCCTGACACTTGGCCCCAAGGCTGGGGTCAGCCATCATTCCATGCCTTTGGTTAATGAAGGTGCTGGTGACAGTCCACCGCTGACTGCCACCCAGCAGCCACAGTGGGTCCGGTTCAGTGTGGAGGCTCTTCAGTTGCAGTATTTCTTTTGATTCCCACTGCAAACCTAAGAAGTAGGGACTGTGATTAATGCCATCTTATAGCTAAAAGAACCCAGGGTCAGAGGAGTAAAGGAAACTTTCTGATTCACCCAGCTGAGAGAGCAGAGCTGGATTCTAGCCTGGGTGGGCCAGGTCTCAGCCGGGGCTTCATCCTCCTCACTCCCACTTCAGTTAGCACGGGTACTTACTGCTGCATGTGACAGAAAACTCCCAGTAGCTGTGGCCTACACAGAAGGGAAGTGATTTCTGTCTTATCCGAAGAATCTCAAGGACAGGCAGCCTGGGCTGGCGTGGCTGTGTAGCAGTCTCACCAAGACCCCAGGGGTCCTCTTTCTGTACTTCTTCCTTTGCACAAGTTTACTCCAGGTCTTCTAGCCCAGGATGGCTGCCACAGCTCCAGCCAAAACAACACCCACATTCCAGGCTACCATCAGAGGGCAGCAGATCAGAGTGGCCTTAAAGCCGCTTTCTGCATGTTTTCTATTGTTCTATAACACGTTTCCATGACTCTAGCAGCTTAGCACCATCTGCAGCCAGTAGGTCGGTTTCTGTGGCTGGGGTCAGGCTGACTCAGCTGGGTCCTGTGGTTTAGGGTCTCCTGAAGCTGCAATCTAGGAGACCATGGGCTGCGGTCTCCTTGGAGGCTCCACTGGGGAAGGATGGCCTTCCAAGCTCAGTAGGCAGGTTGTGAGAACCATTCCTGGGGCCCTGGGAACGAGGCCTCTGTTTCCCGCAGGTTGGTGGCTGCCAGGTGCCTCGGCTCCGGAGGTGGCCTGTTGCTCCTCCCCACCGGCCTCCTCCCCACCAGCCTCCTCCCCACCGGCCTCCTCCCCACCGGCCTCCTTGTTGGGTCCCTTATTTCATCCAGGGAGCAAGGAAGACTGAGCCTCATTTTCGTCTTCCTCTCAAAGTTGGAACCACCAGAGGCGAGGAGCACAGTGGCCCCATGACAGCTGTGGCTGCATCGTAAGGAGCTTCTGGTCTTCCCATCAGCCAAACCCGGCCCCCAGTGGCCGTGGATGGAGAAGTCGTGTGTCCAGGTAAGGATTGGGGCCCAGCACAGCCCAAAGCCACCTCACTACCACTGGGACTTGTGACAGAGTATGTGACATTAAAGAAGATCACAGGCATTTTCTCTTTCCCCGAAGATTGTTCCTAATGCTCATACTCTTTGAAGAAAGAGAAAATACAAAAAATAAAAGAGAAACTAAACAGGATCCGCGAGACACCCCCATTCGGGAGGAGGTGTCCGGTGGGCATCGTCCTGCGTTGCTGGCTTCTCTCGCGTGGGACCCATTCTGGCTCACCAAGCGCTTTATCATAATGCTCTTATTTCTTGACAGTCAGTAGGAGAGGCAGAAATAGACTGAGATGCCCAAATAGCTTTGGGCGTGGCCACAGCTTGATGTCCAGCTTTTACCCACTTAGTGATGAGCTGAAGCTAAACCACAGGTGGTAATGTCCAGCTGTCCTAAAACTTATGTTCTCAGTGGTTTTTTTTTTTCCCACAATATTCATATAATTAAAAAGTGCTCACGGTGTATTGGGTAAATAAAAAGTAGGATGGATAACTGTATACTTAATACTAAGATTTTGTTCATGTGTAAATATGGTCACGCAAATCATCTGAAAGACACGTTACACAATGTGGACCATGTTAATCTCTGGCTGATGGCATTTCATGTGCAATTTCTTTCTTTATTTCCTTCTACATGTTTGCATTTTCCAGACTGTATAATAAGAGAACATCACTTCTTTGGTTTATTTATTTTTATGTTTTTGAGGTGTTTTTCATGGGTGCGTACACACTGGTGGAATTCGTGGCTGTATTTTTGTACGTGCACAGGACATAGCCATATAATTTGGTCAACATCATTCCCAGGCACCTCCCCTAGCAAACATCACTTCTGGTGTCATACAGAGGGGGAGATGTGAACACTCCAGGCGCTGAGGCAGGGCATGGCTGCGCCCAGGTTGAATGGCATGGGTGGGTCACGGTTGAGATGGCAGCTGGCTGGAGGTGTCCCCTCATCAAGCTGAAAATTCCTCCCAAGAAACTGTCACCTGGTGCTGAGTGAGGGACTCTCCACCCAGTAGACTTGAGTCTCTTCCCACGGCCCCCGTGGTGACCATGTGTGGAGGAGTTGAGCTGGCCCCGGCCAGGGTAAGGCCGCCCTATCTGGCAAGAGCATGCTGGGAAAACCTTTGCATCTCACCTGCTGCCAATGTCCTGTCCTACTCCCCAGAAAACAGCTGCTTTCTATCCAGAGCACCTGGGTATCATGGAGGCCAGAGGCGCCAGGGTGCTGGTGCACACAGAGCCAGCTCCTTCAGCTGTCAGTAGCACTAGCTAGGCCCCTGCACTCCCTAGGACAGCCCAGGCCACCCGCCTATTAATGTGTCCAGCATCATCACACCTATTCCCTCTGCCTTTCTTGCCTGATTCCTGGGCTTCCTGGGCCATTTCCTGAATCCACGGCCTCCTCAGATCCCTGTTAGTCTGACTATTGGGAAAGAACTTCAGCTCTGTCACATTCCCCTGGTCCTCTTACTCTAGGGACACAGCAAAGCCCTGTCTACATTTGGAGCATGGAGCTGCAGGAGCTGCCAGAAACAGGCTAATGAGGAACAGGGAGATGTGGAAGGAGCTCAAAACTAAGGAGAATTACAGCTCTGAAGCAGAGTGCACGTTGCATTCACCTTGGTTTTGAGAAAAATCAGTCATGAAAAGCACAGCGACCAGGCAGTGGGAAAGGAACACAGCCCAAACCCCGGTGAGGGCACGGAGCTCCTCGTCTCACACACTGGGGCGTCAGTACATGCTGCTCCCCATCAGAATGTGTAACAACAACCCCCTGAACCCCGTAACGTTTTCCCTTTGTCATTGTGCGTGCTTCGAGACAGGGGAACGTGCTGAGTGTGTCGGTAGGAGATTTCCTCCGGCGGACACCATAGTGAGTACTTCCATGGACCTACAGGGTGTAGGTCACAGGGCCTGCCGATGCAATCAGGAGATCGGCCGCTGCCTGCGTAGCATGGCGAATGTTCACAAGATGCCACAAAAATGTGGGGAGTATGGTCTGAAGTCAATAAAGTATAGCAGAGCAAGCCCACAAACCACCGCACAGTCGGTGATTACATAGTGGCATACACTGCTTTGGAAGACTGGCAGCAACCCCGGGAACACAGGAGATGGGTGGATGGAAGGACGGATGAGTGCATGGATGGACAGGTGGAGGAATAAGGGCAGAAGAATGATGAGCTCAAGGATGGACAAGAGCTGAACAGATGGGTGGACGGATGTCGACGTGAATGGGGGGAAGTTGAACTCAAGAACAGGTGGATGGATTGAGTGCCTGTGTGTGTGTGTTGGATGAATGAACGGGTGGATGTGGAGGCAGATGGATGGATGATGAGTTAAAGAATGGATGCCTAGTTTGTCGAAGGCATGGATGGACAGGTGGAGGGTGGTGGATGAGCTAGCCTTGTCCTGTGCACTCTACAATCATGCTCTATCCTGCTGCTGTCACTTAGAATCCACTAGTCCCACAGTTCTCAGAACCTTCCTCTTCTCTCCGTTGCCTGCTAAATGAGTCCAGGCTCTTCAGTGTGGCATGTGATGTTCTCTGATTCTTCGTCTCTCCATTTTCTCAGGGCAGTTCCAGCCCTGATGCAGCATCTTACACACAAGGACCTGCTGCTCAGAGCTGTAAGCCTACGGACTCCTTGACCTGGCTCCGCTGGGTGCTCCCCACCCTTACACGTTTGCTCCCTCTGCCCAGGTTATTCCCAAGATCTCTTTCTCTCCTCATTTTGTCCCTCTTTTATTCCACATAGAAGTGCGTCTTTGCATCTCAGACTGTTTTAGTTTTTGATTTGTTTGCCTATTTCTTATTGGCATAACCCAATGAGAAATTCGGAATAAGGTATTACGCCTGGCTCAATAAATACGTGTTAAGATATAATAGTGTTGCTGGGCACTGTGGCACATGCCTGCAATCCCAGCCACTGCGGAGGCTGAGGCAGGAGGATCGCATGTTCAAAGACAACCCCAGCAACTTAACGAGACGCTGTCTCAACATAAAAAATAAAAAGGGCTGGGGAGGTAACTCAGTGGTAGAAAGACCTCTCCATTCAGTCCTCAGAACCTATGGGCATGTTACTTCACATGGAAAAGGGACTTTGCAGATGTGATTAAGGATTTGGAGACAGGGAGATGGTACCCAACCATCCAGGTGGGACTGTGGTTGACACAAAGGTCCTAACAACACCTTTGTGGGAGGTAGAAGGAGGAGGGGAGGAAATGTGAGCTTGAGGGCAGGTGTCAGTGACGTGGCTGTCGACCTGAAGACGGAGGAAGGGCCACTGGCCAGAGAATTCAGGAAGCTTCTAGAAACAGGAAAGGGCCAGGAGACATGAATTTCCCCAGGGCCTCAGGAAGGAAGGTGACCCTGTGGACAGCTCCTCTCACCCACGAAGTTCATTTAGAAGCTGGGTCCCTAGAGCTGTGAGGTGATGAGCTGGTGTTGTCACTTCGTCCAGCAGCCACAGTTAGCCAGGGCAAGCGGTCACTGCTCGCTTGTCCTGAAGGCTCCCGTGGCTCAGCACGTGGCCTCTGTGGCTTCACCTGTTTCCTGAAAGCTGAAAGACGTGGCGTAACAGCCACATGGGTGGTAGGTGGCTGGCGGGGCCTGGGACCTGGGCAGTCTGGCTCTAGAGGCCCTGATGTCAACCAGCCTCTGAATGAAAGACGCTGGAGACGGGCCTCTCTGTGGTCCACATACTCAGTGGTCAACGCTGAGGAAGAATCTAGAAAGAATGGCTGAGCTCCTTCCTGAATCCAGACCCGGGTAGCTGCAGGAACTCTTGTTCCTCTCCACCGTCCCATCAGCAGGCAGGAAGGGCCTGGGCTGCTTGAGGCCCAGACAGTGCCAGGAGAGCCCAGGGAGCGGGAGGTGGCTGCTGCCTCCGCCTGGGGCGTCCCAGTCGACGCCTCCCACCGAGCAGCAGGCATCATGGATGCCCTTGGGTGCCAAGTCAGTCCCGGGCACTGGCCAGGTGGGCTGTGGCTTTTCCCAGAAATCTCCAGGCTGTGCCAGATTCTCCTGGAACCCGCTGGTTCCCCTGCAAGGCAAACTCGGGCTGTGCCGCGTGAGCCACCTCCATGAGGGCAGCAGTGCCAGGTGGCCGCCAGGGCCGACTGTCCAGGCGTGACCCCCAGCCCTGCTCCAACGCAGCACTTGGGGTCTGCACCCTCGGCTCCCATAGGCAGCAGGGCAGGGAAAGGAAATGTGAACGGCTCATGAAGAAAGGAACAGCAGTTTCCCACGAGCAAGCAGAGGACTCCCTGGTGCCACCAGCACATTCTAGAAGCTCAACAGAAGAGAACACGGATACCAGTTCTCCTAGAGGGCCTGGGACACCTTCCACAGGCTGATTCAACTTATGGCTTCCTCTAAAAACCTCCTGACCCTCTGCCCCACTGACCCTACTTCTAGGGATGCAGAGAAAAAAGTAAAAAACAAAAATCATCATTGCAGAATT
Organism: Urocitellus parryii; assembly: GCF_045843805.1. Classification (NCBI taxonomy): domain Eukaryota; kingdom Metazoa; phylum Chordata; class Mammalia; order Rodentia; family Sciuridae; genus Urocitellus; species Urocitellus parryii. Next base: position 8,729,632 of record NC_135537.1, on the reverse strand, counting down.
AATTATGAGAATAAAATTAATAACACATTTGCCAAATATTAAGAGACCTGGTAAAATATTCCATGATTCCACATGATGGTATGCTAAATAGATTGAATATTAAGTGAAAGTTTTATAAAACTTTTGAGCTTTTTTCTGATACAGGGTTATGTGGAATAAAATGCAAAAGTGTCTATGATGCATGATTCCCAAAAGACACACATGCGTGTACCTATGTATGTGCCGTACACACTCAGTCACACACTCCAGAATGCAAGCAGGATCATCTCTGCGGCTGGGTTGCAGGGTTTTTTTTTTTGTTGTTGTTGTTGTTGTTGTTGTTGTTGTTTGGGTTGCAGGTTTTGATTTCCCTTTTTATAATTATCTGTGTTGTCCAATTGAACACATTAAGTTTGTGGGCTTTTTAAAAGTGCTTCTTGTTTATGCCACAAATTCAAAAGACGTACAGTCAGACCTGAGTGGATTGGTTCACCCGGACAGGGAGGACCACAGACAGCCCGAGGAGGCTCAGGTCACCTAGGACTGACCAGGACCCGCCTCACTGCTGCCAGGGGTCCTCCTGGACAGCACCAGGGCTGGGCGGCCAGCCAGGGCACAGGAGCCACAGGCATGGGCTGGCTCTGCTCTACCCCAGGCTGCCAGGCAGGTCTGCACGGTTTCCATGACTGTCACTGTCCCATCTAACAAGTCTCCCACTTGCTGCAGAAAAGGTCCTTCTCTGGGGTCCAGGTGACTCCAAATCTCTGCTATCTCCAGATGTGGCACCTGCCAACCTTGCTCAAGAAGGGCTGACCTGCTTCAGGGCCAGAGAGATGACGACGGTCATCTTGCTGTTCCTCACAGGTGGCTCTGTGGGTCCATCAAATCTGGACCTCCACCCAGAGGCCACCAAACCCTGGTGCTGTTGCGCATGGTCACGGTCCTGAGGAGCGAGGTAGAGGGTGGGACCCAGGGGAGCTCCGTCTCCACAGTCACCGCCGCGCAGGGACCTCCACCTTGAGAGTCAGCATACACACAGCCTCCTTCAGCCATCACCAAGTGCCTCCGTGGGGCAGGGCTAAGGAAGCCAGGAGCTGCGGAGCTGGCGGGTCCTCAGACCTGGGCGGGTGAGGGCTGGACGGAGCCTCAGTTTCCAATCGGTGAAACCAAAATCTGAAGCCGAGGGAGTCAGAGCCTCCTCCGGGTCTCACGTGTGTTGATGGCATCAGGGGACACTCTGAAATGTCTTTGGCCTTTGGAACTCTCTGGTTCTCAAGAACAATCTGTACTTCTGGATGGTCACAAGGAGGCCTCCAGCAAGGACACACAGCCAGGCCCCTGTGTCCTAGAGGGAGGCAGGTCTGTGTGACCAGAGTCCTGGTGACCTCGCTGCCTCACTACTCTCCCCCACGCCGCCCCAGGGCTCCCGGTCTCCCCAGCGGTGGGCTGCCCTGGGGCGTGTTGCTTATGGCTTGAGGGCATGAGAGAACACCCACATATGCCATCCGGAGTGCCCATGCACCCTGGTCCCCTCTGCTGGGATGCTTCTCTCCACGGGGAGCTCCCTAACAGACGTGTCTGGCCACCCAGGACAGGCTTTCTGTGAATCATCGCCCAGTCTTCCTGGCAATCTTGGGGATTCAACTCATTCTGCTCACCTTAGAGATGAGGAAGTTGGGGTTCTGATTCAGAGGGGCACTTTCTGGAGGAGGCACATGGTGCTGTGTGCGGTTGGACCCACAGCCCTCATGAAGCTCAGTGAGGTCCAGGATAGTAACCCGGACCCTGTCCACCTCCCCGCTCTCCCCTTCCCGACACCTCTCTCAGTGGCCCTGTGTCTCTGGGAGGCCCTGGTAGAAAACCCACAGTACCTACGCTGGTGTCCAGGGCTGGCAGAAGGGGGTTTCATCTCTGGGTATTTAATTACTAGGCGCCACACTTTCCCTCACCTGCTTTCCTTCCATTGCATCCTAAACCCCCTGACACAGACCACAGAGCTCACGGTCAAGGTGTTCATTAAGTGGACACAGGCACAGCCTTCCAGACAGAAATGGAGGCTCCAGAAGACTGGACGCTCTGGCACTGTAAGGAGAGCAGGGCTGAGGCCCAGACCAGCTGGCTCAGGGCTAGGTCCCTGTCTCCCGAGTGGCCACTTCTCAACCATGTCAGGTGTGCCTCCCTGTTCCGAGTCCCCAGGAAGGTTAGGGCCAACCAGCTGTGTTTGTAGAAGCAGGTGTGGAAGCCTCAGGACCCTGGTTACTCATTACATTTTATTAAATGCTGATATCGCAAACCCTCATAAATAGGTCAAGGGGTGGCAAGTCACCAGAAGGCCAAGTCAGACAAACAGGAGTCTACTTATTAACTAACCCTGGCCTGACAGCTGCTCAGCAGCCCGGGGAGACCAGCACTGCCACCTCTGCCAAGGTGGCTGGGGAGGGGCTGGCCTTGCACTCTGGGCCCAGCTCCCTGGGAATCCAGAAACGAGCGGCAAGAAGAACCTGCACTTTGGCACCCAGTCCTGGAGCTTCTCCGTAGCCCTGTACCTGGTGTGTTCAGCTGCCCCTCGAGTCCTGCCCCTCTGACCTTGAGGCTCATGGTGGGGACATGTTCTGGCCTGGCCGTCTCTTGGCCACCTTTTTCTCAATGCACCCAGGGCCTTGGTGCCACCTCTACTTTGACCCTCAAACTGGAGCAGAGTCGGGGACACTGTCAAACACTCTCAGGCACCCCCAAGACAAGCCCCAAAGTCCTCTTGTCTTCTAAGTGCTCATGAGTATTCTTTGTGACAGAAAAAGGGGAAGAAAAATGATCACAAAAGGAGAAAAACAACAACACTAAAGAAAAATTCTGGGATCTTTCAAAGTCTCCAGAGTTGCTGTCTTGGTTGATGGCTGTATGAGATTCATCTGGCTGCTATAACAAATTATCATAACAAATCATCACTAACCTAATGTTTCAAATAACATCCATGTGCTATCATGAAGTTCTGGGACGTCAGAGGTCTGAAGTGGCCTGTGTGGGCTGGAGTCCAGCCAGGCAGCATTCATTCTGGAACTCTAGGGGGCCATGTCCTGGTTCTCTGGAGGAAACCACTGTTCCTTGGCTCAGGGCGCTCACCCTCTAGGTTTGTGTGCATCATCACACTTCCAGCTCTGACCTGCCCCAGCTTCCCTCCTCGAAGGGCCCTTTCAATGGCGTTGGGCCCACCTAGGTAACCCAGGATCCTCTCTTCATCTCAAGAGCCTCGATTGTTTTTATCTGTTGTAATTAGTTATACGTGACAGCAGAATGCATTTCATTTTATTGTACACAAAGGGAGTTCAACTTTTCATTTCTCTGACTGTACACAATGTAGAGTCGCACCACACATGCAATCAAACATGCACCTAGGGTAATGGTGTCCTTCTCCTTCCACCATCTTTCCTGCCCCCATGGCCCCTCCCCTTTTCTCCCTCCCCTTTGTCAATCCAAAGTTCCTCCATTCTTCCCATGTCCCCTCACCCCATTATGATGATCCTCAAGTTAATTATATCTGCAAATCCCTCTTGCTATGCCAGGTGACACATCCTCCAGTCCTGGACATCAGGCTGTGCACCGCATCTCCTTGGATGGGCTTGACTTGGCCACTCATCTCCTGCTCCATACCTTCTTCATCTCCTTCCCACATTTGTCCCATCCTTCCCTGGATACTCAGCTGGACCCCTCTCCTAGCCGAGTGTGCAGTGGGGTGTCCCGGGACTAGGCTTTGACCATGTGGGGACACGAGCTGCCCTATTTCTAGCTAGACCTGACTCACTAAAACCCCCCTGTAATCTGCCAAGTGCAGGGGGTCCAGTGAAGCCAGGAGTCCCTCAGTGTAGGTGGGGTCACCAGAAGAACCCCAGATCAGGGGGCCTCCTGGTACACATCCCCGTTGGAACTGTCTCCACCTGACATTTTTATTCCTCTTTGCTCACTTGTTTATGGCCTGTGTTTCCCACTGAAATGTGAGCTCCGTGAGGGCAGGCCCGGCTACCTTGGTCCTTCTTGTTGCCTGGGCATCGAGCACCGTCGCTGTAAATTGGAGGTGTACACCAAAAGCTTGTTCAATCCATGAACAGGTAGAATTGGCCTCACTCCCTTTCTGAGCTCTGGGGGTACCCAAAACCCACCCCAAGTTTCTGCAAATTCCTAAGGATTTGGGCTCAAGGACTCAGACTGGGCATTTGGCTTTCCATCTGCTGAGCTCACTCTGTCGATCTTTACTCATGTGACGATAAGTCGGGCATGCAGGTCCACCCCGCTCCCTGCCCCACACGCCCAGGGCCTTCGAGTGTGCAGGACACTGTCTGAGGTGTGTGGAAGGCAGGGGAGGGCGTCCCCCCGACCCACACAGCATGCCTGCAGCGCCAAGTGAAGGCAACAACTCGTTTTTTTAATTCCAGGGCTGCTCCACTCCCTGCTGGAGTACGTCCACTCCCTCCATGTGTGTTCCAGCCCAGGCCAGCTTCCTGGATGTCCTCCCCTCGTTGGCTTCCCTCCATCTCCTGGACACAGATTATGCTTTCTTCCCAAAGGTAGTTACGGCTGCCTAATCTCCCACCTTGAAGGCTCTCCTCCATGTGATCTTGCCACCTTCCTTCCAAGAGGTGAGGTCTCTGTCCCCTTCCCATGGTTTTGGACAGGCCTGTGACATCCCATGACCTCTGGGACACTGAAATTCTGCCTCATCTGCTGGAATGCTGGCGGCTATGTTTGAGTGAGTGTACCCCCAGGATTTATGCGTGGGAAACTTGGTCCCCAGTATGACAATGTTGAGAGGTGGGACTTTAAGAGGAGAGTAGCTCTGCCCTTATGAACTGATTAATGCCAATATATTAGGAATGGGGATATGATGGAAGAAGTCTGACTCCCTCTCTTTTCTCCTTTGCCTCTCATCCCCTCCTCTCTCCTTCCCACTCAGACTTTCACATTCTCTTGCCCCTCTGCCTTCTGTCATGGGATTAAACAGCACAAAGGCCCTCACCAAATTCATGACCTTGGACTTCCCAGTCCACAAAATTTCTCTTTTTTATATGTTTTCCAGTCTCAGGTGTTCTGTTACAGCAGTACAAATGGACTAAGCTATTCGCTTTTGGAAACCTGCCCTGACATCCGAACACAACTCTGCTGAGGCCATGATTCGGTGAAGACGTTCTGACCAGGTGGAGAGGCCATGCTTGGTGGCCTGGTCTCAGCACTGTTGAGGCCTTGTGTGAAGACACCTAGTGACAGCTCCAGCCACCTACTATTGAGTCCCCAACCACCAGAGTCTGCCCAGCCAAGCCCCCAGACATCTTGGAGCATAAAGAAGACCCTTACCACACCCTGCTCCAGCTCCTGACCTTCAGAATAATAAAACAGTCGTCTCACGTCACTAGTCCCCGTGCTTTGCTTTACAGTGACAGAAACCCCCTGCCCTGTTCTCACAGGCGAGACACCCAGCCGCCCTGTTCCTGAGCAGAGCTGTGCAGTCCTTTCTCTGTTGCCCCAGGCCCTGCCCTCTGGGCTGGCATTCTGCCCACGTGGCTTGTGGAGATATTTTCCTAAACAAAGCCCTGGGGAGAGGTGCTCCGATGCCAGCAATTAAAATAGCCACCTCTTCTCTCTGCCAGGTTTCCCAGTCCCTGGAGCCTACTGATGCTCAATTAATGTTGGCTCTGAATTCCTGTCTTTCTCTAACTCCTGGGGTGTGGGAAGGTGAGGAGGAGAGGCCCGGGCCCGGGAGTTAGGCTGGATTCCAGAAAATACGCTGCTGGATGCTGTTGGGCCTCGAGGAGGACCCAGCCACAGAAGGGCTCCTACCGGGAAGCTTAGCTGAGGAAGTTGAATACGGAGAATTAGGTGGAAGGTGCTGGAAGAGATGGGAAGCCTTACGGGCAGAGCTGCCAGATAAAACACAAGATACCAGTCCAACGGGCATTCAAGGGAACAATGGTTTTGATTCTTTCTTTTCTTTTTAAAAAATTCATGTGAGTATATATCCCATAAAATACTGGGGGAATAATTATATGAAAATCGATTTGCTGTTTACCTAAAATGCAATTTGAACTGGGCTTCCTCTGTTTTCATTCGCTGGTCTGGCCACCCTGCTCACGGGCTCCAGGCAGCTCAAGTCAGAACAGCAGGGGCTTCCTGTTCTTGGCTGGAGGACCCTGTGACCAGGGTCCAGGGGCTGATGCTGCTTGTGAGAAGGGGCCTGGCAGGGGCTTCCTGGCAGAGCTGACACCGGGGAGGGGAGCCTGGACCGCGTGGGGTGAGAGTCCTCCCTCCTGCCCTTGTCTCCCCAGGCCTCCTCTCAGCTGCTGGGGGAAGCCTGGAAATGGAGTGGAAGTCAGACCTCGGAGACCAGCAGGACAGGGGCACAGGCCCACAGTATACATTTTACCCTGCTTGTCTGAAATACAGCGTTAGCCATCTGCCACTGCAACCACTTCCTGCGCTCTCCGGGTTTGTGTCTCCATTTTTAACAGCCTGTATCACCCCCTGCAGCGTCTTTGTCACATTGCACACATGAGGACAAAGGATCAGAGAGGTTAAGAGTGTGTGGCAGGTCAGGCCCTGGCTTCAGCCGTGGGGTTGGGGACAGGAGGAGGACAGCAGTCAGGGAACCTGTGGCAGCGTGGAGTCACCGGGCCAGGCTGGTCTAGACCGGCCACGTGGCCCGACTGACACAGTTCCTGAATGCCACCACCTTCTCTCTGCCTGAGCTCTGAACTCCTGAGCTTGCATTTTTCAATGTTCAAAGCACCACACTTGGATGGAGGGGTACAGCAGAGGGTACAGTGACGAGCCTGGTCTTCCAGACAGACGACCAGTTCCAATCCTGGCTCTGTGACTCGGGCAAGTCACCTGGACCCTCTGAGCCTCATTTACACAATGGGCTGATGAGGATGAGGATGATAACGGTGACAACAATGACCTCCACACCGTCGGCAAGCCCACCCATGCAGTCGCTGTTGAAGGTGGCTTGTGGGTGCACTGGGCCGGCTGGCCACAGTCCTGCCCTTGATGAGAAGGATCACTAAATCCAGCAGAAGAGAGCTCTGGCCTGTGCGGCACGTACTGGCTCCTCTGTGTGTTACAGAGCCAACCACTGCAGGGTGGTGTGTTAAGGACTGTGGCTCTGAAGGCCAAGTCCCGCGGGCTGAGTCACGGGGAAGTGAGAGGTGGCAGGGTCACTGCATGTTGTACTGATCCACCAGCCCCAGGGTGGACGGAGGCAGAAGGGACCAGCTCAGGTTGGGGGTGGGTGGGCTGGCATTCCTTCTAGGCCAAGGAGGAGGAGTCAGGCTGGCAGACAGCACAGGGCAGGGCATTATGGTGGAAGGGGCAGGGCCAGGAGGAGGAGGGCAGGCGCCTGGAGGGGAGAAGGGGAGATGTGGGCCAGAGGGAGGCACCGTGAGGAAAGGGGGTGATGGGAGGCACAGACTCCTGGGTCACTAACCACTGTGGCTTCCTCCAGGACAGGGAGTGGCTCATGAAGAGCTGACCTCAGTCCACACTGTGGCTGGGGGGACAGGGGTGCCACCTGGAGGGAGCACTCTCCCGAGGCCTGTCTTCCCCTTGGGTTCCCATTGTTCCCAGTCCCCCCTGCACCCCCTCCTCAGCCTTCCCTTTGCTGCTCTTCCACCCCTACCTCCAGATAGTACCCACGCTGCATCCCAGAGCCCCCAGCCCAGCCCGAGCTCTTCAGCACGGGCCTGCCCAGCCTCGGTGCCTGCTAGGGCCCTGCAGAGCGCGCTGGGTGAGTTCCCAGGAGGCTGGGCGTCCTGACTCAGCTGCTCCAGGTTGGTTTTGCACGTGAGCAGAGACCTTCAGAGTCTGAGAAGGACAGCTGTGCTGTCGGCCTGCTCCAGGGCTCCAGTCCCTGCACTGCTCTGATGCAGAGCTGGTGGCTTCTGCCAGGTGGCCTCTGTTTGGTGGCCTCTGTTCCTGGATCTGCAAGAGTGGCAGGAAGCAAATACAACTGGGAGCACAAAAGTTTTTGGGAAAAGTCAGAGCTTGGAATACTGCACGATGTTCTGGGGGGCACCTGGATCCCCTGTTCAAGGTGTCTCCCTGCCCCCTAAGTGGCCACTTCTCGGGGAGTCACTGTCCAAAACTCCACTTTGAGACTTGGCTCTTGGGAGCATGTAAGGACGTGGGCTCTGAGCCTCCGAGAACCTCAGAGGGGAACGGCCCTGGGGTATCATGCCACCACCACCTTACCTGGAGATGAGAGCCTGAGCCAGGGAGGGAGCTGGGAGGGGTGCAAGGTCCCTTCTCATGTCCTTCTTTCCATTCTGCCTCCACATGGCCAGGCGTCCATCTGCCTGTTCACCCATCTTTTAAAAAGCGATGTTCCTTTCCAGTCCACTCAACGTCCCCGAGAACATGCCCACCCTGAGAACACACAGGGAACTCGGAGCCAGCGGTCCCCACCAAAGGAGGTAGACACAAAGAGAAGGGCACTTCCGATGCCACGTGGCGGTTCTCTGGGTGCTTGGAAGCCGGGGAAGGGGTAGGAAGAGGAACTGACCCTTTGTTCAAGGCTGGAGGGGACAGGGAAGATTTCACAGGAGACCAGGAGGCCTCACTGTGGGTCCCACAGCAGCCTACAGAACGGGGCTGGAGGACAGCGCGGGGGATGGGGTGGCTTTTCACCACAGCTGGCCTTGATTCTGCAGGTGCTCTGGGAGGAATCTGAGCCAAGGGACAGCCCGACCAGCCCTGCGTTCCCTACACGCCCACTCAGCCATGCCTACGTGCGTCCGGACAGCCAGACTCCTGCTGTCCTTGCCACAACAGCCCAGAGTGGCCGCCCGAGTCTCATGAGCTGCATTTTTCCACCTTAATGTGGAAAGTTTGCTGTTAAAGGAAGCACGTTTGTGTGAGAGGAAGTCCGGTTCCAGCGTGGAGTGCCATCACGGCTCTACTCCTGGAAGAAAGCCCTGGGCTCTGGTTTCCTCCGAACCTCAAGAGAAACCTCCACAGGCCCATGGACAATGGGAGGGCTCAGCTTTCCACCCCATTTTTCCTGATTCTGAACCTCCCACCTCTTCCACCTGAAAGGCTGGCCACTGGGAAAGGGGAAAACTGTACCCCTTAATCAGGGCTTCTGGAAGAATCTGCACTCATGGAACACAGGCCACCAGGAGGCTGCCAGGCCCTGGCCCACACCAAAGGGCCTGGCCCAGATACCCGGTGGCCCCTCTCCTCCTCTGCTGGGAGATTGAATGTATGCTGACCCCCATGGCCACCCTCCACGGTCACCCTGCATCCCTGGGTTGCAAATTCAGTCACACATAGGCTCTGGGGGTAGGAAAGATAGTCACACCTCCATTTTTTCTTATGATGAGGTCTACTGACCCCCACAGACACCTGGGCTTTGAGCTCTGGGGACGAGGTCCTAATCACAGTCCTGAACAACCTAGCTTGGGGACCTCGGGGCAGTGGCTCGGGCTACTATGTCTTGTCCTCCCCATTGTTACCCCGTGAGTATCACTACTGCTGTGGCTGCAGAGAGCTGGGACATCAGGAGCAGGCAGTGGCCCATTTGGAGGAGGAACTCCTAGAACCTATAGGTGGCCGCTTGTAAATATCCTTGGATGCATTTCCTCATTTTTAAAATTTAAAAACTTTTAATGGACCCATAACACATAACAATTGTACATTTTTAGGGGGTACCATGTGATTTTTATTTTTCAGTTTTGTGAGATGAGGTCTCACTGTGTTGCACAGACTGGCCTTGAACTCAGGGTTCCCCGGCTCAGACTCCTGAGCAACTGGAGTTACGTGCTTATGCCACCATGCCCAGCCATTGTAATGTTCTGATACGTGTGGACGTTGTGTAATGTTCAAATCCGTGTAAACAGATCTGTCCCCTTGAACATTTGTTTCTTTGTGGTGAAGACATTCAAAATCCTTTTTGAGCCTTCGTGGTATAGACAACATGTTGTCATTATCCGCAGTTCCCCTACTGTGCATTACAACACCGGCTTCTCGTTTTATAGCCAAGAATACCAGGGCCAGGCAGATCTGCTGCAGAACCCCGTGTGTGCCACCAGGTCACCATCCCTTAGGAGATGATTGACAGATCAGTTCCACTGAATGTGAGCCACATTAAATTTGTGTTGGATAAGAAAAAAAAATGCCTTAAAAAGAAGTTTGTTTTGATATTAAAAACATTATATTTGCATTTGACAAATAAGTGTTTATCATGCTCATCGTACTGTTTTGAAACGTGATCATACCAGGGAACGGCTGAATTGGAGTTCGCTCCCATAGTCACTACCCCACATCCTTAACATTGCTTTGTGGTGAGAACATTTAAATCCTACTCTTTTAGCAATTCTCAAAACCACAAAGCGTTGTTATGAGCACACTCACCGTGTTGTACAATAGATCTCTTGAGCTTACTCTAAGAGATTCTTATTCCCCTGAAACCCTGTATCCCATGACCAATTCCCCTGCCTCTGATCACGTCTTACTCTGTGCTCCCATAATTCCAGCTCTTAGATTCCATGTGAGCTCCCTCAGGATCGGCCTTTTTTGTGCTCAGCTCATTTCACTTAACGCGGTCTCCTCCAGGCTCCTCCGTGACAGGACTTCCCTCCTGTTGAAACTGGAATTGCCCTGTGCACAGCCCACCCCCCACCCCGCCCACTCCTTTGCTGATGGTCTTGGAGGCGGACCCCACGTCTGGGCTCTTGTGAGCCACGCTGCAGAGAACACGGGAGAGCACCGGAGTGCAGCAGGCGTCTCCTTGCACCTTCCCTTTCTTTTGGCTTTGTACCCAGAAGCGGAACAGCGGGATCATGTGGCAGTTCTATTTTCAGCTTTCTGACAACTCTGCATACTGTTTTCCATAATGGCCGGGCTCATTTACATTCCCACCGCCTTGGTCCTTATCTTGATGTGGGAGCCGGTCAGGGCCTGACCAGGTGGACAGCAGGAGCACATGACAGGTCAGGTGAGGTCGCAGAGTCCACCTCCACCCTTCCAGGGCTCTGGGGACAGTGCTCTTCCCCACGTCTGACTTTCAGATTGGCCATCGGCTCTGATTAGCAAATGCATGTAACACCCCAAGACTTAGGGGCTCAAAACAATGACACCTATTTACTCAGCTCAAAAATCCCCATCAAGATGGGCCTCGGTGGAGAGGACAGCTCGAGCCACAGGTGTGGAGCAGCTCTACTGGGCTGGGAAGTACTCTCCTAACGTGGCCCACTCACGCCGGGGCAAGTCGGTGTGGCCTGGGTTCCCTCCTCACCTGGGAGGGGGCTCCAGGAGACAGGAGCTGCGAGCTTGCAGGTTGCTAGGTCCTGGCGTGGCTGGCGCAGTCTCTTCTGCCATTTGGTATCCATCAAAGGGGCCACAGAGCTCCTCTGGATTCTGAGGCGATGTGCACTGTTAACAGGGGACCCTCAAAGCCTTTGCTGCTACTTTCCACCTGCCTCGGTGGGTGACTTTCTTCAGCAAACCTGGAGTTAAAGGATGCGACAGAAATCATAGCTGAAACATGCTCTCGTGGTGATTTTTGGCCCATGTGCCCCTGCCTTCCTCAGATGCACGCGGCAGGAAATGCAGGCTGTGAGAGAGAAGGTCTGGATTCCCCTGTAGGCTGCAGCCACACTGGAGCAGAGCCTGCTGGGTTCCCTAGACTGTGGGTTGTTACGCAGCATCTTTATGGCACAGCTGACTGATACAGTGGGGCTTGGGTTCTAGATTCATGTGCATGGCAAGAGCAGAGAGCGGCAAGACAAGTAGCAGAACAAAGGGATCCATAGGGGTTGGTCTTTGGTGTCATCAGACCTGAAGATAAGACTCGGCTGAGGGAGCGGGCTGGGAGAAGGCAGATTTGAGCCACAGGTGTTATGGAAGCAGCGACAGGGCTGGGCGTGGAGTAGCCGGGGGAGATGAGGGCCTAGCGTCCAGCAGGGTGGAGTGGCCTCTCCTTGAAGGACACAGTGTCTCTCCTGTAGTGAGGCCCAAAGAGTGGCAGCAGGGAGGGAGGGACTATGGGACTTGAAGGGGTTCCAGGGAACCAGGGGGGCTTTTCAGAAGAGGGTGAATTTGGTGAACCGAGTGAGGAGGAAAAGAAAACGTGGGGGGACGTGAGGATGGGAGCAGAGGCGGAGGGCAGTAGAGGAGAGCCACGGGGCCCAGGAGGGCTGCGGGTCCTGCAGCCGGGACGACCCTTCCCTGGTTTCCTGTTTGGGGCACCCAGCTCCGCGCACCCACCCTCCCTTCTCTGGGCGGCTCTAGATTGGCACTGCGGACACCCGGGTCTGGCCATGCTTTTGGCTGAGGCGACACTGGACTGGCCTTTCCTCCGTGATGAATCAGCCCACGGGGCTCCCCTCAGATGCCTCTGCCTGGAACAAAGCTGAGAGGCCCCCATCTTGGGCCTTGGAGGCGGCAGGGAGCCGTGGACCCTTGGCCAGGCCTCCCGCGGCTTCCAGCACATGGGCTCTCCCAGCTCGGCCTGCACTTTGCTTACACCGTGTCAGGTGGCTTCGGGGTGTGTCTGGAGGCTATCTGGGGGTGTGCAGTGCAGGCGCAGAGCGCTACCACCCAGTTTGCATCTGGGATCCAGGGCTGCTGAGCTGTGCACCCGTGGGCAAGGGACACCCGAGTCCTCCTCAGTGGAACTCCCTGCCGGGGGTTGTGTGAGAGCAGATGAGGACCTCCTGCAGACCTGGGGCGGGCTGGAGCCCCCAGAGCATGCTGGCCTTCAGTCCACTGCGTGGAAAATGGAAGCAGCAGTCCTGGCTGTCTGCAGGAAGCGGGTGGACGCGTCACCTGGCAGGAGCCACACCGTCCTTCCAGTATCTCTTCCCTGATGCCCAAATGGCTGTGCAACATCTCCGGCAGGTGGGCTCCCGCCTCTGCGGGTACGAGTCCCAGACAGAGTGCACTTTGCCCAGAAGACATCAGGCTGTGGCTGGAGGGAGTGCCTGGGGGTGTGACAGGGAAGAGCTGTCACACAGAAGCAGCCAGGGAAAGGTGGCAGCTACAGTCATTAGGAGCTGAGCAGCCTCCACCCCACCTCCTGGCCTCTGACCTCTCCCTGGGTTTTCCCTGCTCTATTGACACCCCCTGAACCTGCTGATCCAAGAGCTCTGTCCCTGCCACTCAGGATTGGGCAGAGCTATCAGGCCTACTGCCAGCCAGCTCCAAGGATGCAGGGTCTGTGACATGAAGACGGAGCATGGACAGAGATGGTTAGCGGTCCTCATGATTCCAGGTGCTCCATTTGACTCTGCAGCTTTCCTTGCAGTTTGATTTGGAGAATGTCAAGGTGAAAACCGATGGCAGCCTGGGTCACCCTAGGGCAGGCCCATGTGGGAGAACTGCCAAACCCCTTAGACGGGCTCAGCAAGAAGTAAGCTTTGGTGTTTTGTTCCACATCCCTGGGATTTGAGGAGCTTATTTGTTATTGCAGCATTCACCTGACCCATCCTGACCAATATAGACAGGTTTTTAATCCTGGCACATCAGTCATGAGCTGTGTGGCCATCTGCAGGTGACGGGCAGTCTCTGTACCTCCAGTTCTCCATAAGGACAATGATCCTATCTAATTCACAGGGCTCCTGTGAGATTTCAGTGAGAAAACACATGTGAAGTGCTTGGCACACAGGAAGGACTCAGAAAGAAGTGCCTGTCCTTTAATATCCATTTCACAGAGTAGGAAACAGGTCTCTGGTCAGGTTTCCCCCAGGGGTCTTTCTCACACCGCTCAGTCACAGGAGAGTCACACCTGGCCGCACTTAGCTTTCTGGACTTGGCCGTCCACCCCACTCAGCTGCCCCGCCTTCCCTTCCTGGTCGGAGGTCCGGGTGGACTGGGGCTGTTGTGCATCGAGGCCCTAGGACCCTAGCAACGAGGTCAACCCATCCGCACTGCTGTGGGACTCTGGCCTTCGCCAGTGAGACCAGACTTTCCTCCTGACCTGTCGACCTCGCTGGGGGCGGGGATATGTGTCTTATCTGGACTGTGCTGGCTGGTGACTATCCAAGGCGAAGTCCTCCCCAGGTTCTGACCTTACACGTGGGGGTGCCTTCTTTCCTGTCCTTTCAAGCTGCTCCTGGGTCCCGGCCAAACGTCTTCCAAGCAATCTGGCTGAGGGCGGGTCCACTGTGCCCCCTGGTGGCCACCTTCACCAGGCACGCTGACGGGCACCGGCCAACACTACAGCCTGCAGCCCTGGGCGGAGCCAGCTCTGGCACAGAGCACCAACCCGTGGAGGCACGTCTCCAGAGAGCTTCAGTGAGAGCACAGCTAAGTGTCCCTTGTCCCCATGCTTTTGAGAGGAACAAAGTACATGTCACCATGGTCAGGACTCAGGAACCCCCTGGGCTCCTGTGCCCCCCACCTCTGATCTTCTCACACAGAGACCTCTTCTGGTGCAGCTCTGCATCTGCAACCCGCTGTGGCCTGGTCCCATCAAGTGACACATGCACATGGAGTACAGTGGCTCGTGACCCCCAGGCAGGCGAGCCAGGGGCCCTGACTCCCTCTCTGAGGAGGGGTTAGAGCTGAGGGTGCCCGTGGTCCAGCCACCCTCCTACCCTGGAGAAAGAATCTCCCGGCCTTCTACAGGCCCAGGGCGGCTCTGGCTCTCTGGTTTGAGGAAGCTTGAGGAAGCCGGGGCACCAGGGAGGCGTCCTCAGAGAGGACTGGGCCTGGGTCCTGTGGGGCCAGGGGCCCTCAGCCTGCTGAGCTTCCCACGCCATCGGCCACATGGAAGGCCTCTCCCCAGCACTGGAGAAGGAGCTCCCGGGCTTCCATGGGCCCGGGGCTGAGTCATCCAGGGAGCTACCAGCCCTGCTGGGGGTGGTCTGTTCCCTAACTTTGGAGCCTGCCGAGAGTGTCCTGAGGACCTGTAGCTCTGTCCCCTGCCACTGCCCCAGCCTGCTGCTGCCCTTGTCCAGCTCCCACAGCAGTGCTCAGGAGAGGACCGCGTGACCACCTGGCCGCAATCAGCTTTCTGGCCTTGGCCGCCCACCCCACCCAGCTGCCCCGCCTTTCCTTCTCCCCTGCCACCTGGCTGCTCTCAGTCGGTCCCTGGGTCACCGCAGACTGCAGACCAGTCGGCGTGTTTCCTCGCAACTTGGAATCTTGTCCTGGGAGGCGGTCATGGCCTGGGTGCTCACACACAGCTCTGGGGACAGGCGACCTTTCCGGTTGCTCCCTCTCATCTCACCTCCTTGCCTGGTCTCCCTCCTTACCACCTGCCTCCTCTCTAGGCAGCTGCCGCCCACACCCGGGGCTTCCAGATCTACAGCCCAGCAAGGCCCAGACCTCAGTCTCTAAGCAGTGGGGGTTTGTCCCCACAGGCTCTGAGCTGGTGGGAAGCTGATCCTTCCGCATGGGCGCTGAGCATTCTCTGGCTCCAACTGAACTGGAGCATGTGGCTTAGAGTGGCACCGAACCGTGTACGCCCCTCCTCTTTATCACATCCAATGGAACTGGCTCCTCTATTCACACACGCAGCCTCAAGCCTGTGGTCACCAGGTCAATTGGCTGGAAGAACAGGGGGTGCTCTGCTCCCCAGAACTGACCTGAGCTGGGCTTCCCTGAGAACCCTGGGTCCCTGTGTGCCATAACCAACTAGCACAGGTGGGTGCCTACACAGCAGGACGTAATTTTCCCAGACTTCTGGCGGACGGAAGTCTCAGGTCAGGAAGCCAGGATGGTTGGGTTCTGGTGAGGACCCTCTTCCTGGATTGCAGAAAGCTGTGGCTTTCTTCTTACAAGGGCACTAATCCCATCACGAAGGCCCACCCCCTAATTAACTCCCAGAGGCCTCATCTCCAGTCCCACCCAGAATGGAGCTGGGCTACCATTCAGTCCATAGGATTGGAACTGAGTGCCAATAAAATACTAGGAAGCCATGTAGCACCAGTGTCTGAGCAGTAGATGGCCAGGAATTTGTGGATTCGATGAGAAACCAAAGTCCAGCTGGAGAGGATCAGGAGGGCTTCGACTTCTGACCGTGGAAGAAGAGGCCTCACGGAGCTCTCTGGGGCTGAGGGCTTGGACCTGCCTGGTGATGGGCACTGGAGGGAGAGGGTGTGGCTGGGCCAATACACATCACTGGGATCCTCCCAGGTGGATATGTTGAGGTTCTGGTAGTTGAACTTGACCTCCGAGGTGCTGAGTGAAGTGGGCAAAGGACCAGACCCTCCCCAGACAGCAGAGGGGGTCCCAGGAACCAGTTGGGCATTTCCTGCCCAGGTCCCCTAAAGCATAGGCCTGCTGGGCCTCGGATGAGCACAGACCTGTAGTAAGGGATAGGCTCTGAGTGTACAGATGTCCCTCTGAATCAGCAGGAGGTTGTCCATCCCTTGTCATACAACACACAATGGAAATGCTCCATCGAGAATTGTTGAACTGTGTCGCCTAGGGGGTAAGGACAAGAAAAATCTGCACCTGTTCAGTAAAGGCAAACTCTTGCAAACATATTTTCTTCTACAGTTAGCTAAGTACAAGAACACACGTGGATACGAAGGCTGACTGAGTATGTAGTTTCTTCTGGTGACAAGAGGATCATTAGTGGATGGCAGAATGGATAATCCAAGTGCCAGAGGCATTCCAAGGACAACTGGAGAGGCCCCAGGCTGGGTGCAGAGGACAGGGACACAGCAGTCAGGCAGGCTGTGTGCATCCTGGGGAGCCCGCTCACTCTCGGGCAGGGCAGTGGCATAGGAGGCTTGTCTTAAACACTGGAAAATCAGCAGCCCCGAGAAAAAAGGAAAGGGGGAGGGAGAGCCTGTATGGAAAACAGTAGGGCAGAGCCTTGGAGGAGAGCAGGTGGCTCCCACATTCTCCCTGCAGTCCCTGCGCACACTGTCAAATCCTTACACAAAAAGACAATTAGGAAACACCGACTCAGAAACTTCTTCTTAGTCCATTAGTTCTTTGCTGAATGATTGAGCATATGTGGAAGACAGGCCACGGGTATTCCCAGGTTTCCCAGGACCAGTTCCCTGGAGGGTCTGTTTGTGACAGTTGGGGTGTGCAGAAGCAGGTAAGTGGCGGCTTTGGCTAATGTGTGCAAGAGGTGCCTGGAGAGTCCCGAAGGAGTGTCTTTAGATGGTCAAGGCTTGCCAGGCTAATCCCTTCCCATCCTGGGACTCCCTGGGATGTGCAGGGGCCAGGCAGCTGGGCACCTGCAGAGCTACCCAGTGGGAACAACTGCAGTGTGTTGCCACCTTGTGGACACTTGTCTGTATTGCAGCTGTAATGTGAGGCCAAAAAAGGAGCTGATGGGGAAGCTTGTTTTTTTTTCTTTTTCCCTTTTTAAATTTTTAAAATTTATTTTAATTAGTTACACATGACAGTAGAATGTGTTCATTCATTTTTATATGTCATAAATAGATGGATACAATTTCTTATTTTTCTGAGTGTACATGTTGTAGAATCATATTGGTCATGCAGTCACATATATACATACAGTAATAATTAGTCTGTTTCGTTCTATTATCATTCCTACCCCCACATCCCCTCCCCTCCCCTCCCATAACTTCCTTCTACCTAATCTAAGGTAACGCTATTCTTCCCTAGTGCCCCCCTGCCTTATTGTTAACTAGCATCTGCATATTAGAGAAAACATTGGCCTTTGGTTTTGTGGGATTGGCTTATTTTGCTTAGCATGATGTTCTCCAGCTCTAACCATTTACTGGCAACTGCCATAATTTCACTCTTCTTTAAAGCTGAGTAATATTCCATTGAGTATATGTACCACATATTCTTTATCCATTCATCTATTGAGGGACACCTAGGTTGGTTCCATAGTGTAGCTATTGTGAATTGAGGTGCTATAGACATTGATGTGGCTGTATCACTACAGTATGCTGATTTTAAATCCTTTGGCTATAAACCAAGGAGTGGGATAGCTGGGTCAAATGGTGGTTCCATTCCCAATTTTCTGAGGAATCTCCATACTGCTTTCCACGGTGGTTGCACCAATTTGCAGTCCCACTAGCAATGTATGAGTGTGCCTTTTCCCCCACATCCTCACCAACATTTATTGTTGACTGTATTCTTGATGATGCCATTCTGATTGGAGTGAGATGAAATCTTAGAGTAGTTTTGATTTTCATTTCTCTAATTGCTAGAGATGTTGAACACTTTTTCATATATTTGTTGATCAATTGTATTTCTTATTTTGTGAAGTGTCTGTTCAGTTCCTTAGCCCATTTATTGATTGGGTTATTTGTGTATTGAGTGTTAAGTTTTTTGAGTTCTTTATATATCTAGAGATTAATGTTTTATTGGAGTGCCTGTGGTAAAGATTTTCTCCCAATCTATAGGCTCTCTCCTCACTTTATTAATTGTTTCCTTTGCTGAGAAAAAGCTTTTAAATTTGAATTCATACCATTTATTAATTCTTGATTTACTTCTTGCATTTTAGGGGTCTTGTTTAGGAAGTCAGATCCTAGGTTGACATGGTGAAGATTTGGGCCTATTTTTTCTTCTATTAGGCGCAGGGTCTCTGATCTAAGTGCCTAAATCTTTTATCCTCTTCAAGTTGATTTTTGTGCAGGGTGAGAGATAGAGGTTTAATTTCATTTTGCTACATATGGATTTCCAGTTTTGCCAGCACCATTTGTTGAATAGTCTATCTTTTCTCCAGTGAATGTTTTTGGCACCTTTGTCTAGTGTGATATAGCTATATTTATGTGGGTTTGTCTCTGTGTCCTCTATTCTGTATCATTGTTCTACAAGTCTATTTTGGTGCCAATATCATGCTGTTTCACACTTGGTTAACAGTGTGAACCAAGCTCTGTCTACTCCCTCCACGTGTGCTAGCTCATTTAATCTTCAATGTATGTTTTCATGTGTGCTATAGCTCTGTAGTATAGTTTAAGGTCTGATATTTTTTTGCCTCTTGCTTCACTTTTCTTACTAAGGATTGCTTTAGCTATTTTGGGGTCTCTTATTTTTCCAAATAAATTTTATGATTGATTTTTCTAATTCTATGAAGAATGTCATTGGGATTTTGATAGGATTTGCATTAAATCTGTATAACACTTTTGGCTATATGGCCATTTTGACAATATTCATTCTGCCTATCCAGGAGCATGAGAAATCTTTCATTTCCTGAGGTTTTCTTCAATTTCTTTCTTTAGTGTTCTGTAGTTTTCATTGTAGAGGTCTCTCACCTCTTTTGTTAGATTGATTCCCAGGATTTTTTTTTTTTGAGGCCATTGTGAATGGAGTTTTTCTAATTTCTCTTTTAGTGGATTCATCGTGATATATAGGAATGCATTTGATTTGTGAGAGTTGATTCTATATCCTGCTACTTTGCTGAATTCATTTATTAGTTCTAGAAGTTTTCTGGTGGGATTTTTTGATCTTCTAGATATAGAATCATGTCATCAGCAAATTGTGATAGTTTGAGTTCTTCTTTACCTAATTGTATCCCTTTAATTTCTTTCTTCTGTCTAATTGTTCTGGCTAGAGTTTCAAGGATGATGTTGCATAGAAGTGGTGAAAGATGACATCCTTGTCTTGTTCCATTTTTTAGCAGGAATGCTTTCGATTTTTCTCCACTTAAAGTGATGTTGGCCTTGGGTTTAGCACATATAGCTTTTACAATGTTGAGGTGTGTTCCTACTAGCCTTAGTTTTTCTAGTGTTTTGAACATGAAGGTGTGCTGGATGTTGTCAAGTGCTTTTTCTGCACCTATGGAGGGGATCATGTGATTCTTGTTTTTAAGTCTCTTAATAGGATGCATGGTCTTTGAAGTGAGGGGAGAGGCGGCCTGTGCACAACTGGTGAGAGCAGCGCCCTGGGGTGGGGGGCGGGGTTGGTGGACAGGAGTGATGGGAGAAAGGCAGAAAGGGATCTCAGAGCTGAGCAAGTCACTGGCAGAAGGTGCAGAGGTAACATGGTGGCCCCAGCCCTGCAGGGGCAGCACAGGGATATGCAGGAAGGGAGGGGTGGGGGTCAACTCAGGCAGGCAGGACCCTTGCTCCTTCTTGGCCCCTCTTCTGTCCAGTAACAGTGTGGACCCAGATCTGTCTACACCCTCCATGTGTGCTAGCTCATTTAATCTTCAATGTGTGTTTTCATGTAGACGCCATATCACCCCCAATTTAAGGTCAGGCACAGACAGGTTAAGCGACTTGCAGCAACTCACACGCTGGGAAGTGGCCCTGGGCTGCTTGGCCGCCTGGCATCTGGGGCTGCCTTGGGAGGAGCACCATCTGCCCACGTCTAGAAAACTTGGGAAAAGGCCTGTGGCCGAACACAGGGGAGCGTGGGGCAGCTGGCCGCCGAGGACGCTGGGTCTGCGCCCGGTCTCTGCCTCCACCGTGGCCAGCCCTGGCAGGCTGTGGGGAGAATTCAAGGGCATGCCCAGGGAGGGGGTGTGCAAACTTGAGGCCCCCATTGGAGGTGTCATTAACATTCACAGTAATTTCACATGCAGGGGCTACTACTGGGTTTCTGGATCAATTAAAAAAAAATTGAAATGGGAGGTTTGTGCCAACTTTAGACCCAACTCATGTCCACGTGCCTGTCTCTGTGGGCGTCAGATAGACACTACCTCAGCCATCTTAGGCCCCTAGACCCAGCGAATACGCAGAGCTGGGGTGGCCCCTTTGCTTTTGGCCCCTTGCCCCACGGGTGACACTGACAGATGGGACAACCACAGGCTCTGGAGGCTAGGAGACTCATTGTCACAGAGCAGGGAGTGTCACAGCCGAGTCCAGCCCTGACGCTGGCTCTGTCTCCCTAGTCTCTCTCCACATGTGACAGAAATGACCCAGGAGGCTCCCGGAGATGAAACCTCCAACCACTCAGGACTGGAAAGTTCTAGGGAATGGAAACGTCGGGCGAGGACCAAGCCAGGAAGCGGAAGAAAAGAACCCACCACAGCCAAACAATAAAATAGCTCTTTTTTATTCACTTCAATTCGGATCATTGGAAATATTCCACAATAAATAAAACCGAGCAGGGGCTGAGAGACAGACTCGCCAATGTCAGGTCACGCAGGTGCATCCAGGTCACTCACTGCTCTGGCAAAATCAACACGGAGGGCGCGCGGGGAGGGGAGCGAGATTTAAATCACCAACAACCAAGGGAGGAGATGGCAAAGGAGAAAGTGCTCGATCAGCTTTGGCTTTAAGGGGAGTGGGCCAGGGCTGAAGGAATCCCCAGAGGTGGGACCCCATGCCCACCCCTGTGGGCAGCTCCTGATGCGGGAGATTAAAGCTACCGTCCTGGCCCTGGGCCCCTGGCAGGGGGGCAGCTGAGGGCAACTTGGTACCAGGTAGAGCTGAGCTGGGGTTGGGGTCCTGGGGCGACCAGGAGCTGGAGGCTGGTGGGCTGTTAGGAAGGGAAGAGGCTGGGCACTCTGCTGGGCGGAGGCCTCCCAGGAGCGGCCCTGACATCTCCTCCCGGGTATCAGGTTCGGGGACACAGATCAGGGACCCTCATGACAAATAGGGAGGGAGATCTGACAACTTCAAAACTAGCTGGCCCAGGCCACGGGGGGATGAGCAGCTCAGGGCACGTGGCCACAGACTAGAAGTCCACCCTGGACACCATGGTATTACATAGGGGACTGCTGCTGGTTCCTGGTAGGCATCCGGCCCTCTAATGGCTGGACAGTGGCCATGCAGAGCTGGTGCCCCTGGAGAAGCGGGTTCCATCATAGCAGGTGAGGGGGGTGCTCCTTGTTCTCACGCTGCCTCGAGGGGAACAGAGAAGCACGGGAGCCAGTCTGAACGCTCTCTCTGGTTCTGTTCCACCTTTGACCCAGAGGCCCGGTTCACATGGAGGTAGGATTGGCTTCTAGGGCCCTTCTGATGCCACAGCACAGAATTCCTCAACGTGCCCTTTACAGGAGAATGTCCCTGGCCCGACCCTGCTCCCTGCCTGGCTTCCTGGCTCCGCCCCCTAAGCCCAGTCCCCGCATGGTCTGCTGGACAAACCCTGGTTCAAAATGTGGCTTCTCAGAATGGCTTCTCTGTCCCGTGCTCCTCCAGGGAGCCAAAGGCTGCAGACCTCTCCTTTTCCTAGCAGTGGACATGGGCAGGGATGTAACGCAAATCACTAGCAGGTCAGGGGCCGGCTCGCTGGGGCCCCTGAAGGACTGGAGGCTGCTGAGATCTCGTGGCCCCACCTCGGTGGCTTTGGATTCACTGTGTGTGCTGCAAGCCCAGAGCTGCTTTCCACCCCCTGAGGAGCACTTGCAGTAAACTCTGCCTCTGGTGGACACAGAAGAGCCTGTTCACCTGCAGGTGGAAAGACCTGCTTCTCGGCCATCCTCACCCCAGGGCCAATCAGAGCATTGCATTCTGGCCATGTGACTGGCTGCCATGTGGCTAGGTACCCACTGCTCAGCCAGAGAGACAAAGAAGGGTCTGCATTTTAAACACGGAGCCAACAAGGTCCTGATCTTGCTCCGACTCTTGGACTTGTGCTCTTACAACAGGGGCACTTTTCCTAGTCACATGCCCTCTCTGGGCCTGCTTTCTCATCTGTAAAATGAAGAGCTGAACCCGTGGGCTGGAAGGTCACTTGCAGCTGAATACTCTCATGGGAGGGAGGGAAGGAGAGAGCAGATGGCCACCAGACTAGCGACCCAGGCGGCATCCAGCCCAGATGCGGGTGGGCTGCAGCTCTGGGACCTGCTCTTCCGCAGTAGAACCCAGGAGGTCGCCTGTCAGCCTGAACCTGTCACCTGAACACCCAGGCTTTTGGGAGATGGTCAGGAGGGGCCCGGGGGTCAGCGCTCCTCTCTGCACCAGGGCCTACCTGTCTCCAGTTTGTCCCTGGGGTGGATCAGCGACCAATAAGCATCTGTGAGTTCTTTACACCATGGGTGACTGTGACCTCTAGCCTCAGAAGAGGCACCCAGGCCTCATGGTGACTGACCACCCTTTACCCAAGGATAGAGTCTCAAATATGGGAAGATTTTAAAGCTTAAACAGATTTTTTAAAACAAAACAAAACAAAACAAAACCACCTTCTGGATCCCGAATCTTGAGTGTCTATAAAGGGTACGGAAACTCTCCCATCCCAAAATGCTCCTATGCAGACTTGGGAAAATCACAGTCAGTGTGCAATTTCTGAGGTCCCTGGTGAATGGCCTGAAGCCACATGTGGCTCCTGACAGAGGCCCCCAGTGTCCTGTGATTCTTCCCTCCCCATTAGCTGTGGGGACCCTGAGCTGGGAGAGCGGGCCCTGTGGCTGCCATGGCTACAGCCTTCCTGCTCCACAGGGGCACGGACCTCCCCGAGCAGCACTGGCCTTTAGGAAATGTCTCCCAGGGGAAAAGTGGTTTTCTGATGGGGCATCGGTAACAGCAGCCAACAGTCCCTGTCCCCTGTGGTCCCCCCCTCCAGCCCCAGGGAGGTTTCATTGAGCCGGGAGTCGCCTGGCCTGAGACTGAGTTGGGTGGGAAGGAGGCACGTGAGGACGGGGTGCGAGCGGGGAAGCAGGAGGGGACTTCCACACTCCACCAACACGACCCTGGGCCGCCCACCGCGGGACCCCAGCCACTCACGTCCGAGGACTCCCAGGCCCTTCCTGTAAGCTCTCCGCCCCAGCTGCCGGGAAGCAGCGGAAGCTCTGTGGAAACCCAGGGGGGTCGCAGCTGAATTAAAAAACCCATCAATAAATAATCAGGAAGGCGACGAGGCGGGAGAGTGACGAGGAATGAGGAGGTGAGGTATGTGCAGGTGGCCGATCCGTGGGGACCCCATTCTACCCCAGGACACCAAGAAGGCGGCCGGCGTAACTGGCCCGCAGCCCAGGCCCTGGGGAAACAGGCACCAAACCCAGTGGTCCATGGAAACTAGAGTGGACGCTCCTTGGTGGATGACCGGTGGCCGAGTGTCATCCCTCATAAACCAGAACCCGAGTCCCCGCCGTGGAGCCAGGGGGTGGCTGGGAGTGCCCACCTGGCGTGGGGCCCTGGGTCTCTTCGGCCGTGCTTGCATTTTCCCCAGTACAAAGGCACATGGACGTGGTCAGGTCTGCTCTCGGCCACGATCAGAACCACGAGATTGATCACTCCAGGGAAGAGTTTGGGAAGAGGCCTCTGTGCCCGTGGGAAACCAGTGGCCAAGCAGCTGTGACGACCTCCAGGGTCAGAGGCCTGTCCCGGCCATCCGCAGTGAGCTTCAGGAAGGGATGGCAGGACGAGAGGCCAGGTCGAGAGGCCAGGCTTCATGCACAAGGCAGGTCTCGCCCGGTGCTGGCAGGGCCCAGTGGGGCTCTGGCCTAGAGGTAGCCGTCACCCACGCATCCCAGGACGCGTCAGAGAGTCAGGCCTGGCCAGCCTCTTCCCATCTTCCCAGGGGTCACCTGTCTTTTAGAGTAGGGGGTCTTCGACCTTGGTCCCCTCCACCCCAGGAGCCAAAATAACTTTCACTTGCAGACTGAGCCTCCCAGCACCTCCCCAGCTCCCCCAGCTCAGGGCAGCATTGGGGCTGCTCCCCCCTGGGACAGGTTCTAAGCCTCGCTCTGGGGCCCTGGCAGAGTGGGCCACCCTGCTGGGTAGCTGCTGCTGAAAATGGGGTGCAGGAGGCTGTGCCTGGCCCTGGGCACACCGCCAGGCTGGCCCTGGGGGCTCCGGGAAGGGAGAGACTCCAGCAAGATGCCCAGGCTGGAAATCGAGGTGCCACGTGTGTGCGTCCCGATCCCTGCGCAATGTCATCTCCCCTTAAAGATCCGGATTTTGTTGATGGCTGCCAAGGTGGCTGTCACGTTGGACTCAAAATCGGCATCATGCACCCCTGTCTTGCGGAAAGCCCCCGCTGATGGGTTGTTCTCCCAGTAGTGGTGCCAGTTCCCCTTGCTGTCTGCCCCAAAGCCATACAAGTCCACCTGGGGGGCAAAGGGAAGGTAAGATGAGACACAGGACCTGGAGCAGAGACTCCAGGCAAGGGACCCCACCCTGAACCCCTCGTCACAGTGGATATCCAGAGGTTCTAGAAATCCTTCTCCGGGTCCCCAGGGGCTCGACAGACACAAAGCAAATCAAGCAAAACTCAGTCCAGAGCCGCCTGGAGGCCTCGGGAGGGACGGCAGGCGGGTGACCTGAGGGCAGCCCTCGCCAGGGCAACCCCTTCTCCACGCTCCAGGGCCTGGGCAGGGGCAGTGGAGAGTGGGCTCGGAGCCAGGCAGGGGCTCCTGACCCGGCTGGCCCTGGGTGTGTCGGGTCCCTTCTCTGCACCTCACTTTCCTCATCTGGAAAATGGGCCAGGAATGGTGGTCACAGGAGGCAGGTGACAGGAAGGGGAGGCCAACATCTCCTGGTCTGGGGCCCTCGCTGGCCAGGGGCGTGGCCCCCACATGTGGTAAGCACTGGTGAGCAGGCCTCCCATGCCCAGCGCTGGCTGGATGTGTCAGAGCTGGGTGGCCCCTCTCTCTGAAGCCACCGGACAGGTGACATGGGAGTCAGCCTCAGATTCCAGGGAGTTTGTGGCTTATGTTGTCACCAGCTGAGCTCCTTGGAGGGACTAAGGCTGAGCTCAGGGCTCCCACGGCACAGAGGAGGCAGGACCCAGGACCCAGGGGTGGAGGATGCCCCTCTGAGGTGGAGACATTGGAACTGGGTCTTGGCAAGTGAGCAGGAAGGGGCCAGGTGGGTCCTCCAGGGAGAGGACGCGCCATCTGGCCTGGAGGACAGGTTTGAGGGGAGGGGACAGCTCTGCTGCACTTGCAGCTTCTCGGTAAGTTCCCCAGGGACCCAGGCTCACAGGAGGGCAGACAGGAGAGGAGCTGAGCAGGACCCTGGGCTGGGAGCAGCTGGCTGGAGTGGGGGGTGGGCAGCCCCAGGGGACGGGACACGGGGAACCTGCCCCTCAGGGCCACTCCCTGGGATTCCAGCCAGGGACCAGGCGGGCTGCGGGTGGGCATGGGTTGTCTATGACAAGCAGGGACGTCAGAGTACCCTGTGTGAACCCAGGGCTGAGGAGGAGGGCAGGTGTGGCCCCAGGTCCTGCTCCTCGGCCAGGTGGACACCCGGACCCAGGTGGGCAGACAGCTCCACAAGGTTATTGGTCCTCAGCCTTGGTGGGAAAGGGCACCTGTGGGCACCCGGCTCCCGCTTCCAGTGCGTCTGGGCCGGGATGTGCCCAGGTGCTGCCTGGGCTGCACAGACAGTTTTCAGGAGCACCTGAGGTCACGGCCATGAGTCAGCCAAGTGTCCCTCCCAGAGTCCACCGCCCCATCCTCGTGCTGCCTTGGCCAACACCAGAACGGACCAGAACCCTCACTCCTGAGGGCCACCTCACAGAGGGCAGTCCCTCCCGGACGTTCCCCAGGAGGCAGGTCTCCCGGGCCACGTGGAGACACGGAATCCGAGCCACGAGGAGCTGGTGGCCACCCTCCCACCCCCTCTCAGGACTGTGCCAGGGCAGCCCTGGTCCCCAGGGGCCTACCTCATCGCAGATGTGCATGGAGAAGATGACCGAGAGGATGCCGGTGGACGGGTACCGCCCGTGGCCCTGGAGCCAGCTGTCGAAGACGTACTTGATGAAGGCCGGGTGGTAGATGAGGATCTGTGGGCGAGGTCGGCCCCGAGGGGCTCTGGTCAGCAAAGGCCGCGAGTGCTACTGGCCAACACCATCGTGGTCAGGGGGACACGGCCCTGGAGAGGGCTTGCTCACATGCTGGGGGGAAGGACGGACCCTGCCTACACTGTGAGGTGGCGCTGAAGGGCCCCAGAGCTGGGAGAGAAGGTGACACTAGATAAACACCCAAGGAGGCCCAGGAGTGGGAGCTGGGGCCTCCCACAGAAGGGGTCCCACAGAAGGGGCCCAGAAAACAGCAGGAGAGGGACCAGGACCCCGCGTGGCTGCTCTGCCTGGCTCCGTGGGGCTCATCTGACCCTTCAGTGGCCCGGATGGTGGTTTCCCGCTCCTCCTGTCACAGATGAGGAAACCGAGGCTCAGGGAGGCACAGGACCAATGCGAGGGATCAGTGTCAGGCCACGTGAGGACATGGGGGGACTTCTCGGGCAACAGAGCTGTGCACGTCCAGGGAGCCTAATGCTGCCTCCGGGATTGGACTGGAAGGCAGGTCTGCAGTCTCTGGAGGGCAGTTCATCTCTCAGTCTGGCTTCCAGTTGCTGCCACCTCGGGGAGGCCCTCTGCTCTCCCTCCCTACAGACTCCTGGTGGTTTCCCCTCAGGGCAGGCACAGGGCAGGGTGTTGGAGGAGCAGGGAGACCTCAGTCCTAGCCCTCTCACCAGCTAGCTGTGTGTCCCTGAGCAGGTTAGGGACCTCTCTGAGCCTACTTCCATGTGACGTGTGTGTGAAGGGCCTGCGGAGGGCACTTGGTTTCCTTCCTTCTTTTGCCCTTTACCTGTGTCAGGTCAGCCCAGGAAGCCCCCTGGAAAGACGGAGCCAGCTGGGGCTCAGCTCAGAGCTGCTCGGGGAAGGCAGGAGCTGCCCTCATGCAGCCCACACCCCGGACTACTCCTCGGGCTCTGGGGCAGGTCTGGGGTGGCCCGCAGACGGCCATCTCTGCTGCTGCTGCTCTGGAGACCCCACTTTGAGGCCCGTGTGACCGGCCTGGGCTGGGGTCCTGGCAGCCTCAGCACCACGGCCACGCAGGGCTGCGGGAACCCTCGGCCTACGGGAAGAGTCCACTCACCTTGTCCTGCTTCACCTTGATCTTCGAGGGCACAGGGACGTAGGTGCTGCAGGTGGGGAGAAGATGGTTAGCATGCGGGAGCTGCCAGGGCACCTGCAGCCCCGGGGCGTCCACTGGAGAGCAGGGCAGGCAAGGCCAGGGGGGCCTCTCCATCCCACAGGTGCCTCCCCTGCCCCAGCGGGGCCGGCCAGCAGCAGACCCACTGCGACACCAGGGGGCGGCCTGGGCTCAGCAGGGCACTGTGCGGCGGGTTTCCCTGAACACTCAGGACTGGGGTTTGTTCCCAGCACAGGCTGAAGGACCACAGGGGGACCCGTGAGGCCTGGACCTTGAGGTCCGCAGTACCTGTGCTCAGCAGCTGGGCTGCTGGCTGGTGACAGGCGCAGGCTGATGTGGCCCCAGCTGGCCTTGCTCACCTGGGAGGTCAAGGGCACCAGAAGCCAGGGCTCCACCCACTGCCGCTGACTCCGCAGAGCCTGGGTCACCACCAGGAGACCCCTGCTGAGGCCCCCGGGCCCTGCCCCTCCAGCCCTGGACTCTTCCCTGCTCCCTGAGCCCTGGGGGCATGGGCAGCCCAAGCAGTTCCCGAAACCCGAGTTCCTGGCACTAACGGCTCCTAGGAGACCTGGCCTGGGACCAGGCGGCAGGTGGAAAGAGGAAAACTGAATCTACTCCCTCCCGGGAAGAGCTCAGGCCTCAGAATTGGACCCAAATGGCTGCCCAGGCACTGGGTCAAGTTTGATCTTGAGCACGTGGTCGGGCCAAACCCTGTTTCCTCCCTGGGAGAATGGACCCAGGGAGGACCATGGCATGGGATCAAGACGATCCCAAGCTTCAAGAGCCCCGTGTGGGGCCTGGTCAGAAGATGGGGCCCCTTCCCCTCCAGGAGCCATTGCTGCTGGCCCCTGCTGCGGGCCCAGCGTACCTGCCTGGGGAGGCAGAGGCGGCAACCGCAGGGCCCACCCGACCCCGTGCCCCAGGGCAGGCCCACTTTACAGCTCCTGGAGCAATGGCTGTGGCCCTTGGGAGCTGGCCAGAGCTGTGGTGGGGGTGGACCGAACATGTGTGCAGTCCTTGCAGCAGGGGACCCCGAGTGTCCAGGGCCTCTGGGGGGTGGACCTTGGAGGTCCACTCAGGAGTCCCCAGCAGGACGGTGACGCCTGGGGCTTTGTGGAAGAGGTTGGAGGTGGAGCCCAGTCAGAGCTCAGAGCGGGCCTGGCCAGGGGAGGCAGGAGGAGTGGGGGGCAGGGGCGTGCCCGGGGTCGGAGGCCAGGCCTGGCCCCTGCAGTGCGCGGTGGGGACTCACTGGGAGATGGAGCCTGTGGTCGTGGCGCTGACCACCCACTGCAGGTCGGTGATCTTGAAGGGCACGAGGACCATGCTGACATTCTCCGCAAGCTCCCGGAAGCTCTCGGGGTACACCAGGTGGTGGGTGGTCTTGCTGCCTACGTCGGCCTCAAACCCCGCCGTGGGGGCCTTGTTCATCCTGGGGGAGGAAGGGAGGGAGAGTGCTGTGTGGCTTGGGTGTCTTGGAGCCTCAGGGCGCAGGTCACAGGGTTTAGACGTGCTGTGACCTTGGGTGTGTCCCCTCTTCCTCAACTTCCTCCCGTGTGCAGATTAAAACAGGGTGAAAGGCTTTTGACTTGTCCTTTCTGATCTCAAGGGAGCCACCACCCATGGTTGACGGCCTCTCATATGTAACACCCAGCGGTCTCCATGGTCCTATATCATGGCCCCTGAGACCTGGGGTCGGACAGGTTGTCCAAGCCACGGAGCTTCCCAGTGGCAGCCTTGACCTCAGGTCTGTTTGACCCCGCATCTGACTCTGCCTCCACCACAGATATTCCCACTGGACACCAGGTACACTGAGAGCCAGGTCAGGGGTCTGGGGACATCATGTCCAGCCACAGAAACAGGGGCTTTGCAGGAGGTGGCTGGGGAGTGCCAGCCCACCCCGGCTTGTGCCCTGCCCTGGGGCCCTGGTGAGCAATGTAGCCAGGGTCGCAGGAAACCCAGGGTAGACTTGGGCCTCTGTGGGGATGTCTGTAACTTGGGACAAGTAAATAGGTTGACATTAGAAGCCTGCAGTTTGTCACAGCAAACGGGGTAGGAATTTGAAAGACAGTGTCTTCAGACCCCCGCCCTCTCTCCAGGCCTCCCACGCCAAGCTCCCAGGAACCCCGGGTTCTTCTCTGCACCCACAGAGGCCCTCCTGGCCCACTCAGCCTGCAGAGCGGAGCTGGGGGACAGGGGGGTGGGCCCTGGGTGCACCCCGGGGCTCCAGGATTGGAACCTTGGCCTTCTGGCCTGAGCCCCGCTGGGCCCTGTGTGCAGCCAGGAGGCTGGGGCTGGGGGTCCGGCTCTCACCTCAGCACAAAGTCGTGGCTGTCTATCTCAGGCCCGTAGGAGGACTCCTTCAGGTTGCCCGAGTTGCCCACGACTGCACAGCGCCGGCAGCCCACCAACCGCTTCTCCAGCAGGGGGTCCACGTTCCCGGGCACCACGCTGAACAGCTCCTTGATGGTGTCGTTCAGGCTGTTGGGCTTCTTCTCCCGCTGCAGCTTCTGTGGAGGAGGAGGGGACGCTGGGCCTGGTGCTGCTGCTGGCCCGGCAGACTCTGTGCCCCGGCCACCTGCCCGCCAGCAGCCAGCTTGCCTCGGCTGGCACCTCCTGCTGCCCCACCTATAGGCTCTGGAGGTGACAGAAGCTCAGACACTGCTGCCCACCAAGGAGCCCAAGGCTGCTCAGGGGACAGAAAGGAGAACGCCCTCATTCACTGCCAAAGTCCACAGACGCCTTCTGTGTGCGGCGGCCTGTGCTGACAGCCAAGGCAGGACGCTGGCTGCAGGGGAGGGCCCAGGGAGGCTGGGGCGCTGCACCCCTCATGGTCCCACAGCCCCTCACCCTGGCCCCCCACCCTCTGGAGCGCCTCCAACTCCCTAGGGTCCCAGCAGAACCTCTGGGGTTGGTCACACTCCTGCCTGCTCCTAATGGCTCCCAATTCTGGACGCCAGGTCCCTGGGGCTCCAGGCCCTGGGTCACACCTTAACAGAGCAGCAGGGGTGGGCTAGCCGGGCCTGGGACACACGGACTGCCCACCCCACCTCTGCTGCCCTCATGCTCCCACCCTCCGCAGCCCCAGGACTATTGCACCTCCCCATCCTGACCAAAGGGCGGCCACTTGTTGGAGGCACAAGGTCCTCCCTCGTGTTGACAGCACACGGCTTGCAACTTCTGAGACCAGCTCAAAGGCCCCTTGCCCCAGGACTCCTTCCTGGTCCCTCATGCAGTACTTCCTGGATGCAGTACTTTTGGTGCTAAAGCCAGGACAAGTAGGTCACCCTCTTGGTCCCTACGGCACTGCCCAGGTCTGAATGGTGTCTTCGGTGGCACTCGGGCCCTGGAGCCCTGGAGTACGGTGTGAGCTGCGTGGCACCTGGCCCACAAAGACACAGGTGAGGGAGGTGCTCTCAGCGAAAGGTCAGGCAACTTGTGCCACATGCAAACCAGGAACTGAAGCTGGGCTTTCAGAAACCCACCCTAAGTTTCCCCCAAACACAGCCCAGGCCTCCAGCCTTGCGACCTTGACCTTCAGAAAGCCCGGCCCCTGTGGGTGGGGGATGCTGCGCTGCGGGGTGATTCCATCAGCTACTACGCTGCCCCAGGGACGGGGTGGCTGGGAGAGGAGGAGGAGGCCAGAGACGAGGGAGATGAGTACAGAGGTCCTCAGGTGTCCAGTCCCCGCCACGTGGAAGGGTCCAACCCCCCAGGGAGGCGCGAGAGGAGACCCTACTGTTGCTCTGGTGAAGACAGCTTAGCATCTCCTGGGGCAGGAGACATGGGACAGGTGCTCCGGTTTGGACATGGATTGAGTGACCCCAAGGCTGCATGTGTTGACACCTAATCCCCGTTGTGAGGTCTTAAGAGGGTGGAGATTCACATGACCATGGTGTTCAGCTGCTGGGCCACCTTGATTAGGATTTAAAAAGGACATCAGGGTGCAGCCCCCTGGCTGAGTATTTGTGGCTTTACAAGAAACAGGGAGAGAGAGGAGGAGACCCACACATAGGCCATCTGTCTATTGTCACGTGCTGTTGCCTTGGGACTCCACTGGGAAGAAGGCCTTCGCCAGATGAAAGCCCTCATCCTCCAGAACTGTGAACCTAAACAGACCGCTTTTTCTTTTTATAAAATGGTCTCTCTCAGGTATTTCATTACAGTAATGAAAAATGGACTAATAAAACAGGCCACAGGGAAACTGAAGGCAACATTACCTGTAGCACGCGTCACCCCCACTAGCACCCTTATGATCTTCAAAAAGGAAGATCACAACGGATGTGGAGAAAATGGAACCCTTGTGCCCTGATGGTGGGACTGTAAACTGGGACGGTTACTGTGGAAGACAGTGACTCCTCACTGGGGAACACAGAGCTGCCCCCTCACCCGGCCATGCCGTTCCCAGCTGCCCAGCCAAAGGAGTGGACACAGTCCTGAGCCAGTATGGGCCAGTACTGGGAGACCTACGCCCATAGCAGCACTGTTCACCATAGTCAAGAGGTGGATGGACCCATGGGTCCAGACGTGGAGGAGCAGATAAGCCCAGTGTGGCCTGAAAATGAGACAGAACATCATCCGCTGACACAGGAAGGGGATCCTCTAGGCTGCCACTCTGGGCCTCAGAACGTCACAGTGAACCCGCCTGACGGGCAGGACAGGAGTCCCGTGGAGGGGCATTTCCTGGAGAGTCAAACTCACCAAGGTAAGAAGACAAGGGCGGGTCCAGGGGCTGGTGGGGCGGGGGCAGCTGGCTTTGTGGTGCCGACTTTGGGTGGGGGTGAGCAGCGGCGAGCCACAGTACGCTCTGAGCGTGACGGTGCTGGTGAACTGTCCCCAACAGGTGTCAACGTGATGGACGTCGCGCTCGGCATGCGTTACCACCACAGCAAACCCATGTCCAGGGTGGACCCCAGCTCTGATAAGATCCCTGGGGCCGCCCCACCTTCCCAACGTGCAGACAACCTCCCGGGGACCCTGCCTGTCTGACAAGCTGAGTGGCACCACTGCTCCTGGTGTCTAGGGACCACCCTGTGCCCCAGGGTAGAGGACCCCAGGCAGGCCCGGGTGGGAATCTCAGTGGAGGCCATCAGGGAGGGTTCCGTGTTCCCCCCTCGAGACCAGGTGCTGGGAGCAGCCTCACCATGTGCCCTTACCAGGGAGCAGGCACTGCGTGTGCCCGTGTCCCCAGCAACGCCGTTCCCTGGGCACCTACTGTACCGCACACGGGATTTGCAGGGGCAGCTGGGGCTGAGGGCTTGGGGTCAGCTGTGCGCCTGGCAGGAAGCACAGCCCATGCCCGCCTGGTGCCAGGGCAGGGCAGTGAGCGCTCCCACGGGACCATGCCAGCTGCGGTGGGAACGTGGACCACGGGGTGGAAGTGAAACTGTCCCGCAGACACAGTGGAGACCGGACAGCACCCCAGGCACCCGCCCAGTGTGTGCACGGCCACACACTCTACCCTCTCTCCGTTAGAACCAAGACTGGCCAGAGCTAGAGACTGGGGGGACCTCAGGCCAGGTGAACCTCGGTGTGCGGCAAGGATGGGCAGGGAGCCCAGCAGGAATGACCGCAGGTGCCCACAGTGCCGTGCCCTGATCGCCTGCCCGTCTCCTGCAGCCACGTGTGGCCCGCTCTGCAGGGACCCTGGTCTGTCCAGCTCTGCACTGGGAGGCAGAAGCAGAGCCTGCGTCGGGGAAGGGGCTCGGAGGTCAGCTGGCCAGAGCATGAGGACAGACCCAGGAAGAACTTGGAGGAAACCCGAGCATCAGCGTCCGGGATCTCACACACGTGGCACACAGGGGCGGGTCACTCAGCATATGTCACTGATGTCACTGGGGACGTTCTGGCCTCTCTGTCCCCACAAGGCTATTGATACGAACACAGGAGGGAGGTTGAGAAGTTCACAACCCTGTCCCTCAACGTCCTGGCCTGTTTCCAGGTACGTGTCCAGTCCTGGACGGGCCATGCTCACCCCACAGCACCATCCGGAGAGGCACCTGTCTCCCTGCAGGCGAGTCCCAGGCCTCCCAGCCCCGCCCTGCGCTGGGCCTGTAGCTGCTGTCCCATCTGCAGGCAAGGTGGCCGGTGGCCCTGTCAGTCCAACACCAGTGGAGCCAAGGTCAAGGCTGAGCCCCTGCCCTGTCCCTTCTGTGGCTGAGCACACCACCTCCTTCTCCAGACAGGGGGGTCCCCACCGGTCCTGCTCTGTGTCACATCCCCAGAGCCCACTCAGGACCTGGCGCTCAGCACAGGTTACCAGGCCAGGTCGAGCTGGGCTCCAGATCCACCCTGCGCTGGACCCCCGAGGCTCACAGGCGTCCCCACTCCTGTCAAGGAGGCCACGTGCTCCTCCCACGCAGGGTTCCTCACAGAAACGCCGCGAGGGCAGCCCTGCCTCTGCAGCCCAGCGCACTCCAGGCCCTGCCCTCAGCAGGGCGCGTGAGGGGTCCTGAGCGCCCCAGGCACGGGTGGCCACTTGCTCGTGATGCCCCTCCGTTCCCGCAGCTCTCTCACTCCTCCAGCCCCACGCACAACCTGACCCCTCTGCCCGCAGGGGCCTCCCTGCAGAAGTCCTGGGGGCAGCCTCTGAGGCCCCATGGCCAGCTGCTCCTCCTCGGCCTCTCCCCGCCCACCTCCTGCTCCACACCCCTCACCCAGGCTGGGGACTGTGAGTGCACTTCTCCCTGCACAGTGTCTCCTATTCCATCTGCATAGACTGGGCCTGCACACAGAAGTGCTCCGCAGTCCCACACAGAGGCAGATTTCTCACTTCCCTTCCACCCACTTTGCATTTATCCACCAGAATGGCCTTTCAGATGAAGAGGTCAGGCTCGGCTGGGTGGGGTCCCACAGTGGCTTCCTGCTGGACTTCCTTCACACGGGGTCTTCCTCTTCCTTGCACCTGCTCTCCTAGCACCCCAGCCCCCGACCTCCTCCTCCCCTCCAACACACCCGCCACCCCCAGGACTCTTGCACATGCTATCCCCAGGACCTGCAGCATGTTCTCTGGAACTTTTCATGCCTGGTGCCTCAGAGATGACCCTGACCACCCCATTTACAGTATTACATCATTGATGTCACTGGTAGGGGGATATTCTGGCTTTCTCTGTCCTTTGTGAATGGCAGTAGAAGCCCCACAAGGCTACTGACCCGAACACAGGAGGGGAGGTTGAGAAGTTCAGACACCCCGTCCCTTAACTTCCTGGCCAGTTTCTAAGTACGTGTCCTGTCCTGGACGGGGCCTGCTCACCCCCAGAGCACCACCCCGAGGAGGCTCCTGTCTCCCTGCAGGTGAGTCCCAGGCTCCACACTTGTCATGATGACACATCTCAGGTGACCTTCCTGGGAGCACTTCCTGCCAAGGCTACTCTGCTGGCACTGGGCCCTCCAGGCTCATGGGTTCTGCATGCATGGGATCAACCAACCGCGGACCCAAAATAGCTGAAAAAATCGCATCTGCACCAAACAATGTGCAGAGTGAGCAATAGAGTCCAGCAGCACTCAGGGGGCATTCAGGTGGTGTTGGGGACTATAAGTCATCTAGAGATGGTCAAAGCTCATGGAGGATGTGAGCAGGTTATAGGCAATGCCCTGGAGCATCGGGGGCTCACCCCCAGATATGGAGGAACCCTGCAGTTGGTTTGCTTCGTATCTCTACCTTCCCCTGGCAGCAACCTTGCATTCTGACTGCACCACCTGCCACAGTGAACCGCTGGTACCAAGGGGGCCAGGGGCCAGTCCCCAGAGCCCGAGAATGTGGCCTGGAAGGAGAGCCCTGCAGGAAGCCGTGAGGGACCTCTAGAGATCAGCCTGGACACTGGGTGAGCCCTGGCTCCAAGGACAGGTGCCCTCATGGGAGGAGAGGGATGGACACAGGGAAGCGTGGCCCTGCAGGTGGAGGCGGTACAGCTGCCAGTCAAGGGACAGCGTGCACCCCAGAGTCCCCCGCAGCGCCACGGAGGAACCGGCCTGAGGACATCGCGACCTCAGACTCTGGCCTCCAGTCCCGAGCGGCAGGCGTAGGTGGTCCCAAGCCCCGCGGTTCTCGGCAGCCCCCGGAGACGAGTGCCCTGGACTTGCTGTGACGCACACGTGGCAGGTGCCGGCAGGGCTGGCGTGTGGCCCTGGAGCCCCCGCCCCGCCCCGTGCCCACTGCAGGACTCACCAGCCACCACTGGTAGGTGTCCTCGTCCAGGAGCGCGTTGTGGGCGTTGAGCAGCGGCGGGCACGTCTGGTTGAAGCGCTGGTCGAACCAGGCCGACAGCCCCTGCTGGCTGACGCAGCGGGCGCAGGTGCAGGGCCGGGGCCTGAGCAGCTTCCTGAGGTTCTCGGAGAGCTCCAGGACCATCTGCTTGGGGAACCAGGCGGCGGGCACCGTGGTGTGCGAGTAGTTGAGGAAGAAGGAGGTGAGGAAGATGAGGAGCACCAGGAAGGTGAGCACCTTCAGGGTCCTCCTCCGCACGGCCACCATCTTCGCTGTCAGCGGAGGGGCCCCGTGACGGGCGGGAGGAACCCGCCAAACCGAGCAGGAGACAGAGAAGGTCCTGGAGGCGCAGGGGCGATCAGAGGGAGGCTGGGGTCCCCAGGAAGGCCTCACGGGCTGTGAGCGCCAGCTGCACCCCCACGGAGAGGCGGCCGCCCCTGTGCCCTGGACACGCCCGGGCAGTGCCCAGAGCCCATTCCTGGGGCCTGGCTCTTGGTCTGCAATCAGTCTTTTAGGAAATAATGTGGCCTGTTTCTTCTACGATCCCAAGTGAGCTGATAATGTCTCTTGATGAAGTTTTAATTGAATGTAATAACAGTGATTTCCGCTCCCACTCAGAGGGGCTCAGGGGCAGTTAATCTTTGCGACAGTCCCGGGACCCTCGGGGTGAGGACCTGGATGCAGGGCGCCCCCCTGACTACCCTCCTCCGGAACGCGTGGTTTTCGGTGATCCTTAATGAGAGTCATGTCGCTCCATGCTGTCACCAGGGATGTGGCCGTTGGGCAGCCGTCTTGATGACCACACAGAGGTTGTCCATCATCTGCATAGAAAAAGAGGAAGAAAGATGACATCCTGCCACCTCGCTCTCCTGCATGGCCCCAGATGGATTCTGGGGTCTCCCTCTGCGCATGGCCAACCTGGGGGGCTGTGGGGTCTGGTTTGCCCTCCTGAGCCCCAGGGTAGGTGTCTGTGCAATGGGAAGTTCCTGTCTGTCTGAGGCTACCAAGGCCAGGGGTGGGGGACCCCTCCACGCCTCGCCCAGCCCGAAGCTGGGACGAGGAAGCATTCAGCACAAGCCTGCGGGGGAGTCGGGGGCTCGGGGTGCACATGGCACCCAGGATCCCAAACACTTTATCCGACCACCCGTCCTGAACTGCAGCAGCAGAAGCCGCAAGAATCACAAGAAACATGTCACCCTTAGCGCAGGGTCCCCGCCTCTACCACCACAGCTGGGCTTCCCACGGCCACCGTCAAGCTCTGCTTGAGCAGGGTGTGGCCGCGGGAAAGTCACTCAGCCTTCCTGGCCCTCGGTCTCCTCCTCTGTGAAGTGGGACCACCTCCCACCCACTTCACGGCTGTGAAGGGAAGATGAAGGAGGCTCGCGGAGCTGTCTCTCAGCCTCTGCTGGGCTCAGCGCTGCTTTGTCCATAGGAGAGTGTGTGAACGTCCTCGGTCCCTTCAGGGCCACCGTGGGGCTATCTCCAGACAGTCCTCAGAGCCCACCCCGCCAGATACCAGTTTCCCTGTGTGTCCTGGAAGAAACAGACTCAGGGATGGGTCACAAGGTCACAGGAGAGGAGGACGCTGGATCTAAGCCCCAATCCATAGCCCCCGCCCATTCTTGGTGGCCTCTCTGGACCACAGCAAGAGGGGGGCAGTGACTTCTGGGGCCCCCACTGGGGCCCTCTCATGGGTCGTGGCTTGGAAAGTCCCCATTCAAATGCCTCAGTGCTGTGGCAAGTTCGTCACTGAGATGTGGAGGTCGGTGTCACACTGGCAACCACAGTGGCTTGCGGTGGGAGAGGGAAGAGCTGAACAAGGCCCAGACAAGGAGTGGGAGAGGCCAGACCCAGCCATACTGCAGCCAGCCCCACACCTTGACTTTCCTGTGAGCTGACAGAACAAATCCCCACCTTCATGGAAAGTTGATTCTTTGTAACTTGAAGCAAAATGACTGACCCAGGCCGTCCTACTGTCCAGAAAGCCCAGCCCACTGTGCCTGGCTGGCTGCACCTACAGGGCTCAGCTCTCTGCCCGCACCGTCCACTCTCCTCCCTGGGCAGGGAGCTCGGGAAGGACAGAAACTCGGCCTCAGCACTGTGGTCCTGTCACCTGGCACATACCCTGTGCTCAGTGGAGTTCCAGAAGGAATGTGGAAAGGAAGGCCAACACAAGGTCTGGCAGAGAAGCACAGAGCAAGAGACAGAAGGTCTGATTCTCCCCAGGCGGTACCACCATGCACTGTGTGACCGTGGACAGTGACCTAACCTCTCTGAACCATTCATTCAACTGCAAAACAGGGCTGATAACCGATTCTCCTCAAGTCCAGCCCTTCCATCCACCATGGTCCGCCCGTTGATCCAATTCATTCCCTAGAAATATGCTGGTCCTCATGCCATTCCAGGCCCTGGCTAGATGGTCAGGATGCACGATTGAGGCTCCCAAGGCAGCAACAGGCCCAGGGCCTTCAGGAGCAGGAGCATCAGGGTGGCAGGCTGCATGCGAGTGGGTCGGGCTGTGGAGGCCAGTGGGGACCGGGTGGTCTCTGAGGGACAAGGACCCTTGTGCGGGCTGGAGCACAGGGGTGACGTGGTGCCACACACCTGCCTTCATCATGAGCAGGGCTGGAGACGTCCTCACAGACCCCAGGTCCTCCGTGGAGATGAGGCCCCCGGGCCCTGGCTGGGCTGGGAGACTCCAGCTCTCTGGGTTGGTGCTGGGTGGGGTGACCCTATCCAGGGAGCAGAGGGGCGCGACCCCGTCCCTGCTGCAGAGTGGCCGTCAGCCCCTGGCCCCGCGGGAATCCTGGAGAGGCGTGGGGTGGGTGCGCCTGACCGGGTCACCGTATAGTGGGACTCAGGAGTCGGGGCTCCACCAGGGGGGCCTCTGGAGAGGATCAGCACCCCCTCCCCGCCCCGCAACACGGAGCTGGGGACAATTAGCAGGGACAAAGAGGACAGCTGGGAGCCCGTGGACGTGAATGAAGAACAGTGCGGAGGGAGGATGTTCACGGAGCCCCTGTGGACGGCGGGCAGCGCTCCCCACGCCCGGGCACCACTGCAGCTGCAGACAGGCCCCAGGGAAGGGGGCAGGCACAGCCAGGGCAGGCTCTGCCTCCAGGTGCCCACCGTGGTGTCGGTCACTCTGCCTCTGGGCTCTCTCCTCTTGCCATTTCTTGGGTTCATTTCTGGTCTTTCCCCACATGTTGGAAGACGCCCCTCTATAGGACCCCTGCACAGTCCGCTGGGATCACACCTCAGTCCTTCCCAAGTCACATCTCTCTCCCTTCTAGCACGTCCGTCTGATCACTGTTGACGACCTCCAGCTCTCTGAGG
Organism: Urocitellus parryii; assembly: GCF_045843805.1. Taxonomy (NCBI): domain Eukaryota; kingdom Metazoa; phylum Chordata; class Mammalia; order Rodentia; family Sciuridae; genus Urocitellus; species Urocitellus parryii. The sequence goes on along the minus strand of NC_135537.1, from coordinate 8,690,426 downwards.
CCCCCTCCGTCCTGTCTTTTAGCAAGTGTCGATGGCAGTGTCTCCAAGGTCCACCTCGCTGCCCTGGGGTGGCTGCCTACAGTGGGGCTGTTCCTACCACCTGGCCTCTCGCCACCCTCTCTGGACGCCTGGTCCTGCGCGAGGCTTGCCTGGCTGTCGTGGACATCAGGGGTGACGCGGGAGGCTGGGGAGGGCAGTCAGCTGACGGCGGAGGGACCCAGGGACGGTGTGGGCTGGGCCTGCCCTCCTGGGCACCTGGCGTGCTTCTGCTCACCGTTCCCGAGGGCGCAGGCTTCTGAAGCCTAGACCTCCCCCACAGCCCTTCTCTCAGATCTCTGTCCTCTGTGCCGTGACATGGCCCCACCCCAGGGTGGCTGGTCAGTGTCCCCGCTGCTCCTTCCTGCTTGGTTTTTTAAACTCTGAACCCAGGTAACTCGGACACTGAGGACGCCCGACAGGAAGAACAGGGGTGCAGCTGTGAATTCCTCTGTGTGGTCCCCTGCTCCAGGCTCTTGGTCCCCTGGAACATGGCTGTCCTGAACCCACGCATGTGCTCATCTCCCTACCCGTCTGTTTTAGCTTCTCAGCTTCTATGGTCTAACGCAGCTTCTGCCATAGCCAGACCCTGAAACCACGGTGTCCACCCCTGCTCCTCGTGTTCCTGGGACTGGAGGGGTGTCCAAATGTGTTAGGGGCCTGGAAAATGCAGAGGAGACTGTGGGGGCGGAGGGCCCTCGGGTGCCCAGCGTGTCTCCTGGCACCAGCCACAAGTAGACGGGGGGAAGCCCAGCAGGTCAGCAGGCTGCAAAGTGAGAGCTCAGCACAACCTCTGCAGCCACCACCTCCCTGTTCCCAGGGCCAGCTCTGGCAGCCTTCACTGGGTATCAGAGGCCCCCACACACACCAGCTACACCCAGCCCATGTGACTTCCCGGTCCCTTCTGGGTTCCAGCTGCTGTGAGCCTTCTGGTCACTAAAAACCAGATCTTCCTGTGTCCTGATCTGGGGGGACGCTGGCCGGCTGGCTGGCTTCCCGTGGTGGCACAGGGTGTGCAGAGTAAGTCTGGCCAGTGGAAGGAAGAACAACGTTTCCAATCCGCTCTCCAGCCCCAGCCTTGTCGCTGGACAGTTGGAATCCATCAACTGTGTTTGCATGAAGAATTTGCCAATGGATCCCAGCCAACAATTGTTGGAATAAAAATGTCACATTCAGACCCAAATTTAATTCCCAACCCTCCTCATTCCTGGCTGTGTGCCATAGGCCAGGCACTTCACCTCTCTGATCCTTGGTTCCTGAGTCTACACAATGGAGCTCATGATGCTCACCAGGGCCTCCTGTAGGATGCAGTGACTCGCACAGTGAGCAGCTCAGCTCTGTGCGCAGAGTAGGTGTGCGACGCAGATCAATTCTGTGCTTACTTTGGCCTGTCCTACTGCCAGAGTTACGTAAAAGATGGAGGGAAACCAGGCACCAGCCAGTATGCACCAGGCTGCAACCAACAGGTTGCCTCTGACCCACAGAATTCCTTGTTGCCCTTGCTCAGGGCTCTGGACCCTGGCCCTTCATTGCTTTCTGCTTCAGTGGCCAGGACCTCTCAGGAGCTGCCAGGAGGGGGTCATAATGCACTGGAGAGGCCCAGGTTTCCAGACCCTGAGTGCTCAGCAGCAGACGTGCCTCAGGACAGGATGCAGTGGCCGAGGGGCAGTGTGTGGGGGCTGCAGGGACAGACTCCCTGAGTCGGCGGTTCTCTCTGGCCCCCGAGTTCAGCTCCCAGTCACTCTGGTTTTCCACTCCCGGATGGCTGGGATCCTCTTCCCGCAGGCTCAGGAATGCTGGTGCGCCACCCTCTGGAGCCTCTGGGAGTTACAGCACCCAGCACCGGCCAGCCCCTCTCAGCTCCGGCTGCCAGTGTCCCACGGGCATGTTCCGGGCATTGTTCTTCAGTCTGCAGATTCACTGTCCCCATTTGAGGCCACAGCAGCCCTGGGTGCAAATGCCGTATCAGCTACTTCCTGGCAAAGGGACCCTGGGTACGATAATCTACACACTGTGCCCAGCCAGCTCTTCAAGACGGGCAATCACATGGGTTTGAAGCATGCATGGATGCCCAGCATGGCGCGTGTGCTGGCACGTGGAGGCACCGCACCCCCCCCCTCAGATGGAGATGCAGAGGCTCGGGGCGAGTCCCTGCACCAGGAGAGGCAGAGAGAGCCTGGCCCCTGTCTTCCTACCAAGCCCCGTGTCCTCCAGACGTGGATTGATGGCTGTCTCTGTCCCGCTCTTCTCTTTCCTCCCCTCCTTTCCTATCCACTGCACATCTGCTCGTTGCTAAGCCTGGGTTTCCAGGAAGAAGGTGCTGGCTCTGGAAACGGAGTGTACCCTGCGCAGAGTCCCTCGTGCCTCTGAGCTGTTATAGGGAGTGTCTGATTTCTGCTCTATTTCCCTATTCTGAGAATCGGCCCAAGGAGCAGCCGCGACCCAGTGAGTCAGAGCTGCAGGCTGCGCCTGCCTGAAGCCTCGCTGGGTGCATGCAGCCCAGCCCTGGCCCGGGCCTCCCGCCACCTGTCCCTCCCCTAGGCTCAGGAGTCCTTCTGGCTACATGTTGCCGTCACTGGATGATCAGACCTTCTCCCTGCTCATGTCTGTGGCTCTGCAGGCTCCCTGGCTGTCACACAGGGGGACCTCTGTGATGGAGATGTGCAGAACCTTCAAGGGGACCTCGAGGAACTTGCAGTTATGATCCAAGGCCAGGGTTGGGGCTGACGCGGGGCCAGTTCACAGCACAAATTCTGATCTGGAGATGAAACTGCTTGTGCCTTGACCCTGTCTGTGCCCAGAGCTCTTAGGGTGTCCTGCTTCTTGCAGGCCCCCAGTGCAGGTCACTGTCTGCTGAGTGGGCCTTTGTCCCCACCTCCTCCATGCTCCCCCGGAGCTGCAGGGCTGGAAGCCGGGCCGCAGTTTCCTGCCGGCAGGGTTCTCGATGCCGCAGTCAGCCAAGGACGGCTGGGTGGGCAGCAGAGGGACCTTCCTCCTGCCTGCACGGGTTGGGGGGCTGCTGGGAAGCTGCAGCTGCCTACAGACCTGGGTACTGGCCTCCAGACCCATCTGCCTCCATCTCCAGGATGCAGGACCGTCTTGGTCTGTGCTGGCCTCCTGAAGCCTGCTGGCCTCAAAGCCCCGGGCTGCAGCACTGGGCCCAAGCATCTGCAGGTCTTCCGACAAAGGTGCAGCGGGGACCACTTGGAGTTTTGCCTCGGATTCCTCATCTAGAATGTGGGGCTGGACTAGTCCCTGCCTCACCTGTTTTTGCAGAGAGGGAAATGAGTTGATGCAGCTCATACATTAAAAATGGCGCCCTGAGCCCCGGCAAGGAAGTGCAGAGGAGGGACGCACCATCCCCGCTCCTTGGTGGCAGCGTCAGAGTGCTCAGCATGTGCTGCCCAGCTTGGAGCAGGTGGCAGTCAGCATGAACCCACCTAATCCCCACCACCCTGGAGGAGGCAGCTGTACTCCCCTGGCTGAGCAGCATCTGCACACCCTCACCCCCGCCATCAGACCCAGCTTCTCCAGAAAACCAGAGACATCTCCACTGCGAGGGAGACCCGAGAGGTGGCCTTGATCTCCGTGACAAGGAGACGGCCCTCCACAGGGCACCGGCCAGGAACCACCTCAGGACTTCGGGTAGCCAATTCTCCTCTGCAAAATGGGACCGTGATCCCAGCCCCGGCTCACCCTGGGCTCACGGAAAGAGCCATTTATCAGGTACTCGGTCAGCCCTGATGGTCACTTCACAAGACCCCTCTGCTATAACCAAGGTACTTAGAATCTGGTAATAGACATCAGAATCAGCGCTGTCCATCTACGGATGGTGAAAAGCACCACAACAACTCCCGACCCCCAGGAAAGGAGGGATAGTACTGGGGCCATCGGGAATCGCTTAAGGACCTTCTATGCGATAGTGGTCATTGCTGTTGCCTATGACACCAGAGCTGTCACAGCCAGCAGGGCACAAGTATTCCTGGTGACACTGGTACAGATAAGCCTCACCACTGCCAGCATCCGACGACGGGCAGGGCATGACCTTGGTAAGAGCAGCACTAGTTGAGCCCATGACCTTGACATCGGCATTTCACGTGTGCTCGTCCTAAGAAGAAGCCACGCTGTTTTGCTGGCAGCCACCTCTTATGTCTCATGTTCACCAAGGGTCTAGATGACATCGAGAGGCCACCTCGGTGACTGTCCACACCCCTTTGGCTTGGCAAGGCCTCAGTGACAGTCACAGGATCATGGGAGCACACAATATGGCACTTCTGAGAAGAGATCCCTGTCATCAGAAAGTGTGTGACTATACTGATATAGCCAGTGTCACCTGCCCTGGGATCACCGTTGCTAGAGGAATTCAGTACTGCGAGTGAGGAGCATGTGTGCAAGCACTGGATGTGGAGAAGACATGCTCGTGAGCGCGACCCGGGCCGCCACTCCCATGTCCAACACGTCGCCTGGCCATGGCCACCGCTGCCTTCCTCCTTTGCAGATTCCTCTCTTGCTTCCATCACTTCCTTCACCACTCACTGGGCACCTGCTGCCAAGCGGTTGCTCCATCCAGTGCTGGGCAGCTGATGGCCAGGGTAAGGAGAGTGACCTCCAGCCTCACCCTCCTGCAACTCAGCCTCCCAGGGTTGGGGCAGAGGCTGAGGAAATCAGGGATCACACAACACTCTGCAGTGGGTGGCTGGATGGATCATCTCAGCTGGGCCACCGTGCCTGGCAGTGTGGCCCCGCCAGCCTGGGGGCTGGCAGGAAGGTATGTAACAGATGTGGTCAACATCCACAGGTAAGAAAGGAGGGTCTCTCAGTCCAGTGGGTGGGCTCCATCCACTGAGCAAGACCAGCCCCAAGACTGAGGTGCGAGGCAGGTCCTGTCCGGTGCATTCCTGATTCATAGCCCCAGGACTGCCTGAGCTGACTCCTTAAATGAGGCACTGCACAGGCGTCCATGCCGTGGGCTCTGCCCCTCGGGAGACCCCCAATACAGCAGACTGCCCTGCCATGAAGCAGAAGTGTGGATGGGCCAGCAGTTGTCCTGAGCACCTGGCGGTGGCCAGGGCCAAGCAGGGTGGGCAGGTCACTGGGTGCAGAGGACAGAAGCCCCCTAGGCGTGGCAGCAACCAAGGAGCATCAGGAGAGCAGGTGAGTCCAAGAAGCTCAGGAAAGGTCAGGGGCCACGCCCAGCGGAGGAAGGATGGCAGGTGGGGCTGAGGGCCCAGGCTTCGGTCACTACTCTGAGGGTGTGGGCCACATCCTGGAAGCCAGAAGCAGCCCCAGGGGGTTCTGACCAGGTGTGGGGTCACAGCTGGTGGCAATTCAGGCAAAGTCAGGTGTGACAGAACGGCCCCGCCCACAGGGTCACCCTGTGCCCTGGCACTGCCTGCCAGGGAGGGCTGCCACTTGTGTGCGCCGGCAGCCGTGACCGCCCAGGCTCGGGCAGCGAGCTGGATGTCTGCTCTCCCCCACCTCCTCTGCCCAGGTGACTCAGGGGCTGAGCCCATCAGGGGCTCCTGTGATCCCAGGCACCATGTTGGCCCTCGCCAGAGAGGACGTGGCCAGGAGCATGGAAGGAGGGCACTGGACTGCACTGGGAGGGCTGGTCACTGCCTGGAACCCGCTTTGTGGGGCAGTCAAGGGCTGATGGCCTCTGGCTTCTGTAAAACGTCCTCCATAAATGGGCTCTGTCGGGGGAAGCAGTGAGTCTCTGTCTTCTCTGTCCTTGAGCTCGGGGCTGGAGACACCCCACTCTTTCCATCCCAGGGACACACCACCCCTGCTTCCTCGACCACAGTGAAACTTTGTAAGTGACCCTTCCACTAAAGTGCCCTCCTCGGCCACCTAGAGTGCCCCATCACCATCCCGCCAGCACAGGTGGCCCCATGGTCCTGTTGGTTGTACACTCCAGGGGACACTGAGGTGTCACCTCTACAGACAGTGCCCCCCAGGTGGCCTGATTCGCCCTCCACATGGAGAACCAGGCCGCTCTCCAAGTAGCCCCCGGCGTCCTCCAGACACCTGCCAGAGAGCTGCCTCCCCTCCGCCTCAGGTGCCCTCTTTCTAGAATCCTCTCCAACTCCATTCAACTGCTGCCCGGGCTCCGTCAGTGGTGCGGCCATCCAGGCCTGTCACTGGTGTGGCCTGTGGCCGGCACAGAAGCAGGTCTGTCCTGCAGCACTCAGGTGCCAGGTGCCCCGCATTCCTTCCTGGGGCTCCCTGTGACAGCCACCAGCCCCTCCAGAGCACCGTCTGCCATAAAAATGCCCAATGCCAGCAGGAGGCACCCGGTGAGGTGGCTGCAGCCCTGGCTGCTCCTGGGGCTGGCTTCAGCTTAGCCGCCCTCTGGGTCTGGCCCCTGTCACCTGCACCTCACCCCTTCAACTCCTGCTAGGCTGCCAGAAAGGATCTTGGCTCTAGTTCTTGCAAAAACCCACAGGAGGTCTCGGGCCAGATCTGGGGCCCCTGGCTGTGCCCTTCCTTGTCTAGATCTCGGGTCTCTTTGGCAGCCCCGACCATCTCTTCTTGTGTGCGCCTGGCCTGCCATCCCGGGCAGTGTCCGTGTAAGTGCCCCGGGTCTTCAGGCAGCTGCCTGAGCTCTGCTTTGCAGAGGAGTTAGCTGTGCGGAGAGGCCAGGCCTTCCTAAGGCCACACAGCTCCCGAGAGACTGGCCAGGGCACAAACCAGGCAGATCAGGGCCTGGGGGGTGGGGCAGCCAGCCCCAGTTACAGACAGGGAGGTGGAGGCCTTTCGAAGGCAGCCCTGGGACAGAGGAAGGACGGCCACAGCTGGCTGGTGACCAGGGACTGCGGTGAGCACAGCGGCAGAGGGAGCCTGGAGGGAAGAGCAGCTCACAGGTCACTCCATGGGGATCCAGAGGGCAGCCTGTCTCCATCTAGTGACCGAGGAGGCCTGTTCCTTTGGGGTCTTGGTTTCCCCTCTCCTCCCGCACCAACTCTCGCTCATCTCCCCCCCTCGTCCGTCGCTGCTGTTCCTGCAAACCTTCCTCCTCTAACCCGGCACCTCTTACTGGGGTCCTGCGAGCAAACAAGCATTCCCTTGAAGCACAGACAGAGGTTCAGAAGGGTGGGTTGGAGACTCGCCTGGGGAAGCTTGTCACCAGGATCAGGGCCAGGTGAGGAGGTGGTAGCCTGGCTGGGTTCTCACATTCACAGCTGCACACAGGGAACTTAGATCCACGGATCTTCTTATGCACGTGCATCCAGGGGAGTAGGAGGAGCCCCAAAGAGATCCCTGCAGAGGAGCAAGAGCCCTGCACCAGGAAGCAGAGGAAAATTTGTCCCTGGGCAAAGGGATTTCTGAGCAAGTCCACTGGGGAGACTGGGAGCGTGGGGGCTGGAGCGGAGGAGCAGGTACTGGCACTGCAGGGATGGGGACTTCAGGCAGCTGAGGCCAGGCAGCCCTGGTGAGGTGCATGGCTGGAAAGAGCAGGGCAACGTGCCAGTCAGTCCAGGCTGCAGAGGCCAGTAATGCTCGAGCACCCGGGCGGCTCCAGAGCCTGAAGTAGCCAAGGGACGGGAGGCTTGGAGCCCTGGAGAGAAACCCTAGTGCTGAGGGGAAGCCAGGGGCAGCCAGGGGCAGCCATGGCCAGCCGGTCCTGGGGAAGTCCACTCACTTTGCCAGCTGGGGAGGGAGGGGCAGGGACCTGTCCCTACCATGCACAGACTTGGGAGGAGGCTCCTTTGATCCTCATAACAACGTTGCCCTTTCACAGCACAGAACTGAAGTCAGGGAGGGCTGAGGCCACCCACTGACTGCTGGCCACACAGCGGGCAACGGACCCCAGAGTCAGAACCAGAAGAGAAGCCTGGGCATGCAGGCTGTGCCTGTGAGGACAGCCACAGGCTGGGGCCACACACTCTAAACCACGGAGTCTTCTGGGGGCTGGGGAGCACCCCAAGCTGTCCCCCTCTGCTGGAACCTGGTGGCCCTTGCTCTCACTTCCTGCCTAGTGCCATCGGTATCACAACTGCTCAGCAGCTACTGCTTGTTTACTTGCTCAGGCAAGTTCAGGGACATCCTCAGGTGGAACCCAGACCTGGATTCCTTCCCAGGGGGACAGACAGGAGGCTGGGGCTCAGCAGCTCCAGAGCCTCATCCGCCGTGTGACCTGGACCACAGGCAGACACGTCCCACTTCTGCAGAGCAGAGAGGAGCACACGGGCAGTCCGAGTGCAGAATGGAAAGCAGCGCCCTGGCGACCAGGAGGGCCGTGTCCCTGCCTGACCCTGCCCCAGACATTCCCGTGGTGTGCGTGGGGCGCGTGGCTCTCTGCAGGCCTGAGAACTTTCAGGCTGGCTCCACTGAAACTTCACACACCCACTTTACAGATGAGCAAATGAAGCCTAGAAAGCTTAGGTCACGTGGCCCAGGGTGCACATTCTGTACCTAAAAGGCCATCCAAGCAGACTGGCTCCAGAGCCGGTCACAGTCAGGGCCTCCCGGCCCCCGAGAGCCTGTCCACATGACAGGGAGCTTCTCCCACCCAGCCCCTCTCCTCCCAAAGTGATCACACAAGCTACTCACACTCCATTCCCCCGAGGAGCTGAGCTGGTGGGTCAGGCCCGCTGAGCAGGGAGACTCGCGGCTGTGGACGGTCAGCTGGCCAGGAGGTGGGCACTCAGCACTGGGCTTTCCCACCATTCCATGCCAATGTCCCTTCTGAGAGCTGGGGGTGGAAGACTGGACGGCACAAACCCTGCTGCCCATTAAAGCGCCTCCCACGTGGGGCGCGCGGCCATCTGAAGACACCTTGTTCTGCTCCATTTGCTTTAAGACACACAGGTGGCCTGAGTTCCTAGAATGTGGTGCGACAGGCGGGCTTCAAAAGGCCAGCTGCTCTCCTTGGTCTTGAGGAGGAACCAAGGCTGACAGTGGGAGGCCTAGAGCTGCTCCTGGGAACAGGAGGACACACGGATACGGGCCAGAAACCCCCTCCAAGACCCCACTGGGACCGACATCCGCAGAGGGGCTGCACGTGTGTGTGAGGGCTCTGCCCAGAGTCTGTCCAGTTGTGCAGTGCACAGGGGCCGCCTGGGTTCTCTGCTCCCCGTGTTCCACCCTCTCCTTCCTTCCCTCCACGAATGACCCCACACACACCAGGGAGGACGCTGGCAGGCACATTTTGTGGGTGGCAGTTTTCACGTGCACGTGTCCCAGAGCCAGGTCCAACACCATTGTTCTCAGTAAACAAAAGGAACAATCACCACCTAGGAGGGTTTTTGCTTCCTCATATTAACGTGGGTAAGAAGTTTGTGGTTTTCAGATTCAACTTGTATTCTGAGGTCCCCACACTCTGCCTAGGTGCCAGGGTGCTCTGCCTCGCAGGTGTGACGCCAGGCTGGAAGAGAATCAGAGCTCCTGATACCCGGAGACCTGGATCTGTCCCACGAATGTTTGCTCCTTTCTGTTTAGTGAGCTCAGCCCCTGGGTAGGCTGAGCTGAGCTACAATTGTCCCCCACATTTAGAAAGTATCTGATTGAGCTGAGGCTCCATACACAAAAGGGGTGCACTCTGCCTCCCTTCACGACAGTCTCCTTTCTGGTCCGGGCGTCCCCTGTCCTCTGCCAGGCCCCAGGCAGGCTGACTTGTTAGCTCCTGGCTTAGAGGTGATCAGGTTGCACACCGAGGCCTCTCCATCCCTCCTTTTTGTGTTCCCTGCTCATGAGCCACCCCCACCCCAAATTCTGCAGGGGTCCCTCCACACTGAGAAGGAGACCCGGAGCTCACGGGGCAGCTGCGAGACCTACACAGAGCAGCCCCTGCCTCTGTGGGACTGCCTCCCACGCCTTCCTGGCCCACCCCCTTGAGCCACACCGGCCTCTGGGCTGGTCCCCAGGCTCCCAAGCCCGGGAACCATGTGTGGACTATCCACCCTGCCCAGAACGCCCTTCCCACAGACTCAAGGCCTGTCCTTCACTCAAGTCAGGACGCTGCGTCCAATGCCAAGTCCACGGAGAAGCCCCTCTGCATGGCCCCCACCTTGGAACCCCTCACCAGCTGCCACCACCACCGGACAGGGTCATGCGGGGCTGAACGGAGATGCAGCCGAGTCCCTCGTCCCCACCGTGCTCCCTGAAGAGGGACCACACCCCGCCTTTAAGGACTGCCCTGAAGGCAGGCACCGTGCCCACTGAAGGGACTAAGAGAAGTTCAGCAACGGCCGCTGGTCCAACCCCTCAGCCCAAGGTCGTGCACAGAAGTGTCGCAGTGGAACTTCCAGGGCCTGCCTGTGGTTGGGGACCCTCCCTCTCCCATCCCTGCAGGTCTTTCTGGAGGCATTCGGAGCCCAGGGGCCCGCCACAAGGCCAGGCCTCCTCCAAGTAGAAACAGCTTGCTTGTTGTTTACCACAAGATGGGTCCCCAGGTGGGGCCCAAGTGGCCCATGTTGCAGCCACTGCACGGCAGGCGTCCATCTCGGCCTTCTGCCAGACCCCTGGGACTGAGGGACACAGGGAAACAGCTCAGGCCACCTGGAGAACAGTGAGCACAAAGTGCCTGCAGTCCCTGGCCTCAGGGGCAGGGGTCTTGTGTCTGCGGCCAGCTGCCATGAAACAGCCCAGGCTGGGGGACTAGCTGGTCGGTGCACACAAGCAGGGCCAGGCTGTGCCCCTCCACACGGAGAACAAAACCCGAAGCTCTCGTGGCAGCTGCGAGACTCCTCCACTCTCCACACAGTAAAGCACTGTACTCTGGGTGGTCTGGCCCTGTTGAAGGAATGACTTTCCATCCCTCTCCTCCCCTGGTGACCTCCCGTCTGAGCACCCTGCCCCAGGACCCCGCCTGGCCTGGCCCTCTTCCTCCTTCCAGGATGCCCACGAGTCGGATGTCCCTGGGGGACAGGCCAGGAGTGGAGTCTGACTGAGGGGAGGGATGTCCGCCCTGGCTAGTGAACACCGCCCAGTGGAGCTGATGACCTGGGGCAGATGTTGGGGAAAGCAGAAGACACAGAGAAGCAGACACTTTTGCATGTTTACATTTTGTGATGGCGAGGGGCTGAGCCCAGGGCTCTCCGACCCACCGAGAAGGAGCTCGGGTGGAGCCGCGCCGTCCTTGGGGGCGCGGGCACACAGGGTCTTCAGTGCTGTATTCTCAGCAGGATGCCCCTGCCCTCTCCTCTCGGTGGCCCACGTGACATCAGGTAGATGGACAGAGGGCAGACCCAGCGGTGGTCGCAGAGGACGGAGCGCGGCCGACCGCTGGGCAGGCTGCCCCTCAGGGACCAGCCGCCCCTCAGGGACGAGCCGCAGGACTGGGCTTCGCCCCTCCCAGGGCTGCAGGTTTCAGAACATTCCTTATGAGAAACTTGAAGGAGCTCACAGACCAGTGACCAGGCAGAATTGCTTTCTGATTATTATTTTTCCAGCTGAATGAGATTCAGTTAGTGGAAGGCTTAATAAGCCCTTCTGGGCCCCGAAAAAAGAGCCATTCTGCTGCCTGCGGAAATGAGTTTCTGGTTGTGTAGCCGCAGCCCTGGCGGGGAGGCGACGAGGGCCTGCCGCTCTGGGGGCCAAGGCAGGACTGCGAGGCAGTGCCCACTCACGGGGCCTCTCCGCGAAGTACACAGCTCTGCAAACCCAAGGGGAGACGACGGAAGAAGGCTCGTCCCCACGCCTGCGGCCGAGGTTTGGACGCCAGGCTAATGGCATTTCGGGGTCCCAGGGAAACACATGGATGCCTCCACCTCTCTGCGTCATCTTCTGAGGCTCAGCGAGGGGAAGGATCAGCCCAAGGTTGTGCATGGACTGCAGAGGCGCGGAGACAGAACGTGGGCCCCTGACTCCCTGAGTGCGTCCTAGCACACCCAGCCCCAGGGGCTGCCCACAGGAGCCTCCAGGTGCCAAGACCTCCATCTGCCAGAGGGCAGAACGGAGCCCACCACCCAGAGCCTCAGTCTGATGGCCACATCAGGACAGGTCTGCACGCCTCTGCACCCACTGGCCCCCTGGACTCTGCCTGCCAGACCTCCCTCCCCGAGGCCAGCCTGAGGTCAGCCAGGCAGCCTGTCCTGTGGTTGACAAATCCGGGCTCTTGCTCTGCTTAGAAAGATGGGCCTGAAACAGTGGATCACAGCGTGCTGCAGGGGATTAAGACAAGCAGCTTCCTGTTAGAGAGGCACCTTGCTCTCCCTGCTCCACTGCCTGAGTTTTCTTGGAACCCAGCCCCCACTCTGCCCACACTCCTACAGGCCCTGGGCAATGACAGGAGGAGGAAATAGAGAGAGGAGGAGCTGCTGTGCAGGTGGAGGGCCGAGGCAACCAGAGAAGCAGTGTGGGATGGCACCCTAGGTGTGCGCCGGCCTCAGGGCCTTAGGACACACTGCTCCCTGTGCAGGAATCTGCCCTCCCCGGAAGGAATCACGGAAGGAATCCACGGGGCTGGCTCCCTCTCTGCACTCATGGCTCTGCCCAAATGCCCTCCCTGGAGAGGCCTGGCCACCCTGCCTCAGAACTCTGCCCTCGGCCCAGCTCTCAGCACACAGAATGACTTCACCACCCGGCCCCTGCTGAGCACGGCCCTCAGCAGACACTGTGGACCAAAGGCAGAGGGCCACGACGCAGCAGAGCCTCAGGATCCGGGGAGCAGAGCCTGTTCCCGGCTTGTGCATCACCAGCAGCGGTCACCTTGGTCACCTTCGGGCCCCAGAGCCCTCACATGGAGGACCGAGTGATCATCATGACAGCCACGAATCAGCCTGGACAGCGTCCCGCGGGAGCCAGTGACTCTGGTCTCTGACCCTGTGTTGGAGGCTTTCGCCTCGTGGCTGAGCCGACTGACAGATCAGCCATCCTGGGGGTGGGGGAGGGCAGGACCCAGCCCACGGACTTCCTCTGGTTTTTGCCAAAACAACAAAACCAAAAATCCAACGAAACCACCCTGTGGCCAGTGAGGGTGGCAGGCCCTGCCCTCTGGGCTCCTGTGGCTGGGCAGGGTGAGGCCTGGCCCCGCTGTGAGCCGGGTTCCTAGAGAGGCTGGATCCTCAGAAGGACTTTTCGGGTGGGTGAACTTGGGCCTCTACTAGCCACCAAGGGCTCATTCCTGAGCAGATACCCAAGGGGCACAGGGCGACCTGTATCTAGCACAACCCCCTTCTCAGCTCTGAGCCCTGGGGCTCTTCTCTGTCCACCCAGAAGCCTGCATGAGCTCACCAAAACAGGACAGTCCCAGGTGACCCCTGTGGAGAGTCCGTCTTTTGGTGGAAGGGGACAATCAGTTCAACACAGTTTTAGGCCAAGAAGTAAGGCAATCCAAGAGCACGGCTTCTGGAGTCAAAGGGAGCTGAGTACAAATCCAAGCTCTGCTACTTACCTTCTGTGTGACCTCAGTGAAGTTCCTTAACCTTTCTGAGCCTCAGTGTCTTCATCTGAAAAACAAATGAAATGTTCAGAATTACCACCAGGAGAGACAGTTTCTACCATGTGCTCGACTCAGACAGACAGACAGAGTCAAGGTTTTCTGCTAGTGAGGTGGCCTGGCCCTATCAAGAGCCCTGGAGAGAACAACACAGTTACCTAAAGAGCGCTGGGCGGGAGCAAGCAGGCCTGCCATTCACACTTCCTGTCCCAGAGACAACAGGAAAGCTGGTATTGCACACTTGAGCTCTGAGACCACTTCCTGTTCTGAAATGCTAATTTGGAGTGCCCACCCCAAGGGCGTCACCCAACCTATGAAGCTGGGGTTGGCGGAGGGAACGGAGCATAGCTGTCCCCAGAGGGGGGAGTGACAAGCTGAGCAGACAGAACACGGGCGGAGAGCGTGCCCCCTCTCCCGGGCCCCATGTGTGTGGGCACCTGGCTGAGCCCATCCATGCACACCCAGCTCACAGCTGCCCTAGGGGCAGCCCAGCCTCCCCTCTGCAGGGAGGAGGCCAGGGGAGGCTGAGCACTGGCTGGCTCCTGGCAGTGAGGGCGGGACTGGGGTCGAAGTCCCCAGGCTCCCCCCACAGAGGTGCCTGCAACAGGGCTGGTGGCAGGTCACAGGTCACCCTGGGGCAGGAGCAGGCAGGGATACTCTAACTGGCAGGAAACAGGCAGCTACGCGCCCCACTGAGGGGGAGAGCTGGGGTCTGAGCACTGGGCGGGGGCGACTGTGGTCTTGGAAGGCTGAGTGGGACAAGGTGTGTCCTGTGCCTTCCCTCCAGGGGCGAGGAGGAGAGGACTTCTGAAGGGTCCAGGCCCCTGGACTCCTCCTCACCGGGGCGGCCCCACGGCCATGAGCCTGAGCTCACTGCCTGCCGCCTGCCCATGGCTTTGCGTGGCGGGGCCCCGGACACTGAGGTCGTTAATGTGGTGCTCAGGAGCCAGGCAGCCTGGCTCAGGGTCCCGGCTGTGCTCAGGGGCTGCCCACCTTCTTGTCACTGCTCCTGGTTCCTCATCCGTAAGGGAGGGACGATGCTGGGGCTAAACCCTGGGCCATTCAGAGGGTCAAGGTAAATGAGGGATGTCCAAGGTCACCATCACCCGGCCACATCAGGCAGAGGACATGGGAAGGCCAGCTGACTGTCCCCTCATCTGCCTCCCAGCTGACGGGGGCCTCAGACACAGCTCCTCCCAGGTGAGGCCAGGGGTGGGGGCAGAACACGAGGAGGGAAGTCGGGGTTTCTAGCCCCGCTGCTGGGATCCAGGCGCTGCCCAAGTTCACGACCACACTCAGGCTCCCCGCAGGACTGACAGCCCAGACGGGGGGCAGGGTCCCTCCATCCCAGCCCTGCCATGCAGGGTCGTCCCTCTGCCTTGCTGGGGGACACAGGACCTGTGGAGGGGACTTGCAGACGCACTGTCACTTTGGAGCGCCCGAGACGGGTTTTGTAAAGCAGATCTCCCTGGGTCGACCTTGGCCTGAACATGCCCCACTTCCTCCTGTGGAGCAGGCACAAGAGGTCGGAGGAGAACAGAACCTGCTGACATTCTGCTGACAAAGCATTCTGTGCCCTAGTGTGCGGAGCCTGGTTGGTGTCAGACAAGGTCGTGCCCCAGGTCACAGGGCTGCAGAGCAACGTGGCTAGGGGACAGCCCAGGGTCCCTCCAACCCCGTTGGGTCCCGACAGCCGCCTCATGCTTCCCAGACTGAGTCAGAAATTCTCTTTTCTGAGCCCCAGTTTGTGCCATGAACTGGGGTGGATTTCAAGGGTGTCGACACAAACTCGACGAGGCGCCACCATTGCAGAGAGGCCGCATCCGCAAATGGGACAAGCTCCCGGCAAGGGGCGGGTAGCCTGGCTGTTGTTCAGAGCTTCCTGGAAGTGTCTCACCCACCGACACCATCACAACTCCACCAAGAAGCAGGACCTGCCTGTGTGTCCCTTCTCAACCCCCAGGTCGCAGTCCCTGTCCTCCAGGGGACTGCATCTGGAGACAGGGCCTCAGGAAGGGGGTGAATGAGGTCAGGATGTGAAAAGGCTGAATCCCGTGATCTGGGGACCCTTGGGGATCTCTTGCTGTAGGCAGAGAGGAAAGGCCAGTGAGGGGGGTGAGAACAGGCCAGGAAGAGCCCTCGCCAGACCCCGCCTGCTGACGCCCCATTCCGGGTGTCCAATCTAGAGCTGCCAGGAGAGCGATTTCTGCCTTTGAGCCCGGCCGGGGGTGCTGGACTCCGGCCACGCTGGACGGGTCAGGGCTGAGGCTTCGGCCGATTGTACAGACGAGGAAGCTGGGCAGGGTGGGCTTCGGTGAAGCAGGTGCCCACACTCCTAAGGGATGGAGCCCCAGGCCAGATGTGGCCAGGCCTGGAGGAGGTGCATCTTTATTCCCACCCCCAGCCCCACCCCGCCTCACTCTGGAAGGACAGCACCTCCCTGACCCCCCACCTGGTCTTGGCCGGGTCCTTGCTTCTGCCCAGGGTGTGGGCAGTTGCAAGGTGTGTGGCCTCTGGGAAGAAGGCTGGAAGGCCACCACTCCTTGGTGCGTGGTCCCTTCTGTTGTGGAATGGACCTGGCACGCCCCAGCGAGTGGCGGCCTTCAGCCTGGACCTGAGGCTGAGAGGACCCAGAGAAGAGGCCAATCCACTGCCACCTGCAGGCAGCCACAGCTGGCTCCCTGTCACCTGAACAAGATCTCTGGGGGGGTCTGTGATGCAGCCGAGCGGACCAGCACACACCCACTTCCCACTCCAGGATCCCTGAGCGGGGGCTCAGGACATCTGCCTTCCACGCGGCTTTGCCACTTAGCAGCTCGGTGGCCGTGCAGGAGCACTTTGTGTCTCTGAGTCAGTTTCCTCATCTGCAGAGGTTACTGCAAGGACTGTGAGAGGTGGCACAGCGCACGCCTGACCAGAAGAGTTGGAGTGGGGTGGTAGGGCGGCAGTGCTGGGTACGCGGCTGCGTGGCGGCTGCGGCAGGGGCTGGGTCCCAACCCAGTGCTGCTCTTTCAGCAAATCCTCAGGCCAGCGCTCCCACTGTGTGGGAGGTGGGCGGTGCAGGGCCAGCAGCCAGAGCTGGTCCCCCAGGCAGGCGGCAGGAAGGAGCTGGGAGGAGGGGAGAGGAAGGCTGGGCACCCCAGGGGACACAGTCACAGAAGCACAAAAGGCCAGGTAGGGTGGGAGGGCTGGTGGAGGGTCTGACTCCTCTCCCCAGTGATGTCCCCAAGGTCACACAGCTGGCCAGCCTCAAAGCCTGGACCGGAGCCCCAGTCTCCTGAGGCCAGCCTGGGCATTACTCCACTTCCTCCTGCTCCCTTAGCAGGAAATGAGACTGACCCCTTCCACCGGCTTGAAGGCCCATGTCCAGCTCTGCCACCTCGTGGGTGGACTAGCTTGAACTTGGCACCATTCCACAAGCCCTTGTTGGAGTCATTCAAAACCACTTCCCTTCCCTTTGGGGAAAGAGTCGAGCCTTCCCTCCCTCCGTCCCTCGGTGCTGGGGGTTAGTGGGCAGGGAACCCGGAAGCCCATTCAGGACACAAAATGGGCACTGTGGTTTCTGGTTGGTTTCACCACGTGCCCCGCAGTAGGTAACCTGGGGGAGAGTGGCCAGGGAGGGTAGCGCTCAGCCCTTGAGAGGATGGGACAGGATGCCATGTGCCAAGAAGAGGGGGGCAGCCAGCAAGCTGGGCTGGGCAGGACCTGGGAAGACGGAAAGAACATGCCTACAAGGGAGCAAGGGAGACCCAGACCCCAGGTGTGCTGTCCTCTGTCCTGGGGAAGGGCAGTGGGAAATGGGTGGGAGACTGTGATATCAAACTTCAGGCCATGGGGTGGCAGCGAGCCTCAGTTTCCCCATCTGCTAAGTGGGGAAACGAAGGCTAGCCTCACGGACCCCGGACTGTGGCCAATGACATAAACATGGAATAGTGCAGAGCAGCTGCTGCGGACATTTGGAGTTGAGCTGTCAGGAGCAGCAGCCACTGTTGGGAGGCAATCCCCGGGGGTCCCCTGCACTGCCTCCCATCTTATGAGCAGAAGCACCAGTGACCTTTCCCTGGACTGTCCTCCCACGGTGTGCAGAGCAGGGCACGTAGGAGAAAGGCTGGCGAGGTCTGCTTGTAGCCCCTTTAAAAGAATATGGTCCACATCTCTCCAGCCATCCCACAGGGCCCGGGGGCTCTGGGTAGCCTGACTTCACCAAGGAAATGAAACCCGAAACCTGCTTTTCCAAGGAAGTGGCTTCAAGGGTCACTGCGGGTAACTTGCTACCTAAGGAAGGCCCAGCAGCAGCTCTAGATGACCAGCCCTGCCTCTCTGCACTGGCTGCTCAGGTTTCCTGCTGTCTACTGGCCAGCCAGGGGCCCAACAGGACTCCCTCCCGGGCCACCGCCCTGGAGAGCCCACAGGTCCACTGAAGGACACAGGCTGCACGAGGCTGCAGCGGCTTGCCCTGCAGGAGCGGTGCTCCTGGGCCCCACACGGATCAGGCGGCAGGACCCCTCCAGGGGCGGACACGTCCTTGCCCAGGCACTGCTGCCTGGTCCCCTGCCCGGATGCTTGCTCACAGTCCCTGGAGACCACATCCCTGCCTCCAGCTCCAGGGAGAGGAGCTGAGACCCTGCAGGAGGCCAGGCTGAGAGCAGCGGCCATCAGGAAAAGCCAGCCTCCAAAGTGGGTGCTCTTCCAGGTTCAGAGAGTTTTCCAAGAGCAAGATCCTGAGCAGGTTCCTGATCTAGGCTCTTGGCTCCTGTAATGGCTCATTGGAATTCTCAACCTGATTGGATTAAGAGAGGCTGAGGACTAAAGGGCTATGGGTGTGTCCGTGAGGGTGTGTCTAGGAAGGATTGGCACGTGGGACAGCCAACTGCAATGAAGACCCTCCTAAGGCGGGCTTCTAAAGAGAAGCCAGAAATCACTGGTCATCCCAAGAATAACCGAGAACCACTGAGTCTCCAGAACACACCAAGACTTTTTTTGGATGCTGGTGATACCAAGGCAAACCAGATAAAGCCCCTTCTTTTCTGCAAGTTTATAAGTCAAATAAAACAGAGCAGCTAGTAGGAAACACTTTTGCAGAAAACTCTACGGGCTGGGGGAGGCAGGGAGAAAGGCTGCAGACAGGAAGCTCAGGCTCCTGAGTGCTGTGCACAACCAGGGCCTGTCTCTGATCCAGGAAGCTCACGTCTTCTGCCACATCGGCCAGCAGGTGACTCTGTTAGCTTGCAAGCTGTTGCAAGGGTGACATCTAAAGAACCCAGGAGCCTCAGTCACCTCCTGTCCCCTAGGACCCACGGGAGTGCAGTGAAGGCCACCGTGGCCTCCGTGCACTCTGAGCTACGTCTGGGCACCTTGTCCGCACACACAAGCTGAGGTGCAAGGACAGGGGGCAGAGTAGGAAGAGCGAGGGGCGGCCAATCCCGGGCCTTTCCTCAAGCCTCACCCTGTGCGCTCAGGCAGGTAACCCGCGACCTTTCCAGGTGGGATTTTAAATGACCAACAGAAGAGCTCCCAGCCGCTGCAGACGGAGGGCAAAGAGCCTGAAGGAAGCCTTGTCTTTTCCCTCTTTAGGTCTGCAGCCTTCCTTCCCTCGCCTCAGTCAAATCCTTTTGATGCACTTGCACAATTGGGCAGTAAATACTAATCTCTGGGGTTTTAAAAGACCTACAAACACATTTTGAAAATTCTTATCAAGCCAAAAGCTTGCTAAGGACAGACACGCAAGGTTATCTGGGCTTGGGGCCCTTAATTAATGGTGTTTGGGGGGAGGTGGAGATGCATTAAGTCTGCAGTCCTTGCAAAGGAAGCAAAGAGCAACAGAATGGAGTTTTTCCAGCACATTAAATAGACAGAGGTGGTTAAATTTATTGAGCACTTACTATGCGCCTGGTACGCACAATGACTCCTCAAACCCTTCGTGTGGTATAAGCTGCCCGATCTTCCAAACAACCTAATAACAGAGCCTTACTGTCACTTCACATTCAGGCAATGCAGAGGCACATCCCCTCATCCTGGGTCACGCGGGTCCTAGATTGCCAGGGTGGTACCCAATCCAGGTGGGCTCCGGAGCTGGTGCTGACAGCGACTCGAGATCTCAGCCCCTCCCCTCACATGCCCTGCACCTCCGTGGGCTCACTAGTCCCCCCAGACCTGAGAGGAGGCCCGGACCCAGAAAGGCCATGTGTCCTCACAGGCTCGGTGCAGCCCCGGGCCCGTGTCCCCAGCATGTCACAAGGGCAGCTGAGCAGAGGCCGGGGGAGAACAACACCCTGTCACCTGTCCTTTGCAAAGCCCGTCGGGATCTTGCTCCATAGTTCACGACGGGCACGTTCTGTCTTAAACACCACACTGGGTGCAAGAACACCCCAAAAACGGGATCAGAAAAATGGGGAGAGGGTTCTCCTTTCCTGAGTGTGAAATTCCCACTCAGACCTTAAGATCAGGCCTGACGTCCCCGTCCCTGGAAGGTACAGGCCCCACAGGAAGAGAGGGAAAGGGGAGACGGAAGCTGGGGGTCCTCCCAGGGCTACCGACACCAGGTGGCTGAATGGACGCGTCTCCGATCCTCAAGGCTCCTGAGAAGCACTCACCCAGGTCAGTGGTGACAGCAAAGGTCAGAGCGGGGGAGAGAACCCATCGGAGCACGTCCCCAGCACAGCCCGGCCAGGCCCCCAGACCTGGCACTCCCTCCCCTCACCCCCTGGGGACTTGGGGACCCACCGAGATGCAGGCCCAGGCCAGCATGGTCACTTAGCCTTGCCCAGACTGTCCATCAGAGTCCACCACTCCTGGGGCTTTTGCCTTGTCTGGTCTTGAGAGCTTTTCTCTTTTAAGTTTTTGCTTATTTATTTTTCTTTCATTTTAATTTTTGGCTGGAGAAGGCTCTGCTTATCAAATCCTACTGTTACATAAAGGGACGACTGGATACCTGGGAACTAAGCTCTAAGGCAAAGGCCAGCAACCGAGACCCAGCAGGTGGGCTTCCTGTTTTGTTAATAAAGTTTTATTGGAACACATCACGCACACTCAGTTACACGTGGCTGAGTCTGCTTTCCTGCGGCAGAGTTGAGAATTGATAGCTGAGACCTGCTGGCTCTAGAAGCCTAATGGTATTTACTGTCTGGCCCTTCACAGAAAAAGTTTGTTGATTCCTGCTCCACAGAGTGAAACGCCCAAAAGGTCATGAAAAATGGGTGGCAGACCAGGAAGTGCCTGTGCAACGCACATCAACACCTGGCTGATTTTCATCATATGCAAAGAGCTCCAATAAAACAACAACCACACACACAACACACACAAACCCTAACGTTTAAAAAAAATGAGACTTAAAAGGCACATAACCCAGAAGGACTGCCAACGACCAGTAAGCCAAAAGGAACGCTCTGCTTCACTAATATTGAAAGCAACACAGCCAAGAGAGACACGCCACGTTTGTGTACACAGTATCTAAGGTGCCACGTCAACCAGCCCTAGCTCATCTCCATGACCGTTTCCTGCCCAATGCTCTCCTGGGCCACAGGCAGGGCCCCTCGGCCAGTCTCAGGAACACAGAACGGGGTGGGCCACAGCCACAGGCCTATGCTCATCCTGCCCTGCAAGGCGCTGGGGCTGGACTCCCCCTCTGCCAGAGGACTGGGGGCAGGAACCGGGGAGGGCGCAGGGCCGCCTGCTGCTGACCCAGACCATGGCCCACAGCCACCCACTCTCTGCTCTCTCTGGAGGGCTCCTCCCTCACTGTGTGTCCCCTGCAGGATGAGAGATCCCAGGGTCCTTCCAGCAGGGCCGGGGAGCCCCTGGAGTCTCCCTGTGGTTCTCCCTGCCTCTCGGGCCACCTGGCAGGGCCCCACTGTGAAGAGAGAGCGAGGCCACAGGAATGCACTGGCCCCCGAGACGGCCGCATCCAGGTCTGCTCAGAGCCTTGACCCTCGGGGGCCCCAGGGTGGGGTGCAGGCTCCCGGCCTCTGATCCACTCCTCTCACAGCTCCCTGGGGAATGGAGGCCACCTGCCCAGGCCCCGCCGGCCCTGAGCTGATCCCCAGCCCCAGGGAGCCATCTCCTGTCTACTCGGCCAAGCCCTGCTCCTGCTCACACATACTGGCAGGCGGCCACCCTGCCCCTCCTGGACGTCTTCCAGAGTGCCTGCCCTCACCACTGGCCTCTTCGTTTCCTGGACCCTTCTGCTCTTGCCCACGTGGCCTGGGTAATGGGCGTGCCCCAGAGCTGAGCTCCTCACCGCTGTCCTGGGGGAGAGCTGCTTCTGGTGAGAAGGCAGGCCACTGGCCACATCACTGCCTGGCCCACAGGCCTCCCTGCTCTCTCTGCCTGGACATGCCAGCTCCATGTCTACTCTTCACCTCTGCAAGTTCATCACTGCCTCGGGGCCTTTGCACAGGCTGAATTTTCTGGCTCCTTCCTACCATTCCTGTCCCAGCAGCTCAAACATCATCCTCCAGGGAGAAGGAATTTCAAGGACAAACACAGGTCCTTTCCTTGCCAACTCAGGTCCATGTGCTCAACTGGCCTCTCCTCATAGCTCAGATGCCAACAGGGCACCCATCATCAAGAGAGCCAGCCTGGAGTCACAGCCAGGGCATCCCGAGCTGGAACTGCTTACGAGGCTCCTGACCCCAAGTCCAGGCTCACTGGCTAAGCCTCGGGGACGACCATGCAGGAGAACAGTCCCTTTTCAGTCTGGGACTCTCTAGGCAGATTCTTAAAGAATGTCCAGTCAAGGGCAAGAGCAAGTCCTTCCACCAGACTCCAGGCTCCTCCCCGGAAGGGCCTCGGGGTGAGGGCAGAGTGGACCTCTGTGCCTTCAGGGTCAACCTGTTGGTTCTGCAGACACCTCTTTCCCCAGGCAGCGTCCTGCCCACTGGCATGAGAGCTGCTTCCTACAGGCCGGCGGAGTCAGGCTGCCCCGCGGTCAGTGTGGCATCACAGGGTGGTTTCTGGCCTGTGGTGGCTGGACAGTCTCGGGGACGCAGGCCTGGACGCCCCCGCCTTGCTCTGGATTCGGGGTTGTGAGCTGTGTGACCTGGGGCAGGTCCCATTCCCTTGTGGAGAGGACCCCCAGGGGGCAGCACGGCCAGACTGAGATGCCTGCTCGGTGTCCACCAGGGTCAGGGCTCCCTGGGGACTTCTGGGAGTCCCTGAGCTCTGAGCCCCAGTTTCCTAATCCGTCAGCGACCAGGCTCAGTTGGAACAGTGGACACGGTGACTTCACAGGCCTCTTCTCTGTGCCCCCGATGACACTTCCCGTTAGCTGTGGCTGTTAAAAATCAGAACCTTTAGCCCAGCAGCTTAGGTTGAGGCAGAAGGAAGGCGAGTTCAAAGCCAGCCTCAGCAACTTGGCGAGACCCTGTCTCTAAATGAAATCAGGAGGGCTGGGGATGTGGCTCAATGGTTAGACACCCTGGGTTCACTCCCAGATACCAAAAATTAATTAACTTTAATAAAGAAAACTTAGAACATTTCCCATAGAAACGGAGGCCCCTGGCTCCCTGGGGGAAAGGAGTCCTGGGCTCACGGTGCCCAGGGCTGAGCAGCAGCCTGGTCCCGCAGACTTTCGCCACAGGCCTCACCACTCCCTGCTGCCTGGCCATGCCTCTGCACCCATCCGTACTACCTGCGTGGCCCCTGACGAGATGGGAGGCTGTGACCTCGGGGCTGGGAACTCAGGCCTCCTCTGCTCCTGCTCTCCCTGCTCCGCAGCCCTGTCATCCCTCATGGGGTCCACAGTGGAGGGCCACCGGGCTGCTCCCTCTGCCGGCCAAAGGGAGGCCCCTGCCTCTGCCAGGATACGGATGCCCTGGTCAGTGGAAAGATGAGAGCCTCCTCAGGCAGCCTCTGCGTCGGGCACCGCCGGAGCAACCTGCTGCAGTTGCGGGCTCCTTCAGTTACCGGCCGCGGCTAACACAGGCCTGTCAGAAAGCAGGACCAGGCTGAGGACAGGACAGGCACAGAGGCCTCCTGAGTCACGGGAGAGGAGAAATGCAAACGCAGACTGCACGGACACCTGTTAGGCGTCGCTGGGATGCCCAGAGTTGGGGCGGGCTCAGCCAGGGCCTCCGCCCGGCCGATGGGAGGGGGACCTGGCCATTCCAGGTGCCCGGCAGGCCTGGGGCAGGTTACACAGGGGCACACCCTGAGCCCCAGACTCTCCACGGCTGGGTGAGTTCCAGACCTATCCTCACCACCAAGCAAATTCCAGAATATTCCTTCATGGGTGAGAGGGAGAGAAAGGCTGGTCCACAGGGAATTTACAATAGCACAGGGGACTGCTTCTACGCAAGGTCCAGGTGGCAGGGGTCAGGGAAACCGAGAGGGCAACGAAGCCACCGTGGGGGCAGCAGAGGCTCCGGGGAGGTGCACAGCAAAGCTCAGTCGTGAGCACAACAGTGTCTGGGCGCCTCTGAGGGGTCTCCCATGGGCCCCTCACGCCTTTGCATTACAAGCTCTCTCGAGGGTCAAGTGCTCAGAATCCCCTCCCTGGGAACTTCTTCATGTCACTGAAGCTGCACACGCCACGGGCCTTGCTTGGCCCACAGCATGTGCAGAGTGTCAGGGTGAGTTCCGAACCAGGATCTGCAGAGCTCTGCATACCTGTCCCTCTGGGAGCAAAGCCTCTGGTCTGTGCCATGAGAAAAACATGCTTCAGAGAGCTGTGACTGTCTAGTCCAGGCCAACTCGAACGGCAGACATGAGCAGCAGGCCCAGGATATCAAGAGGCCCTGATGCCATATTGTGGTCTTTGTTACCCAGCAAAAACCGCCCGATACACCTCCTCTGCCCAAGCACTCCCACCTTGGCTCTGTCCGGCCCCCGTCCAGGAGAGCCTGAGACAATGGCATACCTCACCCTAAGCGTCTAGTAAGAGTGGAAGAGTTATCACCATTCCAATTTTTCACATAAACATCTAGAACAGACAGTCTAAGAACTTGCCCAGTGTCACCCAGCCAATGAAGGGCAGAGTTAGGTGGCCAGATGGACCCCTGGACCACCAGCCACACGAGGGCCAGCAGGTGACACTGGCAGTCTGCAGATGAGCAGATCCTGCTGCTTCTCCAGCTCCCATGAAGTAGCTGTCCCTGGGAAGCTGCCTGGGCACCGGCAGCCTGCACTTTGGCCAGCGCTCGAGCTGAGGACGCCCCTCTGCAAACATGGCAGGTCCGCCAGTCCTAGAACCTGGACACGGGGACCTTGCCCTCCACTCTTCACCCTGCCCTCTCCCATTCCCCAGCCAGCGCTGGTGGCAGATTGCTCTGGATCAAGAGAAGGGGAGACAGGAAGAGGGGGTGAAGGTAGAAAGGAGACACTTTGCCTCTGTTTGGCTGCAGGTGCCAAGCCAAAGAACAACCTCGAACTTGTGAATAAAGCTTTTGTTAGAAATCATACAACCGAGCCTCTAGAAATGCTGTGTGATCTTGGGTAAACAACTTCTGTCTCTGTGCATCATTATCCTCCTCTGGGCCAAGGGGTTGGAGGCAGTGGAGTGAGACAGATCCACTCCAGGCTCCTGCGGCTCTCAATCCTTTCCATTATCTGTGTCAGCTAGCACAGTGGCTATAAGCAAGAACCCAGCATCGGTGTGTCAGGGTTAAATCACACTTTGACAGAGCTGCTGGTGACCTCAGACAAGCAGCTCTTCCGTGGTGCAATTTGCCCTGCAGGAAACGAGGATGATGATGATGTCCACAGGGCTGTGAACCACTCGGCTGACCATTCAGTGAGATGGCGGTGCACAGCTCTTAGGAGAGTACTTAGTGCCAACCCAGCTCTACAGGCCCAGGTCAGGGCGGCACCCAAGCTGCTCACCGCTCAGGCTAGCCTGCCCCCAAGGTTGTGCCCGCAACTCAAGGACTCCACCGCTCCTGGCCCTGCCCATCGGGCCATCACTGCTCCTCTGAGAAGTCAATCCAGACGGGCCCTGGATAGGGCTGCAGCTGCTGCCAGGAGCCAGGCATCCAGATGTTAAGGACAGAGGCTGAGCCCAAATCCTCCCCCCGGCCACCCCGCGGAGACTCCCTAGGCTCCCTAGAACATTCCAGAAACAGTGCGCCTGGAGGAGAGGACTTGGTCTGACCCCCAGGACCTTAGGGCTGGGACCATATTGTGCTCTACAGGAAGGAGCCACCGACTCGCTCCTGCTCCTGATTTGCTCTCACGGGGGCCAGCACGGAGCCAGGCCCTGCAGTGTGGTGATGGGCACAGGGCAGGCTGTGCCTGGGGGGGGCGTCCTGGCTGGCCACAGCACCCTGCTGCCGCTGTCAATGGCAAGGGCTCTGGGCACAGGGTCATGTCCATCCTCTCTGCTCAGAGCCCTGCACGGTGTCAGGAAGATCTTGCTCTGGTGGCCGATGGGAACTGGCCAGGACTGGCAAGGGGACATCTGACCCGAGGGATGCTGTTCAGGTGGAGTGGGGCGGGGGTGGCGGGGTGGGGGGCTGCAGCCGACGGGCAGGGCCAGGCATCTGGGCTTGCAGGCTGAAGCCTGTCCTGAGGGGTCCCCACGTGGCAGGAGCAGAGCTTCCAGGGAACGGCTGTCCAGCCTGGTCCAGTGGCCCTGCGGCAGATGACACAGTGGGGCAGGCCCGGTCCTGGACCCATGGAATTTAGCATCTAGGGCAAGAATCTGCCAGGTCACTGCCAGGCAGCAAGTGAGCCGTGTTCTGAGGAAGGGAGAGGAGGATGCTTTGAGGGACGGGGTGACAGCTCTGCAGGGAGAGACGGCATCCCAGAAGGGCCTCAGGACGCTCTTGGGCAACGGGGCAGGGCATTAGGATCAGGACCAGCCCCGTCCCATTTGGAGGGATGTAAAGTGGAAAGGTCTGGCTGATCACGAGTCAGCCGGGCAGTAGGACAGGCACCCATCTGCCGTGGGGGACGCCACACTAGGGGTCCTATGGGGTACCATGGAGTCAAGGGCAAGGACTCCAGGCCCAGCAGCGGGCTCAGGGGCCATTTCCCAGAGAAGCCCAGGAACTCAGCAAGCAGTAAGTGACAGGTCCTAACAGGCGTCCAGGAGGAGACACTGTGGCCCCTGAGGCCTGTCTGTCCTGCCCGTCCCTTCCTCTCTGCCCCACCCGCCCTCCTCTGCCCGCCCCCTCAGCCCCCGATGCTCAGGTTCACCAGGACCCTCCTCCCGTCAGTGGGTGGCTGCGGCCTCACTCTGCCTGCTCTCCAGGGACCCTCGTGGGCAGCGCTTCCCCTCCCCAAGCCTCTGCTCCCTCTTTTTGGTGTGGCCAACCCCCCACCTCCTTCTCCTCCTCTTAGCACTTCCAGTGTCCCCCAGAGGGGTGTGGCACCCCAGCTCTCTCAGCCCCTCCTGGGTGTTTGTCAGTGGCCAGCCTGGGCACCCAGAATTCCCCCAGGTGGCCTCCGGTCACTGTGGTGCAGGCAGGGAGGCGGGAGGAGCTGCCTGCAGGGGGCCTCCTGGGCCAGGGTGGCCTCTTCCCTTCCTTTGTCCCCTGCGTTTCCAAAGCCGAAGGGACCACGGCTGCCTTGGTCAGGCTCACACTGGGAGCTTCCAGACAAAAGCCCTTCTGGAAAAGGCGGCCAGTGTGAGGTGGCCCTGGGGCTTTCCAGGGAAGCCTGGCCAGAGCAGCGGCCTTCCTCTTGGATTCTGTGGTGACTGTGGCCAGCTCTCCAGCAGGCAGCCGAGCAAGCCCAGCTCCTCCCCCCGCACAGAGGAGGCTGTGGGAGAGTCACCAGGCCAGGATCCAGGCTCCAGGAGGCCAGGGGCAGGGCTCCGCAGGCCCTGGAGGCCCAGCAGCTGGGCAGTTCTGCACCACTGGCGCCCTGGACGCAGTGGGGCTGTCACTTTGGTTTCCCTCATTCTGGGCGTGGGGGACAGGAAGCTGCCTTAGGAACTGGCTCTTAAATATTCCAGTTCTCAGAAATGACACGGAGTGGGTGGCTTTTGCTGGAGTAGCTGGGGAGATTGTAATGGCTTTAGTGCATGTGTCGTGTCTGTGAGGCACAGAGTATAAACGCACTTGTGTGCCATCTACGGCATGCGGGCACGCATGCAGTCATGAGTGTGCGTGTGCACAGGCGTGTGCCTGCAGCCTGCATGGGTAGCATGTGGATTCATGTACACAACTTACCCAGCCCTTCCTGGGCCCCCTGCTCTGAGAGCTTCCTAATATTAACTCATTGAAGTCTCCTGCTCCTCCTGAAGCAGGTACATCATCCCGCGCCAGAAGGGATGGGAGAGAAACACCAATCAGCCAAGGCCACCTGCGTGAAAAGCCATGTTCTCAATCACTATATGGAACTTGTGTCCCAGCACCGCCAACAGACAAGGAAAAGAGAACAGTTCAGAGGGCAGACTGGGGTCCAGGCACCACGAGGGGTCATTGCGGCCCTCTGGGGAGTCCAGTGTCCAAGCCATCTTCACGAGGGTGCCCAGGCAGTCTGCGCTTTCTCTCATCCTGGTGGCACATGACGTGTCTTCACGACAGGCTGAACACGGGGCCGCCATCCTTCATGTCAGTCGCTGCAGGGGTTTGCAGAACCACCCTTCTCATGAGTGGTTTTTGTACTTATTTTTCATCAAAACGTTACTTCTGTTATCCTATGGTGGATTTATTATAATTTTTTTTAAATGATGCAATAGAGATTCCAATAATTTTCCAGTTTTAATATCTAATATGATACATATAAATGGACATGAGTCGTGTGGACAGGCTGCTTGGGATAATCAAGCACTGTGTAAGGGGTGGCTCTGGGGCCCGTGCCGTGCCACGCACGCTGCCCTCCACTCCACACGTCCCGGGCATTTCCAGAAGGCGCCTGGCATTTGCTGCTCTTCCTGCAGAGCATAAGGCTGTCCCTTTGGCAGGAGGTGGAGCCTGGGTGACCTCGGTGCTTGGACCTGGCAGTAGCCTGCCCCTCTGCAGTGCGTGTGTGTGGGGGCCATCTCTGAGCAGAGGAGCAGGCCTGGGACAGCACCTTCTGCCCGCTCCTCACTCTTCTCACGTACCTTCAACCCACCCAGGGACAGGCCTGCAGCAGGTGTGAGCGGCTGGAGCTGCATGAAGCTCCCTGTTGGAAAGGGACTCAAAGGGGCCGGGGACTGTGGCTCTCTGGATTCCACTGGGCACTGGAGGGGATGTGGGAATAGCCTGGTGGCCCTCTGACTATCATGGAGACCTGTGGTCCCTTCAAATCCTGAAGGTCAGTGAAAGTCCTCTGCTCTGTGGTACCCAGGGGGGGACCAGGGCCAAGGATCTCCAGGTGTGATGGACACCTGGAATGGTACAGCCTTGTTTGCACTCTTTTCCGCCTGTGGATTACCAATGCCCCAGTTTTGCAAATGTATTTGAGGTGAGCCAGATTCCAGTCCTGTCCCCGCACCCTCTGCTAGTGCTCACCCCTCCCCCAAATAACACAGTAGCTCCCCCCAGACGAGGGACACGAGGAAAAGGCTCTTCAAACCAGGAGCAAATCCCCTGCCCCAACGGCCTGACCCAGCACTGGGGCCCCCTCCCCGCCCAGGACGCTGGGCCCCTCCCAGATCCCCCTGCTGCTGTGGGGTCTCCCTCCAGTCTCTCTGGCTCCTGTCCCCTGACCTCCCTTCCACAGCAGAGTCACAACTGGCAACAGGTGGCCAGAACCCTCAGGACATTTTTAGTATCTCTCTTCCGGGAACTCGTCCAAGGACAGGGTTCAAATAAAGGGAAACACTCCAGGCAGCACGTGGCCGTCGACTGACGGGTTCCACTTCAGCGTGGAAGGAGCGTTACTTAAATAAGCCAGGGCCACTCGACAGGGTGTCGGACAACCCCACAGGATAAGGGCTCAGCACAATTGCAGGAACACTCCCCGAGGTCCCTCCTTGACCCAAGTATGGGCTTCAGTGGGCAGGAGACAGCCCTGGCCCCTGGAGGCTCCCGTTGAGGGGCCCATCTGGAAGGTGGGTGAGTACAGGGAGCCAATTCCACTCCAGTGGACCATGTCCCAGCCCCAAGCCTTCCTCCTTCCTCCCCGGCAGCAGGAAGCCCCGAGGCTCACTGGAGTGCCCACAGGAGGGAGCCTACCTGGAGACCGTCGGGCAGCATGGTGGCGCGTCTTCCCCACACAGCCTGTCGCACGTGGGCCGACGGCCTGCCAAGTGGAATGAGTGTGCTGCCCTCGGTTCCTCCCCTCCCGGCCCTGGCCAGGCCATTGATTCAGAAAGGGCAGTGGCCTCCCTGGCACTGTGCGTTGGCTTCGCTTAACGGGAGGCGTGGAGACTCCTGTACCCATGGCGGGCACTCTGACCCGCACACGGAAGGCCCAGGAAGGGGACCCTCCCACAACCAAAGGACCCCTAGTCCACAGACCCGGGACCCTCTCCGTTCCAGTTCTCCAAAACTGGAGGCAGAGGGGGCAGGAGGTGTGGAAGGCCGGCTGGCGCCTGCCCAGCCATGTTTCTGAAGCCAGCGGCTGGGCCAGTTCTGCCGAGGAGGCAGGTGGACCAACTCTGCTGCCTCTGGGCGCCACACTCAGTGCGGAGGACGCAGAGATGCCCCTGACCCAGTGTTTCCTCTCTAAGTCCCCAAAAGAGGAAGCACAGCCCCCACTCCCCAAGGGGCCCCGCACAGGGCCACCCACGCAGGACAGTATGTGTGCCCTGTGAGCAAGGGCGCCGTGATGCCAGGGGACTGGGCAGACGCAGGAGCGGCCCTGGATGAGGGGGGCATTCCCAGAAGAGGGGATATGTGATCTGACAGACAGGTGACAAGATGACGCAGCAGGATCAGGGCCCTGCAGATGGCGGATGGCATAGCCAGCCACACAGGCCCTTCACTGGGAGGGGAAGCTGCTTGGGGCCCGAGGACACATTGATTTCTATTCCCACAGCCACCCCTGTGCCTACTGGCCCTGTGGGTAACACGGGCTGTTGGAGACGCTGTGACCAGAGCTGGCTAGGAGGGGGCCCTGGCTCTCGTCCTTCCCAATCACTGGGTCCCACTACTGCGAGGCCCACGTCAACCCTAACAATATCTAGGTCTGTCATTTATTCAGCACTTGCTGTGTGTCACCCTGTCATTTACCCTCCGGGAGCCCAGCAGGTGAGCATTCTCTTCTCCTTTCTAACAGAGGGGAAACTGAGTCTGAGAAGTGAAATACGTGCCCCAGCCCCAGCACTGGAGAGGAGCAGAGGAGAGGGGCACCCAGGCTTCTCAAACCCCAGGCTTGCTCTGGAACCCTCTCCCCTGGGGTGTGGGGTGGGCCCCATTTCATAAGAAAGCAAGGTGTCCGCCGGGTGCAGTGGCACACTCCTATAATCCCACGGGCTTGGGAGGCTGAGGCAGGAGGATCGTGAGTTCAAAGCCAGCCTCAGCAATGGTGAGGCACTAAGCAATTTGGTGAGACCCTGACTCTAATAAAATACAAAATTGGGCTGGGGATGTGGCTCAGTGGTCCAGTGCCCCTGAGTTTAATCCCTGGTACTAAGAGTGAACGAGCGAGCGAGAGAGAGAGAGAGAGAGAGAGAGAGAGAGAGGGAGGCCGTAGGTGAAGGTCCTGAGCTGGCAAGCAGCAGAGTCAGAATCTGAGGCCCATCACCCCACCAGCCCAGCAGCCCCCCCAGGGTTGGACCCTGGGCACCTGGGAAGGCACTCACTGCTGCTGGCTGCTATGGTTCCAGTGTGGGGTGCCCGCCTTTCTAGAGGAGGGTACTGAGGAGCTCATATGTGCCTCAGCCTCCAGCCACTATCCGAAGAGCCCCCGAAGCACTGACCGCCTGCTGGACCCCGGAGTCTTCTACACATGAGCCAACAGGAGCAGGGAAGGTGGGCGTGGGGGCGCCTGAGACCCCAGGGCTGTGGGAGTTGTCCTCGGTGCACGGCAGAGGGAGCGGAGGAGGCAGGCAGCAGCCCACAGAAACCACACTTCTGACTTGCCACTGTATCCCCAGGCTAGGGAGGGGACATCACGGCATCCTGGTGAACAGGCCTGTCCCAGCAGCCCAGGAGAAGAGCAAGGGCTGGGGAGCTCAAGCCCCTGACGCCTGGTCTTCCCTGCCCAGGTGCAAGTGCAGCCTTTGCCTCGGCACCTGAGGGTCAAAGCCGCCACCCCTGACTCTGCATGGATCAACTGTCCCTCAGGCTGTCCTGGGTTTAGCCATTCTCCTAATCTTGGCCACGCAGAGAGGAGAGGAGCGTGGAGGGCCTGCCGTGCCGGAGGCCTGGGCTCTGGAGATACACTGTTTCTTCCCAGGCCAGCTCTCCGCTCTTGGCTGTGCTCTGTGGGTTAACTGATGCACCCCTCTGAGCCTCAGTCCCGTCATCTGTGAAGCAGGAGAGGGCAGCAGTCGCCCTGGGACGGCTGTGGCGCTGAACCTGCCCGGGTGCAGGCTGGTGGAAGTGCAGGACCCCAGGCAGCTGGAGTTCAGCCGAGCCTCAGAACCCAGTGCAGACGTGGTTAGCCTGGAGCACTGACAGCGAGTGCCTTGGAGAATCCCAGACGCCCTAAGAGCCAGGGTCTCCAAACCCACTCCATTAGCCCCAAGTCAGGAAGCCAGGAGTTAAATCCCCTGCTCTGAGCACCAGTATCCCCCTGATGGCCATTCTTCCAGCCCCCTGGGTCTGCTCAGCCCTGCAGGTCCAGGTGCCCAGAGAGACAGCATTCACAGCTACCCTGCAGCCTCCAACCCAGGTGGTGACAGCCAAAGGTGACAGCCAAAGCCCCCTATCACTCTCCTTATCCGGAGCTTGCCTCTTGTTTGAAATTCACACCGTTGCATTATTTTTCCTCAAAGAGGCCTTCCAAATTGTAAAAGCTTCAGGCCCCAGAACCAGGACTTCACCTGCACATGTCCTAATGAAGTTGTCTGTTTTTCCTTTTAAATCATGAAGATTTTGAGGACATGGCCCTTGTCCTCTGGTGCTCAGCAAAGTGACACGAGGGGTGAGAGAGGGAGTCAATGAAGGGGAAGGGAAGCAGTCAGGGGAAGTTCTCTCCTCCGGTTTGCTCAGGCCTCTGGGACCCTGCCTTAAGTCCCCTGCATGCAGTCTCCTCCACCCAGCCTCAGACATTCCAAGGGGCTCCCCGTTCCCCTGGGTTGCTGGTTCCCCTCTGTTGCTGCTGCTATTTCTCTCTTTTTAAATCTTTTCCCTTTTTTATCAAAAAGGGAAATTCCACCAGCTCCTCCCTGCCACCCAGGTCAGCAGCAGGAAGCCCTCTTATCTCACTGGAGGGCTGGGGCTGCTGTCTCTGTGCCTGCTGATAACACTTTCTTTTTTTAAAGAGGAAATGCCTGAGTTCTGAGTGGCCCTGCCCGTAACTGTGTCTAGGAGAAAACAGGCCTGGCCACAGCCTGCCCACAGGGAAGAGCGTGTCCGGCTGACCTCTGAGCAACGTGTCCCTCTCACCAGCAGTGGGGTCTGGTTCCAGACACCTGACACAGCCCGCCTCACCCACACCTGGCTGTCCTCCGCCTGCCCCCTCCCTGCCACTCAGATGCCTGTGTTTCCTCGTCCCCAGCCCCAGCCCTGGCGAGGAGCTCAGCTCCCTAGGACTGGGTCGGCTCTGAGCAACACTTATTGATGACGCATGAAGGGGCTGGCTGCGGGCCCACGCACATGCTGCCTGCTTCTGCCGGTCCCAGTGGTACAGATGTGTTAAAGTCAAGGCTCTGCCAGGAAAACCCCAGGGCACAAGAGGAACCGCTCTCGCTGGCTCACAGAGAGGCGGGTTCTGGGGCCACGCCCTAACTCTGAGGCAGGGTTCTGCAAACAGAGCTGCAGCCACGCACCCTCTGCCTGGAAATGCTCATGACACATGCAGAGCATCGAGTGCGTTCACATGCCGGGTGTCTGCACGCAGCTCCGTGGAGGACTGAATCGGAGCAACAGAGACCACACACAGGGTTCTGGGAGTGAAGGACGCTGTGTCCCAGGAACACGATTCAGATGGCCTTGCCACCATGACAGCCAGAGAGACCTGTGGAAAAGCCCTTCTCCACCTTCTGCTCTGCTTTACTCCTGAAACTTGGTGTATTCCCGGGCCTGCAGATCAGAGGCTCACTGTGGGCTGCCAGTGTGACTAGGTGTGCAAGCTGGCACCAGTCAGTCAGCTTCCCAGGGCCTCGGGTTCCTCATCCGTTGGCATCGGCGGTAACAGCACACGACACGGCATCTGAGACAGGGCCTGATCCACAGCTTAGTAAATGTGGTTTCTGGGGGTGTGCAGTTGGGAATGGGAAGATAGCTCAGCCCCAAGACAGGTGTAAATTTGAAGAAAGTTCTCAGAGCAAACACAGGGTTTTAACATATGGGTAAGTGAATTTACAAATGATGGAGATGAGGTACATGGTTAGATACGGGAATGTGGGTAGGCGTGGGCCCTGAGCCTTACCCCCTACACCCCGATTCTGTCTGTTCAGAGGGCCTAGAAGCAACGCCACCCCAGGAGGAACCACTCTCCCAGTGGCTGGATCTTGGTTTCCAGACACTATTCTCCACTGGAAGGAACTGAGGCCTCTTGACCAAATGCTGAGTCCTCAGAAAACGAAGGCCGTTTTCAGATCTAGATCCACAGGGCACAGATCAACAGAGCCTCTTGTCATCAGCGGAGCCTCTGCCTGCCTCTTGCTAATCCCTGTGCAGCCTGAGGATGAGGAAGCCAGCACCTGTGCCCAGCTGGGGCCTTTGCCCAGACCTGGTGGCCACCTGGAGATCTCTCTGGTCCCTCTTGGGTCCTTCAATCAGCTCTTCTGACCCGCCTCTGATTCTGGCTATGCACCAGGTGGAACCTCCTATGGTGCCCCAAGTCCTGTCCCATCCAGGATGCTGGGTCACCAGCCAGGTCTTCTGTGTCAACCTGGTCATGTGGCCCCTCGGTGGCGTGCTCCCTCACAGCAGGTTCAGGGGCGTGACGCACAGCCCGTTTTCTCTGCACTGGTCCTTCCTCAGGCTTCCAGGACTCAGAGCCACCCTGTCCTCTGCTTATTTCTAAACTCTGCTCGATTCTTCATGCTCATGAGCATGTGGCCTGGCTCACTCCTTCCCAGGAAGGCTTCCCGGGCGCCTGGCCTGCCTGTGACCACAGCAGGCTCCAGCTCCAAGCTCTGCTCTGTCCCCTACACAAAACAATAAGCCCCAAGGCCCACGAGCCTCGCTTGACGGCAGAGACCCGGGCTCCCCAAAGGGGTTTTAAGTCATTCCATGCCTTCTTGAAGGGGGCGGAGCAGTTGCCCGGCAGGGGCGGCCCTGTGTTCAAACTCCAGAGCCACGGGGGGAAGGGGGGGGGAAGAGGAAGAACAATTCTCACCAATGATCACACAGAAAACAGCCACAGAGGCCTCTCACCAACCTTGGTGGCCTCCACGGGTACAACTGTGCCGGAGCTGGGTTAGGGACGTGCAGAGGAAAGTGACAGGTCCCAGGGTGGTGACCATCTTCTCAAGCCATGTTCCCTGAGGATGGAAATGTCCCTGACCCTCTCTGACTCATGTGGTGGCCACCAGTCCCCATGTGGCTACTGAGCACTTGAAATGTGTGACAGAGAACTGGCGTTTCATGGCCTTTACTTTTAACTAATTAAAATTGAAGCAGGCACAGATGTGGGGGTTTCGTGGGGAGAGCTCAGCTCTAGACTGGGTGGGCGCCCTTCCCCTGTCGAGGACCCGAGAGCACCTACGTCAGGCTTGTCCTGGGCCCT
Source organism: Urocitellus parryii (assembly GCF_045843805.1). Lineage (NCBI taxonomy): Eukaryota > Metazoa > Chordata > Mammalia > Rodentia > Sciuridae > Urocitellus > Urocitellus parryii. Next base: position 8,655,355 of record NC_135537.1, on the reverse strand, counting down.
GCTGCTGGACAGTGGAGACCCTGATGCCTGGACACGAGACACGGTGGGCCAGCTGATCTCCCTGCTGACAAATGGTCCCAAACCTCAGTGCCTTCCAACGGCCGGAGTTAGGACTGCCCCTGATGCTGTGGGTCGGCAGGCCTCTCTTGGTCTGGGCAGCTTGGCTGGAGCTCCGTGGCTCGATTTATGAAAACAGGCCATGTTTTAAAGCTTTCTCCAGAACACAGCAGACTGCCATGCCAGACCTCCTTGGGGGTGACAGAACATTATTAAAGCATGTTCCCACCCAGGTGTCCCCCATTATCTTGAGAACTCACAGGGATGTCCTCAGAGGAACAGCCAGGCTGCATATGACCTTAGCAGAGCTGCATCGTCTCCGAGGGACAACACAGAGGACATGCACCTCTTTACCGAGTGTCCGGCCGAGTTACAGAGGCTGAGAAGCAGGGGAACATCTCCCCTCCCCTGCAACATAATCCACAGAAAAATCTGGAAAGTCGCCTCTCACCAGCACCAGGTAGAGACAGTCGCTTTACTCAGCCGGCCGAGTGACTGTCCACCTCGGGCCCACAGGTAGAGTCGAGCCGGCCCAAGGCAGCACAGACGTGCTCCCCACAGCCTGGGAGATGCCGAGGGCCCCCCACGGCCACATGGAGGGGGAAGACGGAGCTGAGCACAGAGGGAAGCCAGGAAGCAGAAGTCAGCCCTGACGCTGGTTCATCCCCGGCCTTGTGAGACACGACTATGTACAGGCGACTGGCCACAGGCTTGTCCCCACCCCACCAACCACTGTCAGTCACTCAGGCTCCAACAAGCGCCCCTCTGTTCACGCTCACCGCAGGCACAGAGAGGGCCTGGGAAGTCCTGGCCAGGAGCTCAGGCGGGCGGAGGACACGGCAAGACCACAGATGCTCAGGGGTGGGCGCAGGGACGGAGGACATTCTGGAGAATGAGTGTTCTAGCCAGCTTTCCGCCACTCCGACCAGAAGACATGACAACACAGAAGAAGAAAAGCTGATGTGCCCTGGTTTCCGAGGTCTCAGTTCACACGTGGCCAGCTCCGCTGCTCGGGCCCAAGACGAGGCAGAACATCAAGAATGTAGTGGGGGAGCAAAGCCGCTCAGAACACGGCCACCAGGAAACAGAGTCCTCGCACCTAGGACAAAACATAAACCCCAGAGGGACGGCCCCCAGGGACCCACCTCCCCCAGCTACACCCTGCCTGCCTCTGTCACCACCCAGTTAATCCCCACCATGGATCAGTCCACTGACTGGGTTAAGGCTCTCATAACCCAATCGTTTCACCTCTCAGCTTCCTTGCATTGTCTCACACACGAGCTTCTGGGGTCCCCTCAGGTCCACACCATAACACTAAGGAATGGCGAACTCCGTCCCAATGAAAGAAGAATGGGGAGAGCACGTTACATTCACAGCTGCTGCCGGAGTGAGGCACAGGTGACGTGCCATTTGACAAAAGCAAAAGATTTAAGGGAAGTTTCTCCAATGAGCAGGTGGAGGTATGAGGTCAGGCCAAGGCCAGAGAGCAAGGGCTTGAGAAGACCAGCTGGCCACAGGAGCAACGCCGTGCCCCTCCTCAGGGGTCCCCTCCTGATGTCCCAGGGTCATCACCCCAGTCATTCCCACATTACACGGGTAACTGAGGCTGGGAGAGCTTTTGAGAGTAAACTCGTCCAGGATCACAGAGGCAGGGACAGCCAACGACAGTGATGGAGACCATCGCCGTTCTGTCTGCACCGAAGTTTCCAGCGTAACACAGCTGCAGTGGCCTCTGCCTCCCTCCCGACTTTAGCTGGAGTCCATTTCTCCACCCCACGAATCTGAGCTTGCTGCGGCCAGTGGCACAATAGCAAAATGTGACACAAACAAAGGCTTTTACAAGAGTTTATGCATCAAGTTCCCTCTTCTGGCTGAGAATCATGCTCCACCACATTAGCAGGCCCGAGCCAGCCCCTCGGAGGATGAGGAACAGCGTGGAGACAGGCCACCAGCTGGTTGGGCCCCCACACCTGTTTGTGAGGCCATCAGAAGCAACAGAGCCCAGCCAAGACACACAGACCACAAGAAATGCCCACCGCCCTCAGAACCACGGCAATCACAACTGTTTGCTGTGGTAAACACTGAGGCCTGGGGCTGCTGGGTTGCAGAAGAAGTCAGCTCACGCGACCACCAAGGGATGTCCATAGTGAGGGCAATGGCCACAGAGCATGCTAGGAAGGAGGGTCTGTGCTGGTGACTGGCAAGAGGAGGACTGGGGGCAAGGGCAGGAACAGGAGCCTGCAGAGCTCTTTCAGGGGTGGGACCAACAGGCTTAGTGACCGACTGAGCCCAGATCTGTCTAGAGGCATCCTCTGGCTCTGGACCAGGCGTGCTGTTGACTGTACACAGATTTGCTTGGCGCTCACTGGTAGGAGCAGGATGTTTACATGGAAGAACTCAGAGTGGCCACAGTGAAGGCCGGGCAGGTGAGCGTCTGGAATGGAAGGCTACGGGACCTAGGCTTTCTCAGGCCCTCGGTGCTGGAAGGGGAATGTCAGTGAGGGAATCACAGGTGGCCTCTATGCCACCTGCTCCAGGCCAGCCCCTCTCTTAGCAGCAACCGGAGGGATCCCACCAAGAGTCCCCAGGCCCTCTTCCTCCCATTGCCAGCTCCCCGAGTCCCCTGTCCCTCTGCACTTTTCTCTCATTCTTCGAGTTTCGGTATAAATGGCACATCTCCAGGTGCCTCTGCGGACTCCCAGACGGGGCCGGCCAGGCCGCTGTGAGTTCCCAGCAGCCCCCTGCCCTGCAGAGCACTTATCCCTGGCCCGTGAACTCCAAGAGGCACAGGGTGTCTGCCCCACACACCACTGCGCCACCCCCACCCAGGCCCACTCTGCCACGTGGGTGAAAGCCAGTGGCCATCTCTTGCACAGAGAAGGCAAAGAATAATTCAGGCATGGCGGCTGAGAGGTCTCCCTGGACGCGCCCCTTTCCAATTTCTCAGCCAGGTCAGGGTAGGTCAGCCTAGGCTGCCAAGGCCTCCTGAGCTTGTCTCTGTTTCATGTGCTCATCATCCTTCTTTCATTCAGCATGATTTACTGGGTGCCAGCATCATCCGGATCCGACTGTCAGGGGCCCTCAGGGTGAGGCAGCTGCAGCTCGCCATCACTGCACCCCACCCACCCCGACTGTTCTTGCTTTCAGGTAGGAGGTGCTGATCGATGGCTGCTGAGTGAATGGAAGATGGAGGGGAACACACGACAGGGATCTTAGGACGTGGCAGGTTCACCATTAAGCAGAAGCCTGCACCTGAGAGTGGGCCTCACGTATGTGGCATCTTACTCAATACTGGAAGAGCACCATACTATAAAGACCTGCGTGTGTATACACCTGCGTGGGGACATACACCGTGACTGTTCCACAGGGCACAGGGAAAGCTGAGGATGAGCGCAGCCCTGCTCCAAAGGGAACCTCAGGCCTCTCACCCCCCATTTGGCACCCATGCTCTTCCATGGAAGCCTAGAATCTCCTTGGAGCAAGGCATGATCCTAACCCACTTTTGCATTTGAGTTTTTTGTCTGTTTTTAATTGGCAATTGCAACGGGTTCTAAACCCAAGTGGTCAGCAGCTGGGGGGGTTGAAAACCTAGACCTGGAGCCAGGCGCAGGGACACACCTGTAGTTCCAGCTACTCAGGAGGCTCCAGCAGGAGAATGGAGACTCTGAGGCCAGCCTGGGCAACGCGAGCTCCTGCCTCCAAATTTAAAACAAACAAACTAGGTCTGCGCAGGCCTGGGTCCCCACGTCTCTAACAGCACCGGGGCTCGGTACACGGAGAGGGCCCACGCACCTAGAGCTGAGCACAGATTAAAACACATTCAGCGTCTTTCTCCTGCCCGTCCCAGAGCTGCTCCGGCTCCCTTTTCCTTCTAGTTCCTGACGGAGCCTGCCACCCTGCTGACAGCCTCCCTGCTCCGGCCCGAGCCCTGCCACCAGGCCTCTTTCTCCGCAGGTCACCACGTCCCAACCATTTCCAGGGAGCTTCCAGTTGGGAACAGCCCTGAACGCTCACGGCTGAACCGTCCCTGCAGCTGGCTGAGACCCAGGAGCCACAGGAGCGAGGAAATCAGACAGGCCCCATTTTCTGGGAGGGACTTTAGGTGACTTGCAGAGACCACAGAGGAGGAAACCCAGTACCACAAGGTGGTTCCTCCAGAGAGGCAGGCCCTGGGTCGCCCCGCCTCAGAGCGGAGCAGTGGACTGGCCTGGCCCAGGGCTTAGACTCCAGCCTGCACCGATGGCGGCCTCCTCCCATGGCGGCCCTTCACCTATCCCCTTCCCTTCTCCCATCCCACCCACAGCCACAGCCACAGCCACAGCTCGGGACCTCCGCTGGCACTGCTGAGAAATGTCTCCCAGCTCCAGCTGGAGCACAGACTAAAACAAATTCCAGGCAAACAAATCACAGTTATGCTCTTATTTCTCCTGCTCTGGACCCATAAATCTTCCTTCCTCGACCCCATTAGTGCATCCGCCACTCACAGCCCCCTCGCGCCTCCCTCGCGCTGTCCGATGTCCCTTCCTACTACACGATGTAATGCAGCAAATCTCATCAGAGATTGGTTCTTCCATTTGGCTCCTTCTCTGGGTAGGACTGGGGACTGGGACTCAACTGGACAGGACTCCAGGAGGAGCAGGGCCAGTCTGCTTATTAAATCAAAGCGTTCCCCTCCAAGCAGAAAACGATCGGCTGAGTAATTGTGAACATGGAATCTGGCTGAACACTAGGGCACATTGTGAATTACAGGAATCTTTTGCAGAGGCCTGTGGGCATGTCATATTCCAAAACAGGGTGGCCTGCTTTTTAGGTGTGCCCGTGGAGAGGCCGGTCTGGTTAAACTGGGTGATTGACGGGAACAGCTTTCTTGTGGAGATTACTCCTTGGTAAGACACAAAGTCTTACCTACTCCAACTATTTTTCAGGGCTGGGTTGAAAAATAAATGAATGAAATCACTTTCATAATAATGAAGTAAAACTGGTGGTGGAAACAGAAGGTAACATTTTTAAATGCTTACTACCCCTTTGCTAGAAACTCGGTCTTTTGAACCCTACTCAGAAACTCAGTTAATCCTCTCACAGTGGCCCTTGGAGTGGATACAATTATTTTCATGATTTTGGAGATGAAGCTTTGGAGACTTGAGATCCAGTGCTTGCTCACAGTCATATGGCTAGTAGTGAAGTGTAAACTAACTGCAAACCCAATCCAACTCTAAACCCAGAACTCACAGCTAACTGCAGGTGGCATCTGTCTCCGAGCCCTGGCCCAGGCTGTGCCAAGCTGTGTGCTCTGCCCCAATGGGGACCACAGTACATGGCTGGGCTCTACCCTCAAGGAGCCCACCATGTGGGAGGGGGACACAGGCTCAGATGCAAGGAGCCACGCACGGTCCCTGTGGAGTACCGCGCACGCACACACACACGGGTGGTTTCCCAATCAGAAGCCCCGTCCAGCCCAGAGCATGATGCTGATGAAGAATGAGATCAACACAGAGCTGTCTGGCCGGGTCAGTTTGCAGGGAAGCTGACGCAGGAGTGGGAGTATCCAGGGCGGGCAGACACTAAGCAAGGGGCAGGGCCGGCCAGGAGAGCCTGTGTGAGTGCCCTCCACCGTAGGGCTGCTGGCCAGGCTCTGTGGGGGACATGGGACCCGGGGACAGGGCTGATACCTAGGGCATGGCGAAGCTGAGCAAAGAGTGGAGTGGAACCCAGGGCCCTCCCCTGGATGCAGCTGCCCCCCTTCCCTGGAGGCCCAGGGGCTGCAAAGGCTGCAGCTGTTCTGAACCGGAAAGACAGAACTCCAAACAGGAAGCCTGTGTGCGTGGCCGGCTGGGAAAGCTGCTCTCCCGCCTGGAGTCTCCCTCCCTGAAAGCCTTCCTCACAGTGAAGTGGATTTCTGGATCTGAAGGTCAAATGCTGAGGCCTGGCGGCATTGCTGGGAGGCGTACAACTGACCACAGCCACCCTGGGTTGACGGACAGGGCAGCTGACGCCATGCTGAGCCTCTCACAGACGCCCACTGAGGCAGCAAGTCTTGGCCCCATTTCATAGATGTGGAAACTGGGGCTCCATAGTGTTCCATGGCTGCACAGAAATGGCTGAGGTGAGGCTAAGCCAGGCTGTCTCGACACAAGCCCCCAGGGTCCACAGGCAGAAACCTCCACCGTCACGTGTCCCCGAGGCACCTCTGTCCACTCCCCACGTCCCTCTCTTCACGACCTCTGTTTGATACAAGGAACCCTCCCCTTAGCTGTCAGTGCCTCTCAGCAGTGCCCAGCTGTGAGCAGGTGCACAGCTGGGCAGCATCCAGGCAGGAACAAAACCGAAGCAGCCTGTCCCCTCGCGGATGCCACCTAGGATGCCACCCCATGTCCAGACGCTAGGCCAGGCAGTCACCTCTTCATAGCCTTGACTCGCTCAAAGCCTGCTTTCTGTCTGTAAAGCAGAAATGGTTGTGATGATGGTCATGGAGAAGACAGAGGGTGCTTCACCTTGCCTGCCACTCACAGGGGACAGACATGATAATGCCTCTGCAGGTGGCTGGCCGCTGGGTCACTGGCAAGTCAGCAACTCACACAGAACCATGGTCTCCCTCTGTTGATGGGGAGGATAGAAGTCCCTGACCACCACGGTACCCAGATCAAAGTCTGTGAAGGTCAGAGCTGGCCTCTGCAGGGAACATCTAAGGGATCCACAAGGAGGGTCCAGAAGGATCTGGGCAGCATGGTGGTAGGGGCCAGGAGCAAGAGACAGGGGAGGAGCGCAGGGAGGTGCCTTATTCCTTCTGCAGCTCCCACCCCTCGAGCCCCGGCAGCGGCAGGCCTGCCCAATTGGCTGTCCCCCAGAACTGTGCAGCTGCTTCTGATCCCGAGGAAGGTGGAGCGAGAGGACCGTGGCCTTTGAGGACCAGGACCGCTCATGGATGAGCTCCTGCTGGGTGCCAGGCGCCTTTCCAAAATTTAATTTCATAACCAATGAGAGTGAGGTGCACTGCAGACATCTTATTTCAGCATCTAAAATGCCCTTCCTGAGGTCAGCAGGCGGCTGGGGCAGCAAAGCCCGGATGCACGTGCCTGCGCCAAGCTACTCCCGCAGAACAGGACCATCTGAGCCAAGTTCATACACAGCTGAGGCCCCCCATCCTCCCTGGCTACCTGACAGGGAGGTGGAGGCAGAGGCAGGCAGAGGGGCCTCTGCCTACGAGATGAATCAAAGAAAAGGGGCTTCCTGAAGTGGCTGCCCACTGCCCTGCTGGTGACCAGCTCAGTGTGGCCAGCAAGGAGATCTCCTGCTGCTCTCTCTCTTTCCCCCAGGCCTGCTACTTGGCCACAATTCAGGTTTGAGAAACTTCGGGTAACACCTAGATTCTCCCAAGTGCTGGCCCCACCTGATTGCTCGGGTATCTGTCTGGGAGGGACCGTCATTGGAAAGCAGGGGATCCCAGTGCAGCTTGAGGCCTGAGGGAAGCAGAATGCTTCCTGCAGACATGGAGCCGCCCAGGCTTTGCCACCTGCTGCGGTCAGTCTGGCTGGAGAGGTCTGTCTGGCCTCCTTTCCATCTCCCAGCTCTGGACTGGAGGGACGGCCCTCCCCTCCCTGTCGTCCTGCGCCCTGATGTCAACCATGCGCCCAGTTCTCTAGGTCACCGGGCTGGGGATCCCCAAGTTGCCTTCCATTTTGAGATTCCCAGCACCAAAATACCAATTCGTCCTCACACCCAGGAGAGATGAAGTCACCGAGTCTCACTCTGGAGCAAATGTCCCAGACTCCCAGACGTGACTCACTGCAACTTTCACCTGGACTCCTGGAGGGACAGTCAGCCCTCGGGCCCATCCACTAACGGTGGCCACACTGGCCGTCCTAAGCCATGGGGTTCCAAGAACTCACTCTGCATGAAGAAAAGACCTGGCTGCTCCTCGTTAGAGCAAGAGCACGGCCAGGGGCCCCCTGTTCTCAGGCCCTCTCTACCCGACTGCAGCTGTCAGCAGGTGTCCCCATTCTTCCTAGTCCCAGTCTGCAGTCTGCCTTTTCTCTGGGGCTGTCCCCACTCTGCCCATGATGTCACCTCCCCCTGAAAAGAAGGGTGACATTATCCCAGTGCAGACGTCACTTGCCCCAAATCCCACTGCTAAGAAATGGTGGCCTGAGCAGGAGCCTGTCCTCTCCTTGGCCAGAAGTCCCTGGCTGGCTGTCACCCTGTTCTTCAGGGTGAGCTGAAGAGGCCTGCAGGGGACTCGAGAGCCAGGCCCAGGACTGTCCTTCGTCAGCTGGGAGAGGGACAGTCGAGTATGGGCATTTGTTTTCTGGGCAAGTTGTGCCTCACTGAAGGAGGCAGAATGATGTGCTTTGGAACATAATTTCACGGAGAGGGGAAAGAGGGGAAAGAGGGGAAAGAGGGGAAAGAGGGGAAAGAGGGGAAAGAGGGGAAAGAGGGGAAAGAGGGGAAAGAGGGGAAAGAGGGGAAAGAGGGGAGGAAGGAAGGAAGGAAGGAAGGGAGGAGAAGAGAGGCGTGAAGCAGGAAAGAACTCTACTGACCCTGGAAACCTCGGGCCAAAGGACAGGGCTGACATCACAATCTGTCCCTGGCGAAGGTGACCCAGCCTGCCACCACTAGCTGTCCTATTTATAACCCTCTGAAATGCAGTTCAGTGTGGGGGGGAGGCGTTTGTTCTTTGGGCCTCTTATCTGCTTCCCAGGGACACAGATAAGGGTGGAGGGAGGAAGGGGGGCGGGGGCCAATAGTGCAACCAGTGCGACCAGCTACACTGGGTCCCCGACCCTTCACGACCTGGGACCTAAGTGTGTCAGAGGGAACCAGGGAGGGGAGGAGGGAGAGTGGTGACCCCCCTGACCACCCCCACCTGGGGAGCTTTGGGCAATGGCCACTCTGGGGAGGTGGCCAACTGACAGGACACTCATGACACCAAGGCCCTGTCGAGGAGGAGAACGAGTGCAGAAGGCGCGGTGCCTGGCAGACCCTGGCAGGCAGGAAAGAGGACAGACACCAAAGGGCACAGGCCGCACAGCCGTGCTCAGAGGGGCCGGGGGAGCTGGAGCTGCTGGTGTTCACGGGTGGGGTCTTCCCGGGCACTGGGACCTGGAGGAGACCTGGCAGCGTGGGCAGGGCTGCTGCTTCAGCCCTGGGTGCAGGGAGGCCAGGGAGATGAGGCAGAGACCAGCTGGGCAGCCTGGTACAGACGCCAGCCCTGCGGAGGGTCCAGCAACGGCCCAGTGTGGCCTGGGCTGGGCCATCTTCCCAGTGTAAGGAAGGGTCCTGAGGTCCCGCTCACGTGCCGCTGCCCTGCAGTCCTGTAAGCTGCACACTCCCAGATGACGTTCCCTGCCTTAAATTCAGGTGGCCCTGGAGACAGCTCACTGCCAGGAAGAGCTTTCTACGCCAGGGGTCCAAGGGCCACCACGTGGCATGGGGCAGAGAGCACCCCATCACCAGGTGTGTGCAAGCAGGTGTGGTGTAACCACGTGGAGTCTCATGCAGAAAAACTGCCCCAGGAGCCTGGGCAAGAGGGTTCTAAATGAGAATGGTGAGGGTGGATGACAGGGGGGTTACTCACAGCAAGTAATTAGCAAATGGTCCCAAACATTAACTCATTTGATGCTCATTTAATATCTCTTGGGAGCTCCATACTACTATGATCCCTATTTTATAAGTGACAAGGAACTGGACGCACAGAGAGAGTAAGCAATTTACTCAAGGTCACACAGCTAGGAAGTGGCAGAGCCAGGGCTTTTAATAAAAGAATCACTGACTCAGTAGATGGCCATTGAAGTCTTGGAGTACAAGGTCAAACAAGGGCACTGCTAAGGCTCTTTGCAAGCACTCAGATCTTACTTGTTTCATGTTATCTAAACGTGCATCACCTATAACTTATCATTGAATCGACTCCCGCAAGTCCAACCCACCCCATCAACACAGGTTTGCTCCCTCAGCTCTGGGAAAGGAGGGAGGCTCCCGTCCTCCACGGCAGGCACAGGTCCCGACGGTGCAGGGTGTCCTGAGCGTGAACAGGGCTCTGTGCCAGCCTGAGCTTCCTCCTGGCTGGGTATCTGAGGGATGGCTTCCTGCAGAACGCTGGGTTCCGCTCCTGCCTGCTGGGCTCAGCCGTTGGCGTCACAGCAGACCCAGCAGCTGGCGAGAGCCTGGGGCCAGCTCTTGGGCCACCAGGAAGGGTCGTTTTCCATCTCCAGTCCCCACCAGGAGCGGGGAGGGAGGACGCCGTCCGCCGGCCAGATCTCCCCCTCCTTTTAATTTCCTTTTCTACCACAGACTGAGCTTGAGAATTTGAGATTAGGCCGCAGGAACACCCATTCACCCCCAAAAGACATTCTTGTCTGCGGCAGTGACACTATTCCCCGAGACCCTCTGCCAGGTGGTGGGATTAACAGCGCCTTCCGCCTTCCGTTCCGGGAACAGGAACAACCACCACCCACCGTCCTCTCCATTGTGAAGATATTAAAAAGGAATTTCTAAAGTTGCAGCAGTGACTTTTACAATTCAGCTTACAAAACACAGGGTGCGCCCAGGAGGCGCCGATCTAGAGAGCAGGGTGAGTTCACAGGCCCGACGGCAAACTCACTATGGCCTTGGTGCTCCATCCAGGTCTCCAGCCCCAGGGCTCACCGTGTCCCTGCCTTCCTCAATCCCCAGAAACCAGGGCAACATCATGAGCAGCATCTGTGATCAGCAATGTGGGATCCATGGAGATCAGCAATGTGGGATCCACTGAAGATCAACAATGTGGGATCCACTAGAGATCAGCAATGTGGGGTTCAACAGAGATCAGCAATGTGGGATCCACTAGAGATCAGCAATGTGGGGTCCACTGGAGATCAGCAATGTGGGATCCACTGGAGATCAGCAATGTGGGATCCACTGGAGATCAGCAATGTGGGGTCCACTGGAGATCAGCAATGTGGGATCCACTGGAGATCAGCAATGTGGGGTCCACTGGAGATCAGCAATGTGTGGTCCACTAGAGATCAGCAATGTGGGGTCCACTAGAGATCAGCAATGTGTGGTCCACTGGAGATCAGCAATGTGGGGTCCACTAGAGATCTCACCGTCCGGCGAGACCCTCACAGGCCAGGTGCACCCTCAGAGCCACCCGAGAGGAGAGCAGGAGCAGACCCACTGGAGGCCCCGGCTTTGGAGCGTGAGGCTGTGGTCTATGACTGGGGAGTGGGCAACTGCAGAACCACCAGGATCTCCTTCCCAAAAGGCAGCCCACGACTGGGTCCGTGGCCACTGGAGGACATGGGTGGGCCTGGCGTGCTTCGGGGGCTGGGCTGGTGCCTCCTAGAGAAGCTGTCCTGCCCGCCGTGAGGGGCACCCGTGGGAGGCCCTATGAATTCCACAGCGGGAGCTGGCGGCCTGGGCTCTGGACATTCATGGAGGGCCTTTCTGGTTCTGCCACTTTCTAGCTACGTGACCTGAATTTTGTGACTCACGCTCTCCAAGCCTCGGTTTCCACATCTGTAAATAGGATCAGGAAAAAGCCCCAACACAGGTCTTAGAGAGCTGTTGTAAGAGAAAGGGCACTAGGTCAGAGGGACGAGAAGCCCTGGCCAGGGGAGCCGGCCACCTGACCTGCCAGGGTGTGGAGCTGCTGCCAGCCCCGAGCAGATGGACAGGAGCCCAACAACCCATCCAGCCCCCTGGGCAGGTGAACTCCTAGGCCTCTGATGGCTTTCTGTGAAACTTTGCTCAGCGATTGCCCAGAACAACCTCTTTGCTCCTTTGGCTCATGAACTTAACCTCCAACAGTAGGCCTTCCCTGTGGGCAGGCGGGTTTCCCCTCCTCTCCCTCTCCTCCTCCCGAGCCTCCCCGGCCTCTGTTCTTTGGCTTTGGTCCCACCCAGCTGCTGACCCTTCTCTTGTGAGAAACGACTGATTGACATGTAGGACGCGTACACAGAGGCAGGGCGAGCTGCCTAACCAAATGCCCGAGCTCCTCCCTGACCTCCCGGCCCACTCTGATGGCCTGCTCACCAGCAGGGCCCTGGGACTAGCCTCTCCGGCCTACCCTGCCGTGCCTGGGCTCTGACTCGCTAAGGCTGAGCTGGTCCCTTGCCAAGCCTGCTGCTGGTTCCGGCTCATCCGGAACATGGTGACATGGACTGTGAATGGCAGTGTGTGCGCATCTGGCTGCTGTGTCACTGCGATGACAAAGTTGGGATCCCAGGAGCTGGGCTTGGTTGTGTTTTTGTGCTACTGTTCTCAGGTCCCGCTAAGCAATGAGGGGAGCGTGGGGTGAGCAACGGGGCAGACATGGGGTACTGGGGTAAAGCAGGGTGCTTCTGGGGCTGGAGGCCACACTTGCCCTTTCCTGGCCGCTGGCCTGGTACTGGGCAGGTCCTCCAGCAGAGCTTCCCTGCACCTGCGCAGGAGGGAGGGGGGCGGAGGGCTGAGTGGCGTAACTTCAGGTGTGCCACGTGGCCACGGGCTGTCCAAAATGTGCCTCATTCCCTCCCCCAGAGTGGTCCAATAGCGAGGCCTGTGTGACCTTGCTAAAATCCAAGCTCAAACAGGTAGCATCCCCATACATTTTGCTACTTTACTAAACAAAACAGATTCATTTGGAGCCCAGGTCTTAATCCGGACAGTGGCGGGACCCTCCTTCCAGGCTAGCGCTCAGAAGAGCTGAGCAAGGCCCAGCGAGGGGCCGGCTCAGACGTGCAGAGCACTGTGCTGTCTGTTGCTTCCAACGTGTCTTAGCTCTGGCCGCGGGGACCTCTGTCCTGTGGCAGGCTACAGGGCACTGAAGGGAGGAGGGCAGTGGAGTCCTTCATGACTCGGCCGGACAGTTCAGGAGATTTATCTTGGGCCCTGCTCTCGTCTTCTAAGGATCTAAGCAAAGGGTTGTGTGTGTGTTTGGTTTCTTTTCTTTCCGTTGAACCCTTTCACTTCTGAAAAGGCAAAATGCTCAATCAGATGGATTTTCCTCTTTCATTGGCAATTTTTTCAGGCTTTGGGGGCCACAAAACAATATTCTGGAGTATTCCATCTTCTCAGAGAAGTAGCTAGGTTTGCTGTGGTTGGGTTTTTCTCCAGAGTTCTCTGCTAAGTAAATATGCAGGAAGGGAATTTTTAGCCACTCTGGTCTATGAGTTCACTGTGGATTCAAAAGGATTCTGTTTGTTCTGTTTGTAAAGCAGCAAAATTTATTTGAATGCTATCTGTTTGGGTGTGGATTTTTTTTTTTTAACTGTACCTAGTGACATTCCCAGAAAGTATTTGCAGAACAAAATGTGAACTTTCCCAAAGCCATTTGTAACGCTCTTTTCAATTCTGCCAAACAATTGGGAACTAATGTTCTTTTGTTCTCAGCTGTTCTGAATTTTAACTCTAATATTCTCTCAAAGGTCTACCTGGCTAGATATCTTCTATGAGTCTTAGAGGAGAAAATATGCCCACACAGAGATAATCAGAATCACTGTTCCAAACATTCCCGGACTAACCAGAAGAGAGAAACTTCTGCCAGACAAATCGTCCAGTGATAGCACTTGAATGTGAACAGCCCAAAGGGCCAGGAGCACAGCCCACCCCACGCCACCCAGCTCAGGAATAAGAATGTGGAGTACTCCTGAAGCCAGAGGATCCACGGGAAATTCCCTGATGAATACACTTGTCCAATTTCCATGACAACTGTACAATACTCCTCATGACCAAAGAGGACACCAAGGCACAGAGAAGGCAGGTGATCCGTTCACTGTGGGGATAAGCCACGCACTGACACCCCAGCAAACCCCAAACCTGAAAACCTGAAGCCATCTGCCTGGCTTCAAGATGGCGATAGTGACATCAGGGCCTGCTTTGGTTGGAGGGTGGTTTAAAGGATCCCCCAAAGGTTCTGTGTTGGAAGCTTGGTCCCCAGTGGGGTGACGCTAAGAAGTGGTGGGACCTTCCAGAAGTGGGGCCTAAGGGGCGTTCCTGAGACTGACCCCTCCCCACCGTCTGGCTCTGGAGTCTCCATGTGCTCTTTCCCTCTCACACAGGGGTCTAGTCATGAGGCCACCGGCCACAAGGTAAATCAGTCAGGGGGCCCTCACCAGAGCTTATGCTGGGCTCTTTGGACTTCCAGCCTCCCAAACTTTAAAGCTTAAAAAACAAACAAACAAACAAAAAACAAAAAAAAAAACAAAAATCTCTTTTCTCTACAAATTTCCCAGCCTCGGATATTTTGATACAACTAAACCATAAAAGGTCTTAATAATATCACACATTCGATGCATTTAATTTACATTCAAACACGGTGGGTTAAACCCCGGGTTTCCACCAGTTGTGGGACTTAACCTTCAGTTCCTGGGATTCTCAGTTGGCCCTGCCCGGGGCTGTTGCAGAATCCAATGAGATGACAGGAGTGTGCCTGCTCTCTCCGCCACCCTCCAGGCCAGCTCCTGACAGGGCTCCACCCTGCCTCAACCTCTCTCGCTCCTGTGCAGAGTGGCCCGAGCACGTGAGCTGGTAGAACTGTCTTCCTGCCTCGTCCTCTGCCAGCTTGACGGGGTGGTGGGCAGAGGTCTCTCTCCTGCTGCAACCCACACTCACTCGTCAGGGTTTAAAACCCCTGACGGCCCTGGGCACAAGCCAACAGTACAAAGTAGATGCCACTAAAGTTATTCTTAGTAAGGCCTGGTCAGGCGCCTCACCCTGAGGGCTCCTGCCTGCTCCCCGTGCAGAAGCATAGTGGGCACTTACCCTGCTGTCCCCTACTTAGGAAGCCGAGGGCCCAAAACAGTAAGTGAAGTGTCCAAGTCCCCAGCCAGGAGCAGGTGGGCTGGGCCAGGCCCAGGACCCAGGACACAGGAGTATAGGGATTTCCCTGACCAGGAGCCCCCCTATGTCCAGGGTACCCACAACAGACAGAGAGCCTCACGTTGACTCCAATTACATCCCTGCTGAGCAGCCAAGCCACCCAGGACAGCACCTCAGGTGCCCTGGGTTCCTGGTGCCCAGCACCCGCCCCTTCCTGGTAACAGCGCTTGGGGGCAGCTTTTAGGCCCCTGCTCTGGCTAATTAGTAATACTCTGTGTTCTGCCACAGGGAAAAAGACATTTTAAAAGTTTCACACAACCCAGAGAAATGAGAACGGCATGCAGCTGCGACCAGCCCTTCGGCCTTGCTCCTTCAAGGAAGGTCATTAACAAGCCACTTGACCTTAAAACTAGCCTCCTATTGCCAGTGTTTTTCTATGAGCTTTCTAGAACATTCTGACACCTGTCCATTCCTACATTCTGCACGGGCTCTGTGCTGATGCCAAGCCCCACACAACCACTTCCTCTGAACCCCAGACTTAATTCAGCTGGAAGGCAGGAAGCTCTGGGGTCTCTGCATCGGAGCCCTCCCAGCCTCCCCTCCTTTCATCCTCTAAGGCCCTGCATCCTGGGGTGGGACTCTGTGCCCCGGAGACCTGGCCCACCTCAGACTGCAGTAATACACCCTGTAAACCTGGCCCTTTTGCTACCCACTACCCATCTTGCCCTTAAACCTCATCCTCCCAAATTAGCTATTCAAATCCGAGACAAATGATAAGAATAAGTATTCAAAATACAGCATTAGGCTTTAGTTTTTAAAGTAAATACACCACTGTTTCCCACACGATCTTTCTAAGGCCAAGCTCTAGGATGTCCCACAGCGAAACGGTCTGTAACAGTGGTCCGCTCTATGCCATGAATATGGCCTGGTAACAAGTCCATCCCACCCCAGCCAGCCAGAGACCAGTTTCCACATCTGTGAATTGAGTAACTGACTCATGGGGCCAAAGCACCAGAGCCTTCCAACTCCCAGGCCCCTCACCTCTTCAGACGGCACAGAAAGGCCTGTTGGCAATCTGTTATCCGATTTTTAATTTTCTTGCACACACAGGGCACAAAATCCTTAGTTATTATTTTTATACATTCAAGAAAATACCACAGACTGACTCCTCTCTAGAAGAAACCCCAGGTTCTCGGGGCTTCAACTCCCCAAGGAATCCTTCTGTGGACCCCTCAAGGCAGAGGGAACCTTGCAGCCCCCTCTCAGCACATGCGTATTTGAATTCTTAACACAAACAAACCAGGCATGACTCTTCGGGTCTCCAGGCACCTCCTCAAGTCACTGGGGCCTCTGGGAAGGCAAGACGACAAGTATTTCCACCCCAGTATTTTCAGCACCTTGCAACAAAATAAGCTCCCAAGAAACACAGGCTGAGCTAAATCCAAAACCATCCAACTACCACCATCACCAAAGCCAAAAGCAGTACGGCCCCAGCCTTCCAGAACAGGTGGGTTTCCAGCAAGGAAACCAATGGGTGGCTCAAATGCATGGAAAAGTGTGAGTTTGGGAGCGAGGAGGCACAAAGGGTTAACCTGTTAGCTCTGTCACCAACAATCCTGGTGATGTTCCCTCTGACCTGGTGATGTTTTGCTTTAATGCAAAACAGTTGAACAAAATGATGTCTAAGGTCATTTGTAGTTCATAGGTAGGAATGAACTAGGCCTGGCAAGGTCCCCCTGGTTCCTTTTGTAACATGTAACCCTTGGAAGTCCCCATTGGTATCACTCAGTGCCATTAGGTGTGTGAAACTTCTGGGTCATCTTTCAAAATCTCATATTAAGAATTGCTAGAAAATGACTTTGCCCAGTAAGTGCGGACTCCCAAAGGTCCAGAGCCACCTGTGTGTGTGAGGAGGGATGCCCTTGGCACAGGGTAGTGGCTGGTCCAGTCTCCCCAGTCAGGGCTGCAATGCCAGGCCAGTTTTGAGGAAGAATTTGTAGCCAAAGTAAATGAGGTGGGGCCTGTCTTCACAAAGAAAAGCTTTAATGGAGCAAAGGTGACTGTCAACAGAACTGCAGAGCCTCTCATTTTGCAGAATGAAACAGATCCAGAGCCTAGAATAGCTTGGGTGCCAGGCTGCAAAGCAACCGAGCACTAGCAGAGAGGCTCAAATGCAGACTCTCACGAGCCCACATCTGGCTCCTGTGACCAAAGCAGAGCCTGAGACGGCTCTCAGATTCCCAGGTTTGCACACAGGGCCACTGAAGTTTCCCTTCAGGTCACTGTGCATAAACCTTAGTCTAGAATTCTTCATGCCCAGGCTGGCTCTCCCTGGGCCTGTGGAGGCTGTGCACACATGTGTCTAGGACTCACCACAAAACTCCACGGAAGTCCCCAATGCTTGGTTTTATTTCCCAGGTTTCAGTTCCTCGATTTCAGTTCCTTGCAATCAACTAGAGCCCAAAACTATTCAATGGAAAATTCCAGAAGTAAACAATCCGTACTTTTTAACAACTTATATTACAGTATATGGTTATAAATGGTCTATGTTGTTACTAGTTCTTATTCATCCCTTCCTGTGCCTAATTTATGAAGTCTATCACGGCTATGTACATCTAGGAGTGCCTGTTCATGGATGGTTTCAGGCATCCACTGGGGTCATGGAACATACTTAAGGATAAGGGACAACTATATAAGGACAAATGGCCCATAAATTTTGCCTTTCTTGCTTGCTCTGTGGTACAGGAGAGGTTGAGATAAGAGTTAAAGTTTAGATCCTACAGATCTATCCACAGATAATTCCTTTGAGTCAGCAACCTCTTATCAGGGATGACCCTAGCAAAGTTCAAGGTAAACTAACCAGGAGGTCAGAAAGCCAGTCATCCCAAGAGGCTCCTCCCTGGGGGTCTGTGTCCTGGCTTGGGGGCTGCTTGGAGGGGAGACAGAGCCACCTGGTGTGAAGTCTATACCCTTCCCTGCCAGGCCCACACATGGACCTGCTCCCCATGCCTGGGGGTGGGGGGTCCAAGTGCTCCCAATATTGGTGATGGTCCCCGGATTTTAGGAGTGAGGTGGGGCAGGAGCCTGATACTGCATGCAGGATCACAGACCTATCCTCGGCCACAGACCTGCTCAGAAGTCGGCCTCTGCCTGCCACTGCAGAGACCTGAATCCACACTGAATGCCACCCTCTGCCATCACTTCCAACCACACTCCCCCTTCACCCCAAGAGCACAGTAGGCTACTGTGGCCTCTAGCCTAGGAAGGTGAGGTGAAGCCCCTGCTCAGTCCAGTCCTGGCCTTGCTTGCTGACACCACGCCAACAGTGACATGCAGGACACCAAATGTCAGCAGTTGTGCAATTTCAGAAAGGCAGGAGAAGGAGCCTTCTATCCAGTCTTTCCTTTCTTTATTCAGCCAAAACTGTGTGGTGGATCTCCTGCTGCCCAGACCTGAAGTCGGGGCACATGCATCACACATAGGTATTGAACTTATGTGTACACAGTTCACACCTATCCACACACTCACATTTTATATGGAATACCTATTTTGCCGGACACAGTTTGGAGATAGTAGTAATGGACTCAAGTCACAGATATGGAAACTGAGACTGTGGGAGGTGAAGTCTCATCCTCAAAGTCAGAGAGGCAGAGGCAGATGATAGGAGTCAAGAAGAGACCCCACTGGCACCCAGACCTGGGCAGAGGCAGGAGGTTCAGCACGGTGAACTCTGGTGTGTCATTTCAGTCCATTAGGGGATTTCGGAAAATCACCCTGGTCCTGGGGCTTGGGGCAGGAAGGGGAGGTACAGGAAAGTGCGGAGAGTGACTCTGCCTAAGGCCTCCAGGCCCCTTCCGCACCGAGGAGCCAGGCGGCAGTTTCCACAGTAGCCAGCAGGGGGCAGTGCACCTTGCGTTTTCGAGCCGTGCGCGCTCTCCCGCAGCACCCTGAAAAGAAAACCAGGGGGCACCGCCCGCAGCTTCTAGGAACGTGCCAGGAGTGGAATGTGGCACGCAGTAGGGACTGAAGACGTGTTCAGAAGCCGAAGGGCTAGACCAAATATGTGAATTTGAATTTAGTAGTAGAAATGGGGAGGAGAAGGAGAGAAGGTGTCGGGCCCCTGTCAGCTCCCCCTATCGTAGCGGCCTTGTCACTGAACAGTGTATGCACCTACTGTGTGTCAGGTGCGGTGGCGGCGACTGGGCAATCTCGTTCCCTGCTCACGCCGTTTTCCGGCTGGCGAGGCTCTCCCCATCTCTCCCCTTCCCCGCCCCCACTCAGCCGCAGAGCGGGGGTGGGCGCTCGCTGTCTCCCTGGGGAACCATCTCGGCACAGATCGCTGGGCGTGGGGACCCGCGAGGGCGATAAGCCGAGAAAGGCGAGAGGTCCCCGGAATCACACGTGATAACCCCGCGAATGTCTGATGCGGCGACGCGGCAAGCTTGTCCCTGCCCTCAGGGTCAGGGCTGTCTCCCTCTGCGGGACTCGCCTGGCCCACGAGACGCAGTGGCCGGCCCTGCCCCCACACACTCTTGCGTTTCTGGGCCCGCACGTGCCCCCCTCGCGGAGTGCCACCACGCCGGGTGCGTGGTAGGCGCCGGCTAGGACCCTCGCACTGGAGAGAGGAGAGACTCAGCTCCAGCGTACAGAGCCCAGCTGGGAGACCTGGCCACAAGGCAAGGCGAGGGTTTATCTGTGCTAAACTGGGGCGCAGCCTCAACCCCTATCTCAAGTTCGGCGGCGCTTACTCCTGCAAGGTCACTCTCAAACACTCACGCTGAAAGTTGCGCCACCGTCCCAATTCCGAACTAGCTGTACCCGCAGCAACTCGCCAAGCCCCAGAGTCACCCTTCTCCATCCCAGTGCACTCCTACAAGGGGCGGACCCTGCTTGCGCAGGTCACACACGCTAGAGACGCAGACAAGTTGCTAACTTTTGTCACATTATTTCTTAGCAGCTGAGACGCCTAACGGGGCTGGGGAGGACTCAAGAGTTTCGAATTGCCACCAACACCACCACTGCCACTGTGATCCCTCCGCCCACCGGAATCCCTCACCTCCCACCACGCCGCGTCCAGCTGACCGGTCCCTGGCGCCAACTTCTCCCCTGATCCGGGGCAGCCTAGGCTGGAGTCGTCCGGGGAGCTGATAGCCTCCACCTGAGTCTGCGCCTGCTCACAACGGATTGGGAGACTGGATCCGGATACTGTCCCATCGCCTCTGGGCCAGATCACTAGCGGCCTCTGCGCGCCCCCGCGGTATCCCAGCCGGAGACCCCGGCTTCACTCTAGAGCACAGGGTACCCGCTGCCCCTACGGGTCTTCTGACCCCTGGCGCGGGTCGGGTAGATCCCACCGGTGCCGGGCGCAATGTCACTGGGGCCGCTACAGGACCGCTGCCCCAGACGGCTGTAGGCTGACTGCTGAGCTCCGGGCGGTTCCTCCAGTAAGCTCTGGAGACCCCAGAGCCCGAGCCTCCTCCCATACCTTCCTCTCCCAAAGATCCAGGTGGTAGCTGCGGCCCGGGAAGGGGTCTCCCTACCGGTATCTTTCTTCCAGTGCCTGGGGTCTTCATTCCCACCTCCACCGTCACACCCTGCTAGTCCCCTGCCTACCCCTTCTGTTCCTGGGTCCGGACTATCGCCCCTGCACTAGGAGAACACACAGGAAACTGCCCGAACCCCAACTCGCGCGGACGCAGTCCCCCGCGCACCCCGGGCAGCATTCGGCTTCGCGCGCACACTCACCACCGCTGAAGACAGGCTAGAGTTTCCCGGCTTTGGGCATGGAGGGGTTCCGAAGAGTATGTAAGACGCGGGTGTCCCGAATACTCACCCCTGCCCAGCTCACAGAGCCTCCTCCTCCTTTCTCCCCTTCTTCTCCTCCTCTTCTTTCTCCTCCCTCCGGTCTAGGGCTCTTTGTCTTTGCAAAGTGTCGAAACTGTCTGGCATAGTGGGGCTCCTCCGGCGGAGGCTAGAGCCGGGGAAGCGGGAGGCGGGGTGAGGATGGGAGCGGTCTCGGGAACACCTTCCCCGGGGTGTAACGGGAGCGGGAGGCGGGGCGACCACCGAGGGGCCGCCTCCCGTGGCCGGCCGGGGCCGCGAGCGGGGCGCGCCTGAGCCCGGCCACCGCCTCCTCGGCGCGCGGCCCTCCCCTTCCTCCGCCCTGCGCCCGCCCTCCGCGCCCCGCGCTCCCCGGCGCCCCTCCCGCCGGACTCGGCTCGGCTTTCCCCTCTCTGGGGCTTCCTGAGAGCCGAATATAGCTCGGCCGAGCCACGTGGACTGCCGCGGGCTGGGCTGAGGCCCGGCCGGGGAGACGCTGGAGGCGCCGGTAGCGGCGGCGGCGGCGCGGGGACGGTATCACCGCCCAAAGAGCGGCTGTGCTGGAAAGCTTCGCGACTCCCCGGGGCCGGTCACCGCCGAAAGCGGGAGAGGCTAGGGAAGAGCGCCGCGGCGGCCCAGGGGCCCTGGGGTCAGCCCCGGGAAGGAGGCGATGGGCGCACACCGAGCGGACTTGGCGGTGCCCAGAAGAGCCCGAGTCGGGTGCACGGTGGCGAGAGGGGCCGATTCCCCTGCTGGCGACCGGGCAGCCAGCCGACTGCCTCTAAAGGCTCGGGACTCGAGGTGGGATTTAGAGAGAAGGAAGAGGGAGGAGCGCGGTGAGGGCGTGGGGACTCGAGGCCGGAGCCCCGGCCGGCGCATCCCGGCTTCGGAGCCGCAGAGCTGGTACCGAGATCTGGCCCCCGCCCTTCTCTCCTCTTGCCGCGGATTTTCCTCCCTGATGCAGAGGCTGCCGCTCGCGGTCCAGAGCCCGGGGAGGTTGGGTAGTGGGAGCCAGTGCAGGAGCCGGCACCGAGGCAGCCTGGGGCGTGTGCTTTGGGGTTTGGGGATTAGGTTTGAAGTTATGCCCTCCCTCTTATAGGGAAATGAGGCGACGGAGACTTATTTTGATGAATGGCAGAGAGCTGATCTTGGAGGCTAAATGCTATACCCAAGATTTAAGAGGGATTTCCCAAAATCTGTTTTTTCTGCCTTGTTTATTCCTCACTGGTTGGGACTCTCTCTTTTGCAACTTCTGGTGGAATGTTAAGAGGAAGAGGCAAAGCGTGCCTATGGGTCAGGTTATTCTTCCAGCTCCCTTTCTCCAGGAGGAGGCCAGCCTTTTGTAGTGGAAGGTGAGGGAGAACTGCCTTGCCATTCCTTCATCCACCCGAGGGCTGCCATGTCGCATGGTTGCAGCGCATCTGCAAACCCTGCGCTGCGCTCCATGGATGGGTGATCTTGAGCTAGTTCCTGGGTCCCTCCGCATCCTGAGCTTTGTGCCTTGTTTTCCTTTTTTGTGAAAAGGGGCCTAATAACAGTGTCTGTCTGGTGGGGCTGTGGCGATGATGATTCACTCTCATATAGTTGATCCCTTGGAAGCATACTTAGCACCTACTGAGTGCTCAGGTGGATTTGGCCTGGAGGCAGCGCACCTTTCTGGCAGGTGGCCTGCCCTAGGTGACGAGGTGGAGGTGTGTGGAAGACTTCAGGGGCATGGAAGAGAAGAGAGATATTTAAAGAAGACTGAAGTAGAAGAGAAACTGATCAAAAGGAGAGGAGGAGAGAGAGTGAGAAAATTAGCCACTATCTAGGGAAGAGATGTCAGAAAGAGAAAAAGGCCAAAACAAAACAACTAAGCATTCAAAAAGCGCATGGATCTGCTGGCCACCTTCAAGGACCCTGTGAGCCCCATGGGCCTGCCCTGCCTGACCAGGAGTTTGACAGAGAAGGTTTGGTGCTTCATGAACTGATGTGAGCCCTTGGCCTGGCCCCATTGCTTTTGGTTTTGATGCTAGGGAGTGGGTAGGCACTTTGTCCTGTCTGGAAGTGTCTCCTGGGGTCAGACTTTGCCACAGTTGGCACTCCCCAGCATGCTTGTGTTGGAAGGAGAGGGGGAAGCAGAGAGTTCCAGTAACACCAGCTACCATCCTTTCCAGCTGAGTACTTCAATCTGGACCACTCAGATTCTCAGCACCCAGAGGTGTGACTCAGAGCATCATCCTTGTGACTCTGCTGGTGGTCGGCTGCTCTGCTCTCCTCACAGGGAAAGCCGAGCCTGGCAGATCTGCATGGTTCTCTCTGCTGGCTGTGTGCCTCTTGATTTGACAGCTTGCTGTGCATAGGGAACATGCTGTGTTTTGCCCCCTGCTGACTGCAGTCCCTGTCTCTGCTGATCATGTGGTAGATACTCAGTAAAGAATTACAGGATGAAATAATAAAAGAAGTGTTGTTTATTGTGAGGATCAAATAAAATAGTGCATGGGGAAGCACTTTGAAAAATGAGAAAATGCTGTACTGATATGAGACTATATTACTCTATTCTGGTAGAGTTTATAGACAGAAGTTCAGATTAGGCAAATAAATAGCTCAGGCCATTCATTCCATTGCTCCACTTTGCAGCATAGAACCAAAACTAACTCAGGTTTTGCCCTGGATTCTTGTTGGGTCCCTGGATATCTCCACAGTGATGTGGAAGTTTGTTATTAAAATGACACAGTGGTTAAACACGTGCACTATCACCTTATCTGCATGAAAGGCTGCACACCAGCAGCCTCTGTG
This sequence comes from Urocitellus parryii, assembly GCF_045843805.1. Classification (NCBI taxonomy): domain Eukaryota; kingdom Metazoa; phylum Chordata; class Mammalia; order Rodentia; family Sciuridae; genus Urocitellus; species Urocitellus parryii. The sequence goes on along the minus strand of NC_135537.1, from coordinate 8,631,928 downwards.
TCCACTCTGGTGGGTTAGCCCAGGCATGGCCTTTCTCTCCACCCACCCTGCTTCCTTTCTGTTAGAACACTTTTCTTCCCAGGTAGCAGGACTCTCTCCTGGTCTTTTTGTGTGTGTGAGAGTTGTGAAATTCCATGCAAGCAGCTCTTTTGATGCCCTGGACCATTTCCAGGAGCTAGGGAAACAGGGCTGTGTGCCAGAGGCCTGTGCATGCATTCCTCCTTGTCACCCCCAGTGGATCTCCCCACAGGGGCTGCCAGAAAACAACTGGTAGGAGTCCCTGGGGGGAGCGCCTGCACAGTGGGTCTCCTGGGAGCCTTGACATTGATTTAGTGCTCACTGCTACCTCCCGCTTGTTCAGAGCAGCAGCTCTCAGTAACAATGGTTAAAGAAATTGATTGCTTCCTTTCCCTACCCCCTTTCCTTGGCACGTCAGAGTGGAAAGATCCTAATGGGTTCTGAGCCCATTGGGGTGATTGTGCAGAAAAGGAAAGGGCCACCTAGCTTGTGAGAGATGAGCTCAAGGTGCCAGGCACATGGAGTTCTGTGTTTTGAACCAGGCTGTACTTAGTCCTGGGACTATACAGACCTCTATGTTTCCTTAGCAAAAAGAAGTTGATCCTATGCCCACAGAGGAAGCTGGGAGGAGAAACTGCCCATCTACATGCCTGTGTGTGCGTGCACGCGCATGTGTGTGTGTGTGTGTGTGTGTGTGTGCACATGTGTGCAGGCCCCTCCTCTCTTCTCCCTACCCCCAGGCTTCCTCTGTTGAATCCAGGATCTCCCCTACAATTTTCTGCATGTTGGTGACCCCAGGTCATGGCAATTGTAGAAACAGTCTTAACTTCATTTTCCCCTCTTGATCCACTTCACATTTTAGTTTTCCCAGGAGAGGAATCTGATTGACAGGCCTCATCCCCAGGGTCATGGGTCACCCACCCAACCTGACCTGAATAGGCTGCCCAGGCAGCCTGTGTCCACCCCACTGGTGAAGTAAGAGAGCCCTGCAGAAGATGTAGCACTGTGGGGAATGCAGGACACATGGCACTTAAGCCCCCTCTAGCCTCTAACACTGAGAATCCGGGGGCGCTTAGGGTTAGCAGAACTATTCAGCAGAACCGTAAACTTGACACCATTCACACAGGTTAGACCCAAGTTCCCACTAAACAAGCTGATAAGTTTCAGTCATGATCACCGTTATCTCTTTGTCCGAAATGGGCTCAGGAATGAGACTGAATCCATATTTGGACCACCAAGATATGGAGACAAATATGCCTGAGTCTTTCAGGAAACATGTTTAGAGTAAGTCCTGGTTAGGGGGTGGGGGGTGTAGCTTATGGTAGAGCACCTGCTTAGCATGATCAAGGTCCTGGGTTCAAACCTCAGCACCACCAGAAGATAACAAAACAAAACAACAACAACAACAAAATACTAAGCCCTAGAAAGCTCATTTCCAATTTGACGTGAGCAATAAAATGTTTGTGACATAATTTTTCCGAGTGATGTCTTGTGTGCCTGGAGGAAGTCAAATTGAAGACAGGTTGATGTGGTTTGGTGATTTAATCGTGTCCCCCAAGGATCCATATATTAAAGGTTTAGCCATGAGGTAGAAGTACTGAGAGGTACTGTGGACTTCAAGAGGTGGGGCTTTGTGCAAAGTCCTCAGGTCATTGGGGGTGTGTCCTTGAACTGGGTTCTGACCTGAGTGTGCTCTGGTTGGAGATGTGACTGCTCCTGTGTAGGCCCTGACATGATGCATTGCCATCTGCCACCTTCCCCAGACTAAGCCAGTGGAGCTGCCTGATTGTGGAGCTAAATGAACCTTTTCACTTTGTAAGCAGCCCGTGTCGGGATTCTGTTGTAGTAGCACAAAGCTGACTGATACCAAAGTAGATCCAGAAACCTGGCCACACCACACCTGAGCCTCCCTCCAGACTCCCTATCATATAAGTCAATGAAAGACCTGATTTTAAACCATTTTGGGTCATGGTCCTGCTACCTGCCGCCACTCATTTATTTTCCTGAAGACGCCCTTCTTTCCGTCAGGTCACTCCCAAGCTCAAAACCCTTAAAACTGCAGTGGCCCCCCATTGCCTAGCCAAGAGAACCTGACTTTCCTGAGGTCGGCAGTTCAGATCCTTCTTGAAGTGGCCCAGTGTGTTTCTCACTTGTTTTCTTCTAATACTTTTTACAAACCCTGTATGAACAGGCCTGACTCAGCCCCAAAGCACTGGTTAAATTCCGTGTTGTATATTCCTGAAAACATAGATCTCCATCTTGCTGGGGTGCCGAAGATTTCCTTATCAGCCATGATGGGGTCTCCCCAGCCCCCAGGGCACACAGAAGTCCTGAGGCCTAGTGCAGGGCCCAGCCTGATGGCACCTGCTTCTTATTGTCCTCTCTACTCCTACAGGGATGCCCACTGCCTTGGGCGGCAGACGGATAAGGCCGTGGCTCCTGAGCGTCCTCACCATAGGGTCCAGCCTTCCTAGCTGGAGGGGTCTCCTGAGCTGCCGTGACAGCTTACCACAGACCTGGTAGCCAGAAGTGGGGGAAATTGGCCCCTCTGTAAGAGGCCACAAGTTTGATATGGAGGTGTAGGCAGGGTGGGTTCCTTTGGGTTCTTAGCGAGAACCCGTCGCATGCTCTCTCGAGTTTCTGAGCTGATGGCAATCCTGGGCACTCCTTGGATTTGCTGCCCCTTGCTCCTTCAACTCTCTATGTCATGGACACCAGGCCTCCCCCCGCTCGGCCTTCTTGAAGGTCCTGGCCTTGAGCAGTGGCTTCCTCTCTCGAGCACCAGCTGATGGCACCATCTGCAACGTGTTGTTTCTCCTTTCTTCCTCCTGCTCTCAGGAGAGCTCTTGCCCCTTGTCCTGTGCCAGGGGGTCCAGGTTTGCCTTTCAGACGACCCATGACGTAGGCTCTTCTTTCCGGAAGCAGTTCCTGAGGCCAGGGAATGACTTTGGCTTGGACTTGGCCTACCCAGGAGACCCATACAAATGGACGTTTGGGTGAAGTGTCCCGCCAGGCCCGTTAACCCAGGTTCCACTCACATCGGCCAGATACCCACCAGTGGACTTCCCATGTGGACCGCCCGTTCCCTGGCAGGACCCTCACCACCCGAACCCTGTCTGATGCACTTCCCTCTTTTCAAGGCAGAGTGCAGGGGCTGCCCCTGTGTGGAGGCTTTGCCACTGTCCCCTGTCCACCCTGTCCCCTCTGCTCATGAACCCTTCCGTCTCCCAGGCGGGTATTACTGTGTATTTAGTAGCTGTCTGATTGTTAAGTTCTATCTCCACTTAGATGGAAGGACCTTGGAGAAGAAGTACAATCCTTCCTTCATTCAACAAAAATATGGAGAGCACCACTTTGCCAGAGGTGGTCCTAAGTGTGGGAATGTGGAGGTGACCATGACAGTGCCCATCCTCAGAGAGCCCAGAGTTTGTCAGGGGATGGCCCCTCTATCTCACTGGGCCGTGCTGTGATATGGTGGAGGGTCTACTGAAGCCACTGTAAGGGCTCCTTCCAGGACCTGTGAACGTGAACGAGGCGTGTGAGCGGAATGTCTGCAGCACCCTAACTGCACGGCTCTGGAAGCCAGGGAGCGGGCAGGGCTCTGGGAACAGTTCTCCGTAGTGGCGCTGGCAGTGCCAGATGATCTTGGGCACCCAAGGCGCCAGGGTCTGACCTTAGGAATTGTCTTGGAGGGAAGCTGGAAGGAGGTAGCTGCAACTTGGGAGCATGAAGCAGAAGACAGGGCAGGTCGGGCAGTGAGACAGGCAAACGCTCATGCTTCTGTTCCCAGCATGGCAGACGGAGGCGAGGCTAGTGGTGCAGTCCCCAACAACCATCTCCTGCCTCTTTCTTGCAATGGAATCATGTTGGCTTTCCTTTAAACACATGTTTTATCTAGAGAGAGCAGATTTTTAATGGCCACCCAAAGTGAGAGTGATTAGGGTGAGAGGCAGAAAGACCTTGACCCTGAAGGCGTCTTCCGGCAGTGGGACCAACACCAGTGGCATCTTTGGGGACTCTCCTGTTTTGTGAAAGGACCATGCCGCAGTGTTTGACCGCATACCTAGTGCACGCAGATTTTCTGTTACTGCAACCCAAGTAAAACTGTGACTCCGGGGGCATGGTGGAAGTCTCCTAGGAAGGAGGAGAGAGAGGGGTACTGTTTTTATAGGTCACATTTCAGTTTTTTATGGAGCACTCATTTGCAACTCATTCTGATTACCAATCTTGCATACAAACCTCCCCAAAATTAGAGGCAAAAGAAAAGACAGCTCTTCCTTATGACCCTCTGCTCTATGGGTCAGGGATTTGGACAGAGCTCAGTAGCATGCTGACCTGTGTCCCATCATGTCTGGGTAGTCTTGAAGTCAAGGGCAACTCAGGGCTGAGGGATCTTCACTGTGTGAAGCTGAGCACAGATACATTGACCAGAGCATCCTACGGCCTCTCCATGTGGCCTGGGTGTCTTGCAGCATGAAGGCTGGACTCTGAGAAGGAGTGGCCCAACTGAGCTGGTAGCAACCGCCTGCCTTTTATGACCTAACTCATCAGCTAGTCGTACCTTGGTATCCAAAGGAACTGATTCCAGGAAACTCCTTTAGACACTAAAATCTGCCCATGCTCAAATGACAGAGTATTGACGTAAAATTTATATATATCCTGTTTGTATTGTATCTAGCTTACTTATAATACCTAAGACAATGTAAATACTACTTGAATAGTTGTTAGGCTGGATTGTTTTAGGAATGGATCATTTACAGTGTGAACAATATAGATGCAATTGTTTTCTGAATATTTTTGATCTGTTTTTGGTTGAAACTACAGACACAGAATCCACAGGTGCTAAGGGCCAACCAGTAAGTAACCCTCTTACAGGAGGATTGACAATGTCTGTTGCTATGTTTTGGCCACAGGCCGTTGGGTTTTCAGGACTTGGGAGGCAGACTAAGATTCACAGCCAAAAGGTAGAGGAGGGAGGCTGGTGGATGGGATAGCCTGGGACAGTGTGGCAAATGCCTGTCCTCAGTAAAGGCTTAGAGGATGAATCATTTACTTGGGAAGGGGCTTCTACAGGTGCTCTCCACCCCTGCCAAGAGCAGCCACTCTTTGATCTGGTCTGAATAGAAGGATCTCAGTTGACTGAGCCCCCAGCTACCCCCTGGCATTGGACAAGGAACCCTCAGAGTCCTGCTTCTCAAACTTTAATGTGCACAAGAATGACCTCAGGAGGTTTATTCTAAGTACAAACCCATGGGCTTCCTCCCAGGGATTCTTTCCAGTGGACCTGGCAGTGTAGGGGGACAGGAATCTGCTTTGTAAAACTGGTTTCAGCTGTAATATGGCTTCAGGGGCTGGGCCAGGGCGAGACATGTCAGTGTTGTTTGTATAATTAGTAAATCAAGTTAGAGTAGGATTTCAAACTAGGTTCTGTGGGGCCTGAGGGTGCCACACGGG